>NC_077231.1:180036665-180664165 GCF_027887165.1 Monodelphis domestica
TGGATAAAACTACTGCAATAGATTCCCATAAGAAGACATTTGGTTCAATACCTGGAAGTTCACATTGAGGCACCCAAAGACAGCTGGGCTGACCCCAAACAGAAGAGAGGGCTAAACTGCAAGTTTGGAACAGCACTCCGTACTTCCCAGGAGCAGAGCAGAACCATAACACATAAATGAGGTAATGAAAGGGGGGGAAATAACTGTAAAAATGAAACAAATAAAAGAAAAAAAACCTAATCTTATGAAGTTACTTTATTGACAGGAAAGATCATGAAAGGACCACAGTGGCAAAAAGGAAACATGTGAAACCTTGAAGGAAAGTGAGAGAGGATGTCTTTGAAAAACTTTAAAAGGAGTTTTTAAAAATCAAAGAATAAAAGAAATAATATAGAAAGATTCAATAACTTAGAAATTAGAATGAACCAAAAGGAAATGTGGGTCAAAAAAACAAAAACAAAAACCTATGAAGCAAATTACACCCTACAGGAGAAAATGAGCCAAAAGGAAATGAAGGCTAAAACAATGCTAAAGAAAACAACATCGTAAAGACTAGAATACACCAGATGGAAGGGAGGAAAAGAATAGCACTGAAGAAAACAACTTTCTAAAGACTATAATGTGCTAAAAGGAAAAGGAAACACAAAAGACCAAGGAAGAAAATAACTCCCTAAAATTAGAATTGAATAAGTGGAAGCTAATAACTCTATCAGGCATAAGGAAATAGTAAATCAAAATCAAAAGAAAGAAAAAAAAATAGAAGAAAATCTGAAATGCCTCACAAGAAAAACAACTGACTAGGATAAAAGATCCAGGAGAGACAATATAAGAATTATTAGAATCATTGAAAACTGTGTTCAAATAGAGAGCCTTAACATCATATTATAAGAAATAATCAGGGGGTGCCAGATAGCCTTGAATAAGAGGGAAAATAGAAATACAAAGAATCCCCTGATCACCTATTGAAAATTATTCTAACATAAAACATCCCAGAACTATTATAGCAAAATCCAAAATTTCCTATATCAAGAAAAAAATACTGAAAGTAGTCAGAAGGAAACAATTTAAATATTGTGGAGCCATAGTCAGGATTATGCAAGTTTTGGCAGCTTTTACATGAAAGAACTGGAGGCAGACAATATTTTTCATCATGTGTCCTTTGGAATTGTTTTGAATCATTGTATTTAAATATTTTTGTACATACAGGTCCTCTTCTCTTTTCTTTGATCTTTTTGGGATACAGATCTGATAGTGGTATTGCTGAGTCAAAGAGTGAGCACAGGTTATATTCCTTGCAGCATAACATCAAATTGGAACTCCCAAAATAGTGAATACATTCAGAATTCCCCCAAGAGTGTTTTTAAAGTCTCTATTTTCCCATTTTCCTCCAGCATTTATTTACTTTTCTTTCATTTTAGCCAATCTGATAGGGATGTGGAGGTATCTCAGAGCTATTTTAATTTCATTTCTCTAATCATAATAATTTAGGGCTTTTTATGTGATTATTGATAGCTTTGATTTATTCTTCTTAAAACTGTCTTTTAATATACTTTGACTAAATTTATCAATTAGAGAATGTCTCATATTTTTTAATAAATTTCCATCAGTTCCCTTTCAGAAATGAGAAATAAGAACTTTAACAGAGAAAGTTGCTAAAAAATCTCTCCTTACATTTCATGATTTCCTTCTGATTTTGGCTTCATTGGTTTTATTTGTGCAATAACTTTTTAATTTTATATAATCAAAATTATGTTTCATGTCCAATTATCTCTCTATCTTATTTGGTCATAAACACTTCCCTTACCCATAAAACAGACAGACATATTTTCCTTATTATAGCTTTATTTATGCATAAATTATTTACTCTTTTGGACCTTATGTTGGTATATAGTTTGAAGTATTGTAACTATGTCTAATTTCTGTCAAACTGCTTTAAAGTTTTTTCAGCCATTTTTATTAAATGGTGAATTCTTGCCCCAAAGATTAAATCTTTGAGTTTATCAAACACTAGATTACAATGATTATGAACTTCTATATGTAAGGAACCTAATCTATTCCACTGATTTATCATTAAATTTCTTAGCTACTACCAGATTGTTTCAATGATTATTACCTGTAATATATTTTGAAATCTGGAATTTCAATACTACCTTCTTTCTCATTTTTTCCATTAATTCCCTTAGTATTCATGACCTTTTGCTCCTTCAGATTAATTTATTTTTTCTAGCGCTATGAATCAATTCTTTGAATTATTAAATTAATTAGATAGAATTATCATTTTTTATTATGTTGGTTTGGACTACCCATGAGTAATTAATATTTCTCCAATGCTATTTGTTTGAAATGTTTCTTTGGGTTTTCATGAAATTTTCTCTTTTTTTCTCCTTATATTTATCTCATTCTCAATTGCCCTATCTGGAGCTTCATCCATATAAAATCCACTAACATTTGATACCTCCCAAGGCTCTGTGTTTGCCTCTCTTTTCTTTTACCTCTATCTAAACATGATGATTTTTTCAGGACCCATAAGTTAGGTTATATCTCTATACTTCTTATTTCCAGACCCACAGTCTTAATCTTTCTCAACTACAGCTCTCTATCACCAATAGTCTTTGAGACATTTTGAACTGGATAGCCTAATGATATTTCAAACTCAAAACGTCCAAAAATTGAGATCATTAACTTGGCCTCAAAATGTTTCCTTCTTCCAAATTTCCACATTTTGTCAGAATCACCACCATCCTCACAGGGACCCAGGATCTCAACCTTGGTGTCTTTCTTGACTCATCATTCTTACTTACCTCACGTGTACAGCATGTTTTAAATCCCTAGAGCTTTGGACAGTGCCTGACAGAGTAGGAACTTAATAAGTGTTTGTTTGTTGATTAACTGATAGTCCTGGTTCTGGTTAGCCTGGACATTGTATAGTCTTCTTTTTTTAGGGAAAAATGTTCAAGACAGTACCTGTTTTCAAATATCATTTCTAGATAGATTACTGCCAAATGTACTTCTGTATTCAAAACTTCTCTTGAATAATTTAGATCCCTATCTCCAACTGCTAGACATTTCTTCCTAGATGTAACCCAACACCTGATTTTCAACATCTCCAACATTGAATTTTGTTATCTTTCCCCTCAAACTTCTCATTTTATCTTGATTTCTATTAATGACACCACCATTTTCTCAGTCTTCTAGGTTTGAAATCTTAGTGTTCTTTTCAACTCTGCCTCTTTTTTCCACTTCTTAGACATTGCATTGTCA
Organism: Monodelphis domestica; assembly: GCF_027887165.1. NCBI lineage: Eukaryota > Metazoa > Chordata > Mammalia > Didelphimorphia > Didelphidae > Monodelphis > Monodelphis domestica. The sequence continues at coordinate 180,039,927 of NC_077231.1, forward strand.
TAATATCTCCCACATCAGTACATTGTCTTATGAGTAAAAGCAGATAGAAGCTTTGTGAAAAGAAGAGATCTAAATCTAAGTGAAAGTTTTCTTATTACCTATATGTCCAGTTCGAGCTGTCTCTCCACCCACTCCCATGGAACAAAACCCTTTATAATAAAAATTAACAAGAGAAAGAAATAAGTTCAGCAAAACTAAATAATGTATCAACAAATCATATTTTCTTCCCTAAACTCATTGTCCCTTACATCTTCAAGATGCAGAGGGGGAGGTGTCTTTTCATATCTGCTCTTTGGGGTCAATTTTTGTCATAATTTTTCAGCATTGTTTTTATTATTTCATTGTTGTCCTTTTTAAAAAAAATAATATTTTATTTGATCATTTCCAAGCATTATTCATTAAAGACAAAGATCATTTTCTTTTCCTCCCCCCCCGCCCCCATAGCCGAAGCGTGATTCCACTGGGTATCACATGTATTCTTGATTAGAACCCATTGCCATGTTGTTAGTATTTGCATTAGAGTGTTCGTTTAGAGTCTCTCCTCTGTCATGTCCCCTCAACCACTGTAGTCAGGCGGTTGCCTTTCCACAGTGTTTCTACTCCCACAGTTTGTCCTCTGCTTATGAATAGTGTTTTTTCTCCTAGATCCCTGCAGATTGTTCAGGGACATTACACCACTACTAATGGAGAAGTCCATTACGTTCGATTATACCACAGTGTATTAGTCTCTGTGTACAATGTTCTCCTGGTTCTGCTCCTCTCGCTCTGCATCACTTCCTGGAGGTAGTTCCAGTCTCCATGAAATTCCTCCACTTTATTATTCCTTTTTGCACAATAGTATTCCATCACCAACATATACCACAATTTGTTCAGCCATTCCACAATTGAAGGGCATCCCCTTGTTTTCCAATTTTTGGCCACAAAGAGCACAGCTATGAATATTTTTGTATAAGTCTTTTTGTCCATTATCTCTTTGGGGTACAAACCCAGCAGTGCTATGACTGGATCAAAAGGTAGACATTCTTTTATCGTCTTATGGGCATAGTTCCAAATTGACCTCCAGAATGGTTGGATCAGTTCACAACTCCACCAGCAATGAATTAATGTCCCAACTTTGGCACATCCCCTCCAGCATTCAATACTTTCCATTGCTGTCATGTTAGCCAATCTGCTAGGTGTGAGGTGATACCTCAGAGTTGTTTTGATTTGCATCTCTCTGATTATAAGAGATTTAGAACACTTCTTCATGTGCTTATTAATAGTTTTGATTTCTTTATCTGAAAACTGCCTATCCATGTCCCTTGCCCATTTATCAATTGGAGAATGGCTTGGATTTTTGTACAATAGATTTAGCTCTTTATAAATTTGAGTAATTAACCCTTTGTCAGAGGTTTCTATGAAGATTTTTTCCCAATTTGTTGTTTTCCTTCTGATTTTAGTTACATTGGTTTTGTTTGTACAAAAATTTTTTAATTTGATGTAGTTGAAATTATTTATTTTAGATTTTGTGACTCTTTCTATGTCTTGCTTGGTTTTAAAGTCTTTCCCCTCCAAAAGGTCTGACATGTATACTATTCTGTGTTTACCCAATTTACTTATGGTTTCCTTCTTTATGTTTAAGTCTTTCACCCATTTTGAATTTATCTTGGTGTAGGGTGTGAGGTGTTGATCTTCTCTCCCTACACTGTCTTCCAATTTTCCCAGCAGTTTTTATTGAATAGTGGATTTTTGTCCCAAAACCTGGGATCTTTGGGTTTATCGTATACTGTCTTGCTGAGGTCTCTTGCCCCCAGTCTATTCCATTGATCCTCCTTTCTGTCTCTTATCCAGTACCAAATTGTTTTGATGACTGCTGCTTTGTAATATAGTTTAAGGTCTGGGACTGCAAGGCATCCATCATTTGTGTTTTTTTTTTCATTATTTCCCTGGCTATCCTTGATCTTTTGTTATTCCAAATGAACTTTGTTATGGTTTTTTTTCTAAATCAGTAAAGAAATATTTTGGGAGTTGCAAGGGTATGGCACTAAATAGATAAATAAGTTTGGGTAGGATGGTCATTTTTATTATATTGGCTCATCCTATCCATGAGCAGTTAATGTTTTTTCAATTGCTCAAGTCTAGTTTTAGTTGTGTGGAGAGTGTTTTGTAGTTGTGTTCATATAGTTCCTGTGTTTGTCACGGGAGATAGATTCCTAGGTATTTTATTTTGTCTAATGTGATTTTGAAAAAGATTTCTCTTTCTAGTTCTTGCTGCTGAGCTGTGTTGGAGATATATAGAAAAGCTGATGACTTATGTGGGTTTATTTTGTATCCTGCAACTCTGCTAAAGTTGTTGATTATTTCATTTAGCTTTTTGGTTGAATCTCTAGGATTCTTTAAGTAGACCATCACGTCATCTGCAAAGAGTGATAACTTGGTCTCCTCCTTGCCTATTTTGATGCCTTAAATTTCTTTTTCTTCTCTAATTGCTACTGCTAGTGTTTCTAGTACAATGTCGAATAGTAGAGGTGATAATGGGCATCCTTGTTTCACTCCTGATCTTATTGGGAATGCATCTAGTTTATCCCCACTGCAGATGATATTAGCTGATGGTTTTAGATATATACTGTTTATTATTTTTAGGAATGACCCTTCTATTCCTATGCTTTCTAGGGTTTTTAATAGGAATGGGTGTTGTATTTTATCAAAGGCTTTTTTCTGCATCTATTGAGATAATTATGTGGTTCTTGTTGGTTTGCTTGTTGATGTCGTCAATTATGTGGATGGTTTTCCTAATATTGCACCAGCCCTGCATCCCTGGTATAAATCCTACTTGATCATGGTGGATGACCCTTCTGATCACTTGCTGGAGTCTTTTTGCTAGTATCCTATTTAAGATTTTCGCATCTATATTCATTAGGGAGATTGGTCTATAGCTTTTTTTCTATGTTTTTGACCTGCCTGGTTTTGGAATCAGTACCATGTTTGTGTCATAAAAGGAGTTTGATAGAACTCTCTCTTTTCTTATTATGTCAAATAGTTTGTATAGTATTGGGATTAACTGTTCTCTGAATGTTTGATAGAATTCACTGGTGAATCCTTCGGGCCCTGGGGATTTTTTTCTTAGGAAATTCTTTGATGGCCTGTTAGATTTCTTTTTCTGATATGGGATTTAAGAATTCTATTTCTTCTTCTGTTAGTCTAGGCAGTTTGTATTTTTGTGTATATTCATCCATATCACCTAAATTGGTGTATTTATTGCCATATAATTGAGCTAAGTAAAATGATTGCCTTAATTTCCTCTTCATTGGAGGTGATGTCCCCCTTTTCGTCCTTGATGCTGTTAATTTGCTTTTCTTCTTTCCTTTATTTAATTAGATTGACCAGTAGTTTGTCTATTTTGTTTGTTTTTTCAAAGTACCAGCTTCTTGTCTTATTTATTAAATCAATAGTTCTATCACTTTTGATTTTATTAATTTCTCCCTTAATTTTTAGGATTTCTAGTTCGGTTTTCTGCTGGGGATTTTTAATTTGATAGCTTTCGAGTTTTTTTATTTGCATTTCCAATTGATTGATCTCTGCTCTCCCTAGTTTGTTAATATATGCACTCAGGGATATGAATTTACCTCTTATTACAGCTTTGGTTGCATTTCAAAAGGTTTGAAATGATGTCTCGCCATTGTCATTTTCCTTGGTGTAATTATTAATTGTTTCTATGATTTCTTCTCTAACTAAATGATTTTGGAGTATCATATTTTTTTTAATTTCCAATTAGTTTTTGATTTGGTTTTCCATGTACCATTACTGATCATTATGTTTATTGCCTTGTGATCTGAAAAGGCTGCATTTATTATTTCTGCTTTTCTGCATTTGTGTGCCATGTTTCTGAGACCTAATGTATGGTCAATCTTTGTGAATGTGCCATGTGGTGCTGAGAAGGAGGTATATTCCTTTTTATCCCTATTTATTTTTCTCCATATGTCTATTAATTCTAATTTTTCTAAGATTTCATTCACTTCTTTTACCTCTTTCTTATTTATATTTTAATTTGATTTATCTAAATTTGATAATGGTTGATTTATGTCTCCCACTAATATGGTTTTACTGTCTATTTCTTCCTTCAATTCTCCTAGTTTCTCCATTAAAAATTTGGGTGCTATATTATTTGGTGCATACATGTTGATTAGTGATATTTCCTCCTTATCTAAAGTCCCTTTTAACAAAATATAATTACCTTCCCTATCCCTTTTGGTCAGGTCTATTTTTGCTTTGGCTTTATAAGATATCATGATTGCAACTCCTGCCTTCTTTCTGTCAGTTGAGTCCCAGAAGGTCTTACTCCATCCTTTAATTCTGACCTTGTGGGTGTCTACCTGCCTCATGTGTGTTTCTTGAAGACAACATATGGTAGGGTTTTGGATTCTAATCCATTCTGCTATTCGTCTACGTTTTATGGGTGAGTTCATCCCATTCACGTTCAAAGTTATGACTGTCACTGGTGGAATCCCTGGCATTTTGATATCCTTCCCTAATTCTAACCTTTCTTCTTCAGCTCTTCCTTTTAGTACAGTGATTTACTTTAAATCAGTCCCCCTTGTCCCTTCCCTTGATATGTTTCCCTTTCTAGTCCCTCCCTTTTTGTTCCCTCCCCCTACCCCCTCTTCTTCCCTCCCTTTTTTGTGTTCCCTCCCCCCTCCCTCCTTGGTTTTCCCTTTTTCCTACCCTTGTTGGGTAAGATAGATTTCACGATCCCAATGGATCTGGATGTTCTTCCCTCTCAGAGTTGATTTCCCTGAGAGTAAGGGTTAAGTAAAAACTCTCTTCCTCTCCTTCTTATAGGAGTTTTCTTCCTCTCCCCTTCCCGTGTGAATCTTTGTGTGAGAAAGATTATTCTATTTGGTCTTTCTTTCCCCCCTATTTACACATTACATTTTCCCCACATGTTAGTATACATAGATTGATATAAATGTAGTCCTTATAGAAGAGAGTTTGGGTAAAAGAAAAAGATAACATTTTTCTCCTTTTCCCTTTCCTTCATATTTACCTTTTCAGGTATTCCATGCTCTTTGTTTTTCCATATCGAATTTTCCACAGAGCTCTGGTCTTTTCTTTGCAAAAACTTGGAAATCTTCTATTTTGTTGAATGCCCATACTTTCTCTTGGAAGTATATAGTCAGTTTTGATGGATAGCTGATTCTTGGTTGAAGACCCAGCTCTCTTGCCTTTCTGAAAATCATGTTCCATGCCTTACGATCATTCAGAGTGGAATTTGCAAGGTCTTGTGTGACCCTGATTGGCATTCATTTATATCTAAATTGTCTTTTTCTGGCTTCTTGTAGGATTTTTTCTTTTGTTTGAAAGCTTTGGAATTTCGCAATTACATTCCTGGGAGTTGTCTTTTGTGGATTTAGTGTAGAAGGTGTTCTGTGAGCTCTGTCAGTGGCTGTATTGCCCCCTTGTTCTAGAATCTCTGGGAAATTTTCTTTGATTATATCTTGTATTACGATGTCGAGTTTACTGTTTATTGCTGGCTTTTCTGGAAGTCCAATTATTCTTAAATTATCTCTTCTTCCTCTATTTTCCAAATCTGTCACCTTGTCAGTGAGATATTTTATGTTCTCGTCTAATTTCTTGATCTTCTGGCTTTGCTTTTTTGATTCTTGCTGTTTTACCTGCTCGTTGTCTTCGAGTTGCCTAATTCTGACCTTTAAATCCTGGTTTTCCTTTTCAGTTTGGTCAAACTGGTTTTGTAGATGCGTGAATTTCTTTTGCATAATTTCCCACTTTTCCTCCCAGAAAGCTTCCATCTTTTTGATCATTTCCGATTCAAATTCTTCATGGGTTTGTGGAGAGTTTCCATTTCCTTTGGAAGGTTTCGAAGCATTTGCTTGTATTTCCTCTTCTATCTCCTCTGCATTTTGTATTTTTGCTCCATAAAATGTGTCCAAAATTGCCCCCTTCTTCTTGTTTTTCTTGGAATTTTGGGGCTTTTGTGCTTCTGTGGAGTTTTCCATCTCTGAGTGGGGAGCACTAGTTTTTCTTATCTCTGTCTGGTGTTCAGAGGTTTTAGCCCTAGGCAGATTGTCCATTCTATGCAGTTGTTGTTCTGTTTTCCCTGGGAAGTCAGGAATTGTTGGTGTTTCCTTGTTACTTCCCTCCTCAGTTCCCTCCCGGTGATTCTCTGTTGCCTTACTTCCACGCTCTGAGCCTAACTCGGCTCTTTCCTCAGGGTGTTTGTTTCTGTTCCTTAGCTGGCCAGGAGAGCCAGCACTCTGAGGGGGGAGGGGCCGCAGTTTCCCGGAGCTCCGAGGGCTCCTGATAAGATTAACTTTCTCTGGGTTGAACTGAGTATGCTTTGAGGCAGGGACCTTGAGACTTGGATGGAAGGATCCATCCAGGGGGCTTCAGGCTTCCCTGTCTCTTTTTGTTTCCCTGCTGTCTGGGTGTCCCCACGACTGGGTCAGGTTGTTTTCAGGATGTGGCCTTCAGAATAACCGGCTCCCGAGGCCCTTTTGCCAGCTCTGAGAGTTACTGTTGTTTCAGAGAACCCTGCTCTCTGAGGAGGGATGGGCCGTGGCTTCCTGGAGATCTGAGGGCTGGTGATAGGATTAACCTCAGACTGAGTATGCCCTCAGGCAGGGATCTTTGGTGAGACTCAGATGGAAGGATCTGGTCAGGGGGCTACAGGCTCCTTCTGTCTCTCTCTGTTTCCCTGCTGTCTGGGTGCCCCCTTGACATGGTCAGGTTGTTTTCAGGAAGAGGCCTTCAGGATAGCTGGCCCTGAGGTTCTGAGGTTCCCTCTGCTGCCTCGGACTCAGAGCTCTGGGTTGGGGGGATGGGTCCTGGGACCTTCCTTCTGCCTACCCCTTAGGTCTGAGTGATCTCGTGTTCTGGCTTTTGGGGGGGACCATACCATTTGATCCAGGTCCAGGTCCAGGAGGAGGATTCCCGGGGTCTATGCTGTTGTTTGTTTTGAATTTCGGTGCCTTAGGAGCATAAAGTTTGAGTTCGGTAGGGAAGGGTTTCCAGAGATCTGAACTTTAGCTTTCTCTAAGGCACAATCTTGACCGGAAGCCTCCCATTGTTGTTCTTTTAACGAAATAAAATTTAAGAATAGAACAGGAGCTTTAGGTCCTTCCTATTTCTTTTTCTTGCTACCATGTGAGTCTAGCTCTTCATTTCAGAGAAGATATCTCTTTAATAGCCTTCCCAACTGTACTTCTATTCATTATTCATACCATAGCCAGTCTAATCAGTGGAATGACTATTAAGAGTTCTGGAACTACATTACTCAAGAATGATAGTGAGAGTCCCAGTCCCTAAGCACAGCCTTTTTATATAGGCACCAGTGCCATTATTCCTTCATCTTTCTACTTCCCCTCCTCTGTTCAAATTTTGTACACATAAAAGGAGTAGAATGGTGGTGATGGGGCATCTAATAACTTTCTTACTTTGTAACAAAGGGTTCTCATTCAGATTTTCTTTACACATATGATCTTGCTTCCTATTGGTATTTCTGCTTAGAAGATCCAATTTCTGGACAAATTCAAGGAGGTTTTCTGTCCATCTTTCCCCTCTACTACCCAGCCAGCCACATCTTTGTCAGGAAATAAACCCCTAGATAATTTTTTTATATCCTTTGTTTCTTCTGGCCATTTAATTTGTTTTCTGTTTGCTTAGTCCAAGCCCGCTTTGGCCAGGACCATGAAAGATGGAAAGGATTGCTCGGCAAACACGGCGTGGGCAAAATGAACAACTACAGCCTACTGCTACTCAGCAAATGCTCAGAGTTTGAACTCACCATCATGAACACGGTGTTCAGAATGGCAAACAAATATAAAACAACATGGATGCACCCAAGATCAAAACAGTGGCATCTCATTGACTACATCATTGTATGCTGGCGAGACATCCAGGATGCAAAGATCACTAGAGCCATGAGAGGAGCTGAATGCTGGACAGACCACCAATTGGTTAGAGCAACTCTTCAAATGCGCATTGTGCCTTGCCATCCAAAACGTGCCCAGACAGTTGGCACATTTTACAAGGTGAGTTGTCTTAGAGATCCATCTTATTTGCAAACATTCCAGTCCTGCCTTGATGACAAGCTGTCTGCCAAGGGACCACTCACTGGAAGCTCAACTGAGAAATGGAACCAGTTCAGAGATGCAGTGAAGGAAACATCAAAGGCCGTCCTAGGCCCAAAACAATGCAACCACCAGGACTGGTTTGACAAGAACAAGACTGCTATTGAAGACCTATTGAGCAAGAAGAACAAAGCTTTTATGGAGTGGCAAAATAACTCAAACTCTGCTCCTAAAAAGGACAGATTCAAGTCTCTCCAAGCCATGGCGCAGCATGAGATCAGGAAGATGCAAGACCAATAGTGGGAAAAAAAGGCAGAAGAAATCCAGTGGTTTGCTTATATGAAAAACTACAAACAATTTTTCAGTGCCCTCAAGACTGTCTATGGGTCATTAAAACCCACCACCACTCCCTTGCTATCCTCTGACAGTGACACTCTCATAAAAGATAAAAAAGGTATCAGCAACAGGTGGAAAGAACACTTCAGTCAGCTTCTCATATGACCCTCTTCAGTGGACCAAAGAGCCCTTGACCAGATCCCCCAAAACCCCTCCATTGAATAACTTGTCTTCCCTCCTTCAATAGAGGAAGTCCAAAAAGCCATTAAACAAATGAGTGCAGTCAAGGCACCTGGTAAAGACCTAATCCCAACCGAGGTGTACAAGGCCTTAAATGGAAAGGTGCTCCAAGCATTCCACATAGTGCTGACCAGCATATGGGAAGAGGAAGACATGCCCCCAGAACTCAGAGATGCCTCCATCGTAGCCCTATACAAGAACAAAGGCCTGTGACAACTACAGCGGCATCTCACTACTCTCCACTGCTGGAAAGATCCTCGCCCGTGTTATACTCAACAGACTCCTGTCATCTGTTTCAGAGCAGAACTTGCCTGAATCACAATGTGGCTTCCGACCAGATTGCAGTATCATCGACATGGTCTTCACAGTTAGGCAAATACAGGAAAAATGCCTTGAGCAGAACCTGAGTCTCTACATTGTCTTCATAGACCTGACAAAGGTGTTCGACACAGTGAACAGGGACGCATTGTGGGTGATCCTCAGCAAGCTCGGTTGCCCAGCAAAATTCGTCAAACTGATCCATCTCTTTCATGTCGACATGACAGGGGAAGTCCTATCTGTTGGAGAGACTTCCGATCACTTCAACATCTACAATGGTGTGAAACAAGGCTGTGTCCTCGCTCTGGTGCTATTCAACCTATCCTTCACCCAAGTATTACAACATGCTGTGATGGATCTAGACCTGGGTGTCTACATCAAATACTGACTGGATGGCTCACTATTCGACCTTCACCGCCTGACTGCAAAAACAAAGACAACAGAGAGACTCATCCTGGAAGCTCTCTTCGTAGATGACTGTGCTCTCATGGCCCACCAAGAAAATCATCTCCAAACCATTGTGGACAGGTTCTCCACCGCAACAAAACTGTTTCGCCTGACTATCAGCCTCAGCAAAACAGAGGTGCTGTTCCAACCTGCACCAGGGAGGCCAATGAAGCAGCCGTGCATTACAATCGATGGCACGCAGCTTTCTAACGTCAACACTTTCAAGTACCTGGGCAGCACCATCGCCAACAACGGGTCCCTAGACCACGAGATTAATGCCAGGATCCAAAAGGCCAGCCAGGCACTCGGGCGGCTGCGCTCCAAAGTCCTCCAACACAGAGGTGTAAGCACTGCGAAGAAGCTCAAAGTGTACAACGCAGTGGTCCTCAGCTCGCTCCTGTACGGTTGTGAGACGTGGACACTGTACCGGAAGCACATGAAACAGCTGGAGCAATTCCACCAACGCTCCCTCCGGTCAGTCATGAGCATCCGATGGCAGGACCGAATCACCAACCAGGAAGTCCTCGACAGAGCCAACTCCACCAGCATCGAAGTCCTGGTCCTCAGAACCCAGCTACGATGGTCTGGACATGTCATCCACATGGACCCACAGCGAATACCAAGACAGGTATTCTATGGTGAACTGTCAGCTGGACTCAGGAAACAAGGCCGACCAAAGAGAAGATTCAAGGATCAGCTAAAGTCCAACTTGAAGTGGGCTGGCATGACACCAAAGCAACTAGAACTCGCTGCCTCTGACAGAAGCAGCTGGCGAACCCACATTAACCATGCCGCCACCCCCTTTGAAGATGAGCGACGTCGACATCTTACCGCTGCGCGTGAACGCTGACACCAGGCCACAACCGCACCTCCCGTAACAACTGGCGTCCCAGGCCCCATGTGCCACACACTCTGCGCCTCAATCTTTGGACTTCAAAGCCACATGAGGGTACATCAATAGATGATAATGCACAAAGACAATAGTCATTCTCGATCACCGAGAGACTACCACTATACTATACTATAGTCCATACTATGTGGCCATGGAGTTCCTTTTATATTATAATATAAGCAGGAAAGGAAAAAATTAGAGATTTACAATCTAATAAGGGTGCACCTCTGGTTAACAGCCCATAAACTTCAACCACAGACCTTCACAGGAAAGAGCAGAGTGTGAGGAACATGGTTCAGTTTGAAAGACAACTTTTTAGACAAGAAGAGAAACCAAAAGAGATCATTTCAAATTATAGGGAAGAAGGGATTAATTTAAAAATAATAAAAATACCCTGGGACTACAATTTAATGAAGCATGCTGGATTTATCTATGAATGTCTCCCATTGCAACTCCAATTCATATTTATTCATATACTACTGGTGGTAAATCTCTTGGGCCTGAGTAATTTCTCTCCAGGGCATGGCACAAAATTTTGTGCCCAGAGTCAGTTGAAGAGGAATGTCCCCATCTATCATTTTTAAACTCTTCATCTGAAGTACCATCTCTGTTCTACCACTCGTATTCTATACTTTTAAATTTCCTCATGTTTCACTTGGTTAGGAAAAGGTAGTCTTAGCTATAGTTCATTCTTTGGTGATTTTTTACATTTGTTGCATACAACACATATATTCTTTCCCTTCAAGGGCCTTCATCTCTCTCTTACACATACACAGCTCTGTTGGAAGAGCCATTTATCTCTCTCTCACAGAGACACACATATATACAGCTCCACAGGAAGAGCCTTGTATACTGAGAACTCTACCAAAGTTCAAACACATGACAGGCAAGCAGAGGTTTTATAGTATTTTTGATTTTATACTTTATTTATACTTTTCTTTTCATGGAGTTTTCCCATAAGGGAGCTTGCATTTGTGATTATATCCAAAGGTCTTGAGGTGACATGGCTTTGAACCTGACAATTGCTTTCCTCAGCCTTAATTGTAATGGTGATATCTGTACATCATCCTTTAAAGTTTAGATCAAAAGCTACCACTTAAATGAATGTTCCCCTGTAGTACTAGTTATGACCTTTTCCTTAGCTCTCTCCTTCAATCGTACTAGCATTTGTCATTTGTCAACTGTATTTAGCAGGTACCGCTTTTTAATGTGTATATTTATGTAGTGATCTGTCCTCTTATTATCATTCCATGTTATCCATGTTATCAGGAATCATGTTATAACTGGCACTTAAAGGAAAATAACAATGGCTAGCATTTATATAGTATTTTAAGACATAAATTCTTTATATTTTTTCATTCATTTAGCACTAATAGGAACATACATTTAGAGCTGGAAGCAACCTTGGAAGGTCAGTCCAACCCCTTCATTTTACTTTTGAGGGAATAAATAGCAGGGATCTGAGATGGGATTTGAATTCAAATCTTCCTGACTTAGGTTCAGGAACCTATTAGAAGTATGCTAAGATCACGAGACTTGGAGAAATGATGCCTCACTGTCCTTATGTTGAAGTATTGGCTTTACTTCTAGCTCAATCCTTACTGACATCATTGAGTGGAAGATCTATATCTCTTGTGTAGAAGGGTCACATAATCCCTATGTTCACCATCACTCTCAATTTCTATCAATGAACAAATGTCTTAAAGTGTTGGTGACAGAAGAGCCCTGCTTCTAACTTAATCTCCAAAGTCACAATCCAGGGAATCAACCCTTGTGGAAACGGAACCCCTCATGTGCCTCTTCAGGTGCTGTAGCTTAGCAAACATAATTACTGAATACCCAGAAAGTGAATTTTGCTCTGCCAAAGTCCTTGACATTGTCAGATGGTTTAACATTAAAAATGAATATGGCTTTATAATTGGAAATGAGGTTAAAGATGCTTCACCGTTGAAAAGAAAGCACAGTCAGACTTTTCCATAAGACTCTCAAGTGAAACAACCCCTGAATAGAACAATTTTTTCTCCCCCTACTTTTGTAAAAGTTTATGCCAAACTTAAAAACAAACAGGCAACAACTTCTATCTTTGGTGATTTGTACATTGTAATGGTTAGAAATCTTTTTCATCCATTCATTAAACATGATAAATTTAAGGTCTGCCAAGTACTTTATAAACATGATCTCATTTGAGCTTTATAACAATAAATTAATGTTATAGTTATTATTTTCCTTATTTTACAGATTTGAAATCTGAGGCTGAGTAATCAAGTGTTTTGCTCAGAGTCACACAGCTGGTAAGCATCTGAGGTACCATTTGAACCTGGGTCTTCTTGACTACAATAATGAGGCATCCATATTGCCTCTCAGTTTCCTATCTTCCTCAAGTTTTAACATAGTAATCTACATAAAGTAGGTATATAATAAATGCCCGTTGAATTATTGCTTTGTTTTTTTTAATATTCTACATTTTGAAAGAGAAATGCAAAGTGCAATTGGAGTTCAGCAGGGAAAGTTGGGGGTGAGGGTAGAGGATCTTTCCAGAAGAAGAGAACTTGTTATGGATTTCAAGAGTAGGAAATGACTTCAGTAACCTTAGAATCCAATATGTATATTAAAGGAGACTTTATAATAAACTGAAGAATGACCACCCAGGATCTGTCTAAAGGCCTCCAAAAAGGGAAGATTCTAGCCTTCTTGGGCAGATCCAAGATGGTGGAGTAAGAGCAGCTTCAGAATCACCATGAGAGTCCTCTCCAACTAATATTTAAATATCACCACAAAATGAATACAGAAGTGAAAGAGCCAACAAGGAGACAGAGTGAAACAACTTTCAGGAAAAGAAAGACCCAAAAGGTAGGTAGAGAATATCTGGGACATGGGGCTGAGAAGAGAGCACAATCAGCAAGATTATAGTAAGCAGTGAAGATCAAGCCAAGAACAAGCCATACACCCCTACCCCCACTTCTGTTGTCCCTGGTTCAGAACCTAACCCAAGCTAACATTCCAAAAAAAGGGAAGATTCCACATGTTATCTGAACAGAGACCTGAAAGAATGTATAGGATTTGGAGAGAGTACAAGGAATTATAGATAAAGGGAATAATATCAATTGGAGCAGGAAGGTGCCAAGGATATTCAAGGATTAGTGAGAACAGAGTAGTAGTAGATGATTCTAAAAAGACAGATTCAAACATTTTTGTTGAGGGATTAGGATGTCCAGGCTGAGGAGTTTGAGTTTGTTTGTTTTTTCCCCTGTGGGCAACTGGGATCCACTGAAAATTTTTGAGTATGAAAGAATGCTATAATCTAATTTGAGATTTAGAAGATTTCTTAACAATTTGCTGGATTTAATTAGAGCAGAGAGAGGTTAATAGAGGAGAAAGGATACCAATGAATAACTTATTGCACAGGTAGACTGAGAGAGGGGAGTCTTGTTGAAGAAAATGATAATTTGTCTCTATTTTGAAGGAAGGGTAGAGCTTAGGTATGTGGAGAGGAACATTAAAGAGAACAATGTGACTTGCTAATCATTAGTGTGGATTTTTATATTACAGTTACATAATATATTAATGCTAATATTTTATATATTAATTAAATACTAATGCCAATGATTAAATATAACAACTATTAAAGATATTCATACCATCTTTATCTACCTGCTTATAAACATCATGTCTATCTCCAATTAATTCTGCATATATCTAATTGATACAGAGTTATTATTTTCACTTTGTTTCCCCCATTAAGCTGAACTTCTTGGGAACAGAAACTTATTTTTGTATCTCATTGCTTAGCACAGTGCCTAGAATTTGATAGGTGATTAATAAGTATTAATTGGCTGAGTGACTATCATCATCCTTTACACATCTTATCCATCAAGTGGAGTAGCACCACTATCACACATCAGTCACAACTCAGACACTCTAAAATGTAAATTAAAACTACACTGTTTGAGCATTTTGCCTCATTAATACTTGGGTTGTTCCACATTAATGTTTTCCTGGAAACTCTTTGCCAATTGGCTAGCTGAAAGAAAAAATAATTCTGTTTTGGTCTATTTCATTTATGGATCTGCTACAAGCTCAGTCTTAACTAAATTGGGCAGTGTTCAGCTTTATATTCTTCAACAACTCTAAAGTTTTATTTATTAAATAATAAAAATGAGATGTAGTTATTCATAATCGGCTCTGTCAAACTCAGTTTGGTGGAGCATCAAACACATTCTACTTAAGAGTGCCTGGGGAAACTTTAAGTATCTAATGCCTGCCTGAAGTAAAAACCTCAGTTAAATTCATTGGCCTAAGTTGAACATCAAGGATTTCCAGGTATACCAGGTTGTGTTTTTTCCTCCTGCATAAGAAACCATAAGTCAAGTAATGAAATTTGATTATCTTATTACACACCAGTGTTCAGGTTTTGTCTGGATTCACCACTCTAATGTTTGTTACCCTGACAACTATACAGATTTTTTTCATGGCCTGGAAAAATCAAGTATTCCAAATTTGGAAATATGAACCACAATCTCTCAGAGGGTAATCTTGCTCAGTCTACTAAATTCAATAGGTCAAGCTTGGTAAATATAAAGGTTAGGAAAAACTCAACAGAAGTTAATATACTATAGAAAATGGAATTTGCTAATTCTGTACCACATCAGATTTTTTCATGTGACTCAGGGTGAAATGAGGCTGGGTTTAATTGTCCAGTGAAGAGTCTTTTTCTATAGATGCAATAAATCAATGTATTGTGTCTATCACAAAGCATTATTTTATCTACCATTGAGAGCATTATCTGACTATTACGTGGAAAAACCCATCATTTAAATTCTTACTCACTGCACCAAACTAAGAAATATAGACATCTATGGCCAAACTTATTCAGTGTTAAAACCCTAAACATCATTCACCCCAAAAAATTATATTACTTTCCTGCATACATATTCCAGTCAAAGTAACCAGCTTGGTGATATACCATGCATATTCTATCTCTCCCCCTTCACAAAGGCTCTCCCTAATTGTTGGAAATTGTTGGAAAGGAATACTTGCCTTCCTTTCCATGAAATCTTAAAAGTTCAGCTTCCTTCAAGATTCAACTGATGTGTAACTTCCTGAAGCTTTTCCTAATTCTCTCAGTGTTTACTCTTTATTTACACCCTGACTGGAATTATATTTATTATGAATATATTTTGTATTTACACACACACATATACATATTATACCCGTGTCCTTTCTTTTGTTGGATCTTTGAGGGCAAAAACTATTTTTCTCTTTGTGTCCTCAACACCTTTTATGGTGATGGCATAAAGTAGGCAATTCATAAATACTGCAATGACACCAAAGAATGTGACCTTATCAATGTTGGTATACACTATACTATATCCTTAGCTTCTTATCCTTTGCTACTTTTTTATGCAGTTCCATAAATTCTCTACAGGAAGTCCATCCAATATTCTGGGAATCTTCTAGTGTGTGGGTTAAATTCTATTTTTTCATTCAATTCCAATTTGTTCTAATTTCCAATTTGTTCAATTCCAATATTTCATTCAGGCATGCATGTAAGACTAATGGTTGTTCTTTAGACTGGCTATCTAACTGGTTGATATCCCATTTTGGCTATTAATATATTGGCTGATGTCAATTCTATCATTTCTCCAATGGAATTCCTTTTTGATAATATGTTTAAGCCTTTTTTGTTCAATTGTTTCAGTCACATTTCACTCTCTAATCCTATTTGGGGTTTCCTTGGCAAAGATACTGAAGTGGTTTTTTATTTCCTTCTCCATTTCAAGACATGGAAACTGAGGCAAACCAAATTAAGTGACATGCCTGTGGTCACACAGCAGTAAAAAGTCTCTCTCCACTAGTAAAGTGTCTAAGGCCAGGTTTGAACCTAGGACTTCCTGACTCCAGGCCCAAGTGCTCAATCCATTGTGCCACCTAGGTGTTTAAGTCTATTCATACATATTCATACATTAGTATTTGTTAAACTAACATTAATTAAATGCTTCCTTTTTGCCAAGCATTTTGCTAGGCCCTGGGGATGCCAAGGAACTTGTCTTCTAATAAAGAAGAAAAGAGATGAAAATATAAGAGCATATATTAAATAAATATTAGGAAAACATATATCAATTCATATGAAGCAAGTAAAATATAAAATAGTTTGGGAGGAAAGAGACTAACAGCTGAGGAGATCAGGAACATCTTTCCTGAGAGCAGAGATTGTATGATAAAGAAAAACTTATTCTGGTGTTTCTTTTCTCCCTTTCATAGCACAGACAGGCTTTTCTGAAAAGCCCAAAAGCTGTAACATTTCCAAACCTACAAAGCCCTGGTCATTTGAGTACATAAAAAAATTTAGCCTAACTGTCTTAGACTTGGTGGGATTCTGACCACTATATGATCATGACCTTGACCCTAACCTATCTCCATAACTAGATCCATTTCCTTATGGACATGGTACATCCAAAAAATGTAAATGTCATTATACTTTGTTCCATATCCTTGCTTCTTTAGGACAGAGTAAACATTTTGTTAACTATTCATTGCCTTTTGAGTCCTTTTTTTTTTTTACTGAAACCAAACAGGACCTGAGACGATGCTAGCATTAGAGCCACATCATACCAGTTCTTAATCTTTTTTGTGCCAAGGACCCCTTTGGCAATTAGGTGAGGCCTATAGATTCCTTCCCAAAATTATTTTCATTGCCACACTAAGAATTAAAGAAAATGCTTATTTTCAGTCACTACAAATAAAGATATATTTTTGTTCCATCCTTATTCAAAGACCCCTTGATATCAATCCACTGAACCCTTTGGAATCTGTGAATCCCTAGTTTAAGAGTTCTTAATGTAGAACCCTGCAATTCATGATACAATCATATATCATCATTAGAAGAATATTGAATTTTAAATGATAAAAAGTCTTTCTTTCAGGGGAAAAGCTTGGGGCCATTAGAGCCACTTTACAATTTCCCATTATGAACACAACCTTCTATTTTTCTCCTCTTTGATTCTGGACTCAGTTCATTGTCCACTCTCTGTATCTTTTCAAGATATGTTTGTATAAATAGACCAACTCTATGGGTTGTCCATCAAAATGGCTATCAGAATCTGGACAACAAGCAATTTACAAATACTATCAAGAGTTGATTCAATGACTTCATGGTACACAGTTTGTTTTCTTTTATGTTCCTGGCAAATGATGATTTCCATGTTTCAATTCAATCTGAATCAATTCAACAAATGTGTATTGATAATCCAGCTCTATATAAAATACCAAATGATTGCAAGTTCCTAAAAAATGTTAAACGGAAATAATTGCCCTGATTTATTACACAAAATTACTTCCTCATGCAGCAAATCAATCCTTGTACATTTAAACTAATATTTCCAAATTGTACTGCATATGTGAGCTTCAAATTCTGTAAAGGGATCTTGACAGAGTTAGTAAGGGCATGTGAAAAGGTAGAAGATCTGACTATTTTCCCTTGACAGGTAATCCGAAGGTTCAAGTCTATGAATTGACTCTTCAGTATATAGTAAGTACTCCAGACTAGAGATAGAGCAGTTGGATTCCCAAGTTAAAACTAAAGCCTAGGTGTAAATAAACCTGAAATCTGAATCTAGGATAATACGTAAAATTTCTTCTTTTCTAGACTTTACCTTCCTAGTGCTTCTTTTTGTTTCCAATAAATAAAATGATTTGCATAACTGTGGATTTATAGAGACAATGCTTTAATCTCTAGAAATGACTCTCCTGGGAAAAATGTTAAGACCAATAAATTACCCATCCCCAAAGTGAAGTGATTGGACCAGAGGAGTTTTAATGTCCCTTTTAGATTTAAAATTGTGTAATGCTTCGTTAAGAATTTCTTCAGAATTTTAAGAATTCTTTTTTAAAAGGAGGTTAAAAAACTTTGCTTAAAGTCATTATTAGAAACTTCTGGCTAATGCTTTATTATTATTAGTTAGGATTATCATATTAATTTTGTCTATTGAGCAAATATAACAAAGTTTCACATGCAATCCTCAGTGGGCACTAAAAGTAATAGAGTACATTGACCAAACAAAATACTTAGTACTTGATCAAACCAGTGAAACATTCCAAATAGCAGGTCTCATTTTATTTTTTTTTAAAGCACTGCTGTAAAATAAGTTCATCCTTTTTGCAACTTGCTCTGTAATTGCATTTTTGCTTCCTTGCAAATGGTGCATTAGTGCATATATACAAAATAGTTCCACTCAGCAGAGCACATAGCTCAGAGAATTCTGTCTTGTTTTCAGTGACCTGGAAAGTACAAAGAGATCCACATTGCATAAAGAGAAAGGGGTGGGGGATGGGAGGAAGGAGGAAAGAATTAAAGCCTTTACTAGAATATTTGTGGACAGCTAGAACCTTCATTATCAACATAAATTTAAGACATCCATTCCTTGAGAGAAAGTTATTACAGGGAAAATAGAAGTACTGAGTCCTATCACCCCACGCTTTCATTTGAAAAATTGTAAAAAGTAATGACGATAATGAAAAGAGACTATCTCAGTCCCTGGAATGAAATAATCATAAATTAAGTTTAAAATAAGTATTGAAGAAATTTCTATCATGGTGTCTTACAAAAAGAAACTCTTATCACTGCCATATTATTTTTGTAAACAATATTTTACTTGCTTGACACACCTACAAATTGCTTTTCTGTCCCAAGACTCATTAATCATTGCCATTGGCATCATTAGTTTTCCAGTTTAGAAAAGTTAATCTAGAACCAACAATTCACTACCTACCTGGACAATGGAGAAAATTACTTTTACTGAAACATGTTCATTTTAATGAGTTCCTTCTCATCAAGAGTTGGTAGGGATTTCACATCTGGTCCAAATCATACCTAAACAGTTATTCACTTTACAACATTCCTGAAATCTGTCCAACTAGGTGGCAAAGTGAATAGAATGGGACTGAAATCAGAAAAAAAACCAAACATCTTCCTTAGTTCAAATCTGCATCAGATACTAGCTATGTGATCCTGGACAAGTCACTTAACCCTACCTGCCTCAGTTTCATCTGTAAAACGATCTGGGGAAGGAAATGGGAAACTACTTCAGTATCTCTGCCAAGAAACCCTCAAATGGGTGTCACAAATAGTCAAATATGATTTAAAATGACTGAACAACAACAATCTTTTCATGATATATTTCTTAAAGATAGCCTACAACATCTGTGTTTTTATTTAAATAGTAAATGTATTTTTTTTCCTGAAAAGCTAACTATCTTTATACATTTCATGCTAAATAAAACAGTGATTTCCATTTTGGTGTTAAATGGCACAGTGGATAGAGTGCTGGACTGAAATTTGGGAAAATCTGAGTTTAAATACTGCCTGATAGATTTACCCCTGAGCAAGCCACTTGACCCTGTCAGCCTCAGTTTTTTCATCTATAAACTAATAAAAGGATGAATTCCTTGACCTCTAAAGTCCCCTTCATCTCTAGTCCTGTCATCATTTAATCTTATTATTAAAAAGCTAGATTCCTTAACCAAAAGACTGCAGACTATCTCAGCCTGAAATGGAATTCAGAACCATTATCCTTATTTCCTTATTTAATATAGTAAAAGAAAAAAAAAACCTTCCTTTTTAAGGAAGAAAAGCAACTAACTCCAAAAGAGTCTCGGTAAGAAGCTGATTAATTCTCTGATGACCAAAATGTTGTTCTAATTCTCATTTTCAAAAGTTCACACTGTTTGCCTAAAACTGTCATTGCTTCCTCTTGAGATTTATGTGAATGTTTCATGCCTTTGGTATAAATTTTCTATATTCTGCAAACATTAAAAATTGTAACATATGTTTTGAATTTATGTATACAAGGTAATGATTGATTCTTAGTGAGTAATTAAATACACAGTATGTATCATGCCATTTCAGGAAGCACTGTAATATTTAGCAGCAAGATTATTGAACCATTACTAATTATTTCACTTGACACTTTTAAAAAATGATTTAAAATTATGATAACTTTTAATTTAAGAATTTTCTTAGTACTAAGAATTTTTTAATCCTCTTGTCTAACTACTCAATTGTATTTTTCATACTTAGGAAGGGTCCTAAGATCCTGGCTTATTTCAATTAATGCAAAGAAATTAATTCCTCCATCAGGTTAGCAGTTCTTTTGGTCTTTTTCTTTCTTTTCTGTTTTAGTTAATGCTAGCATCTTGTTCTTAAGTGAGTCTGGTTGTGTTCTCAAGTGTAAATGTAACTGTGGCTCAGAAATGTATTTAAAATCCCCCCACACCCTCCTCTCTCTTATTTAAGCCATCCCACTGGATTTAGGCTTCCTTCCCTCACATTCTCCCCACCCCCTTTACCCTACCAAAAATCTATAAATATTTATCTCTCCTCTTTAAATATATACTTGGGTATCATCATGGTTAGTCTATTTAGCAAGTCAGTCAGTGCAGGCATAATGCTCATTTTAATTGTATTAATTTGCCTCCTCAGAGAAAGAAGGCAAAGCTTCCATCTGGCTTTGCTAGGGTTTTTTTTCTTCCCAAGGAGAAGAAGACAATGACATTTATACCACATAGGTGTGAAATGCACCATATTCCTCAATTTTGCTCCCACTCTCACTCAGATTCCATGAAATATTCCAGTGAAAAAGAATATAGCTTGGGGGAGAAGAGCATCACAAGCAAGGTTACAGTCCCTAATTTTAGCATCTGCTCCTTCCTTTTTAATCCAAACCTTGAACTAGAAAAGCTCCACTAAGTTCTATTTCTTTCCCTATGGTTATAGACCTTTAAGTGATGACCTGGTCCATTGGGATATTGCATAACCCCTTCATGCATGAAATTAATTCCATGCTATAATCAAAATAATGTACAGTGAAGCCCCCTCTCAATGATTTCCAAAGGCTTAAGATAGGAAACATTTTAAGTGGGAAAATGTTTTATGAGAGGTACATTAATAGGTATGTAGATTTGTCTGGTCATAAAAAAAAGAAAGTTAAGGGAAACATTTTATGTAGGCTTCCCAATAGCATGTTAAATGAGTAAAAATCATTCCAGGAGAGCATGCTTTTCTCCTTTAGAGAAAGTAGAACTGTTTAACAAGGGATTGTTCCTCTCTGAGTCAGCAGGGCAAAGTGTCATTGCCTCTTGGAGGAGTAAAACTGAAAAAAATATCTTTCCTTCTAGATCCCTAATTACAGGGGCAAAATAAGTCACAGAACAACTAAAAGTAAGTGGTCCAAGAGCAGTGGCTGTTTCTGGTTGGGGTCTGCTATCCCCTGATGCACTGATGGGTTCCAGTCCTGCTTGTATCCAAATCCTTGACTTACCTCGAGTGGCCAAACACAGTCTCACTGTTCCCTACAAAAGGGACATATTGGTTATTATAACTGATACCAGAAAGATGGCAGCTAAACAAGAGTTTCTAAGTGACCGTAAAAGTCTTAAGATAGGAAAAACTATCTCTGGTGGAGCTGTTATACTCAGGCAAATCCTTTGTCTCTGGCATGTAGTAGCCTTAAAAGAGGAGATTGGCTTCCCCCAGTGAAGAAGCCCAAAACAGTTTGTTTAACCTGCTCATTTGGTTCCCCAGGAACATGTAGATGGGAAAGATCACTAAATAGGAAGAAAGAATTGTAGATTATGCAAAATGTCTAGACAACATTATTTACCAGTTTAGCGCATGTCATGGATTCTTTTGACAGTGTGGTAAAGTCTATGAACTCTTCAAAATAATGATTTAAATAGATCAAGTAAAATACAAAAGTATAAAGAAAATCAATTAGATTTATGTATTTATATAAAAACGAAACAACAGCAAATTAATATGTGGGAACACTTTGCACTTTATCAAATACTTCTCCATTGATCATTAGATAAGTAAGCATTACAGGGAGAGATGGGAGTGAATGCTAGAGTTCCTTGAAAGAGTCATTTTTTATTGGCCTCGGTTATCTAATTGGCAAATTAATTGCTAATGGTAGGAGAGTGATCAGAGTGAAATTAAAAGTTGAGAAAGTCACTAGAAAAATATAATCTGGAAAATTCACTTTCTATCTCTCAGTTCCTTCTTAGATAACTCCAAATAAAGATCCTTCCAGGTAAGCACTTTCCTGAAAGATAATACATGAAATCAATCAATGACTGTCCTGATTCCCATTCCACTTACATCCACAATTTACTATTTTTGAAATGCAAAACATTGAACCTCCCTCTAAGTCTTAGCATTATAAATAGACTTTAATGTCCATTGATCTGTACTCTCATTGATGAGCATTCTTCTTTCTGTAAAGATTGTCATCCTTCCATGCTTCCTTATTCTGTGAGATTTTTGTCCATTTTTCTAGAGTAAATCTTCTACAAATGATAAATTTCAAGTGCTTCAGGTCTTCTCCAGTTCATTTTATATTTCAGGATTATTCCTTTAATGTTCATTCTTTCTGTCTTTTCTAGCATCCTTGACAAGATGAGAAGAGGCCTCTCTACTTTCTAATCCTGCATTTCCTCAACAGTATTCCTTGTGCTTCTTGCATTTGTCATTACTGAAAATCTACTATAGGGTACATGAACTCATTATGTATCTCTCCATTGTTCTTTGGGTCACCTAAAACTATGTTTCTTTAGAAATTAGTGTATTCTTAAACTTGAAATCATAAAGCAATATTGAGAGAAAATTAATGTTCATTAATGTTGTGTGTGTGTATTGGGAAGCAATATACAATTTCTGAAATGTAATCTAACCTATGCTATGCTTTCTATTTTATTTTTGGGCCAACAAACTGTCTCTGCACTGCCTACTTCAGTTCTATTTATTTATATATTAAATGGCCTGGCCTTCCAACTTTTGACATCAGTCTGAACAATAGACATTTTTCTTCTACTTAGTTTTTCTCATATATGTTGTTAGATTTATCTCTTTTAGAAACCATAAGTGTCTTTGAGGAGGTCCTGTAATGTTCAGGAGCTTGATATGACCAATATAATATCTTCTATAGACAAGAGTATCTGGACCATTTCTTCAGGGAATCCCTTAACCATAAAAAGACATCTTTCTTTCCAGTGAAAAATACCTTTAGTAAGCATGCACCTCCCTAATCCATCTCTAAGGCTTATTGAATAGAGACATTTCTATATTATTACTTATCAGAAATTACTCAGTGATTATTACAAAAATATAATAGCCTTTAAGGATAAAAATGAATAAATTAAGATAAAAGAAAAGAAATATAAAATAATTGATTATATAACTTAAACCTTTCATGATAATAATATTTCTCTCTCATTCTTGTTTATTCTGTCTACAAGTCACTTAGTTGGTTCAACTCTGTTGTTTTCAGGAGTGCCTCTAATGCTTCTCTTGTTGAATATCCATTTTTGTCCTTTGGTAATTAAGCTCAAGTTTCCAGGATACATAATTGTGAGTTGCAGCTTAAGTTCATTTTCATTTTAAAATATGCTCATCCATTTATTTTGAACTGGGATACATAATGGAAACTTTGGGTATTTAAAATCTCTTCTTATTTAATGAGCTGTTTATTTTGTATTATGTTTCTATCTTACTAAAGTGTGTATTAAGCTTTAGTTGGTCTATATGTGGAATGTTATTTTTGTTGTCATTGCTAAAATTTTGGAGTTGATAAAATTTGCCAAAGAAAAACACCTACTCCAACATCTTTCCATTCTTACAAGTTCTCTATTTATTGTATGATCCTAATATATCTAGGAGATATTCTTCATTGAAGGAGACTCTTTGAGGTTGTTTTTAATTTTTTTTTTGCATTCAAGTGAATTGTTTTCTTTCAGAACACAATAAACAGAATAATCTTGTATTCTCTTTCCTTTGTTGTGCTTTGAAGTTTCTTACAGGATGATTGAAAATGGGTGATCTGCTAGGGAAAATTGTGAAAGGCTACTTTTTTCATTTTCATATTTTCATCAAAGATCTTTTTAATATGTTGAAATAATGCTCATGAACATTTTACAAAATAAAGTTAAAATATGGGTCAATAGTTATTCAAAACAACATAAAATGTAAGTGTCAAAACAAAGAATAGCTTTCAGCAAGTGTTTATTAAGTGTCTACTATATATATCAGTATCAGTGCCCATTGCATAACTAGTGGTTCTAAAATAAAAAGTCTTGCTCTCCTATAGAGAAGCTCTAATTTTCTTCACTGCTCCTTTATCAATATTTACCTAGCACTGAATGAACTCTCTCCTAAGACCTACTGTTCTTCAACTGTTCAAGACAACCTGTTCCTTCAAAAGTGCCAAGGATTTTTCAATTTTCTTTAGCATCTAAACATTCTGAATAGAACAAAACTGTTTTTAGAACACAGGGCATTTTCTTCACAGGTATACCACCCTCACTCTCTCAAATAATGCTAACATAAGGAGCTCAATTCATCCCCAACCATCAGAAAGGTGCCCATGATCTCTCCTAGACTTGGAAAGAAATTATTCTTGTGCAATTATATGCTAGATAAGATGGTAGCAGCCACCTATGATTTTGCTTTCCTTACATAGCAAGAGGTGAAAGAAGAGTTTTGTGTCAAGGTATGCCCTGGTTTCATAAATATCTTTATGGAGTACAAATCCAAACTTCAAATTCAAGCTTAAAAAGCATTTATGATATATCTGCTATATGAATAGAATGCATGGAAAAAACTGACCTTTCCCTGCAAAGATTTCTGCTTTGCTCCTGTTATTTCCCTGACCAAACACTCCCTACCTCCCTCACCTCCCACTTTAACATCATCATAGAGAGTCTGATTCTATATAAATGATTCAACCAAGATGATCTGTAGTGCTCATGTTGGGGAGAGGGAGATAATTTTCCAATTGAGTAAACAAACAGAATGTCATACAGAACATTGCTCGGCAGGTTGTGTGAATATACTCCTCAGTCTTTCACCTCACCATGGGACTCCAGGAGATATTTTCCAAAAGACTGGGCATTGTATTTGGCAAACAAAAGATGAATCATTTTAAAGTTCACTAAAATAAGATAATACATTCAACAAAACTTCATTGAACAGGAACCTAGCTTCCTGGAAAAATTAATCAACTACAATTCTTTTTCTGCCTTAAAATTTCAAGAGATTAGTGGCAAATAGCAATTTGAGGTTCATCTTAAAATATCAGAGGTTCATCTTAAAAATGAACTTCCCTCTACCAAGCTAATTTTCCATCTTTGCTTCCATCTACATTTGGCACATGATAACACACTAGTTTTCTTTCCCTCTCTTAGTTGACCAAAAAATGTGATTAACCAGAATAATTTGGCTAATTGGGATTTACTATATGTTTATATTAGAACTAATCTTAGCCCACAGCTTTCACCAAGATAGGTTAACATTACTATCTTCATTAAAAGTGTTCATTAAGTACAAGCTTGCACTTTGTTCTTCATTAGATGCCAAATAAAATGAATTCATGGAAATAGCACGTACCCTCATTGATCTTGCCATCCATGACAAGCAATAATGATAAATGCAAAGATAGTAAGAACATCTATTACATCAAAACATCCCTAAATGGTAGATTGGAACAAAACCTTAAAGTTCTCTTCATCTAAATTCCATGTTTTATATATGACAAAACTGAGGTTTCAAGATGTCAAGGAATTATCCAAATTCAAATTGAATAAGAGATCCTGATAGATAGAAGGGTTTTAAGGATCATTTAACTTTGAGATTTACATTTAGCAAGGACCTTAGGAGTTATCTAGACCAATCTCTCAACTTTGTAATGAGAGAATGGAGGCCTGGAGAATTTCAGACTTGTCCAAAGTTTCCAGGTTAAAAAGCTGAGAACCAGGATTTGAATCAAGATGGCACAATATTTAGAGCACTAGGCCTGGGGTAAGGAAGATATGCATTTCTTTCATATTTATTTCTACCTATTGATTTTTTTTTTCATTTTTCATTAACCAACTCAGGTGTCACTTCCTTTACATAGTCATAACTAGTTTTTTCTCTTTTTTGCACTTGGGATAAATCAAGAGTTTATCCCACCTGAAATGTTGAAGCATGTTTTGGAAGAAGACAATCCCCCACCCCTCTCCCATGAAGATTAAGCTAGCAAAAGAGGAGCCATTCTCAGGATACTCACTGCCACTGGTGGTGTCCCTATTCTGTGTGTAAGCTATGGAAAGCTGAAACTCTAAATAATCTATTCTGGGGAAAATCCCCAACCATCAAACTAGTTTCAACCTAATTATCACACAGTTTTCCCTAATTTCACCAAAGGAAAATATTCTTATTCCCACCTAAATCTCTCCTAATTCGTTGTCCCTCCCTATTTACTGTGTTCTAATTTATACTATCTGCATACATACCTTATTTGTTCATTAATTAACTTAATATTACTAAAGGCCTCTAGGAATAAAGGCACTGTGTTGGGTAGACAGAATAATAAATAAGATAAACTTATAATCTATCAAAATATGAATATATAATGCAAAGTAGAATATACTAAGCATACAAGCATAATATATACAGTTTTATCAGATTAGATGAGGAAAAAAATCAATTGCTCCTAAAAATATGAGGGAAGGTTTCTTGGAAGAGATAGCATTTTGTCTGGCTTCTAAGACAATAGCCTCAGTCCTCTATAGAGATTCTTAACTCTTTTTTTTTTTTTTTGGTAATGATGCTCTTGGAAATTTGGCGAACCTCTATTCCCTCTCTCAAAATAATGTTTTAAATGCATAAATACATTGGTTTATAAAGGAAACCAAATATACTGAATTTCAGCTATTAAAATACTAAAAAAAGGTAAAACCACAGACCTTAAGTTAAGTACCTTGCATGTTAAATATTATTATTTCTCTCAGGATTTTGCAGAATATTGTAGAAATATTAAGAATTGACTAAAAACAACTTGACTAAAAACAATTATTTTATATCTCATGCTAAATCTTAAGAATAAAAAGGACAATAACTGTATCTTATTCACTATTTCCCCTAGGATAAAATACAAACTCTCTTGCCTAACATATAAGGTTTCTCAAAAAAATCGCATTCAAACTTGTTCCTTTTTTGCTATATTATTTTTGTGGTTGTTTCTTGTCCTCCCTCTCTTTCTCCCTCTCCATCCTTCTCTTTTTCCTTTCTGTCTATCTCTGTCTCTGTCTCTTTCTTATCCTGTCCCTATATCCATTGTATTGCCAAGTTCTGTCAATTTTATCTTTTCTTTCCTCTGACATTGCTGCTCCTATGGTGCAAACCCGTATTGCCTCAGGCTTGGACTATGTAATAGCCTGCTGGTTGGTTTCTCTTGCACAAATCCCTCCCTCCTCCATCTAGTTAATCCTCCAATTCCACTATTAAAGTAATCTGCACAGGTATGACCATGTTACCCTTCTAGTCAATAAACTCCAGTGGCTTCATAGTGCTTTCACCATCAAATAAAAAACAAAAACAAAAACAAAAAAATCCTTCTGTTTGTTTTTTAAAGCCCTTCATAACTTGAATCCTTCCTCCTTTTCCAGTCTCATACCTTACACTCTTCCCTGTAATATATGATCTAGTGACTAGTGTGTTACATACGCATTTTTTTTGGTGATTCTTTAATAGTATACCATTGGGGTTTTTTCATCTTTTATCTCTTTCAACTCCCAAAACAGTACCTGTCATTATAGCAGGTGAATGAATCATTTAAGTGATTTTTTCATCTTTGTATCTGTTTCAGGGGCTACAAGAATGTTATATACATCTTAGGCACTTGACAAATGTTCATTCAACAAACATTCATTGAGCTTCCTGTGTATATGGGGCACTGTGCTAATCATTGTTTATTGAATAAAATTAAATTGAAACATGTATCCAATACAAAATTGATGTAGCATGAGAAGGGGAGATAGCTGGACTCAAAAGCTTAATGACTATGAGATCCCTATGCCTGGAAATCCACTCAAGGCACTGTTGATTAGATATAAAATCAAGAAGCATCATGTTTACTTCTATCCACCAAGCACTGGTGCTTTCTAATGTATATATCTTTGCTTTCATTCTTTCATTTAGCATGGAACTACCAAGGCTTAATATTTATTATGCATATTGAGTAATAATAACAGAAATGATGGTAATCAGAATTCCTCTCCCTAGAGTGAGAAGAGGGAGCTCCAACCCATGTGAGTTAAAATATTCATGCAGAGAGACATCAAAATTATGTTTGAATCCTGTGTTAGAAATGAAAAGCTCTGGGATATTTTAAGAAGCTTATTAACATTTTACTCACAAGTGGAGGCAAATCAAAAAAGTCTTGAAATAAATTTCAAATATTTTGGAAAGTAAGAGTCATATAACATAGAAAAAGAGAGTAGGAAAGAGAAATAGCGCTTATTATTTTAGGATGCTTATACCAGTTTAGTTTGCAAGCTCATTTGGTTTTGAATTTATTCACTCCCAGTGCATCTGCAAAGAAATGTTGAAAAAACCAAATTAGATGTCACAGAGAAACCATTCAACAATATACCTTAGTGGAATTTCATTCATGGTTTCATCAAATTTCATTGTGCTTACTAGTTTTTTTTTATTTTTAATTTTAGATTTCCACATGCAGGGAGGTTCCATGTTATAGTCAATTGAACATTAGATTTGGAGACAGGAAGAACTAACTTTGAAACCCATTGCCAACCTATATGATTATGGCCAATTCATTTTGTCCCACTGAGCCTCAGTTTCCTCATCTTTTAAACAATAATAACTATAGTAGTACATTTTGCAAAGTTATCTTGAGCCTGACACAAGATTAATTCATGCAGAGCCCTGTGCAAAACCTGAAGTGCTCTATCAATGCCATCTAATGATATGAACATGATTACTTTAAAAGATAGCTTAATCCAGTTAAACAAATAATAAGTATCTACTAGCTGAAGAATACTCTGTGAGGTGATGAGGTGAGGTATTGCAATTAAAAACACCTAATCTTGGCCCTCATAAATACTGAAGACTGGCACGAAATTTTGACATTTATGCATGTGAGATGTAAAATAATACCTAATAGATATCTAAGATTGGTACAAAAAACAAACTTGTCTTTTTGGCCTTTAAAATCCTTCGTAATCTGACAATACCATTTATTTCACTAATTTTATGCTACTTCCTTTCTTTTACTCTACATTCATGCATTTCTGGCTCTTATTTACAAATAACATTCCATTTCTGTCTTTAAGCCTTTGCCCATTCTGAGAATCCATAACTTGAATTTTTTTTCTTTTTTTCATCTGCCGTTGAAGCCCTGTTTTTCATTGAATCATAGATCAAGTGCAACCTTTTCATATACATTTTTCCTGATTTCTCCCCCTCTCTCTATATATATACATATCTATGTATATATATTATATCTAGTTATCTATCTATCATTCCATCTATCTATGTCTCCTCAATAAATTGTAAGTTCATAGAGGGTGGGTCTTTTTTCTTTTTTCATTTTGGTCTTTATATCTTCAGTGGCTAGAACAATATCTGACATATAGTAAGTGATTAATAAATACTTCTTGATTGGTTTATTGACGGATTGAGTTAGGGGAATGGAAGGAGGTTATGGGGGAGGGTATCGGGGAAAGTCATGTAATTGGTTAAATAATTATATACATGTATGCTTTTATCATCATTCAGAATGACCTAATTTCTATTTCACCAGTTATTAGTTCATAAAAGTTAAGACTGGTTTCAGTTGATTTTGTTTCCTTTGACAAAAAGGAAAAGAAAAAATATATAGTAGATTTTAATGTGCAACTTACATTGAGAAAATTGTCCCTCAAAGAGCCTTTATATATACTTCCATATCAGTTTTTCAATAATCATTTAATAAGTGATGGTTACATTCCAGGTTGTTGGGGTTAGAGATACAAAGAGAAAAGTAAAATAGTCTTTGTCTTCAAGGGACTTACATTCTAACTGAAGAGTAAAATGTACACAGATGAACATATAAGTAATTAATACAGTGTAATTTTGGAAAGGAGCACAGGAATACTTTGGGATGTGGGGTGGAATGGTAAGAGAGATCTGGAAATAATTCATGTATAAGGTAGGGATTGAGTTGAATTTTAAATGAAAACAGATATTCCAATAGATGGAGGTTAGGAAGGAAAGCATCTCAGTCAAAATGAGAGATCCATTACAAAGGCATGGGAATGAGAGAAAGAGTGGCAAATTTAAGGAATGATGAGTAGATAAGATTGGCCAATTCGGCAGCAAAGGAAAATGATAAATGTTGGAGGGGTTGTGGCAAAATTGGGACACTAGTACACTGCCAGTGGAGTTGTGAATTAATCCAATCGTTCTGGAGGGCAATTTGGCAGAATGCCCAAAGGGTTTTAAAAGATTGTCTGCCCTTTGATACAGTCATACCAATGCTGAGTTTGTATCTCAAAGAGAAAATATGGGAAAAGACTTGTACAAAAATATTTATAGCTGCACTCTTTGTGATGGCAAAAAAAAAATTGGAAACTGAGGAGGTTTCCATTGATTAGAGAATGGCTGAACAAATTGTGGTATCTGATGGTGATGGAATACTATTGTGCTGAAAGAAATAATGAACGGGAGGAATTCCATGTGAACTGAAACAACCTCCAGGAATTGATGTAGAGTGAACAGAAAAGAACCAGGAGAACATTGTACACAGAGATGGATACATTATGGCACAATAAAATGTAACAGACTTTTCTACTAGTAGCAATGCAATGATACAGGAAAACACTGAGGAACTTATGAGAAAGAACACTATCCACATTCAGAGAAAGAATGTGGGAGTAATACAGAAGAAAAACATAGTATTGACCATGTGGTTCAATAGGGATATGTTTGGGATTTTGGCATTAAAAGATCACTCTATTGCAAATATGAATAATATGGAAATAGGTTTTGAACAATGATACATGTATAACCCAGTGGAGGTGTATGTCAACTCCGGAAGGGGGAGGGAAAAATCATGAATCATGTAAACATGGAAAAATATTCTAAATTTTATATATATATATATATATATATATATATATATATATATATAACCAGAATAATGACATCCCAGAGCCTACAGGCAGATGAGGTGGAGGATAGTAATATGTAAGAAGACTAGAAAAGTAGGAAGAGGCCAGGTAACAGAAGTTTTAAATGTCAAAGGATTTTATAATTTGATTCTAGAGGTAATAAAAAGTCACAAGAATTCAGTGAGTAGATGATATGGTAAGATTTGAAATGTAGAAAAATGATTTTGGCAAATATGGTGTGGATTTATTTGAGTATGGAGATGCTTTAGGCAAGGAGGCCAAATAAGAAGGGCTTGAAATCCAACATATATGAGATATGTTACAGAGATAATTAGACTCCATTTTCATCCCTCATCCCTCTATTTATTAACTGGTGTTTTTTTCACCATTAGGAATTTGGATTGCTTCTGCTTCATCCATCATTGAAAGTTTAGGCTTTAAAATAATAAGTCTTTTTATAGTAAATGTTTTGAACAGACACAAGATCATTGAACTCTTTCTTCCTCCTTCAAAAATCAGAGACTCAGAATCTTTTTTTAAGAATAATTCTGAAAATGTGCTGCCTACTTTCAAGTATCTTAAGCCAAGTCTCAAAAAGATAACAAGCAATATATTCAGATGAAATGTTCACCTTCCCTTTGTCTGAATTGTTCCCTTCTACTGTATCAGCTTGTAATTAAGCACCAGTACTTCCCACTGCCATCAAGGGCTATGCAAATGATTTCCTGGCAGGTCTCTATAGCACATATGCTTCTTCTAAGAATAACCAAGAAGCAATCTGCTTATGAACAAACTTTATATTCCTTCCTTTAAGTCCTTCAGGAATGCTTCATCTTTATACAGTCTAAGCAGAACAATGATGCTGGCTTAGAGGTAGTCATTCTCATCACTTCTGCAGTAGTCATTCAGAGATACATGAAAGAAGGCAAATGTGAAAACAATATGTAGAAATCATTCCAGTTTGAGACATTATTATCATTTTTTAAAAAAATACTGTTAGTGATTTCTAAACACATGAAAATAGATTAATTTAACCTTGCATGTAATAGCAATGCTAACAACAAAAGTCATTTATTCATATAGTTTAAAAGAAATAAGAAGATTCACTTTGCAAAATAGAAAGGAAATCTGCTGCCATAGACTTCACACAGATTATTATCTTAATTTATGTTCATCATAACAACAGAGATCATAAAAAATACAGTCAAAATGCTTTATGTGCCTCTTAAAACCATTGTGAAGAACCATTGTCAACATTAGTTCTGGTGGATGAAGGCTATTTTATTGAAAGTGCTTAACCATATGCCACTAAAGGCCATTTTATAAATCACAAGTGAGGTGCTAAGTCCTTATTTATGATCATCCCATTTTGTATTCCTAGGATAAAAATAAAAACAAAATGCATTCAAAAGTTTGCTTACTTCATAATGGTAGATCTATCACACAGATAGATCTTTGCAGCTTGGAAATCTCCATCCATCTAGATGAGGTTGCCCAGGTCCTGTATTAGCACTAGCATCATAATGTTGGGGTAGACAATTGCTCAGTAACAGCCAATAGTCACTTAACGAGAAGATTTTTTTAAGACATTAGGAGATACTCAGAAATGTATTTCTCATTAGGTCCATAGAAGCTAGAGGTGTACATATCAATAAAATCAATAACACAATTGAGAATTAATGAATATTTCCTATGTGTTTTAACAACTCTGGACTATAGAGGCTACAAAAAGGATGTTTGAAATCTTAGCTAGGAAAAATATGTATCCGGGTGTGAAAAAATAAAATAAAAACTAAGTTAAAAAAAAGTTAAAGAGCAACACAAGGAAGCATATAAGTGCTAAATGAGCCCATGGAAGGGAAATACTTTTTCCAGTTAGATGAGTTTCATTAATGAAATGAGATTTGAGCTGAACCTTAAGAGATGGGGAAGTTTGGGACAGATGGAGGTGAAGGGGATAATGCCTGCCAAAGCAATGAGTCAAGACTACATAAGGTGTACTTGAGAGATGACAAATAGAAGAGTATGGGTAGGGTTTCTGTTGAAAGATAGTGGGAGGAAACACATATGTGAGGTCCCCTTATATTTGCTCCCATTACATTATAAGCTCCATTATAGGACAGGTGCTGAATCATACATGCCTGACATCTTTGATTATGCCTTGCACTTAGTAGGTATTTAACATACATTGTTGAGTTTATACTAAAGAAACTATTGATTGGCAAGATGGAGAGTTTGGACTATCTAAGTAATGGAAAGCAGTTACAAATTTTAGCACAGATCAGTGACTTTCATTTGTTAATTCACTCAACATTCTTCAAATACCTTCTATGTACAATAACATTGTCTAGGTATTCAGGAAGAATATAAACATTATACAACTTGAAAGTGTTGGTTTGGAAAAGTGAATATGACTGCCAGATATGTGAAGGTTGTTTGTTGCTTCAAAGTCAGTTGGTTCAGAAGCTTTTGCAATGGTACAAATGCCCAACAATCAATTCCTACAGTACCCAGGTGGCAATAGAAGTGGAAAGGAATAGAAGGATGTAGAGCTCAATACAGTAGAAGTCAGAATACATGGATTATAAACGTCCTTCTATCAATCAGTCAGCATTCATTGAAAATCTACTGTATGTCAGATATCACGTTTCATGCTGAAGATAGTCATATCATTAATTAGTTGAGTGCACTTAGCCAAGTCACTAAATTTTCTAGATCTTAAATTTCTTCAAATGGAAAATAAATAAATTGGATTAGATATCTCCTTCAGTTTCAGGATTCCATCATCTTATGATTCTGTGAAGAAGAATAAACATTAATTAGTGACTAATTGTATATGGGGGAAGCATCAATTATTATTTTGACTTAATACATGTCTTTAAAACTGACTCAGAGGTTTTGAGCCTACATAACTGGAAGAATAATGGTGACATTGATAGAAAAAGGAAAGACAGAGCAATTAGATTTAAACTCAATTCATTTTTTTAGAAAATAGTGGTAACTAAATACAAAATGCGGTGAGGCACAAGGATACAGAAATAATAATATCTGACGTATAATGCTTTAATGCTTGTAAAATACTAACATTACATTACCTGATCCTCTTACCAATATTATGAGGTGGGAAAATGGACTTATAGATGTTAATTGATTAGCCTATAATCACCAAACAAAAAGATGTAGATGGGAGAATTTTAAAGCAAGTCTTTTTTTACTCCAGTTTGAGTTCTTTTTCCTCAATACCAAACCACTTCTCTGAAACATAAAAACAGGGCATGGTCCCTGGAGTCAGGAGATTACCACCTAATTAGGAAGAAATAACAGGCATTCAAAGAGACCCAGTCCTCATCCTTATAGAGCTATCTAATAAATTTTACATTGTTCCCTCTTCTCCCTGGTTACTATCTCCTCTATGACAGTAGATTCTTCTCCAACATGTATGACCAGTCCTCAATCTCTCCTACTGAGATCATTATGCATATCATGCCTCCTAAGTATTCCTCAAAGTTATGAGTTTTTCTACTAACTCAGTAACACTATCATCTCCCTCGGTTTTAACTATCATTTCTATCAAAATACCTGCCTGATAGCCTCGGTCTCTCCAATGAGCTTTAGTTGCCTTTCATCAATTGCATATTTTACTTTTCAAATTGAATGTTCTAGATGCATCTTAAACTCAACATGCCTAAAAGTGAGTGATTGATTTTCTCTGCCATTCTCTTCCTCCAAACTTTTCCTAAAAAAAAATAAAGTTTCAGAGTAGGTGAAGGTTTATACAAGTTGTCCCATATATTTTAGTACAGTTTTAAAGCTTAAAGTTGCACCAAAACTTTGGGACATCCTGTAAATCTGTTAAATAAGAGTCTACTAGTTTCAAAGCAGCTAAATAGTAGAGTGCTGAACTTAGAGTCAGGAAGATTCATCTTCACGAGTTCAAATCTAGCCTCTGACATGTACTAATTGTATGACCTTGGGCAAATCATTTCACCCTGCTTGCCTCAATTTCCTCACCTGCCAAATGATCTAGAGAAAGAAATAGAAAGCCATTCTAGTATCTTTGCCAAGAAAATACCAAAAGGGGTTATGAAGAGTTGGACACAACTAAGAAAAAGACTAAACAACAAAGAGTTAAGTTCACAGGGGCCTATTACTAAAAGTTTGGGTACTCAGTAATAATTTTGGGGAGTATTAAAATTAATGATGTGGCATCTTCATGACCTAAAAGCACTATGTTTTATGTCTCTAGGAGGAGTTATATAAATATTCACTGTGGTCCACAACACTTCAAATAATCTCAAGATTTATTTGAGCTTCCTAGATGTCTCAGATTTTCACAAATATAACAACAATTTTTGAGGGATTGTAGGACAATTTCTCACATGTCCATTTTGGAATATAATTGCTGAACTACTGAGAATATCTTCTCCCATCTGTGTGTCTGTGTGTCTGTGTGTGTGTGTGTGATTTACCAAGCTCATCCTTTAACTAGAACAAAGATATTAAAATAAAGTGACCAATACATAAGAATGAAAAAAAATGATGTCTCAGAATTCTCAGAAAACCTCCACCTGACATAGGTCTTATAAACATGCGTGGACTCTAGAATAAGATGATTTACTTTTCTTTATACCTAGAGGAATAACGGTTGGGTAAGAGAGAGAGAGAGAGAGAGAGAGAGAGAGAGAGAGAGAGAGAGAGAGAGAGAGAGAGAGAGAGAAGGCAGAAAGAGAAGTACTGTTAATAAATAGACTGTTCTAATATTGACCTCTTTTTTTTCTTGTTAAATTCAAACACATCTTAGACATAACTTTATCAGTCACTTTTTCTGAAGAAAATATTCATACAGTATTGTCTTCTAAATAGATTTAAATTTGAACTCATAAAAATATTTTAGATCAACAAAAATAACATTAACAAGTATGTGTATACTTAAGGAAAAGCACAGAGTGGCTTTGAGTAGGCTAAGAATCATGATAAGCAGAGTTTAAAAATGGGGGAAAAGTATGCTATCAAAGAAATGTATTAAAATATATATACTCATCATATGATGAGAGCAAGAGATATCAAATGAAAGGATTATTTGCTTTATTGACATCCTTATGATGTTAAGAAAAAGTAAAGAATGAGCCCAATATATTTGGTGGGCCACTTATGATGGACTGTGAGTACACAGAGGAAAATTTCACAGGACTGTCAAGCATAGATGGATTGTTATCTGCATTGTTGGAGGGCATGTCTTCTCCTTGTTTCTTAATATGCCTTGCTTTGGGATGCTAAGGCAAAACATCTGATGACACCAGGTAGAAGGAAGGTCAGCTTCTGGTTACTGGATCTCTTGTCCATTTGAGAGAAGAATGAGAGAAGAAGTAAGCAACCTTCTCCACTCATCCATTGCCAGAATGAGGAAGAAGAGCCAATGAAAAATATGTCCTGGATGAGAAAAACAACAACAGTGCAACACCTATGGTTGAGTCTTCAAACAAAATCCTTCTGTACTGAAGAACAGAGTCTAGTTTTCTTGACTCTAAGAACATTAATGTCTAAAACCTTCAATTGAAATAAATCACTGAATTTAGAGGCCTGGAATCATAAGGCCTGGTGACTGTTATAGTCAGTTTGGGGAGCCTTGGCTTCAGACATGTTGATCTTAGGATAAAGCTTAGTGACCCTGGTGTCATATTTGAGACTGGTGACCTTGGTCAATAGACCCAATGGCCTTGGCAGCTTTAGAGTCAGTGTTTCTGTAAATATTAGAGTCAAGTTTGATTACCTTGAGGCCTTCAAATTTGGTGTCATCTTTGGAGATTGGGATTTTGGCAATAGTGTTCAAACTTGCATATTTGGAAACCAATTTAAAATCTTTGGGCTTGATTTTGGGCCTGAGGTGCTTGGACCTGAAGACCTTTACTCTAGAAACCTTAATAGCATCTGCTTAGGTGCCAGAGGCTTGGGCATTGGGGGATTGCATCTTCTTCATTTACTTTTTACTATATATTTTTGCAATGATTTTTAGAAATTTGAGGTCAATGCTTCTCAAAAACTAGTGTATCTCTTTGACATAACCTCATCATTGAAAAAACTGATTTTGAAAGACTGCTTAGAATTGTCTGTTTATATACTGCTATGTTCACTTGGACATGCTGTTAAATTGATTTGGAAAACAGATATGATGAACACCAGTTTTAGTTCAAATATTTTTCAATTAATGTATACCATCATTGCTTGAAACATGATAAATTACTTAATTACTTGATTATTTTCCCAATATTTTCTTCACAATTTAAAAATTAATCATCAACAACTTTACCACATTATAAAGTCTTATAAAGCATATGGTCTTTCAAACTCTAAGAGAGAAGGTATGGTTTAATGACTAATGTATTGGACCTAAAGTTGAGAAGAATTGAATTTGAATTCTATCTTACATATTTATCAGTTATAAATCATCTAACCCTTTCTGAGTCTCAATTAGTTCATATATAAAATGGGGATAATGATCAAACCTATCTTGCAAGGTATTTGAAAGATTAAAATAATGAAAGTAAAACATCATGTTTATGTCAGCCATTATTTCCTAAATATCAGGTAAAGTCATCAATGGATCATTCAACAAGTATTTATTAAAACACCTACTAGGTGCCAAGCATTGTTTTGGACTCTAGAAACACAAGTACAAAGGAAGAACAATCTCTACTTGCAAGAGGCTAATATTCTAAATTCTATATTCCCAAATAGATATGTGGGTTCATTGCCCATGATTCAGCCTTTATTAAATCAGCCTTTATTTTTATCAGCATCTATTATTATCAGCATTTAGTTAATATTTGCTATAGGTTGTGCACTGCCCAAACACAGTTTACATCTTAATGAGAGTGAAAATAGGTAATTAACAATGTATAGATAGGATATATGTGTATTTATATATGCCTTGGGGTGTTGGCAGGGCTTTTGATTGCTCAGTCCTAATATATATAACATATGTACATAAAACATATGTATGTATGCATATGCACATAAATATATACACATACATATATAAAATATATATACACACATATATAATCATTAATAAAATATACAGAGTATACAGGATTATATGAAAAGGAAAACCCTTTAGGTTGGGGAGAAAGGAGGAGAGCCCAGAGAAGAATTTCTTTTTTTTTTTATTAAAAAAATTTTATTTAATTAATTAATTTAGAATATTTTTCCATTGTTACATGATTCATATTCTTCCCCCCCTTGCCCCACCCCCTTCCCATAGTCAATGCACAATTCCACTGGGTTTTACATGTGTCATTGATCAAGACCTATTTCCATATTATTAATATTTGTACTAGGGTGATCATTTAGAATCTACATCCCCAATCATATCCCCATCGAACCATGTGACCAAGTAGTTGTCTTTCTTCTGTGTTTCTACTTCCACAGTTCTTTTTCTGGATGTCATAGTGTTCTTTCTCATAAGTTCCTCAAACTTGTCCTGGATCATTGCATGTCTGCTACTAGAGAAGTCTATTACATTCGATTGTACCACAGTGTAACAGTCTCTGTGTACAATGTTCTCCTAGTTCTGTTCCTTTCGTTCTGCATCAGTTCCTGGAGGTCGTTCCAGTTCATGTGGAATTCCTCCAGTTCATTATTTCTTTGAGCACAATAGTATTCCATTACCAGCATATACCACAATTTGTTCAGTCATTCCCCAATTGAAGGACATTCCTCATTTTCCAGTTTTTTGCCACCACAAAGGGCATGGCTATAAATAATTTTGTACAACTCTTTTTCCTTATTATCTGTTTGCCAGCGAGGAATTTCTGAAGAAGGTAGGATCTGATCTTAGGACCCTTTTTTTCTGAGTATCTATTTTGTACTTTTATGCTAATAATTTGATTGAATTGTATATGTATTTATTTTAAAATATGACAGAAGAACTACTAATAAGATTTTTAAAGGGTTTCAAGAAATATTACAAAATATGCATAATGAAACTCTGGGTATATCAAAGGTTGGGGAGTATAATGTGATATATAGACATGAAACAACCATCTAATAGTGTAGCACAAGATACATTTCACTCTTCTCAAAATATGTCAACATTCATTCTTTGTGTTGATGTCTCTACTCTGAATACTCTCCATTGGGAGCTCTTTTTTCTCAGATAGGTCACTACTGAATTATATTAATATCTCTTATCATTGTAAGCATAATTCTTTGAGGAAAAAATACGCTTCCCCTACTTACTATTCAACTTTTTGAATGCCTAACCAACCTATCTACACAACCACACTCACAATGTCATGAACCTATTGATTATATGATATTTACAATCATTTACTCATAATAATGACATTTTTCAATTTTAGGCATAGCTATTTACTTAACAAAGAGGCAAAATAAATAACATTACTGTTAATATTATAGGTCCTAATATATTAAAGCAATGTATAAATAATAAAAATAACATAGGAAAAGTACTAGAATTAAGAGAGGACAGGGAAGACTTGCAGTAAAATAAGGAATTTTAGTTGAGACATAAAGTAAGCTAGGAAGGTCAATAGGTGGAGCAGAGAAGAAAGAGTATTCCAAGCATGGAGGATATCCAGAGAAAATGCACAGAGCTGAGAGATGGAATATCATATCTGTGGAACAACTAGGAGACCAGTGTCACTGGTTGAAGAGTACAAGTGCATGAGTAAAGTGTTAGAAAACTGGAATGGCAGGAAAGAGCTAGGTTGCAAATACCTTTGAATGCTAAACAGTGCATTTTGTATTTGATCCTGGAGGCAATATGTAACCACTCTAGTTTATAGAGAGGAGAGTAACATGGTTGGACCTACACATTAGAAAAATCATTTTAGTGAATGAATGGAAAATGGATTGGAGTAGGAAGAAATTGAGGAAGGGCAGACCCCACCAGCAGCCTATTGGAGTGATGGAGTTGTGAGGTGATGAGGGTGGCAATGTCTGAGGCAAGAAGGAGGCATATTTTAGAGATGTTGGAAAGGTGAAATCAAAAAGCCTTGGTTATAGTTTGAATTAGGGGAAAAGGATGAGAAATGTGAGGAATCCAAGATGACTTCTACATTGTGAGCCCAACGTACTGGGATAATAGGAGTTGGAGGGGAGTCTTTATGAGTAAAGACATTGAGTTCCATTTTGAATATGCTGAGTTAAAACTTTCTAGTGGACATCCAGTTTAATCTATCTAAAAGGCAGTTTGAAAATCAAGATTGGAGATTAGCAGAGAATTTGGGGCAAGAAAGGTAGATTTGGGAATCATCAGAATAGAATTGGTGATTAAGTCCATGGGAGCTGATGAGATCACCAAGTGAAGAAGTACAGAGAGAGCAGAGAAGAAAACCCAGGACCAAACCCTGAGCAACACAATTAAAGGACATAATCTGGAGAAGGACCCAGAAAGGAGAAAAAGAAGGAATAGTTAGATATGTAGACAGAAAACAGTAAGAGTGGTGTCACAACAACTTACAGAGAAAGAGAATGTCAAGGAGAAGAGTATTCAACAGTGTTGCAGGCTGCAGAGAGGTCAGGGAGAATGATTATTGAGAAAAAGGCCATTTGGATTTGGCTGCTAAGAAATCATTAGTAACTTTGAAAAGAGATGCTTCAGTGGAATGATATGGTATGTAAGCTGTATTATAAGGTACTATGAAGAGATTGAGGGGAGAGAAAGCAGAGGCATTTACTGTAGAAGGCCTTTTCAAGGAATTTAGCTACAAAGAGCAGAAGAAAAATAGGATGACTGTTAGCAGAGATGGAAGGATCAAGTGCAGATTTTTTCAGGATTGGGGAGACAGGTGTGTTTTAAGGCAGGAGGAAATGAATCATTAGAAAGTAATAGATTGAAAATAAGTGACAGAGGGTGGAATGGGGTAACTTGAATAAGTAGAGGGCTTAGTCTTAATAAGGAGGATGATTTCAACATATGAAAGGGTCACAGTGGAAAAAGGAATATTAATGACAGAGATGATGATGAAGGAAGAAGAAGGAGCTCATGGAAAATCTCAAAATTTTCTTCAAAACATTGGACAGGTCCACAGCTGAGAGTTGTGTAAGAGTCACTATGGAGAACAGGGTAGTGGGCTGCCAGTCAGGCAAAGTTCTTTTCCTACTCTTTTTAAGTATTAAAATGTTTCTTAATACTAAAAGAAATATTTTACCTCTTTTGACATTTAATAAAAATCTCTTCCTTTTACACAGAAAAAAGTTTTCTTTTTCTGCATTAAAATGCTGCATATAAAAAGAGCCTTAAAGAGAGAGAAAGTATACCATATAGAAGCAAAATGAGGCCATTGTAATAAATATATACCACCATGTGGGCTGAGAAGTCACCCCAGTTGGGTTCTATTCCTAAAAAATCCCTTCATTTAACTCACTGACCATTTCATCATTAGTGTTCCATTTCTACACGTTAAGAGTTCTTTCCCCTGTTAAAATAGAAATAGCTCTAGGAAGGAAAACACCTATCTTTCTCAAAGTGTTTCAGTCATTTATACCTTAGTATAACTTAATTAGATTTCTTCCAATAGTTAGAAGATAGCAAGTTTTGATATGGAAGAAAATGGGAAAAAAAACCATAAACTATTAATCCTCTAAGGGGGTTTTCCAACAGGAGAGAAAGTTTGAAAGGAAAGAGGAATGCATCATTAAAATATGCAGAATTTATTTTCAAATTTTTCACCATTCATAAAATTTGAAGTTTTTGAACCATGATAAAGTGAATGCATTAAGAGCTAAACCTAATCTAAATATCAACATATGTCCTGAATAAGGAACTGTCAGGAAGCTAGATTGGTTGGTTGATTTTTAGGAACATTTAGGAACAAAAATGGTTGAGGTACAGATTAGGAAGCCTGAGCCAGGAATAAGGATAGTCAGGGATCAAAAGGACTGAATTTAAAGAGAACTGAAGTCTACATGAGCTGGAAAGCCTCCCTTCCCAAAATATTTCAGAGAAATAAATAGGAAACTTCAGAACTGCCCCACAACAGCCTGAAGGATTATAAATATTCCCCTCTAAATTGCTGGGATTTAAAGGACTGGGCATTCTCCAATTTAAATGTAGTTTGAAGATGGATCAGGGATGTATTCTTTAGGTTGTGATGATCTAATGAAGCCCCTGTTTGTCACTTCTAACTCATCTTTTGATTCAGCCCCTCCACCTTAGGAGGGAATGATACAATGCCCAAATTAGGTTCTGTTTTTCCCAGAAGTATTTCTACAAAGTGTCCAAATAGTTGAGATTTTATTTTTAAGGGGGGAAATATCAGAGTCATTTTTCATGGCTCATTTTAAAAGACTAGGAGCAAGTTACTCATCCCTTTCAGGGATCTAGCAAGTGTTCTAATTATGCAATGCTGAAATGTCAATCTTCTGGCTGAGGCTTCTTAGCAACTTTGCACCCATCCTTAATGATTAAATAAATTGAACATGTCTACATGAGAAAAGATCTGGTTAAACCATAAAACTGGGCAAATTAAAATAATGTACTCTCTATTTTAAAATCAGCTTAAAAACGAGGAGCATATTCAAACAAGAAGAGCTCCATTTTTATGCACCTTCCCTAAGAGGTTTGGCTTTTGTGAGGGATAAAATCAGAATCCTTCTTTTCTTCCATCAAAATTCTGCAGTCTTGAGATATGTATAATTGTGGGTTGGGGAAAGCATGAATCCCAACTCCAAAGGGCCACTCTTCTTTATGTCTGGCTTCATTTAAACTATTGAGCCTTTAGGATGGTGCAAAGAATTATGTTTGAATTGCCCTCTGGGTATCCTGAGAAACAAAGGATGCATAAATCTGAAGAATAAAGGACAGAGGGCATGAAACAATATTTAATTGACAAGGAATAATGAGTCCTGCAAGCCTAGATATCTGATCTTTCTAATCATAATTATTATTTTTTTAAAGTTGACCTATTCTTTAAAATTTGGGAATTGGACTAGATATAGAAATATCTAGAAGAGAAATTTAGAATCGATAGGTTAGAAATAGAATAGATAAATGGAAAGAACTTTTACCATTCTGAAGAGTTATCATTCTGTGCTTCTGATTTTCAAAACACACACAAACAAAAGCACAGCATCACTGGAAATTCCTTGTATATTATGGAAAAGTGATCAGATACACTGTTTTCTTAAGTCTTTTGTCCTTTTCTTATCTAACCTTTAACTGGAAGGAAAATTATTTTTTGAGTCTTTGTAAAATAACATATAAAAAGCTACACTTCACTGTGTAACGACAAAAGCATCCAGCATCATTCAGAACGTCTTTTTGCTAAGTTATGTAATATCCTGGTAATGTCCCACCTCTCTGCAACCAC
Source organism: Monodelphis domestica (assembly GCF_027887165.1). Lineage (NCBI taxonomy): Eukaryota > Metazoa > Chordata > Mammalia > Didelphimorphia > Didelphidae > Monodelphis > Monodelphis domestica. Next base: position 180,083,543 of record NC_077231.1, read on the forward strand.
ACCCCAGGCGACTGCAATAGACAGCATTAGAAAACCAGTGGGGAAACTGGATTAGGACTCAACAACTAGAGCTATCCCCAAATTAGTACTGGTATATCTCCCTCAACTCACCAAATCCTTCTTTCTTCTTTTCCATTGTAACTACTGAGCTATTATTTTGCTTCTACTTTAAATGCCAATGAGAAGGTTTTTTATCTTGGAAAAGAGAAAACACAATATGATTAAAAGGGAGATGAAACAAAACAAGAAAGCTGATAGTAAGAGAGCTCCTACTTGTCTTCAATGAAATCACATCATCTGGCCAACACAATACTAAATCAGAAGGAGCTCAAAGAACTGGTAGGTATGATTATTGAATCACTCCAGGGGAGGAGATAAGAGATGATCCAGAACTGGAAAGGGGCAGAGTGATCCAATTTTCAAAAAAAGGAGAGAATAGTTAGCTAATTTTAGCTAAGGAGAACCTCTCTTTTATTTCAGGAAATATTCTAGGATATATTAGTATTTTTTATTTTAGTTTAAATTTTTCCTGATTACATATTGATAAAATTTTAAATATTGGTTTTCTGACATTTTGCAATCCATGTTCTCTCCTGCCCATAGCATTTTCCCTCACTCCTCAAGAAGGCAGGTAAGATGATATGTGTAGCACATATTATCTTGGAATACATATTTCCCTATTTGTCTTGTTGTGAAACAACATATATATTGCTTATGCTAAAGAAAAATTAATGGAAGAAATAAAGTGAAGATTAGTATGTTTCAATCTGCATTTGGACTCTGTTCTATGGTGAGAGATATCCATTTTTCATTATGAGCATTGTCTTGGATCTGTGCCTTGTTGATAATAGTTGTCATTCATAGTTGATCACTTTACATTATTGCTTTTACTGTTTACAATATTCTTCTGGTTCTACTCAGTTCACTTTGCATTACTTCATATATGTCTTTCCAGTATCTTTGTGACCATCTTCATATTATTTCTTATGGCATAATAGTAATAGCATCTCATTATATTTATATGTAATTATTTAGCCATTTCTCAACTGATGGACATTCTTTCAGTTTCCAGTTCTTTACCACAAGAGCTACCATAAATACTTTAGAGCATATAGGTTTCTCCCCCTCTTTTTCCTTGATAATGTTAGGAAAGAAAACAAAGTAGTATTATTGGTCAAAAGATATACACCGTTTTATAACTCTTTGAGTATAATTTCAGATTGTTCCCCAAAATGGTTGGATCAATTCACTTCCACTCAAAATGTATTAGTGTCCCTATTTTCCCACAGTCCTCCAACATTTGTCATTTTTTACCTTTCATAATTTTAGCCAATCTGATAGGTCTGAGATATCTCAGTGTTGTTTTGATTTTCTTTTTTTGTAATCAATAATACAGAGCATTTTTTCATATAGTTATATAACTTGATTTCTTCATCCAAAAACTTCTTGTTCATATCTTTTGTCCATTTATGAACTGAGGAATGGATCATATTCTTATATATTTGACAAAATTCTCTCTATATATTTTAGATATGAGGCTTGTATCTGAAAAATTGACTTCAAAAATTTTCCCAATTACAGTTTGCCTTCTAATCTTGACTATATTAATTATATTTTTACAAAAATTCCATTAAATTACTTAAAATTATCTACTTTTTATTTCACAGTGTTTTCTATATCTGGATATGTATTATTAAATCAATGGTGTGTAAATATCAGGAAATGAAAGCACTGAGCACTGCTATGTAACTCTGGGCAAGTTACAACTCAAATTGCCTACTCCTTATGACTCCTCTACCTTAGAATTAGTCAAGGTTCTAAGGCAGAAGGTAATGGTTAAAAAAAAAAGAAAGCATTGATCATTAAGAGCATGGCCAGGATTCTGTTAAGAATGGGCCATTCTGGACTAAGCAAAATGGAGAAAGCACATAAATGCTATATTTGTGGAATAGGTGGAGTAAAATGAGTGAGGTGAAAGGCTACTTAAAAAGTTTGAATTAGTTAAATGATAAAACCCAAAGATTAGTTATTAGTAGTTAATGTTGGTCAATATTGTAGGGAAAGATTCTAGTAAAGTGTTCCAGGCAGGGATCTATATCTCGTGAATCAAGCAATAGTTGGCATACCAATATTTAAAGATGGTTAAAAAGCTGGGAAGGCTTATTAAGCCTCATTGAACAAAAAAGTTAGAATCTACAGCTATTTTTTCTTTCCCAGTTTTGAACACAGAAACAAATAAAATTCTCTCAATGGCCATGTCAAATGTAAGAATTTTTTCTCATTCTACATTCTGAGCCCATCATCTCTTTCATAGGAGTAAAACTGTTTGTTTTTTTTCTCACAAATTCTATGTAATCATGTCTAGTCATTGAACTCAACAAAATTCTGATGGGCTAGAGGCTATAATGTTGGATTAATAAGCTGAAATTCCAGAGAGATATATGTAAAGTTCTATGCTTGGATTTTTGAAAAAGGTTTTATAAGCTCAAAATTGGCAATGCATGGCTATACAACGTACTCAAATAGATGTGAGATCTCATGGATTTGGATGTTTCCTTTCTTGGAACACAAATTCAACCAATGGTATAATAAGCTACCAAAAAAGCTAATGTAATCTTAGGCAAATGTAATAGAATCACAATGTCCAAAGCATGGGAGGCAAAAGAATGTGACCAGGATGACAATGGATCTTTAGGTGATATCATTTGATTGAAGGCATTTAAAACTCACTAAAATCTGACTTTCTTGTTTTATTTCCAATCTTATCTCATATTTTCCTTGTTCCAAATTCTCCATTTAACTTAAATTGGTTTGCTGTTACCTATACTCAGAATTCCATATCCTGCATCCATGTAAAATAGCTTTAGATAGAAAGGTAATGCAGAAATATATATGTATAAATATATGTATAAATATATAAAACAAATGGGTTAATTTGTTTTTCTGAACCACACATGTTTATTATGAAGGCTTTTGCTCAGGGTGGTGGGTATAGGTTATAGAAATAAATATGCAAAAAAGCCCATAACAAAACATTTTTTAAAATTTACAAGTAAAGAATTGGACACATAGAACAGTAATTAAAATCATTATGTATGTGTATATTTGTATATGTGTATATATTATATGTATATATAACATTAATTTAATATTTCTATTATATATAGCATATACACATTAATATATGTAGAATGGTCTTCCTTAGGAATTAGTCGATAGCCTGTCACTGGGAAATTTAAATAAAATAGGTTATTACTAATACAAATTCTTGTAGAAGGGATTCTTGATCTAGCATAAGTTGGTCTAGAAAGTTTTGGAGAACCTTTCTAGTTAGGAAAGCCTATGATTTATGTGACTCATATAGACTTATACCAAAATTAATCATCAAAAGGAATATCCCACCTATAATAGAAAAGCAAAAATAAATATGTAAAAAAAACAATTTTTAGTTATCTTATTCTTGATTTACTAAACACACCTTTCTACCTGAATATCTTTTATTTAATGGTCATCCAAGAAATAAATATTTTGTGACTACTATGTGCTTGGCACTTGGCAACATTCAGAAGATATACACAGCATGATTGATGCCTTTCAATAATTTTATAACATATTTTCAAAGACCAGACTGATGAATGTAAGTTAAATTGAAGTGAGCAATATAAATCAACATATAATTAACTAACAGCAAAGTGGTAAGATACAATTTATAAGGAGTTCAGAGAAAAGGGATATTTGAAAGAGTCATAAAGGAAGCCAGTAGAGGTTACAGCATTCTTGTTGGCCCTTAAAAGATGGATACAGTTTGGATATGAAGGTATTTAGGTAAGGAAAACTGTAAGCAATTTTTGGAGACAGGAGGAATGAGCATGAAAAGTTAGTTCGTGGCAAAATGAGATCAGCCTGACTATATTAGACATTTTATGCTGGCTAGGGAGATGGGGAGTTAGTAGAGAAATCTGCTACCCAGATTGATTTGTCATTTTTAGTTTCATTCACAGATTGTTTCAAAGACTTATTCCTAGCTCCTGACCCATTAGAACTTGGCTCCCAGCCTATTCTTGGCTGCCTATCTGTAAGATATTAGGCATCCTTAATAACATACCCCAGATTTCTTTAGGCAAAGTCCCCAGATCTACGGATACAGAGATTCTTATTCACTATCTCTTAAATTGTCATATTCTCTGACTGCCTTCCAAATGGAAGAACATTCTCACTTATTTTTCCAAGTACCAGTTTCTATTAAAGTTAACACCTTTTCTTTGCCCTTCTTTTTTGCTCATAACTCCCCCAAAGTTATCCAACAAAGCAATAATAGCACACACACACACACACACACACACATATAATTTTTGTCCCTTGTGGTTATACCAGGGAAAGGGAAATATTTTTGTACTCAAAGCCATGGCTCAAAACAAGGTTAAAATGGTATTTTGGAAGTTATGCATTTGTAGATTTAAATCTGCAAATGTTCATGGAAATCACCAAATCTAATGCCCTATCACTTTATAAATGAGGACACTGAGAACAAAAAAAGTTTAAGGGATTGGCCTAATATAAGTAATAAATAGTAGAGCCAGAACCAAATCTAGGTCTTTTGACTCCAAAGTCAGCACTTTTCCTACTACATGATTATGAAAGAAGTATGAAGTATTTAGCAAGTGCCTACTATATCCTAAGCACTATGGAAAACACTGGAATGGTGCAGAAAGGGGAAAAATAGTCCCTGCCCTCAAAGAACTTATAATGTAATGAGGGAGATAACATTAACATTCCAATAAGATATTGTATATACAGGACAAATTGGAGGCATTCCTCTCATAAAGAGGAGGCATTACCATTGATGAGACCTGGAAAATACTTCTTGCAGAAGGTGAGATTTTAGCCAAGACTTGAAAACCTAGGGAAGAATTGGTTCTGAGAAAGGAGGAAGAGAATTCCAAAAATTGGAGCAAGCTGGTGAAAATGCACTCTGCTTGGATTATTACAATAGCCTACAGGTGGGCTTGCCTCTCTCAGATCTCCAGTCCATCCTCAATTCAGACACCAAAGTGATTTTCCTAAAGTATATGTCCCACTGTTACTCTTTACTCAATTAACTCCAATGATTTCAATCCCTTCCAAGATCAAGTACCAAATCCTCCATTTGACATTTAAAGCTCTTCATAACCCTAGCCCTACCCTACCTCTCCAATTTTCTTATGTATTACTACCTACCACACACTCTTTGATTTGACCTCCTTGTTATTCAACAAACAACTTATTTTATCTCTTAGCTCCAGACATAGTCTCTGACTGTCCCTCATGCCTGGAATATTCTCCTCATTTCTACCTCTTGGCTTCCTTGAAATCTCAACAAAAACCCCATCTTCTTCCAGAAGCCTTTCCTAATCCCTCTTAAATCTAGTGACTTCTCCATCTTAATCATTCCCTATTTATAGCTTGTTGGTCCATGAATTCCAAATGTCCATTTTATGAGAAAACTCAGCTCAGACATATCCTCATTTCTCACCTGACTGCACTTTGGAGACTTCTCTAATTGACTTATATACCATATCTCAGAAAGCTCATTATTGTGGGAATCTCATCATCCTGTAAAATCTGATGAGTTTTTGGTACTCAGCCCTATCACTATCCTCTTCCTCTCTGTTTATAGGGTGAAGTGAGGTCATTCAGAGATTCCAACACTGACATTTCTTCATTTCTTATCTGACAACAGACTTCTCTGACTGAATTCATCATTCCTCCTCATTGCATACTCCCCAATCCCACATTCTTCTACCTTTTCATCTTCCTTTTGTGTTTTGACTTCCTCTATGAGACTATAAATTCCTAGACAGCAGGGATTATCTTTCTTTTTATTGTATTTGAATCCCCAGTGCTAAGCGCAGTTCCTAACACTTGGGTACTTAATATTTGTTGATTGACTTTCTACTATACCATGCTGACCCTAATGAAGGAATGAAGTCAAAGACTATATGTACCATGGGAGACTAGAATTTTCGTTCTATTGGCAGTAATGTGAAAGTCACAAAAGCAAGAAGACTAGTGTCAGGAAACAGAGTTCAAGTCTGTATCCTACAGGCAAATCTTAAAATCATCAGTTTCAAAGCAGTTGCCTGTCCACATTGGCAGAGGAGTTTTCTTAAGAGAAATCACAAAGAAACCACAGATCTGGACTGTCCCCCCACATGAAAAAAAAAAGGGTTTATGGCAAAAGGTAGTAACTTTAATTCTGAGTATTGTTAGATAATTTCAGGGTTGTGACTTTAAATCTAGATTTAAATGGTCACCAAATAAAATTCCCAAGACAGTCTGGAAATTTATGGTAATTTAATTAATATAGAGGGAAGGAATTTAAGAAGGAGGAAAGAGGATATAAGATTTCTTCTACCTGGCCTATGCCAGAGGGAGTTTTAAACTCCCCACCTCTAGGTCTCTGAAGAAGATTAGAGGCTTCTGAGAGGAAAAAGTTGGAAAGTAAAGGAGGAAAATTCAGCCAGAAACTCACCACCGAACCGGACAATAGCTTGAAGCCACACTAAGATGCCAAAAGGCTCAGCATGCAGCTCTCAGCTAACTCTCCACAGCCAATCAGGGAAAGAGAGAGAGTGTGTCCTTGAGGGAAGAAAAATCTCAAATATATAGACCTTTCATCCTTGTGTCTTTTTCTCTAAATTTTCACATCTATCAATCACATTAAAGGCTTTTTCTCCAGGACTGCCCATACTTTTAGTTCTCATTTCCTTGATTTGATTATATCTTTAGAGTTACTTAACACTGCTTTGCTAAGTTCACCTTTTGTGAGTTACTTGACCTTTTTGTGATTAATTTAACCTTTATAGTTACTTAACACCTTTTTGTAATAGACTTAGCTTAAAGTTCTAGCTTCACTATAAGGTGAGAACTAAGTAACTTCATTGTTCAATCAGGAGATTACAACTTTATCTTCCCCTAAAGTATGGTCTAAGTAGGGTGGAGTAATTTAAAGTTTACAGTGTGTTGAATTTGAAGTGCCACTGGGAGTTGGAAGTACAGAGGTCTTGTAGGTATCTGAGAATGCACATCTGAATGTAAAAGTCAAGGTAGGGCTGGAGATATAGATTTGGAAGTCATCTGCATAAAATGGACAGTGTAAGGGTAAACAAGATTGCAAAGGACTAGATTATGGAGAAAAGTGAAAATAGGGTCAAGACTGGAGCCCTGGGAAACACCCACCTTATGAGATTGGAAAGGATACAAGGAAGAGTCATGCATCAGAGTTAAAATAGAGAGAATAATTATGGAGTCTAAAACAATTTGTTTCAAATAAATGTCTTCATCTTCTACTAATGTACTACTAAGTCCTGATGACTTGTCATGTCATGAAAGTGAGCCTATATGGGAAGGCTGTGTTCCAAGAGTGAGTTCAGATTAATTCTACCATTTCTGAAAAACTTCACATTCATATAAAGGCTTGGCAATAGACTGTTTCCCAATGAGTAGTCTAGCTAAATTTGGAGAAACTCGTTGCTATGGGATTGCCCATCAGGTGACATTTTTTAAGCCATGTTATGTTCTCATTAAATTGTCTACTAAGGTATGGAGGGGGCAGCTTGGTTGCACAATGGATAGAGTACAGGGCCTGAAATCAGGAAGACACAACTTGGAGAGTTCATATCCAGCTTCAGGCACTTGTTAGCTATGTGACTCTGGTCAAATCATTCCATTTTTAACTTAATAGTTTTCCCATCTGTAAAGTGAGCTGGAGAAGAAAATGGAAAACTACTCAAGTATCTCTGCCAAGAAAATTTCCCAAAAGAAACCATGAAGAGTTGGGCATGACTGAAGAATGGCAACAACAACAACAAGAACAAGGTGTGGAGTGTGTACAATGTGCATCAGAAGCAGGTTTACCCAGATGGATAAAATCACAGGTCTTTGAAGTATCAGAGAAATTTCCTAACTTTATCACTTTAAGAGGTGTTTGTTATTATATATGATCCTACCTTTTATTTTTATTATTTTTATTGAAATTTTTTATTTAATCAATTAATTTGAATATTTTTCTATAGTTCCATGATTCATGTTCTTTCCCTCCCCTCCTCCACACCCCCACCCCATAACCAATGAGCAATTCCATTAGGTTTTACATGTGTCATTGATCAGAGCCTATTTCCATATTATTAATGTTTGTACTAGGGTCATCACTTAGAGTCTCTATCCCCAATCATATCTCCATCGACCCATGTGATCAAGTAATTGTTTTTCTTCTCTGTTTCTACTCCCACAGTTCCTTCTCTAGATGTGGATACTTTTCTTTCACAACAGTCCCTCATAATTGTACTGTGTCATTGCATTGCTGCTAGTACAGAAGTCTATTACATTCGATTGTACCACAGTGTCTCTGTGTACAATGTTCTTCTGGTTCTGCTTCTTTCATTCTGCATCAGTTCCTGGAGAGCATTACAGTTTACATGGAATTCCTTCAGTCCATCATTCCTTTCAGCACAATAATATTCCATCACTAACATATACCACAATTTGTTCAGTCATTCCCCAATTGAAGGGCATCCCATTATTTTCCAATTGTTTTTCCACCACAAAGAGCATGGCTATAAATATTTTTGAACAAGTCTGTTTCCTTATTATGATCCTACCTTTTAAAACCATGTGCTTCAAATGCTGCAATAGGGCATACCCAGGCTGTTTTATGACTAGCAGGAGTCATCAATGTGACTTTTTTGAGATACTGTTTTATTGTCTTAGGGTATGATATATAAAGCCCCATTTTTAAAAGGTGATTCATCTTTTCCTATAAATAAGATAAAAATGTGGCTATACTTTATCTAAGATTTTTAATGAATTTAGCTTAAAAGGATCCATGTGAGATGGCAAAAAATCTCTCTGACCTTCTATGAGGCATGTGAACTCTTTAGCAAGAATTGATTCTTGTAGGTAAGTATAGTGGCCAATTGGGCTTTTTGTGGATTTATTATATGAAGCATAATTCTTCTAATGACAATTTAACAGTACCTGAAGTGTGACCCTAAAGGTGAGTAGGTGAGGGGTTAATTTCTTCCAGGAAAGAGCTGCTTCCCATTTTCTGTCAATGGGGGGATGGGTCAGGATAATTGGGCAAGCTAAAGTTCTTGGGATTTACAAGGGGCACAGGTGAAAATGTTACTGGTGAAAAGTGAAAGCTAATTATCTTTCTGCCCAGAAATTGTAACCAGATGTTTTCCAACGCATAAAATTAGGATTTGGGGGCAGCTCAGGGGAGTTAGTAGTAAATAACAAAATTTTAAAGAGATTATAAAAACATCCTACTCATCTGACTATGGTTATAATTTCCGGTTTACTTGGAAGATGTTCTTGACAGGTAAGGCAGGCTCTAGTAAAACAAAACGTTCATATTGGCTTTTAAGAGGCTCTTCACTCTTTAGGACATTTGTGACCTTCAGTGAATAAACAATTATAACTTTCAGTTTAACTTATTTACACATCTAAACGGAATCCTATTTTTTTTATTTCAGTTTTCAATAGGGCTAGGCTATCAGGCTGAAAGGTAGATCAAACCTCTTCATTAGGACAATATGATTAAAAAGGGGGTTCATTAACCAAGTTCTTTTTTCTCCCCATTGCTCTGTTTAATATTCAATTTGAGTCCAGATGTGACTATATGCTAAACAGCCTACCAGACTAGGAGAATCAGAGCCCCATAGTTAGAAGGGACCTCAGAGGTTCAAATCTTGTCTGAAGCTTAAAGCAAATAAACCAGCAGCTCCCTCCTCTATGAAGTCTTTCCTGATCTCCTCCAGTTATTAATATTTCTTCTTCTTTCTATTACATTTTATTTTATATTATTTGTATTAACATCTCTCCCATTATTAACTTTTCTTCTTCTTTATGTCACATTTTATTTTGTGTTATTTAAATCTGGCATTTTATTCATGTCACATAAAACTTTATATGGAAGTTAAATTCCTGTTTCTCACCCAAATAAAATGTAAGGTCCTTGAAGATAGCAACTGTGTTAGTTTTGTCTTTGTATCCCTAGTGCCTGTCATAGTATTTAGCACATAGTAGGTGCTTTATAGATGTCTATTGAATTCACTAGTTAAATTGAATAAATCCCTTTGTATTATCTTCTATTATTAAATATAAATAATATTAAATAAATCTTCTATTAAAATGACCAAAAAATGAAGACTTCCTGGAGACCTGGATTTGGAGTCAGAGCTTATGGTTTCAAGTAACAGCTCTGCAACTTGCTTTTTGAATGACATCAGGCAAATCATTTAAACTCCCTGAGCCTCAGTTTTCTCAGTTGTAAAGTAAGGGAATTTGACCAGATAGGTTCCAAGGTTTCTTCCAACTCAAGAACTATGGTCTTAAGTCACTTACTCTCTCTAGGTCGCAGAATCCTTATCTGTAAAAATAGGGGGATGTCCTACATGACCTTCTGCTCCAAAGTAGATATGTCTTACCCAGAAAGTCATTTAATATGCCCTTTCCGTTTTCAGCTTTTAAGAATCTGGGTGTACCGCCCTGCAGCATTCATTTCCCCCTGGAGTTCTCACCCTTGTCACCTCAAGAATGTCAAAAAGCAAAGAAGGCTTTTAAGCACTTGACATCCACTTAGGGCTGGACAAATGGGGAATAAGGTTTGACACTCAAAATTTCCTAGAACTAAAGCTAACCAATATTTTCCACTTATATATCTTTTATCGTAAGAAAATAGAAGGAGATACATTGGGAAGACATTGCTTGTGGCAGACTGGCCAATTTGTGGCAATAATGAAGTTTACCCAACATCTAAAGGGTCAGACAGAGAGATTACCCATCAGAGTAGTGTCAGCAAGTTAAACCAGTTTTACCAATCATTCCTGGAACAACACAAAGCTATTTCAAACTCCTTTTCTTTCCCTAAATTGAGGATTATATTTTACATAAACTTTTTTTGTGTGTGTCAGTAGGTATCATTTTGCTTTTTAGCCCATTAATGAAATCAAGAAAAGCAAGGATTGTTTCTAGCATGTTGAATGGATTTCCTGTGGTATACTTATGGGAGGACATGAGCAAAACCACCATAGAATGGACATGTGTGAATGGGTTGATATCTGTACCCATGGAGAGAATACTTACATTAGTGAGACCAGAATTCATTTGAGTATTTAATAAAATGTAAACATTTTTTCTTAAAGTCAAAAAGGTTCTTAGAATTGTAGATTAGAGCTATAGAAGGAATTCAGAGGCCATTCTAGAACAATTCCTTCATTTCATAAATGAGAAAATAAAGACAAAGGAAATTGTTGTGTAGATAATGTCAGAGGTGGCATTTGAACCCTTGTCTTCAGATTCTAAAGTCAGTGTTCATTACTCTGATTTATATAATTAATAAATCTTAAAGTCAAAGAGCCAAAATATATTTACCACAAATTAGAAATTATGGAGTAAAAAATAAAGTTTTGTTATTTTATTGCTAATTTTATTATTACAACAGAATGACAGAGAAATTGTTCCTTAACATATTGCAATCTTGTACTTTCTTCTTAGGCCATAAAAGTTAAAGAAAAGATATATCCATAATCCCATATTTCCTTCAATATCATAAAAGTTGAACAAACAGTTAACTAGGGCCAAAATTTCATAAGTGTCTAAGAAATAAAATTCACCAAAGTCTATAGGCAAACTAAGTCAGGTTATAGAATAACAAGAAAAAGGAAACAGTCCATGACCTCAAGGACCTATACTCCACTGGCAGAAAATAAATATATAGAAATTTAAATAACACATACAGACATATACACAAACACTTAAAGTCCTTAGGTAGGGGAACTAGAAAATAGAAGGATCAGGATAAATTTCTTATAAGAGGATACATTTAAACTGAGCCAATCCCATTTAAAAATATCACTTTATTATATTTTATTGTCATAGTAAGCTGAAAATTACCTCCAAATATTTTCAACTCATTAATCCTAGCTTTACCACCTAGAGACATATAATTAAGCTAATCTTTCTTGTGTGTTACTTTAAAAAATATTTGAGATGGATCACATTTCCCTTGATGTCTTCTGTTCTTCAGGATGAACATTTCTGTCAATTGATCTTCACAGGAGACAATTTCAAGTTGTTCACTCTCCTGGTATCCAGAATGGGCCTTCCTTTGTTAATATCCACATTTATTTTTCTCTTATCCATAGGTCTGACAAGTAAACTCTTTGGTGCTCCCCTAATTTGTTTATAGCATCTCACTTTATTTCTAAATAATATATCTATTTTGACTTTACATTGGTGTATAGCATGAGGTATTTGTACCTATTTTTTTCATATAGTTTTCCAGTTTTCAGTAAGTTCTTCAAAAACCTTGGGGTTTACCAAACACTAATTTAATATGGTCATTTGAATTGAGTGCCTAATCTATTCCACTGATTTATTACTCTATCTTTTAGCCAGTACTAGATTATTTTGATGGTTGCTACTTTATAAAACAGTTTGAGATCCGGTAGAGCTGAGCTGCCTTCCTTCATTTTTTTTTTCATTAATTCCCATGGCCCTTTGATACAGTTCTAAAATTTGTCTTTTCACTTGTTTCTTTCTTCATCTTTCTAGGTTCAGGTTTTGGATATTTTTCAGAGAATGATTCCATCTTAGCTTATAGTTAATAATCTTGCAATCATCTTTTTCCTATAATCAGATAATTTATCTTCATAATTTTATGCTATGATTACCAAACATTTTTAGTGCCCATATCTCTCCAATATACTTGTAGCTTGTAGCAATCAGAAGCATCAAGGTCTGTCTTAAAACTTTTGAATCCGAGCAATTATATCTCTTCTCCCACTCTGTCTTCATCCTTTCCCTCTTCTTCTCCCTTCCCAACCCCTCCCTTTCTGATCTGGAATGAACGTTTGAAATTATATAACTCAGCCCCTTAGTCCTTCTTTTATAGACAGAGAAAATGGACCCTAGCAAGGTTAGTTGATAGTCAATTGTCTAGCCTCAAGATGGGTTATATTATTTTATCCTTCCCCAATCCTGGCTATCATATTCTAAAATACTTAACTATATTCAACAGAATAGTCATTATCTGAATGTCAAAAGGGAAATAAATATCTAATAAATAAGAATGAATAGCAAAGATTTTCTTTAGCTCTATTATCTAGATGAGAAGTAGTGTTAACTGTGAACGGAATATTGGACAAAGAAGTGATAATAGTTGACTTTGCCCTTATTGCTTTTGAATGGTAAAAATACACATATCTAAAAGGCAGGCAGATATTTTCAGGTTCTGAGACACAGAATTAATCATTTAAGTAGAAATACTGATAATAATTAGATAGCATAATCATCAAACATTTACAAAGCATCTTCTGTGTTTCAAGCACTATTAGACTCTGAGAATAAAAAAGACAAAAACAAATGGAGTCTTCCCTCAAGGAGCTTATACTAGACAGTTTGCCACAGAGGATTAAGCACTGGTGTAAAAGAAGTATTTTGAGTCTGAATCCCTTTCATACTTTTATTTTATTTTCATATATGTGTTACATCAAACAATTAATTTGCCCAAATTTTCATTTCTTTAACAATTAAATGGAGATAATATGCTCACCATGTAGATCATGTTCAGGATTAATAACAAAGATATTTAGGCATTTTCCAAATGTAACAATAATGCAAGAAGTAATTATTATTTATTTTGAATGTTTTACTTTGCTTTACTACCTAATTTCTTTTTAGTTCTTTAAATCACTGATTTTGCTCCTCTTTACCAGTCTGATTTTGTACTATTTTAAATTCTGAAATAAGAAGCCAGGGATTACTATGGTGAATTTAAATGTAAGTTGAAAAAAAAACAAAACAAGATTTGGATTATACGACCTGGGCAGAATATATGTGATTTCCCCCAAGGTCACATGAGATCCAGACCGGAGTTCACTTTTATCCTCTTTGGGGCAAATGGCTTAGACCTCGACACCTCCATTTCCTCATTGATGAATTCCATAAAAAATGTTTAATGACTGCCTTCTCCATATCAGGTACTGTTCTAAGGGCTTGAGAGATAAATAAAATGAATGGAACTATCCCTCCTTTAAGGAGTTTACTTTCTAATGTATTCTGATGCAGAACTTGCCATAGGCATGGTAGAGAGGATAAAATGAGATAATGATTGCAAAGAACTTCATAAACCTTAAAATGTTTAGGACAACTGTCATTTGATTCTTTTTTTATATCCCCAGAGCTTAGCATAATGCCTGGTACTTAGTGCTTAATAGAGGGTAGATATAACTGATACAAATATGCTATTATTGTTTTTAGGGCAGCCAGGTGGTATAATAGACAGAATGCCAAGCTTGGAATCAGACAGACTCATCTTTCAGAGCCCAAATCTGGGCTCAGACACTTACTAGCTATGTGACCCTGGGCAAGGCATTCAACCCTATTTGCCTCGGTTTTCTCATCTGTCAAATGAGTTGGAGAAAGAAATAACAACCTCTCCAGCATCTCTACCAAGGAAATCCCCAGTGGGAGCCAAGAAGAGTCCAACATGACTGAAAATGACTGAATGACAACAAACTTTGGTGATACACCTAACTTTGCTTTTCATTCTGTTTATTCCAAAAGAGTATCTTCCAAATATGACTAGCTTCAAATTGGACAAAAACATGACTGTCAAGCATATGAAAGTGGAGGCTTGACAAAGATCCAATGCAATTCACCAAACATTTTTTAAGCACCTAGTATGCATGCAGTAACATCCTATTTTTTAGGGTCCCATGATGAATAAGAAGTTGTTCCTGCCCTTAAAATCCAGTAAAATAAGGAGACATAGACAGAAATTGCTATAATGTCAGGAAGACTATGGCATATACAAAATAAAAATGTGAAAGGCTATAAGAAAGATCAGAAGAAAGTTGTTCACTACCAGTGAAGGCATCAGGAAAGGTTTTATGGGGGCTCTGGCACCTGAGTATAGAATTAGAAGGATTGGAAGGATTTCATTTGATATAAGGATGAAATAAAGGAATAGAAGAAGGTGACTTTACATAGGTAGAGGATTGAAAAAATGAGCAGTCCATTTTGATTAGAGGATAAAGGGTCTGAAAGGGAACTAAACAAAAGAAAATGTGAAATGGAGGTTGGAACCAGATCGAGGAGAAAGGAAGGATAAATTTTGTACTTTATTCCATAATCAATTATCCAGATAATAATCAATTTATTTGGGGGTAGTCAAACTGGATAACTGAGACTCTGAGGAATCTACTTTCAGTGACATCATAATACAGTATTGCAGTAGGCATAAAATTCTTGAGTAGCAAAACTCTCTTTTTATTGAACATTGAGCTGGCATATTGAGGATAGTGGTAGAGAAGCAGTCTAGGTCCTTTTGTAAAGAATCTCTTAGCAGAAGTTGAGTTGGCACTTACTGTTTATTTTTCATTTTGCAAGTCCTCAGGAGAGATGACAAAGTGCTTGGCAAAATCTTTGTAGCAGCCTCAGCCACTCTAAACTTCCCAAAATCTGTTTTCTGTTTCTAGAGGTTTTCATCTGAGAATTCCAAAACTTATTACAACACTAAAGAAGAATCCCCCAAACACTGTAAGGTGGAAAAATTCTATACTCTTGCCCATTTGCTTCAATATTTGAAAAGATGTGCGATTTCATTTCACACTTTCTCTCTTCCCTGATGCAGAGCTCTTTTCCTACAAACTTCAAGAGGAGATAACATTTCAGATACTACCGCAGCCATAAAATAATGATAACATGGTCAGTCTGTTGGTGATGACCCTCTCCAAACTAAAATGTGGGTGCCTTCATTTCTAAGCCAACTTTATTTTTTCTATATTATTCATTTCTTGTAAGTGAATAATCTTATAAAACCAAAACCCTAAAACATATACCCAAATAAACAAATGAAAAATCATATTCTTCCATCTGCATTATTACTCCAACAGTCCAAACCAGCTTTAAGTTTATGGAGTTTGGTTTGGAGTTGGAGACTGTGGGATCAATTCTTGACTTTGTCTTGTACTACTGGTATAACCTTAGGCAAATTACTTAACTTGTCTGGCTTTCATTTTCTTCAATTGTAAAATGCTAACATTGAATTAGGTGATTGTTAAAAGTCCATTCTAGCTGTGAAATCCTTTGAACACCACCACTGAGTTTGTGCATGTAATTTCTCCTCATAGTACACAAAAAGACCATTTCATTTTTGTCTGTAACCTTAGAAATTAGCATGGTCATTGATGCACAGCAGATACTTAATAAAAAAGAAATGGTATAGTAGAGTTTTGGTCTTGGAATCAGAAGATCTGACTCAAGAAGATCCAATTTTGCCTTTGTTTCTTCTTGGCTCCTGACTCTGGGGAATTCCCTTAAATGTCATCTTCCTCATTTTCCCATCTTTAAGATGAAAGATTTGGACATGATGACTTTAAAAGTCGCCTTCTAGTTCTACATCTATGATTTTATGATCGATTGAACTTAGCAAGTATAGCCTTCCAGAATCTAGGATTACTTCTGTACCACAGTGAAATAGGGAGATAATTCATTTTATTGTGCTTCACTTTATTGCACTTTGTAGATATTGTGTTGATATTTTTGTCAAATTGAAGGTCTGAAGCAACTCAGAATTAAATCAGTTAATTGCTGCCATTTTTCTATTAGCATGTGTTCATATCATGTTCTTTGTCACATTTTGTCAATTCTTGCAACACAAAACTTTTTTCATGGTTATTGTATCTGTGATTATATATGTGGTGATAAATATGGTGATCTGTGATGTTTCTATTAGATTGTTTAGGTTTGCCATGAACCATGCCCAAATAAAATGGTGAACTTAATGAACAAATGTTGTATGTCTTTTAATTGCTACATGGACCAGCTGTTCTCTCTCATGCACAGTCTCTGTCTGTCTGTCTGTCTGTCTGTCTGTCTGTGTCTCTCTTTTCTTAGGTCTCCCTGCTCCCTGAGACACAATAATATTGAAATTAGACTGGTTAATAACACCACAATGTCCTCTAAGTATTCAAGTGAAAGGAATAGTCATCATTGTTGTGATTTTAAGAGATTGCCACAGCCACCCCAGCCTTCAGCAGTCATCAGTGAGCACCAAACATCAGTCAGCAGCCATCAACACTGAGACAACTTTCTACCAGCAAAAAAAGATTATGACTCACTGAAGACTTGGATGATGGTTAGCATTTTTTTTTTGCAGTAAAGTAATTTTTTGTTAAGGTATGTACATTTTTAGATGTAATGTTTTTGCTTAATTAATAGGCTACAGCACAGTGTAAAGCTAACTTTTATATGCACTGGGAAACCAAAAAAATTACATGATTCACTTCATTGTAATATATGCTTTATTGTAGTAGTCTGGAACCAAACCTACAATATCTCTGAAGTATATCTTTATCAGAATTGGATCTTTTCAAGGATGATGAAAAAATAAGAGACAAGTGGTATCATCTTCCTATTTCCATATTAGTAATTAGAATCACAATAATGCACACAGAAGAGGTTTTAAGGTTTACAGAACACTTCCTTCTCTAAACCATGATTATCTGAGGTAGGTCATAGGATCTTATATCCAGAGCTGAAGAGCACCTTAGAGCTTAATTAATCCTTCTCTCTCATTTTACACCTGAAGAAACTGAGGCCCAACAAGGTTAAGAGCCTTGTCGCTAGTATGAATATCTTTTTAAATCTGAGAAAACTGAGACTCAGAAAAGTTTTGTATTACCCATAGTCATGCAACTAATGCATTTCAGACCTTGGATTTGGATCTGATTCTAAGCCCAGAAAGTATTCTTTCACAATATATCACTTTCCAGTGGATCACACTACCTTTCAATGGGTTTTAAGCCCAGAACATTTGGAGTGGTAGAATATAATCAGTTTCTTCTGCAAGGACAAAATGATGGATATAACATTGCTGTGCCTGGTAAATGTTAGATATGATGTGGGTATGGGAGAATATCTGAGATAATGATATCCCTATGTCCTGATGGTTGAGAAAAGCAAGTTCTACTTTTCACATAAAGATTTATGTCTTGGACTTCAAGAAAGAAAATAAGAGATGCTGACCACCATTGTGGGAGAGCCTTCATAGAAGTATCTAAACTGCTATCCAATCTTAACTACTTCCAGTGAGTTCAATCAATGTCTATAAAGTTAATTACATTTTCTTGCTCCAGGCCTGCTGCAAGAGGTTCTTCTTCTCTGTAAGAATGCAAATGCCAGCAATTATGGACTAAGTGCACTTAGCATGTAATATTTTCTGTGTTAATGTCCTATTTCTCTACTATGGCAGTAAGTGCCATGAAGGCAGGGTCTTTATCTTGACTAAACTTTGCACTCTAATGCTTAGTACATGAGCGTCTAGTATGTTTTTCTGAACAAAGTGTATACTTAATTGCTTGCTGAATGAATGGATAAAATATTAACATTTTTGGTTTTATTTTTAGTTTGGAACTTTAATACATATTGGATATGTATTTGTTATTTAATAATATTTAAATGGTATTCAATATATTATAATATGATATATAATATATATTCTATATATTAGAAAATGTTAAATATAAAATATAAATTAAATATAAAATTATTAATACATTAAAGATATATAAAGTCTAATAAATAAAATAGAAATTAATGTATTATTATTAATCTTAATTATTGATGCTAATATTTAATTAATGTATATTAATTAAATCAGTGTTTAATTAATCATTAATAATAAACAATAAAATATTTAATATATTAAATAAATTATATTTAATATAGTATATGTAATATATGATATATAGTATATTATTTTTAATTTATCAGATAACCTAAAACATCATATAAGGATATATATTCACATATGTGTATATACATATATAATAAATTTTACACCTTGCTTTCAAAACTATCATCTATTTTTCTTCCTTTCATTTTCTCTCTTAAAAATGCTGCCTTTTCTTCTCTATCACTATTGCTTCCCCTCCAATTAATTGAGAGGAAGAAAGGAGAGGAAGGAACTTGTAACAAATAGGCATAGTCAAGCAAAATTAATCCATGTAGTAGCCATATCCATGAATGTGGTGCCTGCACTTTATATCCATCACCTCTTTGTCAGAAGTCGGGTCCATTGCTTCATTATAGGTCCTCTGGTGAAGTGGTCATTTAATGCTTTGTTCAGAGTTCTCAAATCTTCCAAAGAAGTCATTTTTTTGTTTGTTTTTCCACCTAATAGTATAGTTGAGGCAGGTAGGTGGGTAAATGGATAGAGAGCCAGGTTTGAAGAGAGGAGGTCCTGGTTTCAAATATAGCCTTAGAAGCTTCCTAGCTGTGTGACCCTGTGCAAGTCACTTAACCCCCTTTTCCTAGTCCTTACCTCTCTTCTGCTTTGGAATTGGATTCCTTGTATTGATTCTAAGACAGAAGGTAGAGTATATAAATACATAGAATATGTAAAACATACATATACACATATTGCCTTTGTATATAATTACTCTGCTTCTTTTTACTTCATTCTGTTTGAATTTGCACTACTCAGGAGTCTCTTAAATTGTCTCTTTTCTAATTTCTTATAGTGTAATAAAATTGCACCTCATTCACACACTGTAATTTGTTCAACAATTCCTCAATTGTCTATGAGACAACATAATGCATCTCTTTAGGTTATAGTTACTTTCTGTTCCTTTTTTCCAGGATCAGGAAACTTATTTTGCTTGGGAGGATTCCCTTCTATTCACCACTTTTTTTCCCTGTTGAGTTTGGTGTATTTTTCCAAGTAATTCAGTTCACAATTACATTTTCAGTGTTTTTCTCCAAATGCACCAATACACAATTTTGACACATTGCTTGTGTTCAAACCCTCCTTTGTTCATTTCAAATAAAAATGAAGTTCATCTAATGCCCACTTCCTCCATCTCTTCTTCTAGGTTTTGTAGTCATGAAGAATAGCCAGATTTGTGCCCTTATTCCTTCTTTCAATATTAGTGTATTCCTACTTGTGCCTTACCCAAACAAAACTAATATCTTCTATACCTCCTTTCCCAGGACTTCTATTTTTCTTATTTAACTCGACTCCCTATGAAAGTGTTTTATGATGATGAAGATTTTGTGTGTGTGTGTATATATGTATATATATAAAATTCTTATTATATTCTAAATGTTTTCCAATTAATATTTCATTTTCCTCCTCAAAACAACCCTGAGTGGTCTATCTGTTCTATCCTTTTACAAATGAGGAAACTGAGGTAAATGGGCTAAGTGATTTTCCCAGGGTCACCCAGCTAGTAAGTTTTTGAGATCACTTTTGAAAGGACTACAATCTTCTTGAGACCTGTGCCTTGACACCTATTAGGAATCTGAAAGGACATTAGTTTCTTGTCCTTCTATTAAAATATTAGTATTACATCATCATACAACTCCTTCCAACTGCACAGATAAATTTACCTTTATGTGTTCCTCTGGATTCCAATATGCATTTCAAAATTCTTTTTCAGCTCTGATCTTGCCATAAAAAACGTTTAAAAGACTGCTTTTACATTAAAGGCTAATTTTTTACCCTGCTGAATTATACTCATATTTTCAGGGTAAGTTATTCTTGGTTGTAAGCCTATGTGTTATATCCTTTGGAATATTCCAAGATTTCCTCCCATTTAAAGAAAAAGAAAAAAAGGAAACTAAGAGAAAGGAAGAAGCATTTATATAGCATCTACTGTGCTAAGTATTTCAAGCTGCCAGATCTTCTGTAATCTTAAATATAGTTATTTGGTACTTGAGCTGTTTCTTTCTGGATGTTTACTATATTTTCTTTGATGCAGATGCTCTGGATTTTGGCTGGAACTTGTGGAGTTTCTTTCAAGGTACAATAAGCAGATAAATTCTGTCTTTAGCAGCTACTAGGCAAGTAGGTGGTACAGTATATTGAGTGTAGAAGTTGGAATCATTAAGACTTGAGTTTGAATCCTGCCTGAGGCCCCTGCTTGTTATATGACCTTATACAATTTACTTAACCTCTGTCTACTTCATTTCCCTCTAGTATAGACTGACGTAATAATAGTATCTACTTCCCTGGGCTGTTGCCAGGAATTAAGTGTAACAATGCTTTTTTTTTTTTTTAAAGCAAGTATAATATAAATATAATACAGAAGCTACCTATTATCATAGGGAAGCTCGGTGGTATGGATAGAATGCTGACCCAGAGTCAGAAGGACCTGAGTCTCTCTGCTTCAGTTTCTTCAAGTGTAAAATGGATATAATAATAAAGATTAACTCTTCTCATAGGGTTGTAAGGATCAGATGAGATATTTGTAAAGTACTAGCAGAGTACTTGGTGCATAGTAAGGGCTTAATAAATGCTTGTTCCCTCTTCCTTCCCTACTTTGCTTTCTGTTGCTAATGAATCTGAACAGTTTTCATTGATAATTCTTTGAAATGTATCATGTAGATTTTAAAAATTATATATTTTCAGGAAGACAATGATTCTTACATTATCTCTTCTTAGCCTGTTTTAGAGAGAAATTATTTTGACATCTGATATTCATGTATTCAGTCGTCTTTTGATTGTGTTCCAATTTCCTTGTCTTTTTTAAAAAAAAAAGTCTCATTGAGTCATTGATTTCTATTTGATCTGTTCTGGTTTTCAGGAATTTTGTTTCTTAGGTAAAAATGTCCATGTTTTCTTCAAAACTATTAATTCTCCTTCCATTTATTTTCATAAGAGCTTTTATTCAATTTATTAAATTTCTTCTATGCATTCAGGTAGTATTTATGGAAAATCCATTTTCTGTTCTCTACTTATAGTTGTTAAGGTGATAGCTTTGAGATTTTTAAAAATTCCAAATGAAGCTTGTTTGTTTTTTAATTTGCTCATCTTGGAAGTTTTAGTTCCTGAACTGGGGCTTTGTGTCAGGGCCAGCCTCTGCCAGCTACTGTTCTCTTTGTTGGAGCAGAGTTCCCAAATTGACCTCCCATGCCCAGTGTTCACCCTTCCCCATTTCCTTCTGCTTCTAAATTCTTCCTCACTAGATAATCCATGGAAAAAGTGACCATACTTTAGACTTTTAATAACAATGCCAATTTAAAATACGTTATCCTATGTCCAGATTCATGGGAGAACAAAGCCACTTGTCATGTAATTTGTCCTGATTTTACGTTAGAAAACATGATCTTCATTTCCAAAGGTTTGTTTAAGTGGGTTGGGAAAGCATTAAACCAATTTTCAAGCATTTATTTTTCAACTACTATATGTCAGGAACTATCATAGACACTGGGAATACAAAGACAGGACAGTCTCTGCACTTGAGGAGCTTGTACACAGATAAGTGTATTTTAAGTAAACACAATAGAAGAGTCTTCTTCAACTCTCCTTTTTAGCTTCTGTCTCCTCCTTCATTAAGTCTCAGAAAGCGTAGAAATATATTATTGGATTATAGATTCAGAACCAAAAGGAACCATACAGGTCATATAGTTCAAACTCCTCAATTTTAAAAATGAAGAATTCACCCAACATACTCAACAAATTTGGGATGTGATGTGCCCAAGAAAACTTATATAAGAAGAAGCAGAAGTGGAATTTAAACCCGGGTTCTATATCCCAAAGTCCAGGTTTTTTTTTTCCTCTGAATTACTTGGCTTTTCTGTTCTTTGCTTCCACCTTGGCATAACAAGGACATTCATAAGCAAAGGGGAGCAAAAGCCATTATTTGTCCATTTCTCTCAGTTGCTCTTCTAGAAATAGAAACATAGAGCCCAGGGCTTAAATTTGTTTCCTGCAATATTTTAATATGCATAAAGATTTGCTTTAATTCTTTTTTCCCCAAGGAAAGAAGTCAAGATGAGAGAGAGAGAGAAAGAGAGAGAAGTTGAGAGAAAGGAAAAGAGATACTGAGAGAGATTAAAGCTGTTTTATTTCACAACCTCCCACTTTGTTTTTTTTTTAAAGAGCATTTTAAAATTCATTTATAGAAAGAAGCAATTTATCTATTTCCCCTGCTGGGGTCGGCCAGGAAATACTTTTAAACATTAGCATTAGCATTTGGTTTTGTAACTGTCGGTGCTATAGTCTATTTGTGGGGTTGCCTACCCAGACTGCAACACTAGGGAAGATTCTGGAGCAGTATAATGCTGCTAATTTTATTGAACATAAGGTTTTCCTGCTGAGAAAAGCTGGAGTGAGGCAGGAGTTGGGAAACTACTGTGAAAATTCTCTTTACCTTAACAGAAGTCGTCTCAGCATCTACTTTCCTTTCTTATTTGTGATGTGGGTGTAGGAGACTGCATTGTTTATCACACCAGCAAGAGCTTTAGAAGATGTACAGCAGCTGCACAATTACAGGAACAAACATGTTGGAACTTTAGTGAAGGAAGTGCAGCCACATCAGTGAAATTGGTCTCTGCCTGATGCTGTGTGTGCTCTGCTATACTCAGATCATTCAATCTTCACAAGAAAACATTAGCAATCAATTAGCTTGTATCTTTTTCTGTTCTTTTAGAATCCATCTTTGGCCATCTTCCCTTTTTGCCCCTCCTCTTTCATATTAGCTCTGTTTCCATAATATTCCTCTTCATTGCCATGGAAGCCATGCCTTCCTCTTCTCTTGCTCCTTATTGATAGCATGAGCTGCTAATTTGGATCATTCTGGATTTATGAGAAACTTTTACCAAACTGGAAAATCTGTCACTCATAGACTTTTGAGTTGGAAGAGATTCTTTCATTAAACAAGGAAAGAAAAAAAAAACTCTCTTAGGTCCCAGAAATGCAAAACCAAAACCAAAATGGTGCCTGTTCTCATACACACACGTATAGAGAAAATGGACTAGAGATTGGCACTAGATCTGTGATTTCACTGGTATGAGGAATTCTGTGGAGAGGAAGTTCCTCCCAGCACAGGTTGGCAGCTTTTCTACAATGTATAAGTTTAGGAAGTTTGCCTGGAGCATAGAAAAATTCAGTGATTTGCCCAAGATCAACAGCCCATATGTGTTAAAGTCAGGAAATACTACTACTACTACTACTACTACTACTACTACTACTACTACCACCACCACGACTACTATAAATAATAATTACAAAATGAGCTAACATTTTTATAATGCTTAAGTGTTTTTTAAACCTTAACTTCTGTCTTAGAATCAATACTAAGTATTGGTTCCAATGCAGAAGAGCAATAAGGGCCAGGCAATGTAGGCTAAGTGACTTTCCCAGGGTCACACAGTTTATAAGTGTCTGAGGACATATTTGAACTTTGGCCCTCTCATCTCCAGCCTGGCTCTCTATCCACTAAGCCACCTAGCTGCTCCCTTAAATGCATATTTTACAAAATAATTTTGTTTGAAGATCTGAAAATATTTCACAGATATTCTTGCCCTGTCCTACCTATCTGGATAGAGCTAGGCATGAGACTTTCACAGCAGGAACTTATTTGTCTTCATTGGTGATGGTTGGTTAAAGAGAGAAACTAATATCAATTTTTAGGGATAGAGAGAAAAGACATTTGTCAGTACCTAGAGGTTTTTTGTTGTTGTTGTTGTTAAGCCTTGAGTCAAATATAATTGATAATTGATCATCCTTAGGAGAAAAAGACTTGATCAACAGATACTAGTGGAAATGATTCATTTTATATCATATATATTAAGTATATATATATTATGCTATATATCATATAAACCTAAATATATATATATATATATATATGTAGAGTATTAACTCAAGTTCTAAAGTAATATTGTGGTTGCCAATTTAAAAATATTACACTAGGAAGACATTCATGTTGGGATTCTACAAGATTTGGCACTGGTTAAAAAAATAAGGTAAATGGGTAGGGGTGTGGTTGTAGTGGAGATGTAACTGTCAGTTATACATACATATATATATATATATATATATATATATATATATATATATATATATATATATATATATATATAGTAAATGTAGGAATATAGACCTGGAGTATAAAAGGCAATGGCTGTACCTTGTTTATTTATGTTTTAGTCTTGCCCAACTTCATAAGAACATGCAGCTAAAGGTGCTAGGAAATCCCCAAACTATCTAGTCCAACTTCCCTCATTTACTGGAAGGGAAATTGAAACCCTGAGATAATAAGCATTTTTTCCCCAAAGTCATAGAAATAGTAAGTATCATAAATAGGGAAGGATGTGAATGCTGGTCCTTTGACTCTAGAGGCATTCTTTCCTTTGTATTGCACTACATGCCAGTGAGCAAAGATCTCATGAGCAAGGTGAATTTTGTAGCCTCAGCATCTATGTAGATTCTTGGGGAGTTTATTGGTCAAATCCTTGAAATACAGTTTGATCCAGAAGATCTTCCATCGGTTGTTAAACAGGAATTGGAAGGAAATTTCTATTCATGAACTGGATACTTTTCTGAAATTATTGATGTCAAAACAACATTATAAATAAATATTCAAAAGAATGGATAATATGGGCTTGTATCTTGTAGGGTAAATTTTATTGACTAGCTAGGTGTGGTGTCCTCTACAGTAGAGAAATTCAATCTTACCTGGTCAGAAAGAGGCTTTCTGGCCACCATACTCTATTCATTGGGAGCAAAGAGCCATAACTGATGCAGAAGGTGGAAGCAGACATCTTAGCAACCAGAGATTTATAGCAGATATATACTGAGATCCCTGACAGATATATGATCCTTAGCAATGAGTTCTGTGATATCTTCAGGGCACATTGGAAACCCATCAGTATCAGAGGTGTTAGTTGCAGTATTCATGAATGTGCCTGGGCACTTGAGTTCCTAGTGTATACATTCTCTACCAAGCAATAGGTATGAATGTATCCTCAAAGTGACTTTTATATAGTTGTAAGGATGAAAGAGAATACTCTAGTCACTCTAAGTAGACCATTTTCAGTAGAGAGAGATCATTAAGTTTGGTAGCTTTGAGCACTATATTTCCCTCAATTTCTTGTTATAGAAACAGCTTTTTGGATTTGTTAGGTCCCTAACCTTCACTACACCTCTCATATTTAGCTTTATGAGATGTTACTACAAATACAAGGGATGAAAGACAACTCTGAGGCCAGTTCTTCCATTATTTAAAGACATAAAAAGTCAAATTCATAGGAATATGCAAAGGCATTGATCCCAAACTGGAAGGGAATTTTTGGTTACAAGAGATGTATTAGATATTTAAAATCTTAGAGAATTATATTCCCATTATTTTCAAGAATAACTCAGAATATTATTACCTAAGTTCTAGCTGATTCCACATTTCTCATGTTACAACACTCAAAATAATTATATTTACTTATGAGAGAGGCTATCTATCTTGCCTCCAAATAGCCAGTAATTCTCAGTGTGTCTATGCTCCAGTGGATCCAAATATTAGTATTTATACTTTCTCCCTAACAATGTAGATAGAAAACTATCTATTGTCTGCCTATCTTACTTAATTCCGGTTCATTTTCTCCCATTTTATTTGTTCTCCTTACACTATATAGGTGCAAACAGAACATTAGAACTATCCATTAGACAGCCTACACTCCACTTATGGGCCCAATGCATTTTTTTCCATTGAGACATTTTTATGAGAACATCCCTTGTACCACTTAATCTTAGGGTACTAGTGTACTATGAGCTGGACACAGAAAAATGTCTCCTCAATGTTAATATAATTTTAAGTACCTAATTTTTATTAATGATGCAAAAAAGAAGACCTGGGTTCAATTCCATCCCTTCTCTGACACAGTGACTATGAGACCATGGCCAAGTCAGTTAACCTCAGTGTTCTGGGCAACTTTTTTAAGATTACAAATTCCAGAGAAGATGTCAAATGAACTGGTAGAAGGAATTTACTCTCCTGAAAGTTATCTAAACCAATGAAATCAGAGACCTAGTTCTCATTACTATCCCTATTATTCATTCAATAAACCAGACAACAAGCAGGATTACTTAGTATAACTACCAAGTACTGTGCTAGGTATGGAAAATAAAACTACAAGGGAAAAAATAATCTCCACTAACAGCAAACTTACATTCTAATAGAGGAAATTACTCAAATGAGATCCCCTAGCCTTGGGAAACCATTTTGTTCCTCTACTATCTCTTAGCCATTAGTTACACTTATTTCCTTTATTTAACTCTGGTAAATATATTGAGTCCAAAGTCAGACAATGCTATCTTAGGTATATCTTTAGACATGTTTTAGGAATTTCTCCCTGTATATCATAAATTACATACTATGTTCTGGTCTTTTCTTTAGGAATACTTGGAAATCCTCTATTTTGTTAAATGCCCATACTTTCCTCTGGAATTATATAGTCAGTTTTGATGGATAGGTAATCCTTGGCTGTAGATCCAATTCTCTTGCCCTTCTGAATATCGTATTCCAAGCCTTGCGATCCTTTAGTGTGGAGGCTGCTAGATTCTGTGTAATCCTGATTGATGCTGAATCTGAATCTGAATTGATATCTGAATTGTCTCTTTCTGGCTTCTTGAAATATTTTCTCCTTAGTTTAGAATCTCTTGAACTTGGCGATTATATTCCTGGAGGTTGTCTTTTGAGGATTTAATGTAGAGGGTAATCTCTGGACTCTTTCTATGTTTTTTTTTTCTATTTTTTTCCTATTTTTGCCCTCTTGTTCAAGAATATCAGGGCAGTTTTTACTGATAATTTCTTGTAGTATAATGTCAAGACCTCTCTTTTTTTTTTTCCTAGGTTTTCCAGTAGACCAATGATTCTCAAATTGTCTTTCCTAGATCTGTTCCCCAGGTATGTTATCATCTCAATGAGATTTCATGTTTCCTTCTGTTTTGTCATTCTTTTGACTTTACTTTATTAATTTTTGTTGTCTTGTGAGATATTAGCTTCTACTTAACCAATTCTAGTCTTTAAAGACTGCTTTTCATGGCTTCCAGCAGGTCAGTTCTGGTCTCCAGTTTATTTATTACTTCATGTGACTTCTGTGTTTCTTTTTCCAAGTGGGAGATTCTGTCTTTTAAACTGTTGTTTTCTTTTTGAACTATTTCCCACTTTTCTTGTCAAGTTTCTTTTATCATTCTTACTTGGTTCTTGAATACCTTTTTGAGTTCCTCGAGAGTTTGTGACCAATTTCCATTTTGGAAAGTTTGGATGTGTTTGCTTATTTGTCACTCTCTGCTGTTGCCTCTGTAGTCTGCTTTTTTTCTCCATAGAAGTCATCGAGGGTCAGAGGCTTTTTCTTATTTTTTTTTGTTAGTTGTAGATTGTAGTTTGTGGGTGTTGCAGGCCATTGCTGTGTTAGTATTTTCTTCCCTTCCCAGCCAGAAGTCTGATTGAGGAGGGCAGGGAGAGCTACAGAGTGGTTTTTTCCCTGAGACTATTTTTTCAGTCTCCACAGCATCTGCTGTAGGCAGCCCCTCTCTGCCCTATCTCTGTGCCCAACTTCCGTGTTCCTCAGCTTTGGGTTCCATGTCTTGCGGCCACCAGGGGTAAGTCTGTGGTGCCCTCAGCCATTCCCCCTACCCCAGAACCTAGAGGTTTCCCCACATTCGCTCTGACTCTGGCACTGTAGGTGGAATTGGGGATGGGTGATCAGCTCGCACTTTGGTAGCAGTAAGTATACACCTTTATGTAAGGCTTGGAAATGCCCAAACCCTGCCTACTTTCAAGGATGCACCTTATAGTAGAGTCCCTTCACTCGTCTGATTTTTATTTTTGTCCTTTTGAGGTGTTTTATATTGGTTGGTTGTGAGGAGAAGATCCCTGCTTCTATTCTGTGGCCATCTTGGCCCAGAAGTCACAAATTACATACTATGAAAGCAACTGAAACTTCATTTTCCTAGGAGTGCCCCAGCAATGTACTTATAATCTTAGGTAAAGAAAATTCTTCCATATTTTATTCTACCCTAATAGAATGTAAGCTCATTTAGGCCAGGGACACATATTTTACTCTTTGTTGGCTTAAATGCTTCTTGATTGATTGATTGAACTTTATATAGTACCAAGAAAGCAAATCATATTTTAACTTATCACAAATAAAAATTCTGAAACATAATTAATAAGTTTTCTTGATTAGTGTTTAAATGAACATGCCAAATAATCTAGCATCTCTCAGACCTGTTTTTAAACAATAACATTTGAATTGGTTGTAAAATTTTTTATAATACCAAATTAATATTTTGTATATTTTTCTCAGTTATCAAAAGAATAGAAAAATAGAATGGCTTTTTATCTCAAAAAATCTAATTATGGTGGAAATATTCTGAACCACTGTCAAGAATGTTATTTTATTATTTCTACAGTTAAAGGACTTGAATATGTTATGCTATAACAGGTGTTGGATTCTCCTTGGAGAGAGAGGTGGTTTGATACTTCAGTGGGTCTGAAATCTTACTGGTATGAGTAATCTTGCCAACAATACAGATGGCAGCCCATTCATGCTTACCCATCCTGTGTGAGTCTTGTCCACACATTTCTATAAATCATCCACAGAAAGTACATCCAGTATACTCACATCCTTCTTCTGGATTTCTCAGCATTATATAGATAGTAATGACACACTTAGGTTATCCATTAGACTTTCACTGATGCTATTAGTTGGTTTACCTTATTTTTTTTTCGTCTTCACTCCCTTTTTTAAAAATTTAATTTAATTTTTAAATAATATTTTATTTGATAATTTCCAAGCATTATTCATTAGAGACAAAGATCATTTTCTTTTCCTCCCCCTCCCCCATAGCCGACACGTGATTGCACTGGATATCACATGTGTTCTTGATTCAAACCCACTGCCATGCTGTTAGTATTTGCATTAGAGTGTTTGTTCAGAGTCTCTCCTCTGACATGTCCCCTCAACTGCTGTAGTCAGGCTATTGCTTTTCCTCGATATTTCTACTCCTACAGTTTTTACTCTGCTTATGGATAGTGTTTTTCTCCTACATCTCTGCAGAATGTTCAGGGACATTACACCGCAACTAATGGAGAACTCCATTACGTTCGATTATACCACAGTGTATCAGTCTCTGTATATAATGTTCTGGTTCTGCTCCTCTCGCTCTGCATCACTTCCTGGAGGTCGTTCCAGTCTCCATGGAATTCCTCCACTTTATTATTCCTTTTTGCACAATAGTATTCCATCACCAACATATACCACAATTTGTTCAGCCATTCCCCAATTGAAGGGCATCCCATCGTTTTCCAATTTATGGCCACCACAAAGAGCGCAGCTATGAATATTTTTCTACAAGTATTTTTCCCCATTATCTCTTTGGGGTACAAACCCAGCAGTGCTATGGCTGGATCAAAGGGTAGACATCCTTTTATCGTCCTTTGGACATAGTTCCAAATTGCCCTTCAGAATGGTTGGATCAGTTCACAACTCCACCAGCAATGAATTAATGTCCCTATTTTGGCACATGCCCTCCAGCATTCATTATAATCCTTTGTTGTCATGTTGGCCAATCTGCTCGATGTGAGGTGATACCTCAGAGTTGTTTTGATTTGCATCTCTCTGATTATAAGAGATTTAGAACACTTCTTCATATGCTTATTAATAGTTTTGATTTCTTTGGCTGAGAACTGCCTATCCATGCCTATCCTTGCCCATTTATCAATTGGAGAATGGCTTGGTTTTTTATACAATTGATTTAGATCTTTGTAAATTTGAGTAATTAAACCTTTGTCAGAGGTTTTTATGAAGATTTTTTTCCCAATTTGTTGTTTCCCTTCTGATTTTAGTTAAAGTGGTTTTGTTTGTACAAAAGCTTTTTAATTTGATGTAATCAAAATTATTTATTTTACATTTTGTGATTCTTTCTATGTCTTCCTTGGTTTTAAAATCTTTCCCCTCCCAAAGGTCTGACATGTATACTATTCTGTGTTTCCCTAATTAACTTATGGTTTCCTAACTTTATGTTTAAGTCATTCACCCATTTTGAATTTATCTTGGTGTAGGGTGTGAGGTGTTGATCAGTTCCTAATCTCTCCCACACTGTCTTCCAATTTTTCCAGCAGTTTTTATCGAATAGTGGATTTTTGTCCCCAAAGCTGGGATTCTTTGGGTTTATCGTATACTGTCTTGCTGAGATTGCTTGCCCCCAGTCTATTCCATTGATCCTCCTTTCTGTTTTTTAGCCAGTACCAAATTGTTTTAATGACTCCTGCTTTGTAATATAGATTGAGGTCTGGGACTGCAAGGCCCCCATCATTTGAGTTTTTTTTTTCATTATTTCCCTGAATATCCTTGATCCTTTGTTATTCCAAATGAACTTTGTTATAGTTTTTTTTTCTAAATCAGTAAAGAAATTTTTTGGGAGTTCAATAGGTATGACACTAAATACATAAATAAGTTTCGGTAGGATGGTCATTTTTATTATATTGACTCGTCCTATCCATGAGCAGTTAATGTTTTTCCAATTGCTCAAGTCTAATATTAGTTGTGTGAAGAGTGTTTTGTAGTTGTGTTCAGTTGTAGTTCCTGTGTTTGTCTCGGGAGATAGACTCCTAGGTATTTTATTTTGTATAAGGTGATTTTGAATGGGATTTCTCTTTCTAGTTTTTGCTACTGAGCTGTGTTGTAAATATACAGAAATGCTGATGACTTATGCGGGATTATTTTGTATCCTGCAACTTTGCTAAACTTGTCGATTATTTCAATTAGCTATTTGGTTGAATCTCTAGGATTCTTTAAGTAGACCATCATGTCATCTGCAAAGAGTGATAACTTGGTCTCCTTCTTGCCTATTTGGATGCCTTCAATTTCTTTTTCTTTTCTAATTGCTACTGCTAGTGTTTCTAGTACAATGTCAAATAGTAGAGGTGATAATGGGCATCCTTGTTTCACTCCTGATCTTATTGGGAATGTATCTAGTTTATCCCCATTGCAGATGATATTAGCTGATTGTTTTAGATATATACTGTTTATTATTTTTAGGAATGACCCTTCTATTCCTATGCTTTCTAGTGTTTTTAATAGGAATGGATGTTGTATTTTATCAAAGGCTTTTTCTGTATCTATTGAGATAATCATGTGGTTCTTGTTGGTTTGCTTGTTGATGTGGTCAATTATGTGGATGGTTTTCCTAATATTGAACCAGCCCTGCATTCCTTGTATAAATCCTACTTGATCATGGTGGATGACCCTTCTGATCACTTGCTGGAGTCTTTTTGCTAGTATCCTATTTAAGATTTTTGCATCTATATTCATGAGGGAGATTGGTCTATAATTTTCTTTCTCTGTTTTTGACCTGCCTGGTTTTGGAATCAGTACCATGTTTGTGTCATAAAAGGAGTTTGGTAGAACTCCCTCTTTGCTTATTATGTCAAATAGTTTGTATAGTATTGGGATTAACTGTTCTCTGAATGTTTGATAGAATTCACTGGTGAATCCTTCGGGCCCTGGGGATTTTTTCTTAGGGAGTTATTTTATGAGATATTTTATGTTCTCTTCTAATTTCTTGGTCTTTTGGCTTTGATTTATTAATTCTTGCTCATTGTCTTTGAGTTACCTGATTCTGACCTTTAAAGCCTGGTTTTCCTTTTCAGTTTGGTCAAACTGGTTTTGTAGATGCGTGAATATATTTCGTACTTTTCCTCCCAGAAGGCTTCCACCTTTTTGTTTATTTCTGATTCAAATTCTTCATGGGTTTGTGGAGAGTTTCCATTTCCTTTGGAAGGTTTCAGAGCATTTGCTTTGTTTCCTCTTCTATCTCCTCTGTATTTTGTATTTTTGCTCCATAAAATGTGTCCAATGTCGCCCCCTTCTTCTTGTTTTTCTTGGAGTTTTGAGGCTTTTCTGTGTTGTTTGCCATCTCTATCTGAGTGGGGAGGTCTAGCTTTTCTTATCTCTGTTTGGTGTTCAGAGGATTTAGCCCCAGGCGAATTGTCCATTCACGGGTGTTACTGCTCTCAGTTCCCTCCCGATGCTTCTTCATTGCCTTACTTCCATACTCTTAGCCTGGCTTGGCACTGTCCACAAGGTATCTCAGAGCCTTTGTGGGCCATAATGGCCTGCAATCTGAGGGGGTAGGGGCCGAGGCTTCCCAGAGCTCCAAGTGCTCCTGATAGTATTAACTTCAGCTGGGTTGGATTGAGTGTGTCTTAAAGCAGGGACCTTCCCTGAGACTTGGACAGAAGGATCCAGCCAGGGGGCTCCAGGCTACCCTCTGTCTCTCTCTGTTTCCCTGCTTTCTGGGTGCCCCTGTGACTGGCTCAGGTTGTTTTCAGGATGCGGCCTTCAGAATAGCTGGCCCTGAGGTCCTTTTGCCGGCCCTGAGGGTTACTGTTATTTTAGAAGCCTCTGCACTCTGAGGAGGGAGGGGCCGAGGCTTCCCGGAACTCCAAGGGCTCCTGATAGGATTAACTTCAGCTGGGTTGGATTGAGTGTGTCTTAAAGCAGGGACCTTCCCTGAGACTCAGATAGAAGGGTCTAGCCAGGGGGCTACAGGTACCCTTCTGTCTTTCTCTGTTTTGCTGCTGTCTGGGTGCCCCTGTGACTGGCTCAGGTTGTTTTCAGGATGCGGCCTTCAGAATAGCTGGCCCTGAGGTCCTTTTGCTGGCTCTTAGGTTCCCGCTGCTGCCTCGGACTCAGCACTCTGGGTTGGGGGGGGATGGGTCCTGGGACCTTCCTTCTGCCTACCCCTTAGATCCGAGTGATCTCGGTTTCTGGCTTTTGGGGGGCCATACCTTTTGATCCAGGTCCAGTAGGAGGGTTCCCGGAATCTATCCTGTTGTTTGTTTTGAGTATCGGTGCCCTAGGACATACAGTTTGAGATCGGTAAGGAAGGGTTTCTGGAGATCTGAACTTTAACTCTCTCTAAGCCGCCATCTTCCCACCTTAAATTCTATTATATGTAGTCAGTAGATTAGCATACTAAGCTTGGGGCTTAGATTCAGCCTTGGCACTAACCTCAAATCAGTCTCACTTTGTCTTGTATTTTTTTCCCACCTGGAGTTATTTCTGGGAATACTCACCATTTATTTCATATCTAAGTCTCCACAGATATAAGCAAAAATATCTCCAGATTCTATACTAGTACTCAAAGTAACAATACATATTGGGTACAGAATGTATTTTATTTCACTCTATACAAAATTCACAAGATTTATAAATAATTCATTTTAGTTCACAAATGCTCAATATTATTCTCTCTTCTATAACAAATTCAGTCTTCTACCCTTTTTTTCTTATTCCCTAGCCCCAGTTAGGGTTTTATGGAGTACCCCTATTCTTGGCATAGAACTATGATTTGAACTGTTCTCAGAAGGGAAACAAACCTGTGGGCTCTAAACTGAAAATTCCCTTTGGCATTCTAGTGAATTCAATTTTACCCCAGAGAACCACTTAGATATACAGGATTTTAGTACTTCCCTGAGAACTTGAGCTCCCCATGAACCAAAATTTTTATTTGGGTTTACTAATGGGAAAAGCCTTCCCAATTGACCTACACATCATTTAATGAAGTCATGGTAGCACAGGAGAAAAAGTTTGCTTCTTCATATTATAATTTTAGTCTAGTGATTTAGGAGCCATATGCGAGATTTTCTTTGTAGGAAACTGATATCAACTAGGAATTCCCTTTCTAAATCTTTTAAGATCTGGTTCTCCCCACTCTAAAACTTGAGGTTGCCAGTTGGCATCTATAATAAAAACCTCCCTCCTCCCCCCAGGAGGCTGAGGTTCAGAAACTCCTAGCACCCTACTATGTGCTTCCTCTTTCTACATCTGCCATCTCTCAGCCTAATCTAGAGTGAGAACCTGGAACTTGGTATCCAGGAACTATTTTTTTCCATGCCCAAGCCCCATGTGCCCCTATCCCAAGGAGTCTATTTTTTTGACTCCTGAAACAACCACGCTCACCTTCTGACCTAGATCAGCTCTTTACTTTGATATTGTTTTGGGTTCTAAGTATTAAAAGGAATCTGGGCAAAAAACTGAGCTGGACTCTGTAGATTGACCTTTTTATAGACCCAGAAAAAAGGATGATTCTAAATGATCATAGTCTGAAAAATTAATTCATCCCCCATCACTTGGGCTTGGGCTTGGGCTTAATCACTTATCCTCAGTGAAGCATGAAGAAGTCAGCAGTACCAGGGGGCATGTTCATCCTCCATTGGGAGAAAATTAGTATCAGAAACAAAAGCTACTATCCTCTAAGTTCATCCAGCAGATCAAAGAAGTGGTCTTAGCAAACTCTTAGAGATATCTCACTGATGATGACTATTCTTTCTGATACTTCATGGTGATATATTTCACCTCTATATCTAATATTATATAAAACATCCATATCATACCAAAAAGACAATGGAGAAACAAGGGAAGCATGAGACTGTCAGGAGGCTACTGTACTCAACCTCAGTTCTTAAAGGGAAAAGTGTTCTGTAACAGGCAGAAGGCATTACCAGAATGGGTGGGAGCTATATATTCAATTTGCAGTATATTTACGTGTGATGGTGGTGGTACTGATAAAGTGAAAATATGGTTCAATAATGTATAGCCAATTGATTTATTTCAACTTCTATTAAATTTAAAGTATTGAGAAAAAGAAGTATTATGAGAAAAAGAATACTGTCTTTGGAATCAAAAAACCACACAATTCACATCTTCCCTCTTGTCACTTATAGACTGTGGCCTTGGAGAAGTCATTGAACTTCTCTAGGCTTCAGTTTTCTCACCTGAAAAGCAAGAAGATTGGAAAAGATGGACATTTAAGGGTATTTTTAGTTCTAACCTTTTTTTATTTAGTTATCTTTTCTAAAGAACAAATAAATTCTTGCTTACGGTCTTGAAATATAGAGTATCCCACTGATTGTCTATATTGCTGAATTCAATATTGTCATTCCATACTATCTAATTTCCCTTTTTATTTTGCTTCTTTTATTGAGAGAATGAGTAGGGTGGAGTGGCTTATGTTCTATTGTTCTAATGACAGGGCTTCCCCCCCCCCCCCTTAGTGTATTTTAGAAATAATTAAACATAAGAGACCTTACTCTCACACATGTATACACACACACCCCAAACAAAAGCAAAAACAAATTTAATTAAATTTCTTTCTTGCTGGAGCTATACAAATTGAATAAAACATATTCCAGGCCATCTAAGAGGTTACCATTAAGAAAAGGAACTCTAAACAACAGAGATGTGGGTTGTGCATGGGGGCAGTGGATGGATGAGTAATAAAATCTTTTGGGGTTATGAGTTTCCATTATTGACTTCTTTAGAAAACAGAATTGCTAAACAGTGGCCCCAGCTCTTCTTGAGTTACAAAGCAGAACTCCCAAATGCAGGTCAAATCAATTTACTAACTCACATAATCTCACTTTTCTTGGAGAGCTGGAATAATTTCTTCAGGCCACAGAACTCATTGCAACCCATTTTTAAATGAAGGCATTTTAAGTTTTTATCAGTCCCAGCTCTACATTGGACATGAAGTCATATTTAATTGGCCCAACTCCATAAAGTTACTTTAGCAGTCTGCATGCTAAAAAGGAGAGATGACAGGGCCCAAATATAAATGTGGGTACTTGAAGCTGAAAGCGATCTAAGAGGCCGCCTTGTTCAAACCCCTTATTTTATACATAAGGAACTGAGACCCAACTAGAGAGTTTAAGTGGCCTCCAGGGACTCTTGCATTTTTAAACCTATGATCCTAAGACTTTCCCAAGATCATGCACATGGGATTTGGATCCAGGAAACATACTTTATTGGGTAGTAAGGTGGTACAGTGTGGTACAGTGGCTAGGCCAGGCTTAGAGTCAGGAAGACTCATCTTCCTGAGTTCAAATCTGGTCTCAGATATTTACTAGCTCAGGGACCCTGGGTAAGTCACTTCATCCTATTTGCATTAGTTTCCTCATTTATAAGATGAGCTAGTGAAGGAAATGGTGAACGGCTCCATTATCTTTATGAAGAAAACCCCAAATAAAGACATGAAGTATGTGACAAGACTGAAGCCATTAAACAACAACAAAATTCTTCTCCATTTGCATTTCTGCAGGATATTGGTTATTCAATTACTAGGAAAAGTCAGTTGGTCAGCAAAAGAGGGACCTTTGAAATATATATTATGTATATATAGATATAGATATAGATATATCCCTTCCCTAGCTCTGACTAGGGATTGAGCTGATTATTTCTTTCATCTCTGACTAATGCAATGCCTTGATTAAATATGTGAGGCATAGCCCCCACATTTTCCTGACAGCCACATTTCTTGAGGGAAATACTTGAGAACAGTTTCCAAGTTGGAGAAAAGTGTCATTTTATCAGCCCTGGAACAAAACAAAAGCTTTTGGGTAAAAGATATGGACAATTCAGACAAAAGAAGTCTAGGAAACAGAAACAGAAAAAAAAAATCCCACCTATTAATGAGGATAGTAAATGCCCAGAGGCACAAAATATTAGAGCCTGAAAGGAATTTGGAGTAGGACAAAGGAATTATAAGTTAAAAAATATATTGGCGCTAAAGGAAATTTTGGGGCCCATATGAATCATTGATTTTCACAGAAGAGGACAGAGGTCTAAAGGATTTTTTTTCCTGAAGCTGTGCCCAACTTAGTTCAAGGAGAGACAAGGAAACAGAAACATGAAGGGCAGGGTCTTCATGTGTATTATATATCTTAGAGCTAAAGTAAAATAGATAAGGGACACTTTGAAGAACCTCATTGGGGCAAATAACTCTTCAAATGTTCTTGTCTGATTCTTTGTCAATCATCCCAAATGCTCATTATGAGCATTTATATATACATATGAGATATATACCAAAACTGTGACTACACATGACAGGAGAAAAAAATGATTTTTGATACAAAAATAAGTCTTTTTTTCCCCCAGAAGGACAAACTAGTACAAGGTTGTACAAGTCAGCCATGAAGAAAAGAAAACTTTCATAAGGATACATGTAGGACAATAAATGTAAATCATTTAAGTTTATATCTACTAAATTATATATATATATATATATATATATATATATATATATATATAAAATAGAGAGAGAGAGAGAGAGAGAGAGAGAGAGAGAGAGAGAGAGAGAGAGAGGGAGGGAGGGAGAGAGAGAGAAACATTCATATGCACATACTTGTCATTCACTTGTTTCAGTCAAGTCCAATTCTTCATTACCCCATTTTGAGTTTTGTTTTGTTTTTTTTGAAAAGATACTGGGAATTTGCCATTTCCTTCTCAAGCTCATTTTATAAATGAGGAAACTGAGGTGAACAGGGTTAAGTGCCTTGCCCAGGATCACACATCTAGGAAATATCTTAGACCAGACATGAATTCAGGTATTCCTAACATCCTGTAAAATATACAGAATGTTTTCTATACATAAATCTAAGAAGGTTATCCCATTCTCTTTATAGTTCCCACTTATGAGCAGAAAGAGTAAATAATGGCTTAATATGGCATGATTTATGGTATAACTTACCCAAATGTCTTCTTTACTATCTTCCAAAAATTTTAATTCCAGATTGTTCAATGAGTACAAATATTGTGTAAAGTAGTGAGGATACAAAGAGAAAAAGGAAATAATCCCCTATCCTCAAGACACTTTGACTCTACTGCTGGCTGGAATGAACAAGCATAAATATTGACAATGATGTATACCAAATAGCTGTCACAGGTGTTCCAGGATTAAGACCAACCCAAGTCTGGATCATATTCTTCCTTCTGCAACCTTGCAGAAAAGCTGACTTTTCATTAACCACTAAAAGAGAGAATTATTTTTCTACCAAGTGGTACTTGTGAATTTCAAAACTACTCCACCCTGTTCAGACCATTCTTTGTAGGATGGGATTTAGCTATTTCCTGATCAATGACAATGAAGATACTTGGAGTAACAGAGTCAGGTCTTGGAAACTGCAGTCTCCACCCTACTCAGGTAGAGATTAGGAAGGGCTGCAGCAAAACTCAAGATTTAATTATTTGAG
This sequence comes from Monodelphis domestica, assembly GCF_027887165.1. Classification (NCBI taxonomy): domain Eukaryota; kingdom Metazoa; phylum Chordata; class Mammalia; order Didelphimorphia; family Didelphidae; genus Monodelphis; species Monodelphis domestica. The sequence continues at coordinate 180,122,410 of NC_077231.1, forward strand.
AATATGGTCCTCAACAGACATGTGCAAAAAAGGACAGACCTCTGGGTGGTCCTAGGTCAAGCTAGAGCCACCATTGGGACTTGTGAGGCACAGGAAGTGAGGTAGGGAACAGCCTCTGGGATTCCTGGATTTCCTGGGGACAGAGTGAGATGGGAGTTCCTGCTAGGAGCTTGATCAGGGAGGAGGCCCGCAGATAGCTTCCCTTGAGATCAATCACGTGAGTCAAGGACTGATTCTTCTTCTCTACCTTGGCCCCTTTGGGCCTAATCTCCCTCTGCGTTGGCCAGAGGTTGAATAACCCCTTTCCCTTTTCTCCTCTCTCCTTCTCTCCCTCTCCGTTTCTTACTCCCATTGTGATTAAACCACCACAAACTCCGTTCTGACTTGTGTGTTTCATTTTAGGAATTTCATAAGTAAATTCCTTGGTGGCCATAGTTTTAATATTATAACAATCTTTAAAGGTGATATTTTCACCATAACATACTACAATTAGTTCCCTGATGACCTTCCATCAAGCAATCAATTATTGAAGAAGCATTTATTAAGTTCATGCTATGTACTACTTTCATTAGATGGTATCCAGTGCACACGAATAAGCAGGTAGGTGGCACCAGAGTGCCAGACCCACAGGCAGAAAGACTAATTTTTCTAAATTCAAATCTGGCATCAGGCATTTATTGGCCATGTGACCCTGGGGAAGTTACACAATCCTGTGTTCCTCAGTTTCCTCATCTGTAAAATAAGCTGGAGACAGAAATAGCATGCCACTCCAATATCTTTACCAAGAAAACTTGAAATGAAGTGGTAAAGAATTGGATACAGACTTCCGGTTAAGATGGCGGCTTAGAGAAAGCTGAAGTTCAGATCTCCGGAAAACCCTTCCCGACCGATCTCAAACTAGAAGCTCCTAAGGCGCCGAAATTCAAAACGATCAACAGCACAGACCCTGGGAACCCTCCTCCTGGACCTGGACCCGGTTCAAAAGGTACGGCTCCCCTTAAAAGCCAGAACCCGAGATCCCTCGGACCTCAGGGGTAGGAGCGCAGAGTCCAAGGCTCCCGGAAGCGGCAGCCGGCCGGGCTCAGAGAGCAGGGTCTGAGGAACAACAACCCTCAGGGTCTTCTACCCAAGTCCCAGTCCGGGTGAAAGTTACTGCCTGGGGCTTCCGCTGCAGAGAGCCGGTTGGTCCGGGTGAAAGTTACTGCCTGGGGCCTCCGCTGCAAAGAGCTGGTCAGTCCAGGTGAAAGTTACTGCCTGGGGCCTCCGCTGCAGAGAGCTGGTCAAAACAACAGCAACCCTCAGGGCGGGCAAGACAGCCTCACGGGCTGGATCCTGCTATCCAAGTCTCAGTGAAAGTCTGTGCTCTCGGAGCTTGGGGAAGCGGCAGCCCATCCCCCCGCAGGCCGACGAAACAGCCTCACGGCCAGGGATTCTGAAGGCAACTTCCGGAAATCGAGCCAGGGGGAGAGTGTGGCCTCGTGGTCCGACCCTTCCATTCCAGTTCCAGTGAGGCATATTCAGTTTAACCCAGGGAACGCTCATAGAACCAACATCTGCCCAGGACTAAAGCCTCTGATCACCAGACAAAGACAAGAAAAGCCAATCCTCCACGTTCAGAGATGACAAACTCCACAGAAGCACAGAAGCCCCAAAATACCAAGAAAAATAAGAAGAAAGGGGCGACTCTGGACACATTCTATGGAGCCAAAATACAAAATACAGAGCAGATAGAAGAAGATATACAAGAAAATTCTCCAAAATCTTCCAAAGGAAATAGAAACTCTCCACAAACACATGAAGAATTTGAATCAGAAAGGACCAAAAAGATGGAAGCCCTCTGGGAGGAAAAGTGGGAAATGATGCAAAAGAAATTCACGCATCTACAAAACCAGTTTGACCAAACTGTAAAAGAAAACCAAGCTTTAAAGCAAGAACTAATAAAGCAAAGCCAAAACACCAAGAAATTAGAAGAGAACATAAAATATCTCACCGACAAGGTGATAGATCTGGAAAACAGGGGGAGAAGAGAAAATTTAAGAATAATTGGACTCCCAGAAAAGCCAGAAATAAACACCAAACTGGACATGGTGATACAAGATATAATCAAAGAAAATTGCCCAGAGATTCTAGAACAAGGGGGCAATACAGCCACTGACAGAGCTCACAGAACACCTTCTACACTAAACCCCCAAAAGACAACTCCCAGGAATGTAATTGCCAAATTCCAAAGCTATCAAACAAAAGAAAAAATCCTACAGGAAGCCAGAAAAAGACAATTTAGATATAAAGGAATGCCAATCAGGGTCACACAAGACCTTGCAAGTTCTACTCTGAATGATCGTAAGGCATGGAACATGATCTTCAGAAAGGCAAGAGAGCTGGGTCTCCAACCAAGAATCAGCTACCCAGCAAAACTGACTATATACTTCCAAGGGAAAGTATGGGCATTCAACAAAATAGAAGACTTCCAACTTTTTGCAAAGAAAAGACCAGAGCTCTGTGGAAAGTTTGAAACCGAAAATCAAAGAGCAAGGAATACCTGAAAAGGTAAATATTAAGGAAAGGGGAAAAATGTTATCTTCTTTTACTCAAACTCTCTTCTATAAGGACTACATTTATATCAACCTATGTATACTAATATGTGGGGAAAATGTAATGTATAAATAGGGGGTAAAGAAAGACCAAATAGAATAATGGTTCTCACACAAAGATTCACAGGGGAAGGGGAGGGGAAGAAAACTCCTATAAGAAGGAGAGGAAGAGAGGGGGGGGTTTACTTAAACCTCAATCTCAGGGAAATCAACTCTGAGAGGGAAAAACATCCAGATCCATTGGGATCTTGAATTCTATCTTACCCAACAAGGGTAAAGAGAAGGGAAAACCAAGGGGGGAAGGGGGAGAGGGAGAACAAAAAGGGAGGGAAAGAGAGGGGGGAGGGGGAGGGAACAAAAAAGGGAGGGACTAAAAAGGGAAACATCAAGGGAGGGGACAAGGGGGACTGATTCAAAGTAAATCACTGGACTAAAAGGTAGAGCCGAAGAAGAAAAGGTTAGAATTAGGGAAGGCAATCAAAATGCCAGGGAGTCCACAAATGACAATCATAACTTTGAACGTGAATGGGATGAACTCACCCATAAAACGTAGACGAATAGCTGAATGGATTAGAATCCAAAACCCTACCATATGTTGTCTTCAAGAAACACACATGAGGCGGGTTGACACCCACAAGGTCAGAATTAAAGGATGGAGTAAGACCTTCTGGGCCTCAACTGATAGAAAGAAGGCAGGAGTGGTAATCATGATATCTGATAAAGCCAATGCAAAAATAGACCTGATCAAAAGGGATAGGGAAGGTAATTATATTTTGTTAAAAGGGACTCTAGACAATGAGGAAATATCATTAATCAACATGTATGCACCAAATAATATAGCACCCAAATTTCTAATGGAGAAACTAGGAGAATTGAAGGAAGAAATAGACAATAAAACCATACTAGTGGGAGACTTAAACCAACCATTATCAAATTTAGATAAATCAAATCAAAAAATAAATAAGAAAGAGGTAAAAGAAGTGAATGAAATCTTAGAAAAATTAGAATTAATAGACATATGGAGAAAAATAAATAGGGATAAAAAGGAATACACCTTCTTCTCAGCACCACATGGCACATTCACAAAAATTGACCATACATTAGGTCACAGAAACATAGCACACAAATGCAAAAAAGCAGAAATAATGAATGCAGCCTTCTCAGATCACAAGGCAATAAAAATAATGATTAGTAATGGTACACGGAAAACCAAATCTAAAACCAATTGGAAATTAAACAATATGATACTCCAAAACCGTTTAGCTAAAGAAGAAATCATAGAAACAATTAATAATTTCATCAAGGAAAATGACAATGGCGAAACATCCTTTCAAACCTTTTGGGATGCAGCCAAAGCGGTAATCAGAGGCAAATTCATATCCCTGAAAGCTCATATTAACAAACAAGGGAGAGCAGAGATCAATCAATTGGAAATGCAATTGAAAAAACTCGAAAGCGATCAAATTAAAAACCCCCAGCAGAAAACCAAATTAGAAATCCTAAAAATTAAGGGAGAAATTAATAAAATCGAAAGTGATAGAACTATTGATTTAATAAATGAGACAAGAAGCTGGTACTTTGAAAAAACAAACAAAATAGACAAAGTACTGGTCAATCTAATTAAAAAAAGGAAGGAAGAAAAGCAAATTCACAGCATTAAAGATGAAAAGGGGGACAGCACCTCCAATGAGGAGGAAATTAAGGCAATCATTAGAAATTACTTTGCCCAATTATATGGCAATAAATACACCAATTTAGGAGAAATGGATGAATATATACAAAAATACAAACTGCCTAGACTAACAGAAGAGGAAATAGAATTCTTAAATAATCCCATATCAGAAATTGAAATCCATCAAGCCATCAAAGAACTTCCTAAGAAAAAATCCCCAGGGCCTGATGGATTCACCTGTGAATTCTATCAAACATTCAGAGAACAGTTAACCCCAATACTATACAAACTATTTGACATAATAAGCAAAGAGGGAGTTCTACCAAACTCCTTTTACGACACAAACATGGTACTGATTCCAAAACCAGGCAGGTCAAAAACAGAGAAAGAAAACTATAGGCCAATCTCCCTAATGAATATAGATGCAAAAATCTTAAATAGGATACTAGCAAAAAGACTCCAGCAAGTGATCAGAAGGATCATTCACCATGATCAAGTAGGATTCATACCAGGGATGCAGGGCTGGTTCAACATTAGGAAAACCATCCACATAATTGACCACATCAACAAGCAAACTAGCAAGAACCACATGATTATCTCAATAGATGCAGAAAAAGCCTTTGATAAAATACAACACCCATTCCTATTAAAAACACTAGAAAGCATAGGAATAGAAGGGTCATTCCTAAAAATAATAAACAGTATATATCTAAAACCATCAGCTAATATCATCTGCAATGGGGATAAACTAGATGCATTCCCAATAAGATCAGGAGTGAAACAAGGATGCCCATTATCACCTCTACTATTTGACATTGTACTAGAAACACTAGCAGTAGCAATTAGAGAAGATAAAGAAATTGAAGGCATCAGAATAGGCAAGGAGGAGACCAAGTTATCACTCTTTGCGGATGACATGATGGTCTACTTAAAGAATCCTAGAGATTCAACCAAAAAGCTAATTGAAATAATCAACAACTTTAGCAAAGTTGCAGGATACAAAATAAACCCACATAAATCATCAGCTTTTCTATATATCTCCAACACAGCTCAGCAGCAAGAACTAGAAAGAGAAATCCCATTCAAAATCACCTTAGACAAAATAAAATACCTAGGAATCTATCTCCCAAGACAAACACAGGAACTATATGAACACAACTACAAAACACTCGCCACACAACTAAAACTAGACTTGAACAATTGGAAAAACATTAACTGCTCATGGATAGGACGAGCCAATATAATAAAAATGACCATCCTACCCAAACTTATTTATCTATTTAGTGCCATACCCATTGAACTACCAAAATACTTCTTCACTGATTTAGAAAAAACCATAACAAAGTTCATTTGGAAGAACAAAAGATCAAGGATATCCAGGGAAATAATGAAAAAAAACACATATGATGGGGGCCTTGCAGTCCCAGACCTCAAACTATATTACAAAGCAGCAGTCATCAAAACAATTTGGTACTGGCTAAGAAACAGAAAGGAAGATCAGTGGAATAGACTGGGGGAAAACGACCTCAGCAAGACAGTATACGATAAACCCAAAGATCCCAGCTTTTGGGACAAAAATCCACTATTCGATAAAAACTGCTGGGAAAATTGGAAGACAGTGTGGGAGAGACTAGGAATAGATCAACACCTCACACCCTACACCAAGATAAATTCAAAATGGGTGAGTGACTTAAACATAAAGAAGGAAACCATAAGTAAATTGGGTAAACACAGAATAGTATACATGTCAGACCTTTGGGAGGGGAAAGGCTTTAAAACCAAGCAAGATATAGAAAGAATCACAAAATGTAAAATAAATAATTTTGACTACATCAAACTAAAAAGCTTTTGTACAAACAAAACCAATATAACTGAAATCAGAAGGGAAACAACAAATTGGGAAAAAATCTTCATAGAAACCTCTGACAAAGGTTTAATTACTCATATTTATAATGAGCTAAATCAATTGTACAAAAAATCAAGCCATTCTCCAATTGATAAATGGGCAAGGGAAATGGATAGGCAGTTCTCAGATAAAGAAATCAAAGCTATTAACAAGCACATGAGGAAGTGTTCTACATCTCTTATAATCAGAGAGATGCAAATCAAAACAACTCTGAGGTATCACCTCACACCTAGCAGATTGGCTAACATAACAGCAAAGGAAAGTAGTGAATGCTGGAGGGGATGTGGCAAAGTAGGGACATTAATTCATTGCTGGTGGAGTTGTGAACTGATCCAACCATTCTGGAGGGCAATTTGGAACTATGCCCAAAGGGCGACAAAAGAATATCTACCCTTTGACCCAGCCATAGCACTGCTGGGTCTGTACCCCAAAGAGATAATGGACACAAAGACTTGTACAAAAATATTCATAGCTGCGCTCTTTGTGGTGGCCCAAAACTGGAAAACGAGGGGATGCCCATCAATTGGGGAATGGCTGAACAAACTGTGGTATATGTTGGTGATGGAATACTATTGTGCTCAAAGGAATAATAAAGTGGAGAAGTTCCATGGAGACTGGAACAACCTCCAGGAAGTGATGCAGAGCGAGAGGAGCAGAACCGGGAGAACATTGTACACAGAGACTAATACACTGTGGTATAATCGAACGTAATGGACTTCTCCATTAGGGGCAGTGTAATGTCCCTGAACAACTTTCAGGGATCCAGGAGAAAAAAAACACCATTCATAAGCAAAGGATAAACTATGGGAGTGGAAACACCGAGAAAAAGCAACTGCCTGAATACAGAGGTTGAGGGGACATGACAGAGGATAGACTTTAAATGAACACTCTAATGCAAATACTATCAACAAAGCAATGGGTTCAAATCAAGAAAACATCTAATGCCCAGTGGACTTACGCGTCGGCTATGGGGGGTGGGGGGGAGGAAAAGAAAATGATCTATGTCTTTAACGAATAATGCTTGGAAATGGTCAAATAAAATATATTTAAAAAAAATAAAAATAAAAATAAAAATTTCACCTAAATATAAAAAAAAAAAAGAATTGGATACAAATTAAAAATGACTGAATAGCAAAATGCAAATGAGTGGGTTTTTCCTCTATATTCCACATAACGTTTGCTTTCTAGAGGATAAATTGTTAAACTATTTACTGGTAGTTAATAGGTTCCTTGTTCTTCTGATTTGCTTATGATATCTTTCTTTACATCCAGGTCATGTGTCCATTTTGAACTTATCTTGGTAAATGGTGCAAAATATTGGTCAGTATCTAGTTTCTGCCAGATTGCTTTCCAGTTTTCTCAACAATATTTACCAAGTAGTGAATTCTTATTATATTTTTAAAGTGTTCTTCCATTTCAATTAAATAGGTAAATTTGTTGGTATATAATTGGGAAAAATAACCTCTAATTATTTTAATTTAACTTCATTAGCGGTAAATTCATCCTTTTTTTAGTGCCAAAGTTTTCATTTTCCTCTCTCTTATTTTAAATTTCTACTAAACAATGGTTTATATACTTTGTCGGTTCTTTCATAAAAATAATTCTTAGTTTTATTTATTAATTTGATGGTTTGTTATGTTTAATTTTGTTAATATCCCTTTTAATTTGAGGATTTCCCATTTAAAATTTTATTGGGGATTTTTAATTTGTGCTTTATCTAGTTTTTTTAATTGTATATATAATTCCTGAAACTGTTCTTTCTCTATTGTTTTGATAGAAGCATTTCGAGATACAAGTTTTCCTCTACTGCTTTAGCTGTATCCAAAAGGTTTTGATATGTTGTCTTATTATTTTAATTTTCTTTAATAAACTTATTGTTTCTATAATGTATTCTTTAACCCTCTCTTTCTTTAAAATCAAGTAATTTAGTTTTTTCCAAGCTCTTGCTTCATTTTAAAGTCTTTCCTTTCCCAAAGATCTGACAAGTATACTATTCTGTGTTTGCCTAATTTGCTTATAGTTTCCTTTGTTATATTCAGGTCATTCATCCATTCTGAGGTTATCTTGGTGTAGGGTGTGAGATGTTGATCCAAATCTAATCTCTCCCATACTGTCTTCCAATTTTCTCAACAGTTTTTATAAAAAAAATGGGACATAAAGTTATTTCCTTGACTTCTTTTTTATTTAATTTTTGGTTAAATTTATCAGGTTCTGAGGTTAGGAAGGTTAAAATCCCCCTATATTACAGTTTTGTTATTTATTTTTACCTGCACCTCATTTAACTTTTCCTTTAAAATTTGGATGCTATAACATTTGGTACATATATGTTTAGTACTGATAATCTTTATTACCTATGATATCTTTTTAATATTATTTTTGCTACACCTGCTTTTTTCGTCAGCTGAACCATAATATATTTTAGTCCATCCCTCTGTTTGCACTCTACATGTGTCTTTCATTATTAGATGTTGAATTTTGAATTTTGATCAATTCTGCTATCCCTTTCTGTTTTATGGATGAATTAATCTCTTTCACATTCAAAATTATAATTACAAACCATGTATTTCCCTCCATGGTATTTTTCTCACTATTTTCCTTCTTTCCCTTTCTTTTTATCTTATTTTTCCTCAGAAATATATATTTTTTTTCTAATCACTACCTCCTCAATCCCCACAGTTTCTTTAATTCCTCCCTTTCCTTCTTCACCTTTCTAAATTTCCCTCCTTTATATCATCTCTTCACCCTCCTAGTTGTTAATGTATTTACCCATCTATGAGTCACTCCATTATCCCTACTTTGTTCTCTTATTTGTTCATATAAAAGGCCTTTTTATTTCTTCCCTCATCTTATCCCTCACCCTAGTTTTCTTAATCCAGATGCCCTTCAAAGATTCTGTCTCAATCTTTATCCTTTTCCCTCCCATCTCCTTATGTTACAAATAACTTAACTCTTCTATATGTATGTATTATTTCCTATTTTATGCAGATCTGATGAGAATAAGGTACTATTACTAGTCTGCCATATCCTGTTTCCCTTCATTGTAACATTTATTTCATTTGCACCTCTTTTATATGAGATAATTATTCTATTTTATCCCTCATAATCCAATTTTATTTTTTTATTACATCATGTTCAACTTGAAGTTTCTATTTATATATGTTCCTTCAAACTATCCCATTAATGCTGTCATTCAGAAGGTACTCAATGAATTATTTCAAGTCTTATTTTATCTTTTAGTTCCAAAAAGTCAATGCAATTAAAAAATTCTTAAATATAATATTAAATTAAAAAAAATTATAACTTTCAGGTAGTCCAAGAATTCTCATAGTGTCTCTTCTCAATGTGTTTTCCAGGTCAGTTGCTTTTGTAATAAAATGTTTACTATTCTATTCTATTTTGTCATTTTTTGATTGAGTTTTATTATTTTTCTTGTCTTAAAATGTTATCATCTTATGCTTACTCACTTCTAATTTTTAATGACTCATTTTCTTTGATGAGTTTTTGAATTATTTTCCAATTGGTTGACATTTCTTTCATAATTTTCTTGCAGTTTTTAATATTCCCCCAATTTTTCCTTAGCTTCTCTTATTTATTTTTTAAAGACTTCCTAAAGCTCTTTTTTGGGACTTTTCAAAACAGAGTAAGGTAAAGAACAACATAAAACCTCCCATTGAAACAGAGTAATGAAATTGCTTTGCTTAATCATCACTCCTACCATCAACCCTAATACATACATACATTTCCAAGCCTCTTCACAGTTTGTCAGTTCTGTAAATAAAGAGAGAAGGGGGTGGAAGAAGCCCTAAAAGCTAAGAATGGTTTCCCAGCCAAATATCAACAGAGGCTAAAACTTCATTGCAGCTATCAGCCAGTTTTCTCTATTGATATATTGCCCCAATCTACAATGACCTGTCTTTCCAGTGTCCCAAGTCTTGCTTCTGATTCAATCCCCAGGTGTCTGTTCCACTGCAGTTCTCCAATATCTGTTTCAGATCATTTATACGTGTGTACAGCTTTGTCAATAAGGAAATCAGGAATTTGTCAATAAGGGATTCTCAGTAAGGAGCTAGAAGTGAGTCTTGAATAGAAGTGATAGTGACTCTTCCCATGTCAACATGGAAAGACTGGAATGAGGAACAGGAAATCTATTTAAGTAAAAAAGAAAGGGAATTTTAGAAATCAGAGTCATTTGTATATTCACAGACAATGTAATTTCCCAAGAATATCTATTATGTCTTTCCTTACATGTACCTCTAAGTGAGAAGAGGAGGAAACATTAGAAAACAGCTACTATAAGAATGATTTCAGAGAGAAGAATATGTAAAGAAATGGAAGCCTCAGGAGAGGCTTCTTATAAGAGTTGGCACTTGAGCTGAGCTTTGAAAGGAGTCTAGGATTCCAGGAAGAGATTTAGAGACATGAGGGACAGTCTGAATAAGCTAAAAAATGGGAGATAGAATGTCATGAACAAAGAAAAGAAATTAATTTTGTAAGGGAGAGTAATATATGATCATCCCTGGAAAATTGCTGACAAACATGTTTTGGAAGGTTTTAAATGTCATACAGAAGATGTTACATTTTATTCTAGGCCCAGAAATAAGGGAGGCCACATAGTACAATGGAAAATAAATTTGTGGCTAAGTGGTGTAGGTTCAAATCCTGTCTTTAGATTAATGCATGGCCAGGGAACCTGAGTTTGAATTCTTACCCTCCAACTTATTATTTGTCTGAACTTGGAAAAATTATCTAACCACTCCAACATTCAGTTTCCTCTTTTTCAAAATTGAGAGAGATCAGTGATGTCAAACTCAAACTGAAATAGGGGCCACTAAATCAAACCTATGGATCACTTGCAGCTGTGAACTGATGTAGAAAACCATATATTAGCAACAGCCATGTTTTATTATATTTTCATTTTGTTAATTATTTCCCAGATACATTTTAATCTGGGTTGGTTGAGGGAACACTTAAGCAGTGTGAATTTGAAAACTGTAGTAGGGACTTCTAATCCCTTTATGATCCTAGATCTATGATCCTATAAATAAAAATTAAGGAAGAAATGTCCCAACAAACTTTCCAGATTACTTGAAGTTCTATCTGAAGGAGCTCTCAAGACCCAGGATTGAGTAGAAGTCATTCCCTCCTTCTCAGGTGAGAAACCAAATCAATTTGGCTTGATGTTTGCAAACCAGCAATGTGTCCAGAGATGAGGAATGGAATTGAATTAACTAATAAACAAATTTCCCTTAATATGGTTCATCATTCCTTTAAAGTCCTATTTCTAAAAGTCATTATTGGAATGCAAATACACTTTCTTACATGATACAGATAATATATGAAAACATTTGTATCACATACCTAACTGTTTCATCATTAAAGAGGGATGGGTTGTGGTACAAAGAAGAAGACTGGATTAGAAATCAGAATAACCACCTAGGATCTACCACTTAGTAGTAAGACAGTTCTCATTCCCAATCTAGTGTTTATTCTATTATATCATGTCTAATTCTCAAACCACTGTTTTTTTTTTTTCCTAACAAAATGTCAGTAAATGGGAAAAAACCCTGTTTATTTATGTGTTACTCTTTGAAGTTGTGCGAATACCTGTGTGTATGTGTGATATATGTGTGTATGTAAGTTTGTGGATAGGTAGGAGTATGTGTGAAAAATCTAAAATTCAGTCCAGAATTCTATAACCATGAATAAAACACTGGACCAGACACTTTGATAGGAAGAGGAGAGATGGAGCCATCTGGATCAGAGTAAGAGGCTCTAGGAAGCAAATGGCCATTGATTGCCTTGGGGCTAAGGGAATAGCACTTATAAGTTTAGGAGATATAAATGGGCAATTTTTCTTATATTTGAATTAAAATTAATGTGTACTTCCCCCCCAAAACTTTACATAATAGACGTTCATATTATATATATGTATGTATGTATATATATATATACATATATATATGTATATATATAACGTAGCCTTCTTTTTGTTCTTTGTATATTGAACAGTTTGTGTTTGTTAATAATCATCAAGTTAGAATAGAAATGGAGAAAACACATTTTTAAAGCACTTAAATGGAAAATACCTGAAGGAAAAGCTTAAAAAATAAACTTTGCCTCATTATTACTCTTTCTAGGATCATTCCTGTCTAATAGATCTGGGATACCACAATTCCCAGCTGACCGGAGACTTGATCAGTTTTAGAGATTTCATATCAGTGTAATGTACATCCAGGCTTTGTGCCCAAGTAGGTCAGCCTCTTGCTATACTTCTCAGTTTTATTTAGACGAATGCACTGTAATCCACTTTTGCTCATTTGTCTGTTGTCCACAACAACCCTCCTGTTCTGTCCCCACCTCAGAATGATGAGTCTATCCCCAGGGTGTACAACTACAAACCCTGAAATAATGGAGGCCAATGGCATAATGCAGATTTTTTTTCAAATCAAGTTTACCCATATAATTCAGTGCCTGCAGGAATTCTGTCAGGTCACAGCTGTTTCCCAATGAGTCATCCATCACTCTGAGGACTATCCTACATGGATGGAAGCAATGCAAGCCCACACACCAGGGTATAAATACAGTGGAGCTCAGTGACAGCTACTGTGACTGGAGGCATTCTCCTGCTCATCAACTATTTTGAGGCTATTCCCTCACCGGACAAGTAAAAGAGTATCTGTATATTAATAAATATAATATTATACATAATATATGCCATGTAATATATATTATATTTGTCATAAGTTGTATTATATTGTTGCATAGCATGTGAGTATATGTATATTTGTAATAATTGTACATATATGCATTATATGAATATACACACATATACATGCATGTGTATCTTCACATATATATGCATGTGTCATACATAAACACATGCGTACATATGCTTTCCACTCAGGATCAGTGGACTATTTGTGAAGGTTCTTGTTAGTGATTCAGAATTAGGAAAATAGAGAAAACGCTCTCTTTTGCTAATGTTTTGAAAAGGCTATAGCTTACCTAGGAAAGAAAAGCCTCAAAAATGGATTCTTTTCTCCCGACTCATTAAAAGCTAAAGATGGCCCAAATCCCTAATTGCTACTTAGCCTGATCACCCCCAAATTCAGTCAATTCAGTTTAGAATTTGAAGACCTAGGGGCATTTGACTTGAAGATTTGGGGGCAGCTGGGTAGCTCAGTGGATCTAAATCCACTCTGGCCTCAGACACTTCCCAGTTGTGTGACCCTGGGCAAGTCACTTGACCCTCATCGCCTTGGAACCAATGCTCAGTATTGATTCCAAGATGGAAGGCAAAGGTTTAAAAAAATTTTGAAGACCTGAATCATGCTTCTTCCATGTACTCTTGGGGTGACTTTGGGTGAATTACCAACCTCAGTTTCCTTAGTAAATACTCTCTGACCCTTTCTAGCTCTAAATTAATGACTTTTTTCCTACATGTCTATATCCCTTCTTCTTGGAGTTAAGGTATTGTGTAGAGAAGGGTTGTGGTTAATTGAAATATACTGAAAAAAAGTCATCAACACAAAAAAGGTTTTCATTTCCCAGGCAACAATCAAGATTCTAAGAACTTCACAAAGGATGGATAAATAAACGGAGGAGTGGAGGATGAGAAGATAAAGAGAGTAAGTTTCCCAGGTTGTAGATATTGAGCAAAAACTTAAGATCCCTGAGCATTTGCCAAAAGAAGATAGAATATTTGTTTCAGAGATGGAAGAATATTAAGATGGAAATTAGGAAGTAGGAAAACATTGGAGACACATCTCCTCAATTCTCCATAATTGCTGGGATAGGAGTGTATTGCTCCAATCTTGTTGCTGTATTTATAGCTCTATAAAGTGAATCATAAGCCAAGGGTTTTGATGAACTGATCCTTTAAGGCATGGAATTCAGATGCTAACTTCTGTCAGATATGTAGCACTCTATGGATTTTACTCCCTCATTTCACTCCTAAGCTGGGGAAATAACTACAATCCCAGCAGGGTATATATGGGAATGGAGTAACTGTTATTTTCTCTCCCTGTGTTCTGCCTTCATGCAAAAGTTGTTCTTAGAAGATGGAGGTATTCCTCACAATACCGCCATCCCGTAGCCCATTGCACCCAACTTCTCATCTGAGATACCTGGCCATAGTGAATGCACGGAAATGCCCTACAGACATCTTCAAGTCTCCTATGCTATTAAGCAAAAGGTCAGTTGTAGAAGCCCTTCTCTGAAACTTTCACTGATTTCTGAAAAATGTCTTTAGTCTTGGAGTTTATATAATATCATTGACTAGATCATTCCATTGTGATCAGCCCCTGTTTCTTCTTGGAGTTAAGAAACTCATAAGCTGAGAAATTCCCTCCTTAACTTTCCATGCCTGATACAAACTTACTCTCCTGGGTGCATAGGGATATTCAGGATTGATGGGATCTAAGATAATAGATTTAGAGCTGGGAGAGACATGAATTCCTCATGGATAATGACCTGAGATAAAAGAAATGAAGAGATTTGTACCAGGTCACATAGTAAATAGAGCTTTGAGAAGGGAGGTCTCCACTCTTTTTTCTCTCTATTTATATTGAAAGATTTAACCTTTTCTTGATTACAGAACTGAACTTGGGTTCTCTGACTCCTGATCCAGTGCACTTCCCACTGCTTTTTCACAGTTTTTGATTAGTATCCAAATTCAACAAACACTGATATATGTCTTTAAAATAATTGTTAATGTGAATAAAGAAATTTATATGATCCTCACTGACAAACAAATGAAAGGGGGAGGAATTACAGTCGCTTTATTAATAATTGTCTAAACCTGCACATTCTCTGTTTGGAGGCTATCCAGGTGTCACCAGGGTCATGCAGTTTGCCAAATGAGCATTTTATGAATGATGCTGACTCCCCAGTCTCATATCACTCCTGGAGAAAAAAATGCACAGGCTTGTTTTCAAATGTGAAAGGTGAGGGCTCTTTTTGGAGCATGGCAGAGTACTGGGCCCCCTCTATTCCTGTAATATTTCACTGTTAACAAGAAGCAATGACTTTTTGACAACTGCAAAGGGCATATGACATACTGTGGCAAGTATATTGATCCAGTTTATGTCATTCTTAGGTTTTCAGTGTGTATGATTTGCATTTTCTCTAATAATTGCCATAAAAATTTGAAGCCTACTGGTCAACCCAAGGTAATAACTATGTCATCTATCCTTTTTCAGAGGAAGAAACCTCTCTAAAATGAGAGAGATGGTCCCTGGGCAGCTGCTTCTCAGAAACATGGTGCTCACTTATAATCTATGGCACATAGTAGGTATTCAAGAAGACCTGAAGGTCACATTTGCTTCCAGGGAAACAAAAGAGGACAAATACAAATCCAAGAACTCAGTTCTGTATCTCTCAGCTGCTCCTTTATATAGAACAGGAATAGAGAGGTGTATACTATCCCTTTCTGTTACAGGTGCTAACAGAGAGAGCAATTTTCCCTTGAGCATATCAACCAACAAGCATTTTTAAGTACCAATGGCCCATTTCTAATCAGTATGAATAAAGAATCCAGTGACATGGTGGAATGGTTTGGAATTTGAACTATTCAAAGTTATAATTAGGTGAAATATGGTCATTGTTTCCAGCACAATAAGAATATGCAGTATGAATTCAGATAATGCAATCGCATTGCAGGATTCTAATAGGGACTTAGCTACACAATGAACTGTGTGAAGAGCAAGAGATCCAAAGACAATAGAGAAAATAGTTTCTGTCTTCAAGGAGTTTATAGTCTTGCTCTAAAGATGAGAAAGAGACAAGTAGAAAGGTTTCCCATACACACCTGAATATTCCTGGCAACACTCTTTTGTGGTAGTAAAGAGTTGAAAACAAAGCAGATGCCTATCCAATGAAAAATGCTTAAATAAAAAGGTGGCATGTGAATGTAATAGAATATTATTCCACTGTGGAAGCATCTAGGTGGTTGAGTGGATTGAGAGCCAAGCTTGGAGATAGGAGGTACTGGGATCAAATGTGGCCTCAAGCAATTCCTAGCTGTGTGACCCTGGACAAGTCATTTAACCCTAACCCTTACCACTCTTCTACCTTGGAACCAATACACAGTGTTGATTCTATGATAGAAGGCAAGGGTTTAAAAAATATTACTGCACTATAAGAGAAGACACGAAGCAATTATTTCAAGTGATCTGATTAGTAATCATTTTTAAAATTTAATATTTAAATATATTTATATAATTGAATTTTAAAATAAATAAAATTAAATTTAAATATTATTGGGCTCATTTATTTAGGGAGTTGGAACAGCATAAACACTTCTGACTTTGAAATCAGAAGACCTCGGTTTCAATCTGAACCTTATTGATACCAGTACCATTTGGAGAAAGCAATTAGCTCTCACTTGGCCTTTTGTAAAATTTTATATTTGTAAAATAAGGAGATTGAACTAGATGTTTTTAAATTTCTTTCAAGCTTTAAACCTATGATTCCATGACTTATTGCTGTTTTGCCACTAGCCATTTTAATCAACATTGATTCTGTGTGTAGAAGAAGACTGTATATTGCCATCACTTTGCTGCTCCAGGAATAAAAGATTTAAGCTAAATTAGATCTACTTTAACTACTAGGATTCACTTTACTCCATGAAATACTTTTGAGAACCCAAATCCCTATTAAGATTATGGCCAGGCCAACTAAGTAGCTTAGTAGATTGAGAACCAAGCCTAGCACTGGAAGGTCCTGGGTTCCAATTTGACCTCAGATACTTCTTGCATGTGTGAACCTGGGCAAGTAACTTAATCTTGGAACCAGTATAAAATATTCATTCTAAGACAGGAAGTAAGGATTTTTTTTTTAAAGCAGATATGGTCTATATGCACAACTTATATCTTATTACCTACCTTCTATGGGAGGGAAGAGAGATAGGAGGGAGGAAGAGAACAGGGATCATAAAATGTCAGAAGATGGATATTAGAAATTATGTCAACATGTATACTGGAAAACCATTTTAAAAAGATTATGGCTGGATGGACCTGATGTGGGGATAGGTTTATGTTTATATTTTTAAAACTCATCTTCAGTCCTCTTTATTACTTGATTTCTCAATTCTATGCAAAAATGCTTTTTTTATATGCATCCAAATTGATAAATTTTCAATCAAAAAAATCTTTCAAGTCAAATTGCTTTTCAGACAGTTCAATAATGATTGTCAATTTCCCGAGTTGTACCAGTTTTTTTTTTCTATCAAGTAAATGACACTCCAAATTGAACTAAATTGAAATCTTGATTCAGAACAGATGATTACATACACTTCCTTCCTCTCTTGAGAGGTGGGGGACTCCAGGTAAAGAATATTGCATATACTGGTTATTAGATGCCATGTCTGTTCAGTTTGATTGTTGTTCTTTACAAAGGAGTTCATTTGCAAAACTTTTCCTAATAATGGGATAGAGTTACATTTGGAAATACACTTGTTTAATAAAATGAAAATATAATGTTAATATGTATGTTTTTTTTTTCTGATGATTCTCTCTATTAAATCAGCCTGTTCATTACAAAGAGGCAGCATCATATATACATTGTGGAAAAAGTTGTTTTTGGACTTCAAAGACCTGTGATCAAGTTTATATTCTGCCACATAGTATCTGTAGGGTCTGAGGAAAATAATTTAGATGCTTTGTATCTCCGTTTTCTCATTGTATAATGGGAATGGGAATGACATATATTAAGAATATTCTTTTTTTTAAAAAATATATTTTATTTGATCATTTCCAAGCATTGTTTGTTAAAGACATAGATCATTTTCTTTTCCTCCCCCCCACCCCCCATAGCCGACGCGTAAGTCCACTGGGCATTAGATGTTTTCTTGATTTGAACCCATTGCTTTGTTGATAGTATTTGCATTAGAGTGTTCATTTAGAGTCTCTCCTCTGTCATGTCCCCTCAACCTCTGTATTCAGGCAGTTGCTTTTTCTCGGTGTTTCCACTCCCATAGTTTATCCTTTGCTTATGAATGGTGTTTTTTTCTCCTGGATCCCTGCAAGTTGTTCAGGGACATTACACCACTACTAATGGAGAAGTCCATTACGTTCGATTATACCACAGTGTATTAGTCTCTGTGTACAATGTTCTCCTGGTTCTGCTCCTCTCGCTCTGCATCTCTTCCTGGAGGTTGTTCCAGTCTCCATGGAACTCCTCCACTTTATTATTCCTTTTAGCACAATAGTATTCCATCACCAACATATACCACAGTTTGTTCAGCCATTCCCCAATTGATGGGCATCCCCTCGTTTTCCAGTTTTGGGCCACCACAAAGAGCGCAGCTATGAATATTTTTGTACAAGTCTTTCTGTCCATTATCTCTTTGGGGTACAGACCCAGCAGTGCTATGGCTGGGTCAAAGGGTAGATATTCTTTTGTCGCCCTTTGGGCATAGTTCCAAATTGCCCTCCAGAATGGTTGGATCAGTTCACAGCTCCACCAGCAATGAATTAATGTCCCTACTTTGCCACAGCCCCTCCAGCATTCATTACTTTCCTTTGCTGTTATGTTAGCCAATCTGCTAGGTGTGAGGTGATACCTCAGAGTTGTTTTGATTTGCATCTCTCTGATTATAAGAGATTTAGAACACTTCTTCATGTGCTTGTTAATAGTTTTGATTTCTTTATCTGAGAACTGCCTATCCATTTCCCTTGCCCATTTATCAATTGGAGAATGGCTTGATTTTTTGTACAATTGATTTAGCTCATTATAAATATGAGTAATTAAACCTTTGTCAGAGGTTTCTATGAAGATTTTTTCCCAATTTGTTGTTTCCCTTCTGATTTTAGTTATATTGGTTTTGTTTGTACAAAAGCTTTTTAGTTTGATGTAGTCAAAATTATTTATTTTACATTTTGTGATTCTTTCTATATCTTGCTTGGTTTTAAAGCCTTTCCCCTCCCAAAGGTCATATTCTTGATGTAAATATGATAAGGAAAGAGGTAAATTTTGGAGAAGATTTTCTATAGCAGATAACCTTGTCGACCTCATAGTTGACTAAAAGATATAGAGAAAAACAAATTCTGATATGCTTACTGTTTATTGAATGGAAACAATCTTTTAATTGAGTATAAGAAAGTAAACCCTTAAAGAGTGTTTTTGACATATTGGTGACATACATATGTTAAAACAAAAGAATATTTCTGATAGATGCAATGCCAGAAATAATTCAATCTAAGATTCCTTCTATAATCAATATCAAGTAAGATATAAAATAGAAAGATATGTTTGCTTTTTAGTCAGATAGAAGATATTGTGTTCAGAATTCAAATGATACTCTTGGTTTCATTGAGCCCCAGAGTAATGAAAAGCCTCTTTACTAAAAATTGGTGGTTCCTAAAAGCAATTGGCATAGGAATACACATAAATTCACACAAGCAAAAACAAAGAGATAAAAGTATGTGTCTTTTCTATGTTTAGACATGGATGGTAAGCCCATTGAATTACTCAATCACCATATATACTTCAGATGCATAGATAAGCGTCTAGACCTTGTAACGAATAGAACAGTTGAACGTAGTGGACTGCATTTGGGAAAATTATACAGTAATTTCATTGATTATTCTGTTCCATGAATAATTTCCCGTTGATATTATATTAGCATATAAATCAATAGGATGTCTAAGGAATCATGAGGGATGTTTACTATAACATTTAACCTGTGATAACTTGTATGAAAGAATGTATCACCAAGAAAATGTATGACAAAAAAGGGAGGTGGACTGCTAATGTCCAGGAATAAGGATGGACAACCTGAGTGCTGCACTGGAATTCACAATATGCCAAAATACATAGAGCAAGATCCATCAAGAATGTATAAGATCACTGAAGCAAGAATAACCAGTATGAAGAGGTATGAATGGATATTAATCTATATCAATAGGAGAAGCATATACATCAGTGAGATGATGGATCTGTCAAATTATCAGCATACCTATTATTTAAGCGTTAAACTATATAAATTTCTAAGTGAGTTTATAAAATGTGAATATTATATAATCATAAATCCAATATGAATATCATATGACTATCCTATAATTATATGAGCATCATATAATCATAAATCCAGCTCTAAAAGTAACCTCAGAAATCCCTAACCCCTCTCCTATTTTACAGATAAAAAAATTGAAGAAAAGACCAGCAAATTTATTTACACAAATGCTAGTTAGATTATTTATTCAGTATCTTCCAACATCAAGTATTTAAACAATAGTGGGAAAGATGTGAGTTTTCCAAAACAACCTCTTCCTTTGTGTTTAAAAAGAATAATTAAGATCACTACAATATGGTTTAGGTGTGGTCTTACCTATACAAAGATGGGTGAACAAAATGACTTGTAAATTATATCTTTCATTATTCTGAGGCAGTATGGTACAGTGTCAAAAGTATTGGATTTTATATTGACAATATTTTGGTCCAAATCTTGATTCTACTATTTTTATCTGTATAATACTGGGGAAGTCACTTAAGAATCATAGGTTTTAGTTTAGTTAATTAAAATAACACCTCTAAGATTCCTCTATACCTCTTACCTTAGGATGCTATTATTCTTTGACTTTTCATCTGTTTCTGGGAATTTTGACTAAAATTCTGCCCATAATTATAAAGTTCTTATGTGTTTATTATTTTTTTCTTTTTTTTTAATTTTAAACATTATTTTATTTGGTCATTTCCAAACATTATTCACTGGAAACAAAGATAATTTTCTTTTCCTCCCCACCCCCTCTCCCACCACCTTTCCCTCTCCCATAGCCGACGCACGATTCCACTGGTTATCACATGTGTTCTTGACTTGAACCCATTTCCCTGTTGTTGGTATTTGCATTAGAGTGTTCATTTAGAGTCTCTCCTCAGTCTTATCCCCTTCCCCCCTGTGGTCAAGCAGTTGCTTTTCCTCGGTGTTTTTACTCCCACAGTTTATCCTCTGCTTGTGGATAGTATTTTTTAGATCCCTGCAGATTGTTCAGGGCCATTGCATTGCCACTAATGGAGAAGTCCATCACCTTCGATTGTACCACAATGTATCAGTCTCTGTGTACAATGTTTTCCTGGTTCTGCTCCTTTCGCTCTGCATCTCTTCCTGGAGGTTGTTCCAGTCCCCATGGAATCCCTCCACTTTATTATTCCTTTTAGCACAATAGTATTCCATCACCAACATATACCACAATTTGTTCAGCCATTCCCCAATTGATGGGCATCCCCTCGTTTTCCAATTTTTGGCCACCACAAAGAGCTCAGCTATGAATATTCTTGTACAAGTCTTTTTCCTTATTATCTCTTTGGGGTACAAACCCAGCAGTGCTGGATCAAAGGGCAGACAGTCTTTTATCACCCTTTGGGCATAGTTCCAAATTGCCCTCCAGAATGGTTGGATCAATTCACAACTCCACCAGCAATGAATTAGTGTCCCCACTTTGCCACATCCCCTCCAACATTCATTACTTTCCATAGCTGTCATGTTAGCTAATCTGCTAGGTGTGAGGCGATACCTCAGAGTTGTTTTGATTTGCATCTCTCTGATTATAAGTGATGTAGAGCACTTTTTCGTGTGCTTATTAAAAGTTTTGATTTCTTTGGCTGAGAACTGCCTGTTCATGTCCCTTGCCCATTTACCAATTGGAGAATGGCTTGATTTTTTGTACAATTGATTTAGTTCTTTGTAAATTTGAGTAATTAAACCTTTGTCAGAGGTTTTTATGAAGATTGTTTCCCAATTTGTTGCTACCCTTCTGATTTTGGTTACATTGGTTTTGTTTGTACAAAAACTTTTTAATTTGATGTATTCCAGATTATTTATTTTGCATTTTGTAACTCTTTCTAATTCTTGTTTGGTTTTGAAGTCTTTCCCTTCCCAAAGGTCTGATATGTATGCTATTTTGTGTTCGCCTAATTTTCTTATAGTTTCCTTCTTTATGTTCAAGTCATTCACCCATTTTGAATTTATCTTGGTGTAGGGTGTGAGGTGTTGATCTAAACCTAATCTTTCCCACACTGTCCTCCAATTTTCCCAGCAGTTTTTATGAAATAGTGGATTTTTGTCCCCACAACTGGGATCTTTGGGTTTGTCATATACTGTCTTGCTGAGGTCACTTGCCCCCACTGATCCTCCTTTCTGTCTCTTATGCAGTACCAAATTGTTTTGATGACTGCTGCTTTATAATATAGTCTGAGATCTGGGACTGCAAGGCTCCCTTCCTTTGTATTTTTTTTTCATTATTTCCCTGGATATCCTTGATCTTTTGTTCTTCCAAATGAACTTTGTTATGTTTTTTTCTAAATCAGTAAAAAAATTTTTTGGAAGTTAAATGGGTATGGCACTAAATAGATAGATGAGTTTGGGTAGGATGGTCATTTTTATTATATTGGCTCATCCTACCCATGAGCAGTTAATGTTCTTCCAATTGTTCAAGTCTAGTTTTAGTTGTGTGGAAAGTGTTTTGTAGTTGTGTTCATATAGTTCCTGTGTTTGTCTCGGGAGATAGATTCCTAAGTATTTTACTTTGTCTAAGGTAATTTTGAATGGGATTTCTCTTTCTAGTTCTTGCTGCTGAGCTGTGTTGGAGATATATAGAAATGCTGATGACTTATGAGGGTTTATTTTGTATCCTGTAACTTTGCTAAAGTTGTTGATTATTTCGATTAGCTTTTTGGTTGAATCTCTAGGATTCTTTAAGTAGACCATTATGTCATCTGCAAAGAGCGATAACTTGCTCTCCTCCTTGCCTATTTTGATGCCTTCAATTTCTTTTTCTTCTCTAATTGCTACTGCTAGTGTTTCTAATACAATGTCAAATAGTAGAGGTGATAATGGGCATCCTTGTTTCACTCCTGATCTTAATGGAAATGGATTTAGTTTTTCCCCATTGCAGATGATATTAGTTGATGGTTTTAGATATATACTGTTTATTATTTTTAGGAACGACCCTTCTATTCCTATGCTTTCTAGTGTTTTTAGTAGGAATGGGTGTTGTATTTTATCAAAGGCTTTTTCTGCATCTATTGAGATAATCATGTGGTTCTTGTTGGTTTTCTAGTTGATGTGGTCAATTATGTGTTTATTTTTTAAAAACAATATAGGGTATTTATATTTAAAAGGTACCCTGTTCATCTAGGCTCTCTTTTTGATTGTTGACATCCTATCATTTATTAAATTTAAAATTATGTTATTACGCTATTCCAGCATTGGCAAAATACTGGCACATGTTCCAAGTTGGCATAGGGTAGGGAGGGAAAAATCTCCATTCCTCCTCTTCCCAGTGCCTGAGGACACTTTTTTGCATGCCCTCACCCTCTGTCAAGCCACCCAAAATGAGCATTTCCTCCCTCTACTCTCTGGGGGTAATGTATGGTGGGGTGGCTCACAGGCAGCTTGAAGTTGAAATTTCAGCATGAGAACTTGAAAACCTTTACCAATGCTGCTCTATTCTTTTCATAAACTCATGGATGCATATTCATTAAGACTTCTTCTTTAGGCTATATATTGGATAGAGTATTGGATTTAGAGTCAAGAAGACCTGAGTTTAAATCTTACCTCTGTCATTTACTGGTTATGTAACCATGTACAAGCCACAACCTCTGTGAACTTCGGTTTCCTCCTCTATAAAACTGGGTATGGTAGTAACACTCATCTTTCTGGACTGTTAGGATGAGGAAAAGAAGTAAATTGGAAATTCTTTACAAACCTCAAAAAACTATATAAATGCTATTATTAGCCATCATTCCATTGGTAAAGGAATAGTTTCATACTCAGTGCACTGTTTTAAAAGTATTCACTGTTTCAAAAATGTACTGTCTATTTATTCTTGATTGTAGGATATTGAAATGAATCCTGCATCCTGAGTGGAAAGTCAAATGTTCTTCTTGAAATCAGTCTTTGCAAGATGATGATGAAAGAAAGATAAACCTGTCACTACTAAACTCTGTTTCTATTTCATTCTGAAAATAAAATATTACCATCACCTCCTAAGAAGAAAACTGATCTTTTACTAGAGACTGCAGAGCATTTTGATGGTGGATGCAATTGGTGAAATGCTCTTAAATGATAGTCCATATATCAAGAGGAGATATTATCTCACTTCTGAATTTTTGAATGGGAGACAGAAGTTGATGAATTCCACCAACTAGCAAATCAAAAAACCTGGAAAGCAGTCCATGATGAACAATTCATGTCCTATTAATGGGAATAGAGAAGAAAAAGACTAATTTGGTTTTCATGAGGATGTCATATACTTCCATGAGGTTTGTGTCTTAGGTTTGTGTTATGGAACTGGCATAATAAAAGTGTCATTATTCATAAAACTTCATTTGTTACTTCTGTGCATCATCTTTCATATCAATAACTTGCTGAATGAAAATGACAGTAATGTCATGAAATGAAATTATGCAATCTTTCTGTGTCATTGTGCATGAGTACGCATCAATAAAAATAAAAGAGTGTTCTAAGGTTGGTTATAGAATTCAGCCTTTTAAGATTTTATAACTAACATCATCTTGATTAAAACTAACAAAATATTCTCATTTAAGTAATGATGATTCTTTGTTCATGACTATCTATAAAGATGGCAAAGAATTCAGCATATTTCGCTGTATTTTTTATCTTCAAATTATCTTTGTATCATAGTTACAATATATAAAATGTATGTGTATATACTGACATATATATATATATATATATATATATATCATAGAATCTTAGAATAAAAAGACAAATTGCCATGCTTCTAGCTGTATCTTTTTCAAACTGTTTTGTAGAATCCCTGGGTTCTGAGATACAATCCAGGGGGTCCAGGATGAATGTTTGTAATGGTAGATAAGCACACATCACAAACTGAGTAAGCCTTTGTCTGCCAAGTAATACAATACTTGGTATCATGGAAAATGCTTCTGAAAAATGCCCCATAGTCTCTTTCTCATAGCTCTTATGCCTATTTTAGTCAAAGCTGCTGCCCAAGTCCTGGGCTAGAGGCAAGGAGCTATACTTGGTAAAGCCAAAGTGGAGCCTAGAGGTAACAGGATTAGTCTCTCCTTCAATTCCACACTGACTCAGAATGAACTGTCAAATCTCCTTATATATGCCCATCTTTCTTTTCTTGCTGTGAAAGTGTCTAGTTCAAAGTAATAATAGCTTACATCTATCTAGCACTTTAAAGTTTGCAAAGCACTGTGCATATGCTATCTCATGAGATCCTTACAACAATCATGTGAGGTAGATGTTTTTATTGTCCTTATTTTGCAAATGAGAAAAGGAAGCTGAGAAGGATAAAATGACTTTCTCAGGATCACAGGGCTAGTAAATGTCTGATATGGGATTTGAACCCATGTTTTCCTGACACCAAATTCATTCTATTATCCTCCATGCCTGGGGAAAAGAAAACAACTCTGATTTTAAAGACTATTTTAAAATGTTCCAATCAGTAAATCTGAAAGTAAACAATGGGTCTGGAAGCACCATCATGACTTGGCTCCTAATAACATTGGTTCTCAAAAAACATTGTTTTTTGTTGTTGTTTTGAAACTGGACAAGAGAACATTAATATTAAATAGTTTTTGTTTGTTTTTATCAATACTTTAAATGTTTTTATTAATGCTTTAATTATTTGGTTTCATTGGCATGAACTTATTTAAAGATGGTTTCATATTAATCAAAGTTTCTAATTTTTTCCCAAGTTGATTAGTTTTATAACATTATTATTGTATAATGTTCTTGTAGGTCTGCTCACATCTTTTCATATCAGTACATAAAGCCTTTCTAGGTTTTTGTGAAACCCTGCCCATTATCATTTCTTATAGCTCAATATATTCACCTACATTCATACCATAACTTTTTTCAGCCATTCTCCAATTGATGGGTATCCCCCTCAGGTTCAAATCCCTTGAAAACACAAAAAAAGAATTAATAAAATTGTTTTTGTGTGTAGGAGTCCTTTTCCTCTTTCTTTGATCTCTTTGAGATATAGATCTAGTAGTGGTATTTCTCAGAAAGGGAGTATAAAAATTTTAGGGCATTTGCCCATTCAATTTCTAAACATCTCTAAGGTGAAGGTTTTCTTTCCTTTTATACAAAATAAAATATTATTAGTATCTTTGTTTTTCATACCTATATTTCCTATCATTGATTTTTCTCCTTTTTCCTCCCTACTCTTTCCCTTTCCCTGAGGTGAGAAATAGTCTGATATATGTTATACTCATACTTTCATACAAAACATATTTCCATATTGTTCATGTCATAATAGAAGACATATATCACACATAAAATAAAATCCTCATTAAAAAATAAAGTGGATATGCTGTCATCTGCACTCAGACTTCAATGATTCCTTCTTTGGCTATGGATAGCATTTTCATCATGATTTCCTTGCAGTTATCTTGGGAGACTTGCTTTATTCATGATAGTATAGTCCTCCACAGTACATCATTGTATATAATATTTTTGCTATAGTATGCATGTTCTTCTTGTTCTTCTACCTTCACTTTGTATCCATTCATATAAAAGTCTTTCTAGGTTTTCCTGAACTGTAACAATTCTTAACTGCCTTCCAGACTGGTAGGACTAGTTCATTGATTTACCAATAGCATATTCATATATCTGATTTTTCACATCACTAAAGAAAATGATCTTATATTGAGTTAATGTCTGCCAACTTGCAGCTTCCAGCTATTGGCTGTAATTATGACCCTAAGAGCCAAGAAGATGAAGTTTAATTTCACATGACAACTTTTTAAATAAATGGGAACCATGATTATGTACCCTTCCTCTGCTGAGTTTCTCTTTTACAATTTAAACATCTGAATTTACTTCAATTGATCTTTATGTATTTATATTTATATAATAATAAACTTATTTATTTATATTTGACAATACCCTTCCCAAAACTGGACATCATAGTCTAGATATGATTTGATCAGAGAAGAGTACAATATAACAATTATTTCCCATATACTGTATATCTATTGATTAATTGTAAGATTGTAGTAGGTCTTTAGGTTTCTATGACACATTGTTGCCTCATATTGAGTCCAGAGAAACCCACATGCACATACTTATCCCATTATTCCATCCTGTCGAGATATTTTTTAGATCTTTTGAATATTACATGTTGTTCTCCTCTGAAATGTATTAGATGACTGTTTACATGAATGGCTGGCACGTTTGCTATAACAATTCTTTTAGGAATTTCCACTTTTATCTTTGGTTGGAGAAGTAATTTACTGAAATATGGATAACAATAAATCACCTCTATCTAGTTATTCAACCTTTATAAAATTCTTTACTCATAATGACCAGATGAAATAGGTAAGGGAATTAAATATCCTTGTATTCTTTTTACAGACTTGTTCATAATCACAGAACTATTTATTTAAGGCAGGATTTGAACTCAGATCTCCACTCCAAGTCCAGTGTTTTTCCTGTTGTACATAATGCCTTTGATATGTGAAGTCAAGTAAACAAACAATTATTAAAGGCTTGCTATATTCCAGGTATTGTGCAAAGGTTTGGTGATAGAGACAAACAAAAAGAAAGACAGTCCCTGATTTCAGGGAGCTTGCATTCTAGTGGGAAAGCCAAAAGAATATAAAAGAGAAGTGAAATCAAAGTGTATATATGTGCGTGTGGGGGTGTTGGGAAAATATTTGTGAAAATAGTGGGGAGGGAAGATTGGGAAGTCCAGAGAATCAGGAGTGGAGCTGGTAGAAGAGTGAAGAATTGCATATGGCTGACCTGGGTACTTAATCAAAATAGAAACTTCTAGAGGAAACTCCCCAATAGGAGAGGACCCTTAAAGAAGAGGGCATTTTTCAAAGGTAAGAGTGATGAAGAGAGAAATGTGCAAAAGTAAAAAGGATTTTCCAGGTTGAGAAAGCAGTTGAAGCATAGAGGCAACATCTAGAGTAAGGAAGTGGATACAGAAAAGAATGAAGGATGATGGGGAAAGTCAAGATCTGTGTTTGTATCTCCCCTGGAATTGACAGTAGGCAGTAAATGCTTGTTGAAGTGGTAATGGGATGAATGAATAAATCCTCACATCATGTTTCAGCTTATAGTCATCATATATATGTATATGCATTATGCAAACTATACCTACATAAGAGGCTCATAGATTCTAATCCTTTAAAATGAATGCTATTCTATAATTTAGGTCATTATTTTGATTGGTCATTTATGATGCTCTTTGCATATAGGAGGCACTTCATAAGTGGCTTTTTTTGTTATATTGAACAAAACAATGCATCAAGCTGCTGTGTAAAGAAAGAAAAATTGTATAAGATTAGGAAATGGTTTCTCTTATAGCCAGGCAAAATAGAGTTATAAGTCTATGCCTGAGTGGTCTCTTTTAGGATTATATCCATGATCAGTTCTGCCCTTTAGAAAAGAGCATTTTAAGATATATGTTTTACTCAAATAACCCTTTGCTCCTCAAATCATTTTTCAGAGTTTGTATGTGACCACATACCAATAACACATGCACACTCACTACTTGCTTGTCTGAGACAAATGATAATTCTGACACTTCGTAATGCATCACTTTCAAAGGAACCAAGGATTTATTACACTGGAATGTGAGCAGCCAGAGCAAGGGAAGAGAATCTGAATGCAGTGGCCAAATAAAGCTTTAGAAATCCCTTCCTTAATATGATTTTGGATGAGAAAAGACGCATATCCATTTATTTTTTGGTAAAAATATATGATACCTTTTGATTTTCCTGAATTTCTTTGTCATTTGCTATACAAAGAAAGAAGTGCAATTTGACAGGGTTAAACCTCACAACTCCAAAACTTTCCAAAAGGCAATCATTAGAGATGCATTTTATTTCTTAGTATTAATGAATATATACCAAAATCCTTGGAGGAAATGCAGTCAATTTCAACATCAACACGTTTCCCCCAGCCAGACTTGTTCAAACATGTTTGGGTTAGCAATTTTCCATTCTGACTGCAGTATCATGGGGTGCCTTCGTACTCAAGAAATCTAAAAAACACCTAGGTGAATGAGCAGTATCTGAAATTTCTGTTTTGTTTTATTTCTACTTGGAAGAAAACATTCCTTGTTATTTGGTTGCTAATGCTATTTTTCCTGGGCATCCTGAGATGAAGAATCAAGGGTCAATTAAAGTAATAATAATAATAATAGTATCTACCATTTATATGACTTAGATTCACAAAATATTTTAGACATGTTAACTCATTTAATCCTCATGACAGTCCTGTGAGACAGTGGTTACTATTATCCTGAGTGCAATCTACTGAGATTAGCAAAGTTCTCTGTCAACATAGAAAATGAAAGACATCTTTGCTTTGTGTATTGTCCTATAATGACATAAATCACCTTAACTTGTGTCCAGTTCAAGGCAAACCTTATGGCATCCACCTACTCTTTGCTCTTCCTTTCTGAATCAGTAAATCATCAAGGCTACATGTAATTGCATCTAACGGTTTATCCTGAACTTTGATGTTTGCAGAGCTGGTTATATATTCATTTTTATACCTTATTTCAATATCACAACATCCTCTATGAAATTGAGTATAGAGCTTCATTGAAGAGACTCAAAGAATGAAATTACTCCTTCTAGGTGACATAGTGAGTAAATGCCAGAGGTAGGTAGCATTTAAGCCTGTTTCATTTCCAATTCCAAATCTACCTCCTATCTTCATTAAACCGTACTGTTACTTCAAACAGGACTATAATGAAACAGTGAGCACCTTGCAAAACTTCAAGGTTCCAAATGGTTCCAAGAGGACAATGTCTGAGCCAAAGTACCTAGTCACCTCCAGCTTTTTGAAGATTTAATAAAGGGGCTATTTTTACCTTGTGTTATCTGATAAATGAAAAACTCCAAAAAACACTGTACTTGTATATCATAACCACTTCAGCAAAAATCTTTCTCAATCTTCAGGTAAGTCCCCACTTACCGAAGAGCAATGACTTGGTTGTCAAAGGCTAATTCTTCATGTTGTGGCATACAGTTGGAGGAAAGCAGCAAAAACAACAGAAAACAACCAAACAAGATGATAGCTACATGTCTAAGCACAATGTTGACTTTTCTCCAGAGCTATATATCTGACTCAAGTATGGGGACCAACATTGGTAGGTCTAGAGAGTTGTCTATTTTGCTCAATTAAAGTAATTGGTCTTTTCCAAAACTCTTGTGTGATGCTCCAAATTCCTAAATATGTTTCCTACTCCATATTACATAGACCAATGACTAAAATTTGCTATGAAATTCCCGACTAGTCAGAAAGACCTGGGCTGAAATCCTTCCTTCAAGATTTATTAGGTGAGTGATCCATGAACATGGCACCTCACTTCTGTTTCCTCAAATATAGAAGGGAAGTAATATGTTTAACAGTTTTGTTGGGAAGTTCAAATGAGATCACATATGCAAAATACTTTGAAAATTTTAAAGAACTATGTAAATGCCAGCTATTTTAACTTGGTAAGTCAACCAACTACCTAAGATGTGCAAAGGACAATTTTATCTACCTGCATAAATATGCACAAAAATGCCCTAGATGTCCTTACACAACTTCAGGACAGCTTAAGCTCCCTGCTGAGAAGAGAAGTGAATACATGCTTACCTGACTGGTAGCTATTTTAGAATATAAGTTCCCAGAAGGCAAGAACAGCATTAACCCAAGTTAATTTGTGTAGTGTTGAGTGAAGTACCACCTCCATAATAAATAGTATTTGATGAGAAAATGGAAATAACATAGATAACCTCATTTCAAGTCTACTACATGCTTTTTCTCTCTCTTTTTCCTAAGATAGTTCTCTGGTCTAGAATTCATTTTTAATGGAATCTTGAATTAAAATGAAATC
This sequence comes from Monodelphis domestica, assembly GCF_027887165.1. Lineage (NCBI taxonomy): Eukaryota > Metazoa > Chordata > Mammalia > Didelphimorphia > Didelphidae > Monodelphis > Monodelphis domestica. Next base: position 180,153,418 of record NC_077231.1, read on the forward strand.
AACTTTTCTTGCTAGATAGGAGGGGGAAATGGTGGTGGTGATTTTACTTATATCATTTAAGTAAAAACCTTTGGGATATCCTTCACATGCTCCACACACCAATGAGAAATGACAGCAAAGCACTGGCAAGCTGGGGAACTATAATTGAAAACTGCAGTTGGACCCTATTTAAATTCCTCTAGGCATTTCATAGCTTCTTTCCATCAAATTATGCAACTCCATAACTGTACATATGTGATTTTTGTCCCCTTTTCCCAATGAACTTAAAACATAACAAAATAAAGCTCAAACACTTTCCAAGCTTTACAAAAGTGATAATAGCTGATTATGCCCAATTCATCATTCTTGGACTTGAACCTGAAATGGTTGTGAAAAATTAGTGTTGAACCATCCAGGCTAAAAGATGCTTTAATTCTACCACATAGATAGTTTTAGACAGCAAACTAGGGGTTCCATTAAAAAATAATTTTCAAAAACAATAAACTAAGACAGAGTTATGAAGAAAGCCGTTCTTCCAGGAAGAAATACATTTTTTAAGGAACAGTGCAATATTTTCCAGTGTACATGAGTTGTTTTGTTTAAATCCAATTAGTACCCTAATTAAAGATATTACCTTTGGGCAAAATTGGAGAAATATTTGATTTTATCACAATCTCATTATTTTTTTCTGGATTACCCCATTCTTGTTCTGTCAAATATCAAAGCATTTCAGTTATGAAAAGATATTTCTCCTAGCCCTTCGTTCTTCCCTCCTGACTTTCTCTGACCTTCAGGAAAGTTAAGTCTTTTTCTCATACTTCCTATATCTCATTCATCTTCCAGAGTGTGCTTGCTAGATCCTCTAAGGGAAAAAGTAGGGGGAAGAGAGATTTTCTACTCTTAAGAAGTGAATACTCTTCAAGACTGGGTTCTAGCAATTTTGTGAGGTACAACATGGCGGTGCTCAAAACTAAAAGATGAAATAGGTTTCTAGCATCTTTAGAATAGTCAATTATATATAACTTTCCCTAAAGAGCCCTCAAAATAAGTGACAGTCAATAATGTGATAATAAATATTATTAGGGATCATTATTCTAATTCTATGGCCCATGAAGATGGGATAGCTAGGGTTTAGGGGATGGGGGTAATAGGCAGTAAAATTCATATAAAGCAAACACTGTGAGCATAAGAATACTGGTTCCCTCTCCTATAGTAGTCATCCATGAAGGCTTCCTGTAGGATATATTGCTGATGCTTCCAGAGAACTGGGAGATGAAAGTGCTTCCTACCTGCTTTTAATTTTTTCTATACTGGCCAAGTTGCCAAACAGTCTGATGATTCTTTGTACCTTGTTCATCATTATTCAAACTTTGTATTAGAGGTGCTTCACTCCGAGTGAATAGACAATCATGATAATTCTAAAAAGCGAATAAATATATACTTCGTGAGCTCGTTATACAAATTAACTATTCCTCCCAAATTCAGTGGATGCTAAGGATCACAGAATGTTAACCTGCAAAGGGACCTTAGAAATCATCTCAGCCAAACTTTCCTCATTTTACAGAGAAGGAAACTGATCCTTCCAGTTCGCTTTTGCCTTTCAGAGCTGGTCATATGGTTAATTGCAATAAGCACAGAAGGCTAATGAGACAGCAGTGGCCTTGCCTATACCAAGCACTAAATTTGGCCATTTATATTTAATTTTCCCCTCTTTCTGCCATGTCCATGCCCAATTCCATATAATTTGGCAGATGGGCCATATGGTTCATCCAATCCCATCCTTATAATGACTAAAACAACTGAAAATTGACCAGGCCACTTTGTTTCTTTGTGAGTTAGAGCACATAGGGACAAACTGTGTTTGTCTCCAAAATCTGAAAGAATGAAATGCACTTGCTAAGTAGGAATCTATTTCTAAAGTCAGACTAGGTAGAAATTCAATAGTAAGAGAGAACTAATTGTGGCAAAGAAGGGCAACCTGCTGGATGGGGACAGAGAATGCAGACAAGAGCCTGGATTTTGTTCCATAAAGGGAAAATTAACACTGAAAAAAGGATTTGGGGAATTGATTTTAAAAATAAATGGGAATACTAACATTTTAAATAGTAATAATAATAACTTACATTTTCCTTCCATCTTACAGTTTGCAAAACACTTTCCACAGCTTATTGCATCTGTATCTCATAAATAACTCTGAAATAGGTACTACAGATAAATGTTCTTGTCAGTTTTATAGATGAGGAATTTGGAGCTCTAAGCAGTTAAATGACTTGCTCATGGTCTTACAACCAATAAGTTTTGGAGAAAAAATCTGAATCCATATCTTCTTGACATCAAGTCAACTTTGTCACGTTGTTTTATGATAAAATATTCACAAAGGTAGGATAAATACTAAACCTTAGGCTGTGGGGATTGCAATGTGATTGGCTAAACTTGACTGAACAGCTAGGTTGTACAAGGGATAAACTCCTGGACTTGAAATGAGAAAGACTTCATATACTTATTAACTTCATGATCCTGGGCAAGTCCCTTAACTCCTGCCTAAAACTAGAGAAGGAAATGGCAAAACTTTCCAGTATCTTTGCCCAAAATGCTGCTCATACAGTCGTCCACAGGACCATGGAGAGTCAGACACAAATCAACAACAACAGACCTTTTCTTATGCTATTCTCTTTATCTGGAATTCCCTTCCCAACCATAGCAGCATTCACCAAACCTTTCTTGGATAATTGAAATCTTACAAGTACTTCAAGTCTCAGTCTAAACTCTTATAGCAATTTGTTTTTTTCCTACATATTAATCATGCTCTGTATTATAGCTAATGGTGTATATTATTTGCCCGAGTAGATTATATTTACCTAATATATAATAGTATTCATTGTCTTCCTTCCTGGACTGTCAATTCTTTGAAGACAAGAATCCTCATTCATTTTGGGATTGTGTCCTATTCATTTTGTATTCCCTACAGAGCCTAGAACAATTCTTTTCCTGACTGGGAGGCAACCTGGTGACACAGTGGATATACCACTGAGTCTAGCATCAGGAAGACCCAAATTGAAGCCTGGCATCAGACACTTCCTAGCTGTGTGACCACAAACAAGTTATTTAACCTTTATTTGTCTCAGTTTTCCTAACTCTGAAGTGGGGATCACAATAGCACCCAGCTCCTAGGGTTGCATCAGGTCAAATGAGATAATATTTGCCAAGTGCTCAGCATATTCCCTGGTACACAGTAATCACTTAATAAATAGTCATTCATTTCCCATTCCCTTCCCCCTTTTGATCTGTTTATAGAAAAAAAGAATGGCCATTATAAAAATCGAATCTCCTAACACTTGGAATTTTGTCTAGCAGAGACATTGGGATCCCCAACTCTGGATGAATATAGGGAAGATAAAAGGAACCAAGTGACCAGATCTTGGAGGCAAGCAATTCAAATTAAGAAAGTCTGAGTGGAAGTAGCTAAGGCATGGTGCCAAGAAGTGATGACTAAGCCAAACAGAAGAGATGAGAGAAAAGATAAATTGGGAATTGAATGTAACCTGTGACAGGATAATATGGTCAGATGAGAGCTGTTGATCACTGCCAAGAGCTGTTGCCCTGAGTAAGGATCAGATCCCTTCCTGGGCTCTTTTTAGCAGGTGCCTCAGTGAAGTGGCCTGCCCACATGAAATTCTGAAATGATCCCAAACTTGGAGAGCCCGAATTCTGACACTCCCTTCAATTTTATAGGACTAACAATGATTACTACTTAAACATCTAGGCAGACATCAAATGCTTCTAGTGTCTCAATGTTGAAGGACCAAGAACAATATCACATTATTTCCAAGGTTAAACTCTCTGCCTTCCCAAGACGATCATTTTAAAAGTTAAAAGTTGAAGGGTTTTGTACCTGTGAACTACGAATTACTAACCTTCAAAAAGCTGAGTCTCCACCACTGATTATTCATCTTCACAGTGTTTTGCTTATTTTTTTCTCTCATTAAAAAAAAACAGACCCTACTTGTTATTTATAAAAACAAACAAACTTGGAAATTTGCAAATAATTTCATGGTAATATGAATGGAGCTTTGGAAATAATTCCTTTTCATAATTTCTAGTTGCTTAACACAGTCAGGATACATAGGCTAATTCATTAGTGTTCAAGGTCATTGGCTTGGGAGTTTCTCATAGGAAAAAAAAACTACCTTTACTCTCCCCAATTATAAATAGCCATCCTTAAAATGCAAGCCATCAGTTGTCAAGTGGTTTAGGGAAAAGAAATATGAATGGCTTAGAATAAATTCAGCACAATTACCAGAAAAAAGTAAAGGCATGTGCCTGATTATGGAAAATTCTTAGTGTTATTATCCTATACATAGGACTTTTTAGTTGTTGCTGTCTTTAGCTGCTTTCACCTAAAAGTACATTTTTGACATAAACAAAACTAGCTTTAGATTTACAAGTCATACAACAGGACAATAACTATAGAGAAGAGACTCCAGTGGCCTTCTTCCCTTATTTTATAAATGGAAAAAATAAGGTGCAGAATGTTTAAGTAACTTGCCTGAGGTTTCATGAGTAGTAAGCATGAGAGATGAGAACTGAACCCAAGTCCTTTAACTCCACAGCCAGCAATATTTCCACTTCATCATAATCCTCTTGCTATCTGAATATTAAACTCCCCTATTTTTGAATATATAAAAGATGAAATAAAATATTTGGTTTGAGTTGCAAAGATAGCTCCTAATCTTTTCTTGGAACCCTTGTTGTGATGGTAATAAGTAGTCCAATCTATACCATTAATTGACCAAAGAAAATTTCATATTAGTTTCTTTTCACAGATTTTCATTCTATTGGTCCATATAATAGAAAATAAAAGGAGAGTGTGCAAATAAAACCCTAGCCCCAGAGCCCACAGTCCTTTGAAAACAAATGATTACATCATTGATAACAAAGAGGCTGACAAAACTGTGCACAGCAACTTATTCAAATATGGGTTCATAATGCTGCTGCCAGGAACATAACGAAAAGATACCATATCCATTTTATAATCTATCTTCCCCTGATCTATGATAGTAGCTCTGAAGCTTTTTGGTTTCAGGATTCCTTACTGAGGACCTTCAAGAGCTCTTTTTTATGTTGGTTATAGTTACAAAAAATTCTCATATTAGAAAATTAAACTTAGTAGTATGAAAATACTTTTGATTTACAGACATGCTGATGGGAGATGGAGACCCTCAACAGTACCCAGAATATGCTTTGAGAGCCACTTCTTTATAGCAGAGAGGAGGCAAAGCATATTATTTTGGTACCAGGACCCATAAATGGAGACTTAGCACAACTGACTCTGTGTAAAAGCAAAGCTCTTTGTAATTGAATTTTTGTTCTATCTTTAGACATATTTGCATTTAAAACAAGATACACTATTTCATAAAAGACCATTTATCCCTCACAGTAACTAAATGATTTAAAATATAACACACACAATCTATGCATCAGTTGACAGCTCAACTATTAAAAAGATACAGATTTTGGAGACATAAGAAAATACTTATTCCCATCAAAGTGTCAACAATTGCCCTAGTTTTATTAAGATTTTTATCCTTCTGTCTTTTATTAGGTCAAGTTCTAATGCTCACGAGATCAGGACTCTTCAAGGAATAACAGAAACAAAGTCCCCAGGAACTCCACAGATTCCTATGTCTTTAAGTTTGCACTCAACTAGTGATTGATTGCCCTTATACTTAGCCCTGCTATATTGCTTGTAGCTCAAGCTTAATTTTTTGTTTCGTTGGGGTCAAGTCTCCTGTGCCCTACATCCTACATACTAAATGATGTAGGCTATCCACTCTTGTTCTGGCATTCCTTCTTCCACTGTGAAACACAGATGACCCATAACATAGTACAAGTGATCCCTCTGTTGGCCTCTACTGTGACTGGTGAGAATCACACACTGAGCCTTGCTTTTCAGAGCTATTAACCTGACTTGTGTGTCCAGGATTTAGCCTTAAGTTTCTATGGCTATTGTTTCAATTACTTCAATGTTTCACAGATTCATGACTCATCTTGTTCAACCCCTCATAGGTCATTATAGGATCATATATTTAAAGCTTCAAGGTTTATTGGAATTTGTCCAGTCAAAACCCTTCACTGATTAGGAAACTGAGGCACAGACAGGTTAAGTGACTTGAACAAGATTAGATGGGTGGTGACAGATGTAAATATTGAACCTATATACTTTGTTGACATATTCATTACTCTTTCTATTATATCATAGGGCTTCTCATTTTAAAGATAAAGAAACTGAGGTTCATAGCCTGGATCAAATTAACATAGATTAAAAGTGGCAAAGCAAAGATTTGAATCCAGATGCTCTAACTCCAAATCTATATCCTCCAGGACAAAATTTTCTGAGGGCAAAAAACAAAAAAACAAACAAACAAACAAAAACTATGTGGTGGAATACATTCTGTTGTTGCAACTTTTTAAAAAATATTATTTAATTGATTAATTAAATTTTTTCCATGGATAGATGATTCATGTTCTTTCCCTCAGTTCTTCCCACTCCCCTCCTGTAGCCAATGAGCAATTCCACTGTGTTTTACATATGTTGTTGATCAAGATCTATTTCCAAATTATTGATATTTGCACTAGGGTGATCATTTGGATTCTACGTCCCCAATCATCTCCCCTTGACCCATGTAATTAAGGAACTGTTTTTCTTCAATGTTTCTACTCCCACAGTTTTTCCTCTGAATGCAGATAGTGCTCTTTCACATAAATCCCTCTGGGTTATTCAGGATCACTGCATTGTCACTAATGGAGAAGCCCATTACATTTGATTGTACCACAGTGTATCATTCTCTGTGTACAATTTTCTCCTGGTTCTGCTCCTTTATTCTGCATCATTTCCTGGAGGGCATTTCAGTTTACATGGAATTCCACCAGTTTATTATTTCTTTGAGGACAATAGTATTCCATCACCAACATATATCACAATTTGTTCATTCATTCCCCAATTGAAGGGCATCCCTTCATTTTCCAATTTTTTGCCACCACAAAGAGCTCAGCTATGAATATTTTTGTACATATATTTTCCTTATTATCTCTCTGGGATACAAACCCCGTAGTGCTATGGCTGGATCAAAGGGCAGACAGTCTTTTATCACCCTTTGGGCATAGTTCCAAATTTCCCTCCAGAATGGTTGGATCAATTCACAACTCCACCAACAATGAATTAATGTCCCACCTTTGCCACATCCCCTCCAGCATTCATTACTTTCCTTTGCTGTCATGTTAGCCAATCTGCTAGTTTTGAAGTGTTATATTTATTGAGGAAGATGCGGGGGGTGGGGGAGGCAAAAAAACAGGGGATAAGGAAGGTTTGTAGCAGGGTTTGGAGGAGTTGAGGGGAGAGAGGGAATATTGCTCGGTGAGGCAAAGGAGAGAGAGGCCCCCTACCAAGAGGAAGCAGCAGAGGTCTGATAAGGACTGTTTGTTGTTGAATAACTGAACTGACGTTCAGCTCCCTCTATGACCCAGAAAAGATAGTTCACTTATCTGACTGCTAATTCAAATAAGACGAAGTTTAATAACCAGTTTGGATTGGAGAGATATCAGGAAGGAGGGGCGAAGGATGTCTCTAAATAAGGTTGGAGTTTTTTCTCAGCTTCAGAGCTGAGGCCAGGCCTCACAGGCTGGTGTAGGGTTTCTCCCACTTTCATCTACTCTGTATCTGTCCTAGTTTTGTCAAATTCAGAATCTTAGCAGTAGGCAGCAAGCAACAATAAAGTCTGACCTTAAGAGTTGATTGGGCCTGAATCTTTGGGCTGAACCAAGTAGAGGAACTCTACTCCTGACTGGGCTGAACAAGCTCCTCACTCCTCCCACCTCCAACACCAGGAAGAAAGTAAAGCTGGCAGGAAGAAAGTGCAAGTCATAAGTCCCAACTGTCACTCCCTGTTACCCCTTTCCCCACCAACTATCGGTCTTGACAATTTCTTCTCTCTTGACATTCCCATTGTTGCTTGTACAACACAATGGCAGAAAGTTCAGAACTTATTTCTAGTTTCCTTTACCCAGAAGTGGTACCTCAGAGTTGTTTTATTTGCTTTTCTCCAATTATAAGAGATTTAGAATACTTGTTCATGTGCTTATTGATACTTTGATTTCTTTATCTGAAAATTGCCTATTCATGTCTCTTGCCCATTTATCAATTGGAGAAGGGCTTGATTTTTTGTACAATTGATTCAGCTCCTTATATATTTGAAAATATATTTGACCTTTGTCAGAAGTTTTTGTTATAAAAATTGTTTCCCAATTTTCTGCTTCCCTTCTAATTTTACATTGTTTTTGTTTGTACAAAAACTTTTTAATTAATGTAACCAAAATTATTTATTTTATATTTTGTAATTTTTTTCTAAATCTTCCTTGGTCTTGAAATCTTTCTTTTCCTAAGAATCAGACAGGCATACTATTCTGTGTTCACCTAATTTACTTATAGTTTCTTTTTTTTTATATACAAGTCATTCACCCATTCTGAAGTTATCTTGGTGTGGGATGTGAGGTGTTGATTCAAACCTAATATGTCCCATATTCTTTTCCAATTTTCCCAGCAGCTTTTGTCAAATAGTGGATTTTTGTCCCCAAAGTTGGGATCTTTGGGTTTATTATACACTGGACATTTACCCCAAGTCTATTCCAATCATTGTACCTTTTGTATCTTAATGAGTACCATATTGTTTTGATGACCAGTGCTTTATAGTACACTTTTAGATCTGGTATTACTGGGCCCCCCATCTTCACATTTTTTTCATTATTTCCCTTGATATTCTTGACCTTTTGTTCTTCAAAATAAACTTTGTTATAGTTTTTCCCTAACTCAGGAAAAACATTTCTTGGTAGTTTCATAGGTATGGCATTGAATAAGTAAATTAATTTGGGTAAGATTGTCATTTTTATTATGTTAGCTCATCCTACCAATGAGCAATTAATATTTTTCCAATGCTTAGATCTAATTTTAATCATATGGAAAGTGTTTTGTAGTACTGTTCATATAATAACTGTGTTTATCTTGGGCAAATAGATCCCTAAGTATATATATATATATATAATCCCAAAGATTTATGTGGGATTATTTGATTATTTTGTATCCTGCAACTTTGCTAAAGTTGTTGATTATTCCACTAGCTTTTTAGTTGATACTCAAAGTAGACCATCATGTCATTTGCAAAGAGTGATAGCTTGGTTTCCTCATTTCCTATTTTAATACCTTGAATTTCTTTTTCTTCACTAATTGCTATTGCTAGTGTTTCTAGTACCATGATAAATAATAGAGGTGGTAATATCCATCCTTGTTTTACTCCTGATCTTATTGGGAAGGCTTTTAATTTATTGGCATTGCAGATGATCCTTACTGATTGTTTTAAATATATACTGTTTATTGCATTGAGGAAAGGCCCTTCTCTTCCTATTCTTTCTAATGTTTTCAATAGGAATGAATGTTATATTTTTTCAAAGGCTTTTTCTGCATCTATTGAGATAATGATGTGATTTTTGTTGATTTGCTGGTTGATATGGTCAATTGTGTTGATGGTTTTCCTAATATTGAACAATCCTTGCATTCCTGGTATAAATCCTACTTGTTCATAGTGAATGACCCTCCTGATCACTTGCTAGAGTCTTTTTGCTAGTATTGCATTTAAGATTTTTGTATCTATATTCATTAAGGAGATTGGTCTGTAGTTTTCTTTCTGTTTTTGGTCTGCCTGGCTTTGGAATCAGTACCATATTTGTGTCATAGAAGGAATTTGGTTGAACTCCTTCTTTGCTTCTTATATCAAATAGTTTGTATAATATTGGAATTAGTTTTTTTATTGTTTGATAGAATTTACTCCTGCCTTCTTTTTCTCAAATGAAGCCCAATAGATTTTGCTCCAGCCTTTTACCTTTACCCTGTGTGTGTCTACCTGCCTTATGTGTGTTTCTTGTAGACTACATATGGTAGGATTTTGGTTTCTAATCCACTCTGCTATATGCTTCCATTTTATGGGTGAGTTCATCCCATTTACCTTCAGAGTTATGATTACTGCTAGTATATTCCTCAACATTTCGATTTCCCCTCCTAGTCCTGCCCATTCTTCTATTGCTATTTTCCTTCTACACCAGTGATTTGCTTTTAATCTACTCCCCATATTCTCACCCTTATTTTTCTTCACTTTCTGCCCCCTCCCTTTTTATTTCCATCTTATTTTTTATGGTCTATTAAATTCCCCCCCCCATTTCCCTCCCTTTTTGTACTCCCTACCCCACTCACCCCTTGGTTTTTCCCTCTCAACTTCCCTGTAGAGTAAAATAGATTTCGATACCCCAATAGAGTGTTAAAATTAATTGTGGTTGAGACTGAAACATATTAATTATGTGGTTGGCAGGGATTTAATTTCTAAATCCCAAATGAATTACTAAAGTAAATGGAATTTATGGTAGTTTATTTACAATAGAGGGAAGATATTAAGGAATGAAAGAGAGAGAGGAAACTACTGCTTCCTCTGAGCCAGGTAGAAATACTGTGGCCCAAATCAGGGAAAAGAGTTTCAAGACAATGGGCCTTTCCTGAGGTGAGAGGTTATCAGCTCACTCTTTGGTGGGAGTCAATTACCCCCTTATAGCATGGAAATGCCCAAATCCCACCTACCTCAAGGCTGCATCCTATAGTGGAGTCCCTTTCCTCATAAGATTTAGGGTTTTTTGTCCTTTTGAGGTATTTTATATTGGTCAATGTTAAGAAGAGGAAGATCCTTGCTTCTAAACTGTGGCCATCTTAACCTGGAAGAACTGTTGCACCTTTTCCATGTAGTTAGATTTGTCCATTTCCTGATTCTATGCACTTTCACTGGATTTCCCCATACCTTGAATGTTCTCCCTACCAGCTTCTGACTTTTAGATTTCAAGACTTCCTTCAAGAATCAAGTCAAATCCCACCCTCCAAAGGAAGCCTTTCCAGTTCTCTCCATCCTACCTTCCCCCATCTTCCAAAGAACTTACTGACTACATATGCTACTGTGAATATACACACACATACATGGTCTCACACATGTATATATCCACATATAGTTACAGGTATCCTGATATAAAAAGGCAGATGGCTAGATAGATAGAAAAAAAAAAACCTGATAGATCATGTTAGTAGGTTGTTGCTGACATCATGACTTCCTCATTCAAATGTAGATTCCTTAATGTCAGGGGTGAAGTTTTTTTGTTTGTTTGTTTGGTTGGTTTTTGCCATTTTCATATCCCTTACACTAAGCCCAATGACTGATTCATAGTAAATACTAAATACATTCTTGTTGACTTTCTGACTGATTATCAGTTGCCAGACATAAGGTGCATATCCCAGATTGCACTCACATTTGTCCTCCTTTGGCAATTTGCCCACCAGTGGCATAGACTTTTTAGAAATCAGGTCACTATTGGGTTGTTACAGTGAGGCATTAGTGGGGAAAATATAATTGAGATGATCTCTATTAAATGTCAGAATCACAGAGTTGAGAGGGACTTAGATAATTTTTAGTTCAATCCATGTCTATAAAATATTCACATTTACAACATACCTCACTTAGTTTGAAGATCTCCAGTGGATGAGCCTACTCTTTTCTGAGGCAGGCCATTCCATTTTTGAATTTAAGTAATTATTAGAGAATTTCCCCTTAAATCAAGCTTAAATTCTCCCCTTTGCAACATCTAACCTTTGTTCATGGTTCTGCCATTTGTATTGCATAGGGTAAGTCTAATTAAGTTCCTCTTCCACATAAGATGATCCTTCAAATACTTGGAGACAGTTATCATGACCCCTTCAGTCTTTCCTTCATGATTGAAGTATTTTGACACCAAAAATATATATAGCAAGTAAATTGGTAATTGGTAATTGCTAGTGATGATCTTTGGGACTCAAAAACTTAACTTTCTATCTTTGGTGTTTGTTATCACTGGAATGAATGATCTGAAAACTCAAACAATCCATACATCTATTATATATATATATATATATATGTATACACACATACAGACACATATATGTATGTATATACATATGTTTAAATTCATTGTACCACACACATACATATACATATATAGTGGTAGTCTCTCGGTGACCAAGAATGACAATATACATACATACATACATACATAATAAATAATTAAATAGTATATCCTATTCTTCACCTGTCAAGATGAAAAATATCTAGATCTTATCTCTGAGCTATCTCTGAACTAAGTATATTGAATGTAAGTATATAAATAAAATTTTATAGAAATCTATGAATGACCATAGAGAAAAAAATTATTTTCAATCTAAACCCTAGAAATTGCCCCCACCAAGTTCAAGTATAAATGTTATTTTGAAGGAAAATATATTTAACACCAGAGAATAACATTTGTATTTTATTCTATATAATTTGCTTCCTCATACATTAAAAGAATATAAATCATTCCTCCATCAACTGGCATTTCAACTTTTAAGTCTATAAGACTGGCCTCCCAGGCAATACCTAAAACATTATATAATCCCCTTTCACAGAAAGTAATCCTATATTAACCAGGAGGATTCTAGGACAGAGCAAGGATTCTCATGAGCTATTTTGTGGTGAATTAGCCTTTTCCAACTTATACTTCAACAGTCCAACAGTTTTTCAGTTTATGTTTATTTTGAACTTAACACATATCAACTAAAATGAGAATTTCCATACATTGAGAGGCTTATAAAAACAAAAAAACTTTGAATTTCCATTATGTAGAGCATATATATATATAAACATATAAATATATAAACACACACAAATATTTATATATATATACACATATATATATCAAAATATATATATCTTTCAACATGTAATTTTCAAGACTATCTTGTATGTGAACACTTCTGGCCTTCATTCCTCTTTCAGTAAGGAGGGTGGGGTTGCCTCCATTCCTATTCTTCCTCCCTCTTCTCCATATTGAGAAAAAGGAAAAATAAAATCTTGGTAAGATATGTTTTATAGTTAAATATCATATCATTTTGTAGTTAAATATCATAAATTCCCATATTAGCTATTTCCAAAACCTTGTCTTTTTTCATATTTTGCTTTTAGCTCTCTATCAGATGATGGATGGAATTTTAAATTATAAGTAGTCTGGAATTGTGGTTGTTCATTTCATTGATCAGAATTCTTAACATTTTCAAAGTTATTTTTCTTTATAATAATATTTTCTATTAATTGCTATCCTGTTTCTGTTTACTTACCTCTGTTTCAGTTTATGGAAATATACCTAGTCCTCTGAAACTTTACATTTCTGAGTTTAAATGGGGACTCAGACATTGTGTGACCCTATACAAGTTACTTACACCTTTTTGCCTCAGTTTCCTCACCCATCAAATGAGCTAGAGAAGGAAATGGAAAACCATTCCATTTTCTTTGCTAAGAAACCCCCAAAGAGATCATGAAGACTCAGAAGTGATTAAAAAATTAATGAACAGCAATAACTAGTTGCTTTCTTCATTGGTGTTAAGAATTTCTTCACCCAAGGATAAGCTAATATAATAAAAATGACAATCCTACCTAAACTAATTTATTTATTCAGTGTCATACCTTTCAAACTACCAAAAAACTTTTTTATAGAATTAGAAAAAATTATATCAAAGTTAATTTGGAAAACAAAAGATCAAGAATATCAAGGGAAATAATGAAAAAAATGTGATGGATTCAGTCTTCGCAGGACCAGATCTTAAACTGTACTATAAAGAGGCGATCATCAAAACAATATGGTACTGGTTAAGAGATAGATGGATGGATCAATGGAAAAGATTTAGAATAAATGACCTCAGCAAGGTAGTGTTTGATAAACCCAGAGATCCCATTTTTGGGGACAAGAACCCACTATTTGAGAAAAAACTGTTAGGAAAATTGGAAAATTACATGAAAGAGATTAGATTTATATCAACATCTCACATCCTACACCAAAATAAATTCAGAATGGGTAAATGACTTAAATATAAAGAAGGAAATTATAAGTAAATTAGGGAGCATAGAATAGTACAACTGTCAGATTTTTAGGAAAGGAAAGAATTTAAGACAAAGCAAGAGAGAGAACATTACAAAATGCAAAATGAATAATTTTTGCTATATTAAATTAAAAAGGTTTTTGTACAAACAAAACCAATGCAACTAGAATTAGAAAGGAAGAAACAAATTGGAAGGAAAATGCGTAACAAAAACCTCTGACAAAGGTATAATTTCTTAAATGTATAAGGAGCTAAGTCAATTGAACAAAAAAAAAAAAAATAAGGCCATTCCCCATTTGACAAATGGTCCAATAGGCAGTTTTCAGATTGAAAAATCCAAACTATTAATAAGCACCTGAAAAAACTGTTCTAAATCTCTCATAATTAGAGAAAATGCAAATCAAAACAACACTGAGGTACCACCTTATACTTAGCTGATTAGCCAATATGACAATAAAGGAAAATAATAAATGTTGGAGGTGCTGTGGGAAAATTGGGACACTAATGCATTGCTGGTGGAGTTGTGAATTGATTCAACCATTATGGAAGACAATTTGGAACTATGCCCAAAGGACTTTAAAAGAATCCATGCCCTTTGATCCAGAAATTCTACTACTAGATTTGTACCCTAAAGAGATAAGGAAAAATGTTTCTAAAAAATATTCATAGGCGTGCTCTTTGTGGTGGCAAAAAAATTGGGAAGTGAAGGGGTGTCCCTTAGGGAATGGCTGTACAAATTGTGGTATATGATGGTAATGGAATATTACTGTGCTGTAAGGAAAGATAAACTGAAGGATTTCTATGTGAACTCTGTACTAGCAAGAGATCAGGAACCAAAGAGAGAGGGGACAGATAAAAAGAAACACTACTTCCGGCCTTGGAGAACTACACAAGGGAAGGTGAGAGATTTGATCCAGGTCCAGAGCTGAAAGATGAGGAAATCCCCTTCAGTCTCTGGTTTCTGATTTCTTCCCTTGATAGATATTATCCTGATCCCCTTAGTATATTAGATGAATAAGATGTTCAGTTTTTTCTGGATTAATAAAATGTATTTATTCTTTTTGGTATTTAGGAATGGTATGTTTAGGGTAGAGGCAAAATTAGGAAATCCCTAATTTCTATTTTAACCCAAATTCTCTTCAGGAGTTGAGGACTCAGGTCTGGGGACCTGAGTCCCCAGTGAGATTGTGGAGTCAGGCTGTTGTATATTCCTGATATAAAGGGATGTACAGTTATTGATAAGGTCAATTGAAAATCTTCTTGGGTGGATAGTCTCTTATCTTCCCCTAAGGGAAAAATGTCTCTATTCTGTACTGAGGAAGGAGAGCTAATCTGATTTTTTTCAGATAGATGAGGGATAACAAGTTGATCTTAGCAAGATGTTCCTTTCTCTTCAAGTTCAAAAGAGAGAAGAACCCTCTCTCTAACTGCTGATCTCCTTTTCTTGGCTAGAGGTTCTAGACCCATTCCCCATTGACATCAGCATTCTCTTCCTACATGATGTTTTCCTGCAAACCAAGTCCTTGTAATACAGTCTGTAACTCTCTCATTCACAACTGAAACAACATCTAGGAACTGATGTAGAGTGAAATGAGCAGAAACAAGAGAACATTATACACAGAAAGTGAAATATTGTGGAAGAATACAATGTAATGGACTTTGCTAAGTCCATTATATATATATATTTATATGTATATATATATATACACATATATATATATAAGTCCATAACAAGACAATCCTAAAGTACTTATGATAAAGAATGTTACCCACACTGAGAGAAAGAACTGTGGGAGTAGAAACACAGAAGAAAAACAAATGGCTTATCATTTGTTTATATTTATATGTGATTTGGGATTTTGGTTTGAAAAGATTGCTTTATTGCAAAAATGAATAATATTGAAAAAAAGTATAAGTGATAATATTTGTATAACCCAGTAGAAGTGTTTATTGGATCTGGGAAGGGGGAGGGAAGAGGGGGAGGGAAAGAAAACAAAATATGGAAATATGGGGGAAATTAAATAAATAAATAGAAAAATGTCCTCACCCAGACTTCCACACAACAGTGGAATAATAGTTCTAATCAGGAAAACAATAATCATACTCAAAAATCACACCTGGAAAGCAAGTAAACACCAAAAAATTCCCTCACCTCTTTTGAACCTGACTATGGAATTGAAAACCAAGTTTTGTCCAATTTTAAGTTGCCTAAATTCCCTTTACAAGGAGGATGGTGCTGTTCTTAAATTTCATTGACTTTCTCTAAAGTAAAGTCACATCTGGAATTACTCTGAAAGGTAGAATTAAATTTTTCACTACAATTTCATGTTATAGGGTATTTTCACATGTAAAGTTCTGAAAAAGAAGGAAAAAATATATGTTTAGCAGTAAATTCTGCTGAGCCCAACCTTCTACCCATAAGCACAAACACATAGTTGATTTCCATCAGATTCCACTTAGGATTATTTCAATGAAACTACGAAAATGAAGTTTGACTTGGCTTGATGGTATCCTTTTATCTGCAGGATACCAAATTATTAAAATGCCAATTTAAAAGAAAAAGACAACATAAGGTACAATCTATGCACCATGCCTACTATCCTATTTAATATATCGAAAAACTGAGATAAATAACATGATCTCTACACAGCAATAAGCATATTAAAGAGTTCCTGTTGATTTTAAATTAATTTATAATTCTATTTGTAATTATATTGCATATTTGAAAATATCAGTGTATTATTCCAGAAAAATAAAATGAGAAATGATGGAGAGGATGTGTGAAAAAGTTACATTAATACAGTGTTGGTGAAATTGTGGAGAACCATTCTGGAGAACAATTTTGAATTATGACTGAAGAATTATAAAACTGTACATACCCTTTGACCCAGTAATACATGGTCTGTATCAAGAAAGGGGAAAGTAACCTTTATATACAAAAATAGTTATGGTGATTCTTTTTTGATGGAAATGAATTAGAAATAGAGGGAATGCCCATTAATTTGAAAATGGTTGAAAAAGCATTGGAGAATTGTTGAAAAAACCTTTTCTTTTGATTGTAATACAGTTGTGCTTTAAGAAATTATTTCAGAAAAGCCTGGGAAGAATTTAATTAATTGATGTAAAGTGAACAGAAGCAGGAAAACATTGTACACAACAATAACACTATTATAACAGTGCTACTCTAATCAACACAAGTGCAAAAGACTTGCAAAGAAAAATGCCATCTACATCCAGAGGGAGGATGGATAAACTCTGATTGCAGATTGAAGCATACTTTTTTCACTTACTTTTTTTCTTACTTTTTTTTTTTGTTTTGCGACATGTCTAATATGGAAATATACTTTACAGAATTTTTCATTTGCAATTGACATCATATCACTTGCTTTCTTAATGTGTGGCGGAGGAGCTGGAATGATAGAATTGTGAACTCAAAAAACTTCTAAATGAATGTTAAAATAAATAAAATATGATTTTTTTAAAATAAAAGAAAATATCAGTATATTCTGTGTGCCTGTATGTTGAAGAAGGAATAAAGAACAAGATTTTCCAAACCTAATAAAAATAGAGTAACTGCTAAAGTTCTGAATGAGTCGAAGTTAATGAGGGACTCTAAGAACAATGTTATTTTTTAATCGTATTGGGAGGGAAGGAAAATCAGAGAAATGACAGGAACTTTTCTTGGAGAGAATGGGATAGTGGTAACTGAAAACAGAAATGATAGCTACTTTTAATTGCACTTACTATGTGCCAGGCACTGTGCGAAGTGCTATACAATTGATTATTTCAATGAGAAAGTAGAGTTGCTCAATTGCTTATTTACTTCTGTTTTCTTTGCAAAAGAGAATGGCCTTTTGATCTACTAGAAATGATGAGACAATAATGGCTATTAGGGAGTGGATACTCAAAATAAGTAAGGAATTAGTTGCCCTTGCTGATTTCATAACACCTAGCCCAGATGAACTACATTCTCAAGTCTTGAAAGAACAGACAGATATGTAACCTGAACTACTCACAGTGAAAGTTAAAAGATTATTAAAAAACTTAGATAAATAAAACAAGACTGTAGAAAGGCATATATTATCCTTATTTCCAAAACAAGGAAGAGAATAGAGCCTGTATACAACAGGTGATAGATTATAGACTTTAGTTCCTAGGAATATTCAAAAAAATTATTAAAGAGATAGCATACATTTGGAAAAGAGGAATGGTATTTATAAAGTTAGCTTGGCTTCATTAAGAATATACCATATGAGACTGACATTTAATTTTTTGCTAGGACTACTATACATATTTATTACAATTAATTCAGTTGTTGTTTTTGACTCTTCATGATCCAATTTGGAATTTTCTTGACAAATATAGTGGCATAGTTTCCATTTCCTTCTCTGGGTCATTTCACAAATGAGGAAAATAAGGCCAGCAGGATGAAGTGACTTGCCAGAGATACACAGTTTAGTAAGTATTTGAGACTAAATTTGAGATCTTCCTTACTCCAATCCTCTACTACACTATACCATCTAGCTGCCTTCTGCTGATATGAAACACCTGAATTTGGGGATCATAAGATTATTGATCTAGATCTAGAAGACTAACAGCTTTTGATAAAGTATCTCCTATTACCATTACATTGAAGACTGAAGAAGGTAGATTATATATTGTTACTATACATGTATAGTAGAACTCAAAGAATAATTGTTAATGTTTTAATTTCAGTGTAATAAGAGATCTCCAGTGGTGCAACTCAAAGATTCCTGCCTGGCCATTTGCTATTTAATTGTGTTATCAACATCTGGATAAAGGGGAGAGAGAGACTACATCTCAAATTTACATATGACAAAAACTTAGGAGAAAGAGCTGATATGCTAAATGACAGAGTTAGGTTCCAAAAGGAATCTGACAATCTGAATCTAATAAGATGAAATTCAGTGATCCAGAACAACTCGGAGGGATTTACAAGAAAGAACACTATCCACATCCAGAGAAAGAACTGTGGGAGTAGAAACACAGAAGAAAAGCATATGATCGATCATGTGGCTTAATGGGGATATGATTGGGGATTTTGACTTTAAATGATCACTCTATTGGAAATATTAATAAGATGGAAATGGGTTTTGAACAATGATATATGTATAACCCAGTGGAATTGCTCATCAGCTCAGGGAGGGAGGAGGGAAAGAACATGAATCATGTAACTGTGGAAAAATATTCTAAATTAATTAATTAATAAAATTTTTAAAAGATGAAATTCAGTAGGGATAAACAAAATCTTGCATGTAAGCACACACGCATAAAATCACAATATGAAGAAGGTATGGAGAGAGAGCAGTTGTTACAAAAATGATCTGGGAATTCTGGTGGCTTACAAGTTCAGTCTTAGCAGCGTGATATGTTAGCCAAAACTGAATGACCCCTTCCCTATTACAGGTGTTACATTCCAGAGACCCCCTTGATAGATGAAAATCCATGAAGTAGCGGCATACTGCATTTCTGTTGTGTACAGCACTGTATTCATCTGCAAAATCCTGTGATATAGTGAAAATTATGCAATGCAGAATTAGATATTTATATTTTTTAAAACCCATTATACAGTAAAGCTGCATAAGTGAACTGGGATATAGTGAGGGACAACTGTAATTGTAGGCTTCTTTGAGAGGAATATGGGTTCCAGAAATAAGGTGGTGATAATCCCACTGTACTGCCCTATTGGAACATCATCTGGAGTACAGTTCAGTGTAATGCAGATTAAAAGGTATATTGAGCTTAAATGTCTAAGGGAAGGCCACCATTATGGCAAAGACCATTGAGTATGAAAGCTATGGCCAAGTACTTGAAGACTTTCCATGTAGTGGGTGAATTAGACTTACTCTACTTGACTGGAAGGCAGAATGAGGAAGAATAAGTGGAAGTTGCAAAGAAGCAAATTTCTAGTTTGATGTCTAGAAAAGTTTTCTAGTAATTAAATCTGTTTTAAGAAATGATCTGCTTCATGAGATGGAGGATTCCCCCTTCATGGAAATCTTCAAACAGAGACTAAATTTCTGGGAATATTAAAGTGAGGGTTTCTTTTAGTGTTGTTGCTGAGTTCCCTTCCAAACCTCAAAAGACTACTTAATAGCAATCATGGAAAGCATTATTCTACAGTTTGAATAGAACTAAAGAACTAAAATGAATATCATCATTCTGGATTTGAAAATACTGAAGTTTAATATGCAGACTGTATATTATTTCAATTAAGTATTAAATTTGATACAATTAATGTTCATCACTGACAGAGAAAATAGTACAATATTCAAATACAGGCTAATGTTAGTTTGTGCCAAATGAACAGTAACTGAATTATATTAACTGAAAGCAAAAATAAGATTATAATATATTATCTTCAAATATATTAATAAGATAAATTGAAAAAATAATTCCTGTAGACAAAGCCACTTGTTAGAAAGTTTTATGTAAAATAAATTTTATTTCTTTTTTCTGAGATTCTTTAAAAGAAAATGCTTCATAAGATCCCTCAAATACTTTTATCACATGATTAATGAAAATTCCCTCCTTGAGGTCAGTGACTACTTCATTTTTGTCTTTCTGCCCCTAAAACCAGTATTTCTCACATAGTAGAAAGCTGCATATTTACTGGAGCCAATAGGTCGTACAGTGGATAAAGAGACAGGCCTGGAATAAGAAAAAAGTTCATCTTCCTCAGTTCAAATCTGGCCTCAGACACTAGCTGTCTGACCCTGTGCAAGTCACTTAACCCTGTTGGTCTCAGTTTCCTCATCTTAAAAAAATGAGCTGGAGAAGGAAATGGAAAGTCACTCTACTGTCTCTGCCAAGAAAACCCCAAATGGGTTCAGGAAGAATTGGACATGAGTGAAAAATTCAGGTGGAATTAAATTTGAGATGGATTGCTGAAATCCATGCCAAAATTCTTACCTAAGAAATGAAGTTTAGAAATGTTACTAGATTTAAAATGGAAATATTTATTCTCTTTTTCACTCTAGTTGCTTCATTTTCTTGCAATCTTTCACAATATGAAGAAACCAGGTCAGAGAATAAGTTCATTCAGAAAGAGGAGGACTTCAAGTCAAGGACTACTTCCCTTTTGTTATTTATATTCCCAGTACTCAGGCAGTGCCTAATGCCTACTAGTAGCTGCTTTATAAAAGTTTATTGAACTGAATTCTCTAAAACATGCAAAAAGATGACTATAATTTAAAGTTAGATTTTTAAAGGAAGGAACTTCCCACGGTGTGGAAGAGGAATGAAGGAAGAGAGAATTTCATGCACGCAAAAAGTAAAGGACCTCAGCTGTCAATCAAGAAAGAACTTTCCAAATAGAATGTTCCCAGGAAAGTCAATTGGAGAGTCAAGCCAGGCTGAAGAGGGTGAAGCTGGGAACAGGTCCCCCATTAGCTTCTGTCCTAGGCTGAAGTCTTTTGGCTTTGGAGAGGAGAGGCAAGAAGAAAGTTTTGTGTGGCTGATGATGGTAGTTGAACCTGAAGAACTGATTATATTTTTGAGATTTGAGTTTGAAGAAAGAAGATTAAACAGTTGTCATCCATCTCCTTGATCGACTTCGTGTCACAGTTGTGACAGTACTGACATTTCCCAAAAAACTTCTAACCCTCCTTATAGACTAGGGACAACCCTATTCCTCTCACCTCATCTTACCTCAGTCCTCCACCCTGTTGTTCCCAATAAATCCCCTTACTTGAGAAAAGGAAGAGAAAAGAGTGTTTCCCCATAAACCTCAGAGTCTACTCAGGAGGGAGGGGCAAAGCCAAAGGCTTCAGAAGAAGGGTGGTGAATGGTGGTATTGAGGGAGGAGGGTAGGAAAAATATTAATCTATTAGCCATCAGTAGTGATCAATAGGCAACCCAAGAATATCACTCTCTAGTAGCATCTCTCTATCTCTTAGAAGTATTTCTATCTCCATTATAACTAGGCACCCTGAGGTTTCCCATAGTATCTTTCTAGTGAAGCCAGAATTTATTTATTGCAACCATAAATATCTACACAGATTATCTATATTCTATTACAATGGATACTCAAATACAGAAGTGTCACAAAATTCCTCCCTTCCCAAAGGAGTTCTAATACTTGAAATAATCTCCATTCACTTAAATATGTCCAATGGTTACTTACTGGATAACTACTGTGTGCAAAGCATTTATTTAATCAGCATACTATGTTTCTTTCTGAGAAAATATTGTAGTAGTAAAAGTCAGGACCATGGCTAAACATGAAGAACAAGATGATTTTGTCCTCTGGATTAAGTTTTAAGATGACTTAATTCATTTGTTTAGGAGAAAAAGTAATTGTACATCCTGAAAAGATTATGTTGGGTCAGACCCATATAATTCTGCAGGAGCTTTATAATACATGGGTACCCATGAAGTAATTATGCATCCAGGTACATGGATTTTCTGACCAAAAATTAAAGTAGGGCTTCTGAGAGAGACCTTTTTTTGATGACTTGGATAAAGAGGATTAAAAAAAAATAAATTTAAATCTGTGGGAATTAGCTAACGTACTATTTCCCAATGAATTTGCCACCTGGGGAGGTGAATGTCATTTGAGAACAGTAACACTTATTTAGGTGAAGACTCTTGAGAAAAAAAAAAAAGAACCTAACTCTTCTAATGGAAAAAAAAAACTCTCTAAAAGTTTGTTTGCTTGTTTATTTTCCCTGGTTGAATACCTAAGCACATTAAAATTGTCTTCTTAATGTAATTCTTGAACTTTGGGCTTTAAGATAAATTAGAGCTGGTAGAGACTACTCTTACTTTTACAGGGAAAAGATGGTACCTCAGATGAGAATTTCTAAATGAAGCTAAATGCTGGAGAAAAATTCTACAGCCTTGTGCCTAGTGGAGTTTACCTGGCAGTAACCAAAGTAGTAATCATTTTTTTAAAGTTCAAATCTTCCAGAAGCAATTTATTAAGTATATATATTCAACCCATTTCTAGCTCTCTCTAGGACAGGGACATTTCCAAACTGGTGTAATCATTATGCCTTCCAATATGACTCTTCCTTAAGAAAAGCTCCAAAATTTATAGGAATCCTGAATAAGGAAAAGATCATATGTTAAAATGCAGTTTGAAGCCAACATTCCAGAAGAGTCATCACTCAATTCCTTCCTGGACCACTTTCCCCGGACCACTTTGTTTATTCCTGTGAGCAGTATCTTTACCTTGAATTTCTTTTTTCATTTTATTTTTTACTTACTAACCATCACCAACAACAAAAAATCATTTTACTAAGCAATTAAAAATTATGTGCAACCCAAAAACCACATTATTTGCAATTTATTTAAAATATATAAATTATATGTGCTAATATAACCATCTTTTGGATTCCCTTTGAATTTGTTTTACTTGGATACATTTTTTTTTATTTTGAAGCTGATTTTAAAAATATAATCATAGTATGTATTATTCTTATTCTTTTTATTCTCTTTTCATCTCTTCATATATTTCCCTTATTTTCTATATATTTCCAAAATGTCATTTCAATAATATAATTCAATGTATTACATTCAGATTTCACAATCTATTTATCCATTTCTCCCATTCATTGCATTTCCAAGATTTCCAGTTCCTTTGTCATCACAAACAAAATTTCTATAAATATTTTCATACATGATATTTTACCCTCTCAATGATGCCCTTAGGGCCTAATCTTAGTGATAGGATCCCTAGATAAATGAGCACAGACAAATTTATAATTCTTAATGAATATTTCCATCTTTTTAAAAAAATTCACAGTTTGAGCAGTAATGAAATATTAGACCTGTTTCTATATGTTCCTATTACATTTATTCTGACCACTTTAACCTGTCTTTTTCTCAGTTAACCTACATATCCAAGGCCATATTTAGCTATATTGGTCCTTAAGCAGGAGACACAATCTATTGCCAGGACCATACCCTTTCTATAACCAAGTCTTTCCAGCTTGATGATACCCAGTGGAGCTTTTGTTCCAATGCCACAAATCCTCAGGAATGTAGAATTAATTCCATAGTATAATGATTGTTAAAGTAAGACTTTTGCAGAATATTTATATTTTCTGAGCCATTCTTGTTGTACCAGAAACCATGTTTGGATTATGTGTATGTTCAGGCTTAGATCTACAATGAACTTCAGTCAGATATGTGTGAGTTCTCCCAATAAAATCATATTTAACTTATCTAAGATTCTATTCATCTCCTTAATTTTTTTCTTGTTTATTTTTAGGTTAGATTTATCTAGTTCTGAGAGGGGAAAATTAAAGGTCTGTGTTACTATTATTTTATCTGTTTCCATCTGTATTTTATTTAGTTTGTCCTTTAAAAATCTGATTGCAGTAACACTTGTTGCACTTGTGATAATTCTTCATTCCCCTTTATGATATAATATAACTAACCTGTTCATTCCTTCCAATTATATTCATTTTAGCCCCAACTCTGTCAGAGACCATGACTGCTTACCCCTGTTATTCTGAGATCCATTACCTCTATCCCAGAAGAGGGAAATCCACCTTACCCAGATGGTCTCTACCTACCACCACCTAGAGTCTATGATCAACACAACCTGCTTCACCCTGTGGACTTGCCTCCTCTGAACAGGGAGCTTTGTTCCTCAGACCTGTTGACTACCATGAGTTCTCCTTCAAGAGTTCTCCTGAACCTGACCACCCTGGGCCACTCTCTGGAGGGCTCTGTTGCTGCTGACCAATGGAGATCCTCCCCTAAGGTTCCCAGACCTCCTGACCACTTTAACTAAGGGGCCCCTACACCTAGTGACCACTGGGTCCCCTAGAAGGGCCAGGCCTAATAACTAGTGTGTGTTGCTCTGCTGGGCTCCAGGTTTCCACTTCTAGGAAGGAGCTGGAACTATTGACCTCTGCACCAGTCCATACTGGCAGGAGGGGACTGGGCCTTTCAGCTACCATGGAATGCCACCCCCCCACTCTTGACTGGGCACACTGGGAGGGTGAAACATAGAAGAAAAACGATTGCCCAGAGCCTTGGGTATACAGGGTATAACATGCTCCTATCTTCATGGAGTCCATTGCGCCTCTGCTTCCCCCTGAAGCCTTCAAGCTATTCTGTAGCTTGCCCCAGATGAGAAATAAAAATTTTAATTGTATCCATGAGTCCTTTCCATGAGTTCATTTTCAAGGTCTGTTGTTTTTGTGATTAGATATTTCATATTCTCTTCTATTATTTTATTCCTTTGATTTTGCTTTATTATTTCTTATGATCTTAGGAGATGGTTAGCTTACAATTCTAGTTATTAAAAAATAATTTTCTCTTTTGCTTTCTGTGTCTCTTTTTCCATATAGGTGATCTTTTTTTAATAATTTCTTTATTATCTTCCATTGCTCTTATTTTTTTCCCATTTTTTTCTTCAACCTATCTCATTTGGAATTTTGTGGTCTCTTTAAAGTTCTTCCAAAAGCTCTTTTTTTTTAAACATTATTTTATTTGGTCATTTCCAAACATTATTCATTGGAAACAAAGATTATTTTCTTTTCTTCCCTCCCCCCTTCCACCACCTTTCCCATAACTGATGCACAATTTCACTGGGTATCACATGTGTTCTTAATTCGAACCCATTTCCATGTTCTTGATATCTGCATCAGAATGTTCATTTAGAGTCTCTCCTCAGTCATATCCCCTTCCCCCCTATAGTCAAGCAGGTGCTTTTCCTCACTGTTTTTACTCCCACAGTTTATCCTCTGCTTGTGGATAGTGATTTTTTAGATCCCTGCAGATTGTTCAGGGACATTGCATTGACACCAATGGAGAAGTCCATTATCTTCGATTGTACCACAGTGTATTAGTCGCTGTGTACAATGTTTTCCTGGTTCTGCTCCTCTCACTCTGCATCACTTCCTGGAGGTTGTTCCAGACTCCATAGAATTCCTCCACTTTATTATTCCTTTTAGCCCAATAGTATTCCATCACCAACATATATCACAATTTGTTCAGCCATTCCCCAATTGAGGAGCATCCACTCATTTTCCAATTTTTGGCCACCACAAAGAGCGCAGCTATGAATATTCTTGTACAAGTCTTTTTCCTTATTATCTCTTTGGGGTACAAACCCCGCAGTGCTATGGCTGGATCAAAGGGCAGACAGTCTTTTATTGCCCTTTGGGCATAGTTCCTGATTGTCCTCCAGAATAATTGGATCAATTCACAACTCCACCAGCAGTGAATTAGTGTCCCTACTTTGCCACATCCCCTCCAGCATTCATTACTTTCTATAGCTGTCATGTTAGCCAATCTGCTAGGTGTGAGGTGATACCTCAGAGTTGTTTTGATTTGCATCTCTCTGATTATAAGAGATATAGAACATTTTTTCATGTGCTTATTAATAGTTTTTATTTCTTTGGCTGAAAACTACCTATTCATGTCCCTTGCCCATTTTTCAATTGGAGAATGGCTTGATTTTTTGTACAATTGATTTAGCTCTTTGTAAATTTGAGTAATTAAACCTTTGTCAGAGGTTTTTATGAAGATTGTTTCCCAGTTTGTTGCTTCCCTTCTGATTTTAGTTACATTGGTTTTGTTTGTACAAAAACTTTTTAATTTGATGTAGTCAAAATTATTTATTTTACATTTTGTGACTCTTTCTAAGTCTTGCTTGGATTTTTAAAATCTTTCCCTTCTCAAAGGTCTGACATGTATACTATTCTGTGTTCACCTAATTTTCTTATAGTTTCCTTCTTTATGTTCAAGTCATTCACCCATTCTGAGTTTTTCTTGGTGTAGGGTGTGAGATGTTGATCCAAACCTAATTTCTCCCACACTGTCTTCCAATTTTCCCAGCAGTTTTTATCAAATAATGGATTTTTGTCTCAAAAAGCTGGGGTCTTTGGGTTTGTCATAAACTGTCTTGCTGAGATCATTTACCCCAAGTCTATTCCACTGATCCTCATTTCTGTCTCTTAGCCAGTACCAAATTGTTTTTATAACCACTGCTTTAGAGTATAGTTTGAGATCTGGGACTTCAAGTCCTCCTTCCTTTGCATTTTTTTTTCATGATTTCCCTGGATATCCTTGATCTTTTGTTCTTCCAAATGAACTTACTTATGCTTTTTTCTAATTCAGTAAAGAAGTTTTTGGGTAGTTCAATGGGTATGGCACTAAATAAGTAAATTAATTTGGGTAGGATTGTCATTTTTATTATGTTAGCTCGTCCCACCCATGAGCAATCAATGTTTTTCCAATTGTTTAGATCTAGTTTTAACTGTGTGTAAAGTGTTTTGTAGTTGTGTTCATATAGTTCCTGTGTTTGTCTCAGCAGATAGATTCCTAAGTATTTTATATTGTCTAGGGTGATTTTAAATGGTATTTCTCTTTCTAATTCTTGCTGCTGAAATGGATTAGAGATGGATAGAAATGCTGATGATTTATGCGGGTTTATTTTATATCCTGCAACTTTGCTAAAGTTGTTGATTATTTCGAGTAACTTTTTGGTTGATTCTCTGGGATTCCTTAAATAAACCATCATATCATCCGCAAAGAGTGATAGCTTGGTCTCTTCATTGCCAATTTTAATACCTTCAATTTCTTTTTCTTCTCTAATTGCTACTCCTAGTGTTTCTAGTACAATGTTAAATAATAGAGGTGATAATGGGCATCCTTGTTTTACTCCTGATCTTATTGGGAAGGCTTCTAGTTTATCCCCATTGCAGATGATGTTTATGGATGGTTTTAGATATATACTGTTTATTATTTTTAGGAAAGGCCCTTCTATTCCTATGCCTTCTAGTGTTTTCAATAGGAATGGGTGTTGTATTTTATCAAAGGCTTTCCAAAAGCTCTTTTTGAGCATGTGACTATTTGTTGTATTTCTTTACTTGTTTTGAAATAGGTGTCCTTACTTTACTGTACTCTGAGTTTTAGCTGAGGTCTCCTTGTCTCCATAACAGCTATCTGTAGTTTGGTTCTATCTTCTTTGCTTACTTGCTTGCTTTTACTTTTTTATTTTTAAAAATTTAATGGCCATGCCAATCTATTTCATTATTGGCTTTTACTGGACTTTCAGGGCTCCTCTTGCACTGACATAGGTTACCGTAGGTTTCAGAATTTCTTGTGCCTGTTTTAGTCCAGTTTTTATAGTCCAAGGTCTGATATAATCTTGGGTGCCCTCACTCAAACCCCAGTCCATGATCGACCTCAGGTGTTCCTGTCAGAGCTAATGAATACTTCTGCCACTATAATTGCAAGCAAACAGTTCACCTTCCCCTATGTCAATAACCAAGGACTCCATCCCCCATGATGGGGTCCCAGGCCCTCAGCAACCACACTGACCAGTGTGTACCCCTTTCTCATTTCTCCTATTTTACTACTTCAGCTAAGGACAGAGTAGATGTCCAATCAATGTTCCTTGGGTCGCTAAACTTCCTCATTTACTTGGAGTTAAGCTTGATCTCCTGTCCTCAGATCTCGTTGCATGAAAACTCCATGGTATCTCCTCCTTCAATCTCCAGCTATGGACCAGCAAGGGTATCCACAGCTGAGATCACAGCAGACTCAGCTCCTCCCAGGGTCCTCTGCCTGAGAAGTCTAGTGATATTTTCAGGGATTCAGACTCCAGGGCTCAGAAAACAAGGTGAGGTTGCCAATCCTGGCCCCATGGGTTACCTTTTTTATTCCATTCTGTTTACTCTATTCCTACCCCCAGAGCTTCAGGCAATGGGACTGCGACCAGGAAAGTCAGAACCCTTCCTTTCTTGCTTTCTCAGGCAGTTCAGCTTTACTCCTGAATCCTTTCTATTTTTGCCACCTTTAACTTTGATTCTATGGAGTTATTTTTGTGGGGAGGGTATTAGGGAAGTGAGAAAGCTTCATGCCCTACTCCACCATCTTCCCACAATAAATCTCCCCAAAGTGGTAATATTTAAAAATCCATTAGGTCCCAACATCTGATAAAGACCATATATTAACTAATGTATCCAGGAGAGATTACCAGTTATATAGAGATTATTTCCCTGACATAGACTGTATACTATATGAAATTAGTGAGAGGAATTCAATGACATTCCCAGAAGTCACAAATAATCCTGCCATATTGCAGGTATAGGCTATCTTTTCATGCATGATCTTTAGCCTTGTCTCTAAAACATATGTGCCTTGGTTATAGGTATTCTCATTGTGTGTGAACCTTTCCCTTCATATGCATTCCATATTTTTTCCAGAGTGCAAGTATTTGTAGGGAGATGTACTACAAACTGATAGATTAAACGTGTAATTGCTATTTTTCTTAACAAATAATTTTATTAAATATGCTTTCTTTGAATTACTGAAGTTGTTTGAGTAGAACAAGTAACACATTAGTAGGGGCTTATGAGCTGTGGTTTAGAGTGGATGTGGACTTATAGAACCCTAAACATGAGATACTATTATTTAAGGAAATCAATATGTGAGAGTTCAGGTTATGACCCTAGGCACTATAAGTAGAAATTACCCCTTCCAATTTATGTGGCTTCTGTGAGATTACCATCACTCTTTTACATAAAAAATGCACACAAACACAAGAAGAATGAGATTCATGGAAACAAGTGTTTTGCCATATTTGTAAATAGCAGTCCTGGCTTATCGACAAAAATTATAGAATCTTAATTGTTCTATTATTTGAAATTTGTGTGGAACTTTAGAGCCAAAGAATCATCTTGAATAATGCTGAACTAGATAGATAAATCAGTTTAATAGAAGTTGAGCACTGAGCCATAACAAGAAGGTTACAAAACATTTTTAAAATATAAAAATAATAACTGACATTTGCATAATAATTAGAAGATTGTAAAGCACTTTATATACATATATATATATGTATATATATGTATATATATATATATATATATATATATAATCTGATTAAGGCCTCATGGTAACCCTCTGAGATAAGTATAACTTTCCAGTCTTCTTACCTTATCTCTCTTTCCCTCTGCCCCCATATACTCTGTGATTCAGTGGCATTGGCTTCCTTGCTGTTTCTCACACATGATACTCCATATTCCAGTTCCAAATGTTTTTGTTGGCTGTGCTCTATGCCTGGAGTTCTCTCTCTCCCCCTCATGTCTGCTTTTTTCACTTCCCTAGTTTTTTAAAAGTATCACCTAAATGTAACTCAGCATAGCATCAGCCCTTCTTGTTCCACAGCAGTCAGCTATGACCACTAGATACCCCAGCAGCATGTTGAAGGGACCCACAGTTGGCATTGATCTTGGCACCATTTATTCCTGTGTATGACTCTTCAAATATGGGAATGTAGAGATAATTTGTTAATGACCAAGCAAATTTGATTACCTCAAGCTAGGTCACCTTCACAAACACAGAAAATTTATTTGGTGTTACTTAAAAGAGTCAAGTTGTTGAAGCCCACCAACACAGTTTTTGATGTCAAATATCTGATTGGTCACACATTTGATGATGCAGTTGTACAGTCAGACATGAAGCATTGGCCATTCACAATGATGAATGATGCAGCTAAGTCCAAGGTCCAAGTGGATTACATAGGGGAAACCAAAGGTTTCTATCCAGAAGAAGTATCTTCTATGTTCTTGACCAAGATAAAATAAATTGCTGAAACTTATCTTGGGAACACTGTCAAAAATGCCGCCATCACGGTATGAGCCTACTTCAATAATTCAAGCTCCTCCCCGCAAAATGCTAGAACCATAACTAGCTTCAATGTGCTCCAAATCATCAGTGAGCCACTTGCTACAGTTATTGCTTATGGAAAGAAAACTCAATGCCTAAAGAAATGGATTGATCTCGGAGGTGGTATTTACAATGTCTCCATTCTTACCAGTGAAGATGACATTTTTTGAAGTCAAGCTAACAGCTGGGGCTACCCACTTGCATGCAGAGGACTTTGAATGGTCAACCATTTCATTGCTGAGTTCAAGCAAAACCACAAGAAGATTATCAGTGAGAAGAAGGGACTGTGCAACATCTTTGTCCCACTTGTAAATATGCAACATGCACCTTCTCTTCCAGGACTCAGGAGACTGACTCCATTTGCAAAGGTATTTATTTATATACCTTAATCACTTTACCCCATTCTGAAAAGCTGAATGTTGACTTTTTCCAGGGCATACTGAGCCATAAGAGTTGTGAAACTAGATAAACTTAGATTCATGACATTGTCTTGCTGGGTGATCCTATGTGCACCTCTCAGATCAATAAGACTTTTTCAATGGTACAAACCTCAACGAGAATATCAATCCTAATCAGGCTGTTGTCTATGGTATAACTGTCTAGGCTGCCATCTTGTCTGGAGCTAAATCTGATAAGGTACAGGTATTGCTGCTACTGGATATCATTCCTCTTTCTCTTGGAATTGAAACTCCTGGTAGAGTTTTAACAGTTCTGATTAAATGCAATGCCACCTTCCCCACCAAAGCAGACTCAGACCTTTACCACCTACTCCAGCAACTGGGCTGGTGTGTGAAGGTGAAAAAGCAATGACAAAGGACAACAACCTGCTTTGCAAATTTGAGCTCATGGCAATCCCTTCTCCCAGGGATTTCCCTCAGATTGAAGTAACATTCAACACTGGTGCATCCTCAATGTTTCTGCTATGCATGAAAACCCAGGCAAAAGAGAATAAAATTGCCATACCTAGTGACAAAGATCATCTGGGCAAAGAAAACATTGAATGTATGGTCTAGGAGGCTAGGAAATGCAAGACTGATAATGAGAAGCAGAAAGACAAGGTTTCTTCCAAGAATTCTCTTGAACCTTATACTTTCAACACGAAGTCTATCATAAAGGATAAAAAACTGCATGACAAAATTAGTGATGAAGACAAATGGAAGATCCTTGACAAATGTAATGAAATAATCAACTGGCTGGATAAGAAAGAACCAGACTGCTGAGAAGGAAGAATTTGAGCAACAGCAGAAAGAATTGGAGAAGGTCTGAAACTCCTTAATCACTAAGTTGTATGCTGGAAACATGCCTGGTGGGTTCCTGGGGGTGGAGCAGCCACATCAGGAGGTGCTTCTTCTGGATCCACCATTGAAGAGGTTGGCTAAACACACCAGAAGAAAGAGTATTCCATGCCACTTTCCAGAAATAAAAGGACCCAAATTTGTAGCCAAGGCAGTAGTAATTTAAAAGTAACATTTAAGTGGCAAGCTAGATGACTTTGTAGATTTAAAGCCAAGCCCAGAGATGGGGGATTCTGGGTTCAAATCTGACCTCAGACAGCCTCTAGCTATGTGACCCTGGGCAGGTCACTTGACCCCCGTTGCCTAGCTCTTACCGCTCTTCTCCCTTAGAACCAAAACCCGATATTGATTCCAAGATGGATAGTAAGGGGTTTTTTTTATTTATTTTTTAAATTAAAAGTAGCCTTTAAGTTACTGTGTAAACCTAGGCATTCTGAATACTTAAATGTGTGCAGAGGTAAAGAAGTAATTGATGTTATTCTTTATTCATACTGTAAACAATTTCACTTCTTGTTCTGAAGGATAAAATCTATTTAAAATTAGCAAGAAAGTATTATCTACAGTTCTACCTTCAATTAGAAGCTGTTCCTGTTTCCCCATTATAAACTTCCATCTATCCAGTCTATATCTTGTTTGTAAATAATTATTTTCATTTTTCCCCAGTAAACTTCAAGCTCTTAAAAGACAGAGACAATAGTTTGCCTTTCATTCTAGCTCCAGTATTTAGCAAAGTTCCTGGCACATAGTAATTGATTAGTAAGTGGTAGTTGAGTGGCTGATCTATTTAGGCATCTAGTTCAGAGAGTCAGAGCACTGGGCATGACATTAGGAAGACTTAAATTCATATTCATACTTGCTGTGTCAAGTTGTTTACCTCTCCTAGCTTCTGTTTCCTCATCTCTAAAATGGGGATAATTATAACATCTACCTCACAGTGATGTGAGAATCAAGTGAATTTTTTAAAATTGTGTCATCTTAGCTTAGATTTTTGAAAAATCAAATCTGACTATTCTATTCATATTTTCTTTTCAATGACCAATGTCATTTTCTCCCATAATATCTGAAAATTGCTGAATTGTTTGCATTTACACATAGCAGGTCTCTCATTGTCATTAAAGAAAATGGAATATAATTAGAAACAATGATGGATCTATCCTATTTTCTCTTTCCAGTTTCACCTACATGTATTCCCAGGGTGATATGGCTTAGCTCAGACTTAGGGCAATTTTTCTACAAATTCATTTTCTTCTCATATCATTCCTTTGTGTTTTCTGAGATTGGCTTTGTATTTTTCACATTCTTAGGGCTACTTACATTCTTCATCCTTCATAGCATTAAGCAAGTGAATTTTTACTCTTAACTTGTATTACCCTTGGAGAAGAAAATGGCAAACTACTCCAGTATTTTTGCCAGGAAAACTCCATGGATAGGATGATTCATGGGATCATGAAGATTAAGAAATGTCTGAACAGTAAAAACCACATCATGGTGTAAAAAGGGAAATCAAGTGATTGATGGCTAAAGAGGTTTCTTTACTCCATCAGCTTGGTTGTTATGGGGACCTACATCATTAAAATATCTCTAAGAAATGTTGAGAGCTTTTATATTTATCCATTTCCCAGTTTGGGGAGTTTATAGTTTATATTGTAATTACAAATAGTGTTAAACCCTGTTCTTATCCTTTCTTATTATTATTGGTCAATGGCTTTTCAGTCATGTGTATCTCTTTGTGATCTGATTTGTGGTTTTCTTAGCAAAGATTAGAATATTTTGCCACTTTCTTCTCCAGCTCATTTTTTGATGATAAAACAGAGGCTAACAAGGTTATATAACATGCCCAGGGTCACACAGCTAGTAAGTGTCAAGGCAAGATTTGAACTCAGGAAGATGAGTCTTCCTAAATCCAGACCTGGCATTTTAGCCAATATACCACCCAACTGCCCAATATTTCTTATGCTCTAGTATTAATTTGAATTTTTACTGTAATCAATTAATTATTTGAACAAAAAGAGCTAATTGTGAAGTTGCTTACATATTGGTAATGTGCATTCCCTATATCAGTGATGGTGAACCTTTTAAAGATAGAGTGCCAGGCCCTGCCCCTCACCCCCACAGACCAAGTGCCATGTCCCTCCCACCCACCAAATACTAGGTATGCCTTACCCCCCCCTCGAGAATGAGCTCCCATTGGGCTGCTGGGTAGAGGATTGGGTAAAGTGAAGAATGTCCTCAGTGAGTGTAGAGAGGGGGAGGGGAGTGGGACAAGGGCTATGCTCCTCTACAGCTCTGCCACCTGTGAGCCTCCCACCTTACTCACTATGTGCTCCCATTAGCTGCTGGGCAGAGAGGCGAGGGATGGGAAACAATGTTGTAAGGCCCAGCGGAGAGGGGGAGGGGAGCAGCTCCGCCTGAGTCCCTCAGTCTTTCTAGTAACAAACTCTGGGGATGAAGGGCGGGGAGGGATGTGCACTGTGTGCCCACAGATAGTGCTCTGAATGCCATCTTTGGCACTTGTACCATAGGTTTGCCATCATATGCCAACATGTATATGTTAAAATATAATCAGTTACATATTTCATGATGCAATTTGGTCCTTTCTGGATATCTTTTTGCATCAAGTATTCCTGATGTACAGACATCAGATATTTAAGTAGTATACATTCCTTTAAACTGTTGCAATTGCTTGTTCCCAAATTGTATTTTCCAAAGCATTGCTTTTTTGCTGTATTTCCCCTAGGTTCCACCTTCCCAGTAAAAGCCTCAAATATCTAGTGTTCTGTGGTAGCTTAGTTAAGATGATCATATTGAGTTTTTCATAGCAATTTTTTATTTCTTCAACATGTAAATCAAATGTTGGTGGATGAGCCATAATTATTTTCACACTGGTCTTGATTACCTTATCATGAACACTATAAGGCAGGATGACAAAGTTGCTTATTTTAAAAAAAAAAATGTTTCTAATTTCCTGTGAGCATGCAATAAACCTGACCCTATCAATTACTTTACTCAACTCCTTGTACATTTATGAGAATTTATGACTTTTTTCTCTCATTTGTCTACACATTATTTGTCTTTTGGGTTTTTATAAGAAAGACATCAATGTGAATTCTTAGGTCCTCTAGAAGTGTTACCATTTTGTGCAATTGAACAAAAATTATGAATTAAGAGGACCCATAAATCAAACTGTCACTAATAAATAGTTCAAGAACTATATAATTCTTATACCCTCTTTTTTATACTACTCTGCCACCAGCATTACCAAAGCAAAAGAGAGTCACAGAAAAGCAAGAGTCATCTAAAATATTTGTCTCATGGTTCACTAAGACCAAAAAAATCATCTTATGATTAGCCTTCTAGTAATGATTGAGCCTTTCAAAAATGGTGAACCTAACCATAACAGTTGGACAATAAACACAGTTCTAACTCCTTACTCAAAGATATTCCTGATGGTAAAATCTACCAGAGATTACACCCAGCTAGCATAGACTTTGAGACTCCATTGCCATATATGGTAAGGTATCAGAGCAGAAATTTTTGTCCCTTAGATACTGATTAGATTATAACATCTTTGAGGATTAATATCTGTGTATTGATCTATCTTAAGACATTCATTAAATGCTTACTATATTCTAGGCAGTTTTCAAAGTACTGGGAATACAAAGTAAGGCAAAAATGAAGTGTTTGCCCTCAACGAGCTTTTTTTTTTTAAATAAAGGAAATGCACATTCAAATACACACACATAAAAAAAAAAATACAAGATCTTTGTCTTTGTATCGGCATCACCTAAAATAATAATCACACATAATTGGCACTTTAAAATGTTTAATGAAATGAATATTCCATATGATGCCTAATGTAATATCAAGTAATTAATAAATGTTCATTAAATGACTGAAGCAATGAATGAATGAATGAATGAATTGCCCTTTAGTATAGTGGAATGATTTTACTCTAAGTAGAATAGAACAGTAATCTCACTCTGGGAAACGAGGCCTCATTTTCTTAGAAATGAGAAATTTGTATATAATCTTACACAAATCATTTATTGTCTTGTCTTTGATGGCTAAGTATGAGTTGTTTGGCCAGAAGAAGAAAGGCACTAAAAAGACGCTAAAGCTAGGATTTGAACCCTTAGACTCAATCCAAACATTTTCTTTTCTTCTTTTGTTTTTCCTCAGAAGATTATAAGGTGGACTTGAGAATAGTGTAGAAAGGTTTTCAGCATAGTATAAACCAAGTTGAAAATATAAGGTGAGCCAGGCGAAAATGATCAAGTCAGTTACTCATCTATGTATAAGTTGTATTTATGGGATGCGAAGCTAACTAGC
Organism: Monodelphis domestica; assembly: GCF_027887165.1. NCBI lineage: Eukaryota > Metazoa > Chordata > Mammalia > Didelphimorphia > Didelphidae > Monodelphis > Monodelphis domestica. The sequence continues at coordinate 180,189,703 of NC_077231.1, forward strand.
CAATTTAATGAAAAACCAGTAGTTGAATGTGTTAGAAAAATTGTTTCATGCTGAGGAGACAAAATAATGGGTTGCTTGTCTGAATCTTCTGCTGTAAACCAGTTTTGTTGGTATTAAATAGAACTACATGGGCTTTATTTCTAATTAAATACCTAGATGTAGGAAAATAGCGATATAGATAATCCATACAGCGGATGATATAAGTCACTTATATTTCATTTTGGTATTCATGTTTTATTTTGTTTTGTTTCAGTCTAGTTAACTTTACAACTCACATTATTTGCTTTAGGCATATACACTGCCCACTTCCAAGTGAATCTAAAAAAACTACCAAATTAAAAACACAAAGTAAAATAGACAGCTGGGCACAGACCAGAGCAGAGCTCATCTAAAGGAAGCATAAAATGAGTGGATTATAACAAGTGGATACTGAATTTAGCTTGAAGTTTTCTGGCAGCTGAGGCAAAAAGGGAAATGTGTTGGGTTATACAGCTTTCATTTTCTAACAGAAGAAAGCATCCCAATTCACATACCCAGAAAAACTTTTTTCCTGGAACTAGAGTTGGGCATGAATACATCAAATGGGCCTTTGCACAAGGGGCATTGAACCTTGCTCAATTGTATTTTGCTTAAGCTAGTTTTCAAATTAATTTTCATTCCCTCAGCATACACTGACCCAGATACATGCTGGGTACCATGGAATCTTCAAACCACTTAAAAATATCTGTTATACATATTCCCAATAATATATACTAATGTTAGCAGTAGAATATTTTCTACAGGGAATATAAAAAATTGTTTTGAATGTTTACAGAAAATATGTTTAAAAGCTAATAGTAAAATTGCTTGTATTAAAGATTTTTTCTACTGATTTTTATTAACAAAAATATCAAGCTACATTCTTCAAAGTGTGATTCTAAATACATCGACACAATGGCAAATAGAAAGGTAGCTGCTTATTCATTTAAACATTTTTGTTTCATAAGTTCAGTACTCACTTTGGTTACTTTTCAATTTTCTACCCAAGTAAAAAGCAACAAAGATTAAAGTCAGTTCCTTATTTTTATTTTGCAAAAGTTCATAAATAGATTAGCTGCATAATATTTCATTACCCCAAATCTCCCCAGTCATTCCAAATCTACTGTTGCTTATCCAGTTCCACTAGTAAACATGAATGTTTTTTATAGAGAGTAACACCTAATTTGGATTAATCAAGGGAAGAATAGTTTACCTTAATGAATATAGGGATTACTGAATTCAGAGAAATTTATTTTTATCATTTTCAAGCTATAGAGTGATTAAACTAGACTAAGACAGGGTCCATTTTGACAAATAGAAGTATGATTTGTATACCAGTTGTTGGTATGTAATTAGATCCTTCTAAGATACTTGAGGCTTCCTAAATAGTGTATTTTCTTAAGAAACATTCCTCTGATAATTACATTTACAATATTGATTTATTTAGCAGAGCTCATTTTTAATAGATGCTAAAAAAATAAAAGACCTCAGCCTGTCCTTTAATGAATTATTAATTTAAATCAGGGAGTTCAAAATTAATGAAATTATATGGAAATAGGTGATGGATAGATAGCCTTTTTTACATTCAGTTCCTCTTTTCCAGTTTTTTAAGTTTTGCCTTTAAGATCCCTAGCTACCTCCCCATGAGAAAGGCAACAACAAAAACAAACACAAGCATTTATTGTCCATTTTGTGCCAACCACTGTGCTAAGTGCTCTGTAAATATTATCTCATTTGAACCTTAAAACAACCCTGAGATCTAGTTGTTATTTCTTACATTTTACATTTGCAAAAATTAAGGAAAAATAATTAAATGATTTGTCAGGAGTCACAGACCTAGTGAATGGCTGAAACCTAATTTGATCATGTCTTCCTGACACAAGCAGTATTATCTGATGGGGCAAAAATGAAGGCCAACTAAAGTTAGGGCAAATAATTTACAAGAACAATGGGTCTGCATGAAGCTACTGAAAGGGCTGGTAAGACCAGAGAGGTGAGCCAGTAGACATGACACTGGGCCTAACGTCTGGAAGATCTGAATTCAAACCTGATCTCAAACACTACCTTTGTGACTCCAGGCAAGTCATTTAACCTGTCTAACTTAGTTTATTCACCTATAAAATGAAGGTTGGTAATACTAGCACCTAATCCTCATGATTGTTGTAATAATAAAAAGAAAATTTGCAATGCTAATGTGATGATGATGATGATATAACAATATGATTGTGACCAGTTAGTTTAGTGTAATATTATAGCAAAATAGAATAAAATAACTGGTCAATAAGTTGACCAAATCAATTTCTTTTTTTGACATACTGTAGCCATAATCTTAATATGAACCAGTAAGCCATTGTCAGTGTGAGCAAAAAATTATATGTCCTGTTCTCATTTTTTGGTCTAGTCATTTGATCAGGAATTCCCAATCTTTGTTGTGAGAAGATTTCTTTTTATCTAAGAGTTTGAGATCAATAGTGAAATTCACAGATGCATGTGTAGAGAAAGCTTTGGCCAAGTGGGGAAAAAAACATATCTTTTCCTATTCCTCCCAAAAAAGAACAACAAATAAATAAAATATTTTCCTATTCCCCCCCCCAAAAAAAACAAAGAAAATAGTTCCTATCTCCAAAAAGAGAAAAATAAAATGAAAAGTTTTTCTCATGCCCCCAAATATATTTTAAAAGTGTTTTTTTTCTGTCTCCCACCCAAAACATGAAAAAAAAATTATTTTTCTAACCCTACCAAAAAAAGGAGAAAATATTGGGAGATTTTGAATGGAAGATAGTGATGAAGGTTGGATGTTGTCTAATTTAGCATGATTATTCAAATTATAATACTATAATACTACACAGAGGCATCTGATGTTATCTCAAAAGCTTTCTTAAAGTGCGAAACTACTAACATCCATAGAAATTTATCTATTACAGTATAATAGCTTGTTTCCTTTCCCTGTAGGATATTTCTCGGGAAACAGTAAAAATATAGGAGAAAGTATACATGTTTGCATCCAAATTTCTGGGTTCCTATCTTAGTTCTGCCAATGTGTGACCTTCATCAAGTCACTTAATCTTTCTCATCTTCAGAAATGCCTCTCTATGGCATTTTATAGCAGAAAGAGCACTGAAATTGAAATTATAAGGCCTGGATCCTAACACTTTTTGCTTTGGATGAGTTATTTGATGTTTGGGGATCTCAATGCCCTTTTCCACCAAATGAGAGATTGGACTAGATGCCTTCTTCAAATTCTAAATCTACAAGACCATGACCCATTAAAACCATAACTTATGAATATCTAATGTGCTTTGTTTACTGCTACCAGAAAGCCAGGGGACATATTAGTTCAAAATAAAATCCATTTATTCAAACAGCATAAAAAATAAATTGTCAAAATCATGCCATCTCCCTATGCACACATGGTATATATTTTCCAAGCTACTATGCCACCAGGAGAGAACACGTACAAATGTAATGAACAAATTTAGGAAACATGGTCACATAACATATGTGGAAGGGGCACATAGAGGTACACACATCCAAGATATCCAAGTCTATACAGAATAATCCACACATTCAACACAATACATTTTTCTGATGTACTCTCGTGAAGTTGGCACTTTCCTCTTTGCTATTCTCTCTATGGGATATGCTATCTCTTCACTGACTATTATATCATCTCTGCTATCTATTTACACTGTATCTAAATTACCAAGGCAGCCTCTGCCAACATTTGTGTTTCTACTATTTGGTCTTTCAGTGCTAATTGTTCCAATGTCTACTATATTACCTACCATATTGTAGTGACTAGAAAGCCTCTCCTTGAGAGTGAAAGCCATAGCTAGTTTAGTAAATAATAAAGGGCAATGAACCACCACACTCAGGAAATCAAAGAAAGGTAGCTTAATTCCCAGGATAAGACTAAATGCCATATATATTTTTTAAAACTATGTCCAATATGAATTCAAAGTATCTTTTCCCAAACTACTATCTATTTTAGGGTTAGTAAATTGCTTTTATCTCCTTTTACATCTGTGTTTGGGATCCTATGAAATTCAATTATCTATTTCTTGGACTTTTTCCCTTCCAAGACCCAAAAGAGCAGTGTGTATATTGAAGATGGAGAGTGCTGGTGTTGGTGCTGATAATGCAGAAGCATACTTTCAACATACTCATTGATTGGAATGTAAACAAAGTTGGATAAAGCAGGCAGGGTCCATATTCCTGTCTTCATTAAATATCTACAATCACTAAAACCTTTCTGGCTTCTATACTTATAAAATGGAGATAATTCTTATACTATCTACTTCACAAGGGTGTTGTGAGAATCAAATATGTAAAGCACTAAATAAATGCCAAGGTGTCATATACAGTGGTTTAAAAAATATTACAGATGGAAGCAGCTGCAATAATTCCCTCCTCATTTAAAATACCTTTTAGCCCTAGAGAGAGCTTTAGTGCTTACTTCCCACATATCCCTCACCTGCTTCCCTACTAGAAATGCTCACTGCATCAATACTGTGTCCACAAAGAGCTATTAGGAAGGACTTGACCATCAGATGCCTCCCACCATTCTCATACATTTCCTGTTAATATTGAGACAAATAAACAGAAAGGATGAAGCCCTCTGATCTATGGAAATATTTTAGTGTAAAATATAATTAGAGTGTTATGAGGCTATAAATTTTCCATCACCAGAAGAGAATGATTACTGTTAATCTCAGCAAGGTATTTACCGCATTCCTATTTGATTAGGACTTGGAATTTAATCATGAAGAATCTGCTCTCACTGAGCACAAATACTTGAAATACCATATGTAAAATTTAGAGGGCAAGCATTACACACCATAATTATTAGCCAGCTGACCTAATACTCCCAATTAAAAAGGAACATCAGATGGAGAATTCAAGAGTAGGCAGCTGAGAATACACTGTTATTATTTTTCACCAGATAATGTAATTTACTCTTAGCATGTAAATCAGTCTGACCGCCCAAGAAATAACATCTAAACTGTGAAATTTTGTGTTGTAAGATTACACCATATAATTCTTTTCCTCATTTCTGTTTGAAAAATTAAACAATACAAACATGTAGCTCTATGTTAACAATTTCACTCTCTTTTACATGACTAAAATTGATCTTCAACTTAAACCAGAATAGCCTTGTTAGTTCGAGTCTTGGCTGTCTCTGTTGCCTCATTTTATTTCTATTCAAAAGAGCTGGTATTTGATTGCTCAGCCAATGACAGCTGCCTTTCTCTGTTATTATTATTCTCTTTCATGACCTAGCTGAGGTACCCATAGTTCAGACTCACAAATAAGGCTGCCCTTATCCACAACTCTATACCTAATTACTTCCTTTCATCACTCATACAAACCACACATTTCACTGAATATAGTGCTTAAGTCAGCCAATGGTTTAATTTTAGCCACTAAGGAAATATTTAATTTTTTAAACAAGAATGATCCTCAATCCTTTGTCCTGACAACATATAATGCAATAATGTCTATAGAGAGGCAGCATGGTGTAGTGGATGGAAAGCCAATTGAAAGACATGAGTTAAAGCCCCACCTCTGATAGACTGATAAATCATTTGACCTCTTGGTTCAGTAGGCTAAACGTGTTAACCACTACAACTGAAGGCCACATGACCCCCCACACTCCTGAGTGCTACGAAAACCACATTAAAATATAATGGGGTGAAAAGAGCAACAGGTTTGAAATCAGGAGCATCTGAGCTCAAATCTAGCCTCAGACACGTCCTAGCAGTGTTAAAGGTGGACGATTGCATAGCACTTGTCTCTCTTCTGTCTTAGAACTTATATTAAGACAGAAATTAAAGGTTTAAACATGTAATTAGGAATTAATGAAATAACTAAAAATACAATAAGATATAGAAAATATCATTGTGTGGCCTATATGAATCCTTTTTATCTAAGATTCTTATTTGATGTGTTTCATATTTCATGCCAGAATTGAAGCATAAAATAGTGGAAGGGGAATCAGAGGAAACTGGGTTCATATCCTGACTTTTCTTTTGTTATCCCTATGATATTAGGTTTTTTAATCTCTCTTTGTTTTTCCTCCCTTAAAATAAAATAGGTACTTTCCAAACCCTCAATCCGTTGACCCTATAATATTAGTTATGACTCTATAAGAATATCTACTGAATTCTACAGATACTGAAGAGCCAGAAAGAGAAGACTGATACTGTCAAATAGCTCAACATCAAAGATTTATGTGATTTTATAAATTACACCAAAAATATGCCTTACCATTTCCCTTGCCACTAAACCCTAAGGACCACCAGATTTTTCTCTAGGAAGGAAGGAGAAGAGAAAACGAAAGAGAGGATGCAAGTAAATAAGGAAAAAGAAATCAAAAAAGGAGGTAGGGAGGAAAGGAATGAGAATGAAAGGAAATAAGAAAAGAAGGAAGGCAACATGTGAAGGGAACTCCTCCCCCCATTATGTTGCTTTATTTTGATGTAATCAATCAGTGTTTACCATTGAGATGTGTAGGGATAGATAGGCCCTGAAACATTCATTATATGTTCTCTCCTGTATTATATTTTTGGGGCTCATTGAGAACAAAGACTGTCTTAATATTTCTTTTTGTATCTCCAATATACATTAGATGTTTAATAAATTCTTCAGTCTTTCATTTTTTCTTGCCTGCCGTAATAGTTAAAATTAAATTATGAGGCTGCTTAACAGCTTTTGTAGCTTTATTACATCAAAGTAGTGATAGTAAAGAGAGAAAAATATAGGAAAGAGGTAGAGAGTTGCCTAGTCTATAACTCTATGTGTTGTTCTTATGGAATGAAGCTCACCATGAACAGGGCTTCCCTCAGGTCCAATCTCCAGTCAGAAGAGTGCAAGAGTGTGTGAGCAGAGCTTTGATCTCACTTTTATAAGCAGTTTTCTCCACCCACTAGCTCTCCCACATCACATCTCAGGAACCAATGATAGTTCCTTAATTTGCATGGCACCACCCAGGGGGGCAGTGCCTATAGAATCAGTTTCCCATCTTGTTGGTTTCAACTTCCTTTCTTTGAGGGCCTATCTATCCCTACACATCTCAATGGTAAACACTGATTGATTACATCAAAATAAAGCAACATAATGGGGGGAGGAGTTCCCTTCACATATTGCCTTCCTTCTTTTCTTATTTCCTTTCATTCTCATTCCTTTCCTCCCTACCTCCTTTTTTGATTTCTTTTTCCTTATTTACTTGCATCCTCTCTTTCGTTTTCTCTTCTCCTTCCTTCCTTCCTTCCTTCCTTCCTTCCTTCCTTCCTTCCTTCTTTCCTTCCTTCCTTCCTTCCTTCCTTCCTTCCTTCCTTCCTTCCTTCCTTCCTTCCTTCCTTCCTTCCTTCCTTCCTCCCTTCCTTCCTTCCTTCCTCCCTTCCTTCCTTCCTTCCTCCCTTCCTTCCTTCCTTCCTTCCTCCCTCCCTCCCTTCCTTCCTTCCTTCCTTCCTTCCTTCCTTCCTTCCTCCCTCCCTTTCTTCCTTCCTTCCTCCCTCCCTTCCTTCCTTCCTTTCTTCCTTCCTTCCTTCCTTCCTTCCTCCCTCCCTTCCTTCCTTCCTTTCTTCCTTCCTTCCTTCCTTTCTTCCTCCCTCCCTTCCTTCCTTCCCTCCCTTCCTTCCTTCCCTCCTTCTTCCTTCCTTCCTTCCTTCCTTCCTTCCTTCCTTCCTTCCTTCCTTCCTTCCTTCCTTCCTTCCTTCCTTCCTTCCTTCCCTCCTTCCCTCCTTCCCTCCCTCCTTCCCTCCTTCCTTCCTTCCTTCCTTCCCTCCTTCCCTCCCTCCCTCCTTCCTTCCTTCCTTCCTTCCTTCCTTCCTTCCTTCCTTCCTTTCTTCCTTCCTTCCTTCCTTCCTTCCTTCCTTCCTTCCTTCCTTCCTTCCTTCCTTCCTTCCTTCCTTCCTTCCTTCCTTCCTTCCTTCCTTCCTTCCTTCCTTCCTTCCTTCCTTCCTTCCTTCCTTCCTTCCTTCCTTCTTTCCTTCCCTTCTTCCTTTTTGACATCCATCACTCCTTTACTGCTTCCCTCCCTTCCTTATTTCTTTTCTGCTCTGCTTTTCTGCCATTTATTAAAGTTAAGCAATAATACTGTGATAAAAACCCAAATTAAATTCTAATGGCAGCTAGTTGATTACTGGTCTTAGAATTAGGAAGACTAAGTTTGAATACAACTTAAGATACTAGGTATGTGACACTGAGCAAATATTTAACCTCCTTCTGCCTCAGTTTCCTTATGCTTATAATTATTTTAATAATATTACATACCTCCCAGGGTTGTTGTGAAGATAAAATGATATAATATATGTAAATACAAAATTAATTTTGTTATTATCATCATATATAGAAATGCTCATTGTACCCTCTTCTATCCACTTTTCATCCAGAAACAAATGCTAGTAGTTAACTTGATGTTTCCCCAGTATTCTTTATTTTCTCATTGTCTTTTCTACCTTTGTTCTCAAAATGCCACTTTTCTTCTGTGGGAACTTTTCTATTCTTTTTAGCCTTGCTCCCTTAAAAAGGAAAAGTGATAAAAAAATAAGTTTAAGACTGCTAAATATGACTAAGAAACATATATACATGTATGTATATATATATATAGAGTTAATATAGCAATAACTAAGAGGAGGGCAAGATGGCAGAGTAGAGAAACTCAAAGTTACCATGAGAACCCTCTCCAGCCAATCTTAAAATAATGCCACAAAATGAATATAGGAGTGAAAGAACAAATAAGGAGACAGAGTGAAACAACTTTCAAGAAGAGAAAAAGCTAAAAGTTAGACAGAGAACATCTGGGACACTGGAGTGAGAGTGGAGCATAGACAGCAAGAGGCTAGTGTAAGGAATGAAAAGCAAGATAAGAGCAAGACGCCCATCCATCTGAGCCAAGCCAACATCCAGACACAGAGACCCTGCCTGGGCAAATAGAGGTCCAACCAATGCCCACACCCTTTGAAATTCCAAAACCTGTAGTGAAGTCTAGAATTCCAGCCCAAAGTAGTCTGTGCTGAAGCGACTTTATCTGTGTGGGCCCAAAGCAAAGCTAGGGATCTCAGGCTGGGCCTTTGGCAAGGACATAGATCCCAATTTGGGGTAATTGACCCAAACTGGTGGGAGGGTCACTCTTGATCCTGCTGCCAAAAGCTGAAGGCAGAGCTCCAGGGTGGGGCAATCTACTATATGCCTGACAAAATCAAGCTCACAATGAAACAAACACTTACACCTAAGCCCGAGGCTAGAATTTGATTAGACCTTGACTGGATCAGTCAAAGACTGACACCAAAAGCTTATGTACAAACCTGAGAATAGAACTTCAGCATCTCAAGGGTTAATTGAATCAGCAGAGGGAGGTAGCTCTCAGAGCTCTTATTCTTCAGGCCATAATATCATCTTAGAAAAACTAAAACTGACAGAAACCAAGAAATAAAGCTAAGGGTAGCATCAAGGAAGGACTAAAGTTTAAGAGTGTACCCTAACCTTCAAGAAAACAGAGTCTACATATAAAAAGATAGGAAAAGTGAGCAGACAACCAAAAAAAGCAACTAACTATAGTACAAGGTATCAACACAGTAAAGGTCAGTGAAAGAAAAGCAAACACACAAAACCCAAAAGAAAAATATGGATTAGGCACAGATTCTGGAAGAGCTCACAAAAGGACTTCAAAAATCAATTAAGAGAGACAAAGGGAAATGGGAAGAGAAATGAAAGTAAAGTATGAAGAAATGAAAAAGAAGACCCAAAAACTGACAGAGGAAAATCAGGCTTTAAAAATTAGAATTGAGCAACTAGAAACTAATGATTTCATTAAAAATTAAGAAACAATAAAACATAAATGAAAGAATGAACAATATGAAAACATGAAAAATTTCATTGAAAAAACAACTAACCTGAAAAATAGATAGTGGGGAGTCAATTTAAGAATTGTGGAGGAGAATGAGGGGACATGATAAAAAGCAAATCACTGGTGAGGATAAATGGAATGAAAGGGAATAGAGCATGATTAAAAGGGGAAAATAAGATGGAGGGCAATACATAGTTAGTAATCATAACTGTGAATGTAAATGATACAAATTCACACATAAAATGGAAACAGATAGCAAAGTGGATTAAAAGCAAGAATCCTGCTATATGCTCTTTACAAGAAACACATTTGAGGCAAAATGACACACATGGATTAACAGTAAAAGATTGGAGTAGAATTTATTATGCATCATCCAAAGTAAAAAAGGAGGTTTAGAAAGCATGATGTAAAATACAGCTTAAGTATAAATTGATCTGACTAAAAGAGATAAGGAAGAAAATTATATCTTGGTAAAAGGTACTATATACAATGAAGTAATATCAATACTAAATGTTTATGCATGAAATTGTATTGCATCCAGATTTTAAATGAGCTTAAAGAGGAAAAAGATAGTAAAAACATACTAGTGGGAGACTGTAACCTTCCCCTTTCAGATCTAGATAAATTGAACCAAAAAATAAATGAGAAAGAAATAAGAGAAGTGAATGAAATGTTAGAAAAATTACAGCTAATAGATATCTAGAGAAAATTGAATAGGGATAAAAAGAAACATACCTCTCTTCAGTAGTACATAGTATATACACAAAAATCAACCATGTACTAGGTCATAAAAACATGGCAAACAAATACAGAAAAGTAGAAACAATAAATACATCTTTTTCAGATCATAATGTAGTAAAAATTATTATTAATAAGGGTGGATGGAAAGGATGATTTAAAATTAATTGAAAATTAAATAATTTAAATTTTCAAAACTGGTGGGTCAAAGAACAAATGAAAGAAACAATTACTGATTTCATTGAAAAGGATAATAAGGAGACAAGATGTCAAAATCTAAGGCATACAGCCAAAGCAGTACTCAGGGGGAAATTTATATCTCTGAGTGCCTATATCAATAAAATGCAAAGGGAGGAGACCAATGATTGGTGTTTGCAACTGAAAAAATTAGAAAGAGAACAAATTTAAAATCCCCAGGACAAATGAAAATGGAAATTCTAAAAATTATAGGAAAAATTGGTAAAATTGAAAGTGAAAGAACTATTGAACTAATAAAGAAGGCTAGGAGCTTGTACTTTGAAAAAATACAAATAAAATAGATAAAGTAGTGGTTAATGTAATAAAAAAGAAAGAAGAGAATCAGATTAATGGTATCAAAAAAAGTAAATGACAATCTAAATTCTAATGAAGAGGTGATTAAGGTAATTATTAAGAGCCATTTTGCCCAATTATATGGCAAAAATATGACAACATAGTTTAAAGGGACAAATATTTATAAAAAACATGAATTGTCTAGTTTTTAAAAAATGGAAATAGAATACATAAATAATTCTATTTCAGAAAAAGAAATTCAAAAAGCTATTAAGGATCTCCCCCTAAAAAGTCCCCAGAGCCAGATGGAATCACAAGTGAATTCTAGCAAACATATAAAGAACCACTGATCCCAATACTTTAAAAACTATTTGACAAAATATGAAAAGGAATCATGCCAAATTGTTTTAATGACAAATATATGGTACTGATTCCCAAGCCAGGTAGACCAAAAAACAAAGAAAACTACATACCAATCACCTTAATAATTTTATCCTCATAGATACAAAAATAAATAAAATACTAGCAAAAAAGACTTCAGCAAGTTAACACAAGGATTATTCACTATGACCAGGTGGGATTTATGGCAGGAATCCAAGACTGTTTTAACCTTAGGAAAACCATCCAATTAATTGACCATATCAATAACCAAACTAATAAAAATCATATGATTTTGCCAATAGAGGGAAAAAAAAAAGCCTTTGACAAAATGCAACAACCATTCTTATTGAAAACACTAGAAAGAACAGGAATAGAAGGGACTTTCTTCAAAAGAATAAACAGTATAAATTTAAGACCACAGGAACTATCATCTGCAATACGGAGAAGTTAGGAGCCTTCCCAATAAGACTGGGAGTAAAGCAAGGGTGCCTATTATCACCACTATTATTTAATATTGTACTAGAAATTGTACTAGCAGGAGTGATTAGAGAGAAAAATGAATTGAACTGATTTAAGTAGGCATTAAGGACACTAAACTATCACTGCAGATGATATGTTGGTATACTTAAAAAAACCCTAAAAAATCAACTAAAAGGCTCATAGAAATAATTAACAACTTTAGCAAAGTTGCAGGGTACAAAATATACCTAGATAAATCATCAACACTTCTATATATTTCCAACACAACTCAGAAATATGAGTTAGAAAAAGAAACTCCATTTAAAATCACTCAAGACAATATAAAATATAGGGGATTTATCTGCCAAGAGAAACTCAGAAATTATATGAAGTGAACTATAAAACACTTTTTACACAAATAAAATTAGATATAAACTATTGAAAAACATTAATTTCTCCTGGGTAGGATGAGCTAATATAATAAAAATGACAATCATACCTAAACTATTTTACTAATTTAATGCCATACCTATCAAAATTCAAAAACCTTATTCATAGACTTAGAAAAAACTATTATAAAATTCATCTGGAAGAACAAAAGATCAAGAATATTATCAAGGGAATTAATGGAAAAATGTGAAGGATAGGCGCTAGCAATACTGGATCTTAAACTGCATTACAAAGCAGTGATCAAGACAAAATGACACTAGATAAGAGATAGAAGAGTGGATCAATGAAAAAGACAAGGGGCAAATGACCTCAGCAAATTAGTGTTCAATAAACTCAAAGATCCCAGCTTTTGGAACAAAAACTCACTATTTGACAAAAAATATTGGGAAAATTGGAAAACAGTATGGGAGAGACTAGGTTTTGATCAACACCTCACAGACTATACCAAGAAAATTCAAAATGGGTAAATGACTTAAATATAAAGAGGGAAATATAAATAATTTCAGTGAACATAAAATAAACCTGTCTGATCTATGTGAAAGGAAGGCATTTAAGACTAAGCAAGAGATAAAGTATATTACAAAATTTAGAAGGAATAATTTGATTACATTAAATTAAAAAGGTTTTGTATAAACAAAATCAATGCAACCAAAATTAGAAGGAAAGCAACAAACTGGGAAAAAAGTATAACAAAAGTCTCTGACAGGGGTCTAATTTCCCAAATATATATAAGGAAATAAGTCAAATTAAGAAGAAATCAAGCCATTCCCAAATTGACAAATGGTCAAAGGATTTGAATAGGCAATTTTCAGATGAAGAAATAAAAACTACCAATAATCACATGAAAAAATGTTCTAAATCCCTTCTGATTAGAGAAATGAAAAACAAAACAATCTTGAGGCACCACCTCACACTGAGAAGAATGGCCAATATGACAGTAAATGAAAATAATAATGGTTGGAGGAGATGTGACAAAATTAGAACACTAATACACTGCTGATGGAGTTGTGAATTGATCCAACCATTCTCGAAGGCAATTTGAAATTATACCAAAAGGGCTAAAAGGATTCCTTGCCATTTGAACCAGCTATACTACTACTAGATTTGTACCCAAAAGAGATTAAAAAATACATTTGTATAAAAAATATTTACAGCTGTGCTTTTGTAGTGGCAAAGCCACAAAAATTAAAGGGTGTCTTTTAATTGGGGAAAGATGGGATACTATTGTGTTATGAGGAATGATGAACTGTTTGAATTCTATATGAACTCCTTGAAACTTTAAAGAATTCCTTGAACTTGAGTGAAATGAGCAGAACCACAAGAAAACTGTACACAGAAACAGAAACATTGTGGGATGATCAAATTTAATATATTCTACTACTAATAGCAATGCAACAATCAAGAATTATCCCATGCCCCTTCCCACTGACTGTTGGACTTTAATTTAATCCAATCAAAAGCCTACAGAGGACAGGGGAGTTAAAAATCCAACACCCCTCCCCCACAGACTGCAGGGAGAAATCTTCTGTCAAAGCTCCAAGAGGGGAGACTGACAGAAACCCCCAAAACCAAAAAAAAATGAGAGAAGCAAGAGCACAGACAAATATGGGGAGCAATGAAGGGGTAAATATGAGCAAACAACAGAAAAAGAAAAAATAAATGACAACAGACAGCTTCTGTACAGGCAATGAACAAAAAGCAAATGGAACAGAGAGGGAGGGATCAGCAAAAAATAAATCAGAAATCCCAGGGAATTGGATACAGGCTTTGGAAGAACTAAAAATGCAATTCAAAATACAATTAAGAGAAGACAATTGGGAAAAGAACTTAAAAACTAACATAAGTCATCTGGAAACAGAAAACAGTGTCTTGAAAGCCAAAATCAACTAGCTTGAAAATAAGGCAAAGGAGATGAAAGATGAGGCAAAGAAGAGGAAAGATGAGACAAAGGAGATGAGAGGTGAGGCAAAGAGGATGAAAGATGACCTCCAAAGAAAATCATACCAGAAGGAGAAGGATGATCAAAAAGCCAGGGATAAAAACCAGTCTTTAAGAACCAGAATACAACAACTAGAATTAAGTGACCTCAAAAGGCAGCAGGACACTATAAAACAAAACCAAATGAATGAAAAAGGTGAGGAAAATATGAAACATCTCATTCACAAAACAGAAGATTTAGAAAATCATTCGAGGAGAGACAATTTAAGAATGATTGGTCTACCAGAAGACCATGATAAAAGAAAAATCCTGGACATAATACCACAGGAAATAATTCAAGAAAACTGTCCTGATATTCTAGAACAAGAGGGAAAAGAGGAGATTGAAAGAATCCAAAGATCACCTCCTGTACTTAATCCCCAATTGACAACACCCAGGAATGTTATAGACAAATTCTAGAACTATCAGACCAAAGGAAAAATATTACAAGCTGCTAAGAAGTCATTCAGATACCATGGAACCACAGTGAGGATAACACAGGATCTGGTTTCATTTACACTGAAGGACAGAAAGGCATGGAATAATGATATTCCAAAAAGCAAAAGAACTAGGTCTAGAACTAAGAATCAACACCCAGAAAAACCGACTATATTCTTACAGGGGAATGTATGGTCTTTCAACAAAATAGAAGAATTCCAAAAATTTGTAAAGAAAAGACCAGACCTGAACAGTAAATTTGATGTCCAAGCACAGAACTCAAGTGAATCATCAAAAGGTAATTTAAAAAACAGAGAAAAAAATAACAAAACCAACAAAAAAACTTTTTTTTTTTAAAAGAGATGCAATGAGCTAAAATGATATGTATCCCTATAAGAAAAGAGATCATTGGTAACTCTTAAAAATTGTTGTTATCACCTGGGAAGCTAGAAGAATTACACTTAGATGGAACAGTGATCAACTGTATATGATGAAATAACAAGACATAAAGAGGTATATAGATATATGTATGCATAAATAGATATACATGTGTATATATATATATATATATATATATATATATACAACTAGAGCTAAAAAAGAGATTAATACTAAAAGAAATGGGAAAAGAAACAAAAGAGGGCTAAATTTAGATGTCACAAGAAAGCTCATGGTGGAATGGGGGAGAACATCAATACACTGAAAGGGTAAAGACGTCGGAGACAAGAAATACTCAACTCTTACTTGCTTTGAAATTGACACAAAGATGGAAGAACAATCCAATCCAGTGGGGCAGAGAATAGATTTGCACCCTATAGGGGAGTAGAAGGGTAATAAATGGACTGATGGGGAGGGAATCAGTATAAGGGAGGTAGAGGGTGGGGGTGGTTTTAAAAAAGACTGCAAAGAAAATACAGGGGGAGATAAGAAAGGAGGGGGTTAGAAAGGGAAGAAAAAGCTAGTCAAAATAATCAACAACTTTAGCAAAGTTGCAGGATACAAAATAAACCCACATAAGTCATCAGCATTTCTATATATCTCCAACTCGTCAAAGGAGCAAGAATTAGAAAGAGAAATTCCATTTAAAATCACTCTAGACAATATAAAATAATTAGGAATCTATTTGCTGAGACAAACACAGAAACTATATGAACACAACTACAAAACACTCTCCACACAATTAAAACTATATCTAAACAATTGGGGAAACATTGATTGCTCATGGGTAGGAAGAGCTAACATAATAAAAATGACAGTCCTGCCCAAATTAATTTACTTATTTAGTGCCATACCCATTGAACTACCCAAAAATTTCTTTATGGAATTTGAAAAAATATATATAACAAAGTTCATTTGGAAGAATAAAAGATCAAGGACATCCAGGGAAATCATGAAAAAAAGTGCAAAGGAAGGAGGATTTGCAGTCCCAGATCTCAAACTATACTATAACGCAGTGGTCATCAAAACAATTTGATACTGGCTAAGAGACAGAAAGTAGGATCAGTATAATAGACTAGGGGTAAATGACCTCAGCAAGACAGTCTATGATAAGCCTAAAGACCCCAGTTTTGGGTACCAAAACCCACTATCTGATAAAAACTGCTGGGATAATTAGAAGTCAGTATGGGAGAAATTAGGTTTGGATCAACATCTCACACTCTACAACCAAGATAAACTCAGAATGGGTGAATGACCTGAATATAAAGAAGGAAACTATAAGCAAATTATGCAAACACAGAATTGTATACTTGTCAGATCTTTGGGAAAGGAAAGACTTTAAAACCAAGCAAGAGCTAGAAAAAAAACATAAAATGTAAAATCAATTATTTTGATTACATCAAATTAAAAAGTTTTTGTACAAACAAAACTAATGCATCCAAAATTAGAAGGGAAGCAACAAATTGGGAAACAATCTTCATTACAAAAACCTCTGACAAAGGTATAATTACTCCAATTCATAAAGAACTAAACCAGTTGTACAAAAAATCAAGCCATTCTCTAACTGATAAATGGGCAAAGGGACATGAATAGGCAATTTTCAGTCAAAGAAATCAAAACTATTAATAAGCACATGAAAAAGTGCTCTCAATCTCCAATAATCAAAGAAATGCAAATCAAAACAACTGTGAGGTATCACCTCACACCTAGCAGATTGGCTTAACATGACAGCAAAGGAAAGTAATGAATGCTGGAGGGGGTTTGGCAAAGTTGGGACATTAATGCATTGCTGGTGGAGTTGTGAATTCATCCAACCATTCTGGAGGGAAATTTGAAACTATGCCCAAAGGGCACTAAAAAACTATCTTCCCTTTGATCCAGCCATAGTGGCAAAAATTGGAAACTGAGGGGATGCCCTTCAAACGGTTAATGGCTGAACAAATTGTGGTATATGTTGGTGATGGAATACTATTGTGCTCAAAGGAATAGTAAAGTCAAGGAATTCCATGGAGACTGGAACAACCTCCAGGAATTGATGCAGAGTGAGAGGAGCAGAACCAAGAGAACATTATAAAGAGACTGAAACACTGTAGTACAATCGAATGTAATGGGCTTCTCCGTTAGTGGCAATGCAGTGATCCTGAACAACTTGGAGGAATCTACAAGAAAAACCACTATCCACATTCAGAAGAAACACTGTGGGAGTAAAAACACCGAAGAAAAATAAACTCCTTGAATACATGGTTCGAAGGGATATTGTTGGGGATGTAGACTCTAAATGAACATCCTAGTGCAAACAACAACATGGAAATAGGTTCTGATTAAAACTCAAGTAATACCCATTGAAATTGTATGTAGGCTGTGGGAAGGGTGGGTGTAGGGGAGGAAGGAAAATAAAGTGAATATTGTAACAAAAAATAAAAAAATTTTAAAATAAAATTAGAAATAAATAAATAAAATTATTACCCCATGCAACTTATGAAAATGAACACTGTCCACATCTAGAGAAGGAACTATGAGAGTAGAAATGAAGAAGAAAAACATATGATTTATGGATTTATGATTTGGGCTTGTGGTTACTCTCTTACAAATATGAATAATATGGAAATAAGTTTTGAGTAATAAGATGTGTATAAACCAGTGGAATTACTTGTCAGCTCCTGGATGGAGAGGGAAGAAAAGATTGATAGAACATGAATAGTGTAACCATGGAAAAATATTTGAAAAAATAAAATAACATGAAAAAATAAAGGGAAGGGGACTATAATACACTTTCAGAAGTCAATAGTTAATTGCTGCTTTATTTTGCAAATATACTAAAACTTTCTCATTTCTTTTTCTCTTGTCTCTTTGAACTCTTGTGGCAGGAATCTAGATAAAGTTCTTGGTTTCTAGGTAGTGAATTCATTTCAGCCAGGTTACTAAATGTTTCTGCATTTCTCAAATCTGTTTCCCTAACTTTTCTTTAAGTATGAGAGTCTTGTTAAGGAACATTTTCCTACAAATGACATTGTAATCCAAGTAAAGGAATGAATGAAATTAAAGATCTTATTGTTCTACTTTGGCATCATTGAAGAGAAAAATTTACATTAATGAAGAAGACTAGCCCAGATTTACAAAACGGTGTCTCTATACATGCGTGGCCATATTTTTTTTCTAATCTGCTTCTTGAAAATGAAAAATATTTGCTACTATAGTACAGTTACTATACATTTGAAAAGGAAAAATAAATCAGTAGATTTGGTAGTTGAGTTTAGAGATTGTTCAGAGGCAAAAACTGTTTGATTTTAGCCTTTATCAAATCTACTGATTCTCTAGTTTTTTTAGCCACATGAAGAAAAATGTTAAATTTAAATTAATTTCCAATAACTCTAAATGTTATATTTTATAAGATTTATTGTTAATCATGTGAAATAGAGGAAACAGAATAAAAGTATAAAGCCTAAGTAAAACCATGTGGGCAAAATTCTCATGCCTGACTCTCACCCAACTTCCACAACTACCTTCCCAGGAGAAGAGTGAGGGAAGAGCTGTACCCACAACTTTATCTACAAAGTGTAACCTCATAAAATGAGAACAAAAATGGGAATCTGGGGAAAAGGGACTTCTGGGGGAAAAGATTCTAATTACACAGAAACAAGTATATTTGACAATCTAGGTTCCTAGTTATCTTCTGATTTAAGCTACTAGACTTTATACTTGATTAAGTAGACAATGAAACTTATATAAATCCATGGCAAAGCAAATGTTTTGTAAATCTCAAAGGAAAGAAATTTTCTTTTAAAGATAATAGAGGGCTTAGTTAAAACTATAAATAATTTTAGCAAAGTAACAGGAAATAAAATAAACCCACATAAATCATCAGGATTTTTATATATTACTAACAACATCCTGCAAAACAAGATAAAATGTGATATCCTTTTTAAAATAACTTCAGATAAACCTGGGAGTAGTACACCTGCTGAAACAAAAAATAATTATAAAACACTTTTTACACAAACTCAGATCTAAATAACTGGAGAAATATTAATCATTTATGAATGGACAGAGATAATATAATTAAATGACTATCCTACCTAAACAAATCTACTACTTAAAAGTCATCTCAATTAAATTACAAAAAAATTATTAAATTAGAAAAAAATCAAATTAATTTGAAAGAAAAAAGATCAAGAAAATCAAAATAAATATTAAAGGAAGGAGGTCTAGCAGTACCAGATTTTAAACTGTGTTATAAAATAGTCATTATTATATTCGGAATAAAAATTAGTCTTGAAGACTTTATACTAATTTATAGGTAGTTGTTAGTAAAGAAAAAGAAAGAGAGAAATAAGTTTTCCTACCTTTTTAACTCAAAGTAAGATCAGGTCCAAGATTCAAGTCTGGGATGGTTCCCTCCATTCCTCTGCTTACCAGAGATGGCTGCATAGATAAGGCACCAGGATGGCTCAGATAATAACTTAGAGGGTAAACCAGAGAGAAATATGGGAGCCAAGAGCCCCAGGATGTTCACTGGCTTTTTAAGTCTTGCCTAAACCCCTCCCCTAGATGCTTCACACTCCTCCAATTGTCCCATGACCTCCATACTGTAAACCTTAAAATTTCTTAGACTTATAAATGTTGGAAATTTCACCATTGGGAAATTTCATACTTGAAAAATTTCCTACTGATAGTCTATTGGAATGTGAACCCCCCCCTTGGCATGGGAGGCTCCTTCTCCTCTCTACTTAAGATTACTTTAGGACAGAAATCTTTTTCTGAACAATGGAAAGGGCTTTGACCTATGCTTAAGCACAGAACAGGAAGTTCTTTGAGTCATGATTGATTTTAGAATTGATACAATAGAGATACTTGGAATGACAGAACCAGGTCTTGGAACTTCCAATCTCCACCCTACTCAGGGTAACAGGGTTTAGGAAGGGCTGCAGCAAAGGATCAAGATTTAATTATTTGAGAATATGACCTTCAACAGACATGTGCAAAGCCACAGACCTCTGGGTGGTCCTGGGTTAAGCTAGAGCCACCATTGGCACAGGGAAGACATGGACAGTGATTGGTAGATGTGAGAACTGAGGGGAGGGAACTTAGATAGTTTCCTTAAAGATAGCGGGGTCTGAGGACTAGGTTGGTGGGAGAGGTTTTGCTCTGAGAGGTGGTGCTCTGAGAAGCTTGCTCTAAAGGAAGCTGGAGGTGGAGGCCCCTGAGACTGTTTCTCCATTTTGGTCACGTGAGTGATAGGGACTGATCTCTTTTCTTTGCCTCAGCTATCTAAGGGCTTGGGCCTTTTGGCCCAGCCAAAACAGAGGGGGTATTTAAGCCCTATTCCATTCTCTCTCTCTCTCTCTCTCTCTCTCTCTCTCTCTCTCTCTCTCTCTCTCTCTCTCTCTCTCTCTCTCTCTCTCTCTCTCTCTCTCTCTCTCTCTCTCTCTCTTTCTCTCTAATACCTTTCTTCCTCCTGTTTGTAATTAAACTCCATAAAAGGTTGACTGCTGACTTGAGTTTTCATTAAGGAATTACATAGCTGAATTCCTTGGCGACCTTAAATTAATATATATATCAGTCTTTTAAAGTGATTTCCTTGTCACAATACTTCAAATATATTTACAGGACTCTGGATGATCAGGTATCTGGCCTGCCTTGCTGGCAGCCCAAATATAAAACGCTGTGTATCCTATGGTGAATCTTTCTAGGATTGGACTGGCTTGGTGGTACATCTGATATCTAATTCACACAATCAAAACTAATTGGTATTGACTAAGAAATAGAAAGGCAGATCAGTTTAATAAAACAGACATACAACAAACAGTAAAAGATTATGGTAATCTTGTATTGGACAAAAGCATGGATCCAAGTTTGGGGGGCTAAGAAATCAATATTTGGTAAATATTGCTGGTTAAACAGGAAAGTAGTTTGGCAAAAACTAGGTATATTTATTATATGATTTTCATAGATCTTACACCATTCACTCAGATAATATCAAAATGAATACATTATATAGACATAAAAGGAGATAACATAAGTAAATTTGAACAGGGAACATATTACCTATTAGATTTTGTTGTGTAATTTCTAACCACAGGAATGGAAATGATAAGCAAAATCTCCAAATCATAAAATGAAGATAGGTTTATTGTAGGAGGGCTGGTCCCAGAACAAAACTGAACTTCTGAACAAACAACTTCTGTACAAAACTGAACAAAAGACTCCAAGCACTGTGAAAGACCTTCCTATATACCCTAAAGAATTAGACAACTTTTATGCTAGGACAAAAATAATCCAAGACTGATAAAAATAGAGAGATGTGGATTGGTTGAATTAATCAGGAAATACTTTTCACTGGTAGAAGTCATTTGATGATGACTTACAAGTCATGTGATGGAAAATGGGGAGGAGTTGGGGGAGCCTAGAGAAGTGGCACAAATGGGCAAGGGGGGAGCCGTGGAGGCTGAATTAGTAATGTAAAGGAGAAGAGTCAGTGATTTGGGGTAGTACCAGGCTTCAAACCCCAGGTCAGGTGTACTTCAAGAGCATGATTATTGCATGATATAGCAACTTTGAGGGAAGGGGCTGACACTAAGGCCTATGCTAAAGTATAATAATTCTGCTAGAATAATCACAAAATTCTACTAAAATGATGACATACTAATTATTTTAGAATTACAATTATGATTATCTCAATACTACTGTTAACATTAAAATCTAATCCTTATATAAGGGGGTAGAGGATTTTTCTCTCATAATTCATGGATAGGAGAGGAATTCATGATTCAACAAGAGATGAAGATCATTGTGAAACATAAATGGATAATTTTGAATATATTAAATTGAAAATATCCATACAAATAAAACAAATATTTCCAAGATTAGAAGGAAAGCAGGAAATTGGAGAAAAAAATGATAGTCAGATTCTTGGATAGAGGTCTCATATCTAAAATACATTAAGAACTTTGTGAAATTTATAAGAATAAGAACCATCTCCCAAATGAAAAATGGACAAAATATATGAATGGAAAATTTTTGGATGAAGAAAACAGAGTCATATATAGGTAATGAAATAATGCTCTAAATCAATACTGAATAGAGAAATGCAAACCAAAACAATTCTGAGATACCATATCATACCCATCAGACTACGTAAAGTGACTAAAGGGCAAAATGGCAAATGTTGGAGGGGATGTGGAAAAATGGGTACTCTAAAGTACATTGATAGAGCTGTGAACTGGTCCAATCACTTTGGATAGCCATTTGGAATTAAACCAGAGAGTTATAATACTGTGTTTATCCTTATAACCGGTGATACCATTGCTGGATCTGTTTCCCAAGGAGATCAAGAAAAAAGCAAAAGAAACTATATGTTCCAAAATATGTGTTGTAGCTCTCTTTGTAATAACAAAGAATGAAAATTGAGGGGATGCCCATTGATTGAGGAATAGCTCAGCAAATTGTGGTATATGGTTTTGTTGGAATATTACTGCACCATAAGAAATGATTAGCAGGCCAATTAAAAAAAAAAAGACTTAGCAAGAACAGCATGGGATAATGAATAATGAAATGAGGAGAACCAAGAAAACATCATACACAGTTTCAGAATTAATACTGCAAGAATAAATTATAAATATTATTCTCAGAGAATGAATTGAAAGGAGAAAACATGAAAGATTTAAGTCATGTGAACATTTCTATCTCCCAGACAATACCTTTTGTGATGCAGGGAAGAGAGGGAGGGATTTGAATATGTGGATAAATTCTACTAATATATTCACATATGTGTGTATATTTTAAAAACATAGGAATTGTATATCCAGAAGGAAACACAGAGAAGCAAGAAAGTTTTGAAAATTTCATATAAGATTTCTTATGTAATAACAATGAAAAGTAAACTAAAGATATAAGAGATTTGTGATTTCTTCTATGTATTATCTTCCTATTCTTTGTATATGGAAAATGCTTGTTTTATTTGGTTTTGTAAAATTTGGAATAAAAAATAAAATAAAATAATAAATAAAAATAAACAAATTAGAGAAGAAAAAGAAAATATGAGTAGTATAGTTCCAGTGCTTTTTTAAAAGATAAATTTTTTAGGAAAGCAGGAAAGATGACTAATGTGGACTTATCTCATGTCTACACAAGTATAGTATCTGTGTACCTAAAGAATTCATGAGAGTTTTCAGGGGCAAAGTCAAGATAGTGAAGTAGAGACATGAAAACTCTAATCTCTCTGAGAATCCTTTCCAACCAACTTTAAACCATGCTTCAAAATAAATGCTCAAGTGACAGAAACAACAAGGGAAGAGAGTGAATCAACTTTCCTGCCCAAAACAGTTTGGAATGTACGTAAAATATGTCCAGTTCTCTGGGATGAGAAGGGATCACATCATACAGCAAGGCCATGCCAAAAAGTACTGAGGGAAGCCAACAGAAAGTTCCCTCCTCCATCTACCTAGTGCTCCAGCTTCTGAACCTGGGTCCAAGTCAAGAATGAGATCTCAACACCCTCCATAAGCCAAGAGCAGAACATCCCACACCTTTGATGTTCTAAGTCCTAGAACAAGCCTGCAGTGAGGCCCCAAGCCCCAGCACAGAACAATCTGCAAGGTTTCTGGCTGATGTAGGTGTAGAGTGAGGCGCAGATGGAAACACCCAAGGTAAAGCTCCAAGCCTCAGCACAATATAGTGAAGCTGGCCTATACATGCAGTGAGGATCTAACCCCAGCATAAGGCAACTCATGTTGTGCCTAGCTAATATAAGTTCAGAATAAGGCTAGGAGGCCCTGACTAAGCCTAGAGTGAGATCCCAAAATCTAGCTTAAGGCATCCAGTAGTGTTCCTAGCCTGTGTAAGCCAATAATGAGGAACCCTTGCCTAAGCTGGGTGTGAGGTCTTAAGAACAAGTGCAAGGCAGTCTGCAGTGCCTAGCTGATAAAAGCCTAAGGGAATACTCAGAGCCCCTGCCCAAACCTAAGGTGAGGCCCTGAGTCCCAGCACAAGGTAGCTCACAGTGCTCTGTGTCCTGTAAGTCCCTGAGGGAGACTGAATCAGTGGTGGGATGTGGGCTTTCAGATCTCCCAGTCCACAGGCTATTGTACAACCTTGAAAGAATTGCAATTTGTAGGATTCCAGAATGAGAGCTGAGGAGAACAGCAAGGAAAAAATGAAGTTTAAGAGTGCCTCCTCTAACATGAGAACAAATCCCACCTTTTAGATAAAAAGAAAAGTCAAGAAAAAGGCTAAGAACAATGGGAAAATATAAAAAACCCACCTAACTATAAAAAAATCATTATACAGATAAAGAAGAGCAAGGCACAGATTCAGAAGAGAACCATGAGATCAAAGTGGTGACATGTAAAATTTCAAAGAAAAATGGAAATTGGTCTCAGGCTCTGGAAAAATTAAAAAAAGATTTTAAAAATCAAATAAGAGAGGCAGAAGAAAAATGGGAAAGAGAAATAAAAGCAATGCAAGAAGAAAACAAAATTTAAAAAGCAGAGTTTGTTGAGAGAGGTACAAAAATTCAATGAAAAGAGAATTTAATAAAAAAGAATTGGCTAAATGGAAAAGGAGATTCAAAAGCTCATAGAAGAAAATAATCTCTTAAAAATAGAGTTGGGGAAGTAGAAGTTAATGATTTCATGAGACATTAAGAAACAATAAAAACACAAGAGATTGAAAAAAGAGATGAAAATATGAAATATAAATATCCCATTGTAAAAACAAGTTAACTTGGAAAATAGATCCATGAGAGACAACTTAAGAATAAAAGCTTGGATATCATATTGAAAGAAATTATCAAAGAAAAGTGCCCTGATATTCTTGAACAAGTGGATAAAAGACATTGAAATAATCTACTATTGACCTGAAATAATTCCCCAGATGACAATACCTAGGAATAATATAACTGAATTCCAGAGCTTCCAGGACAAGGAGGAAATACTTCAGATTTCCAGAAAGAAACAATTTAAATGTCATGGGGGCACAGCTAGGATTACTCACGACTTAGTAGCTTCTACATTAAAGGATCACAAGGCTTGGAATATGATATTCCAGAAGGCAAGGAACCTAGGTTTACAACTAAGAATCACCTCGCTAGCAAAACTGAGTATATTCTTTCAGGGGAGAAAAATAGTCACTTAATAAAAGAGACTATTTCCATGCTTTTGTGTTGAAAAGTTGAGAACTAAAAAAGAAAATTTCATGTTCAATGCAAAACTCCAAGAGAAACATAGAAGATAAACAAGAAAGAGAAAAGTTAAGAGATTCAAGGTCAAACTATTTATATTCCTACATGGAAAGATGGTATTTGTAACTCTGAAATTTTTTATCATTATCAGAGCAGTTACAAGGAGTATTTTTAGACAGAGGATGTGGGAGTAAGTTGATCGATATTTCAGGATGTACAAAAAGAGTGTTGCAAAAGAGGATTGCACTGAGGGAAAAGGGAAGAAATAGGCAGAACAGGGTAAATTATCTAACCTAAAGAGGGACAAAAACATTATTATAGAGGAGTAGGGAATTAGAGGAGTGATGGCAGTGCTTAAACCTTACTCTCATCAGAATTGTATCAGAGAAGGAATAACAACTATATCAATTTGGGTATAGAATCCTATCTTACCCTTTAGAGAAATAGGAATGGGGGTAAGACAAGGGAGAGTAACAGAAAGTAAGGGGAAGTGGAGATGGTTAAAAGCAAAAACACTTCTGAAGAAGGACAGAGTGAAAGGAGAAAGACAGAATGAAAAAGAAAAAGAGGAAAATACACAAAAGAAAAGAAAAAGGGAATACATAATTGGTAATTAAAACTGTCAAGGTGAATGCAATGAATTCACCCATAAAACAGAATCAGATAACAGAGTATATTAAAAAAAACTTGAATCCTATGATATGTTGTTTATAGGAAGCACATTTGAGAAAGGGAGACACAGAGGAAAGGTAAGAGGTTAGAGCAGAATTTATTGTGTTTCAGCTAAAGTTAAAATCAAGACTAGTAATTATAACCTCAGACAAAGCATGCAAAAATAGATCTAATTTAAAGAGATAAGGAAGGAAATTATTATTTGATAAAAAGGTACCATAGACTATGAGGTAATATCAACACTACTAGTATAAACACCAAATGGTATAGACTCCCAATTTTTAAATGAGAAATTAAATGAATTTCAGGAAGAAATATAAATTGAAACTATACTAGTAGGGGACCTGAATTTTTCCCTCTTAGAACTAACTAAATAAAAAATAAATAAAGAAGAAAATGTGTGATGGAAGGGAATGCAATGTTAGAAAAGTTAGAACTAATAGATTTATGGAAAAAAATTGAATGGGAATAGGAATATGCCTTCATTTCAGATATATATGATACCTTCACAAAAAGTGACCATTTATGACTTTAAGGCATAAAACTTCACCAACAAATGCAGAAAAGTAGAAATAATAACTGCATTCTTTTAATATCATAATGTAAAAATATTAGGATTAATAGGGGTCCATGGAATAACAAATCAAAAATTAATTGGAAATTAAAGTATCTAATTCCAAAGAAGGGGTGGGTCAAAGAACATATCATAGAAACAATAATTTCAGTAAGAAGAATGACACAGAACACAACAAATCAGAATTTATGGGATATGGACAAAGCATTACTTAAAGGCAAATTTATATCTCTAAAATCTTATATCAACAAAATAGAGGGGGGAATAGATCAATGAATTGGGCATGCAATTAAAAAAACTAGAAAAAGAACAAGTTTAAAATCCCCAATTAAAGACTAAATTGGATAATTTTAAAATCAAAAGAGAAATCAAGGAAATGGAAAGTAATAGAACCATTGTACTAAAAATAATACTGAGTTCTTTTCATGAGGGAAAATAAAATAGGTAGAACATTGATTAATTTGATAAAAAGGGGAAAGAATTGATCTAACCAATATCAAAAATAAAAATGGTAGATTCACCACCAATGAAGATGAAATTAAATAATTATTAGGAGCTATTTTGCCCAATGATTTGTCAATAATTCTGACAATCTAAGTTAAATGGATGCATATTTACAAAAATATAAGTTGCCCAGATTAACAAAAGAGGAAATAGAATACTTAAATTATCCCATTTTTGAGAAATAAAGTAAAAAAACCATCACTGAACTCCCTAGGAAAAAATCCCTAGTGTGAGATGGATCCATAAGTAAATTCTATGAAATATTTAAAGAACAATTAATCTCAATACTATAAAACTATTTAGAAAAATAGGCCTGGAAGCAATACTACCAAATTCTTTTTATTACTCAAATATATCTAATCCAGGAAGAGCAAAATCAAAGAGAAAAAAGTATAGGCTAGTTTTCTTAATGAATACAAATGCAGAAATTTTAAATTAAATACTAGCAAGGAACTACTGTAATATATCATGAGGATAATTCAGTATAAACAGGTGGGATCTATACTAGGAATACAAGTCTGGTTTAATATTAAGAAAACCATCAGCATAATTGACCATATCAATAAACATACTGACAAATCACATGATTATCTCAAAAGATAGAGAAAAAGCCTTTAACGAAATACAATACCCATTCCTATTAAAAACACTAGAAAACAGAAATAAATTAGTCTTTATTTAAAATGAGAAATCATATCTATATAAAACCATCAATAAGCATAAATTGCATGGGGATAAGTTAGAAACCTTCCCAATAAGAAGGACCTTCACCCTTCAAGGGTTAAGAAAATGCCTGTTATCTCCATTATTACTTAATATTTTACTAGAAATGCTAGGTATAGTAATAAGAGAGGAAAAGTAAATTGAAGAAATTAAAATAGTCAATAAAAAATTAAATCATAATTTTTTTTGATGATAAGATGATGTAGATAATCCTAGAGAATCAACTAAAAAACTAGTTGAAAAAATAACTTTAGCAAAGTTGCAGAATATAAATAAACCCACTATAATCAGCATTTCTATATACTACCAACAAAGTCCAGCAGCAAGAGAAAGAGAAATTCCATTTGAAGTAACTCTAAACAATATAAAATATCTGGGAATCTACTTTCCAAGGTAAACTTGGGAATTATATGAATACAATTATGCAACACTTTTTTCACAAATAAAGTCAGATCTAAACAACTGAAAAATATTAATTGCTCATGGATCAATCAAACTAAGATTATAAAAATGACAATTCTACCTCAGTTAATTTATTTATTCAGTGATCTACAAAGAAAACTACCGAAAAGTATTTTAAAGAACTAAAGGAAAATTTAACAAAATTTATCTGGAAGAAATAAAAAATCAAGGATATCAAGAGAATTAATGAAAAAATGTAAATGAAGATGGCCTAGCAGTACCAGATTCCAAATTATATTATATAGCAGTCATCATTTAAAAAATCTGGTATTGGCTAAGAAATAGAATGGTATATCAATGGAATAGATTAGATACACAATATATAGGGACAAATGGCCTTAGCAAGCTAAAATCCAATCCAAAGATGTTAGCCTTTGGGATAACAACACACTAACAAAAACTGCCTAGAAGACTGGAAAACAGTATGGCAGAAAATAGGTAGAGACCAGTATGCTCAAAATGAGCATTTGATTTAGACAAAAAGGGTTATGCCATAAGTAATTAGGGAAACAAAGAATGGTTTACCTATCAAATATATAGAGAAAGAAAAAACATATGAACAAATAAGAGGTAGAACATTACAAAATATAAAATGAGTGTTTTGTATTCCATTAAATTTTTAAAGTTTTGTACAAACAAAACCAATGTAATTAAGATGAAAAGGGAAACAACAAATTTGGGAAAAAATTTCAATGATAAAGGTCTAATTTCTTAAATATATAGAGATCTAAGTCAAATTTCTAATGCTAAAAGTCATTCCCCAATGAACAAATGGTCAAAAAACATGAACAAGCAATTTTCATTTAAAGAAATCAAAGCTATCAATAATCATATGAAAAAATGTTCTAATTACTCTTGATTATAGAAATGCAAATGAAAACAACTCTAAAGTGCCACCTCATACCTATCAGCTTGGCCAATATGACAATAAGGAAAAATAATAATGTTGGAGGGAATATGGCACTTTTGGGATGCTAATATATTTTTGGTGGAGTTGCTACCTGGAAAACTCATTCTGGAGGGCAACTTGGAACTATTCCCAGAGAGTTATAAAACCACACACTCTTTAATCCTATAATACCACAACTCATAAGTCTATATTCCAAAATGATATAAATAAGGAGGAAGGGACCTATTTGTACAAAATATTTATAGTAGTTCTTTTTATGAAAAAGAATTAGAATTTGAGGAGATATACATCAATTGGAGAATGGATGAACAAATGATAATACATATATAATCAGTTCAAATTGCTTACCATTTCCAGGAGGAGGAAGAAAGAGGAGGGAAGGAAACAATTTGGATCTTATGATTTCAGGAAATATGTGGAAAATTCTTATTACATAGAATTGGGAAAATATAATAATATCTTAAAAATAATGGAGCAATTTCAAAGTAGCTTCAAAATATTTCATCAAATCAGTTGTGTAGTATATCACAGATTGAACATCAAGATAATGGGCTGATTTTTATTTTTTTACTGAATTAAGCAGATTTTTTGGCTCCATATGTAGTCTATACAAAATCATAATAGCTATTATAGAGAGAGTTTCATCATAACTCTGAGGTGCATTCTGTTATTCTCATTTTATAAGAAAGGAAATGGGTAAAAATTGAGATGAGTGATTTGCCTTTTATATTTTTTAATTCAGGTCTATCTCAAACCCAAGTCCTATTCTCTTACCCACTGCACCCACTAAGTTTCATTTTATCATGTTAGCATGGAAATTTAACCTTTTAATTTCTACTCAGACCAAAGAAAAGAGACTAGTAAACTGTCAAAACATTATGTTTTAAAAAGAATGAATAGTTACTTCAGAATTTTTATCAGTTGTGGTGCTACTATATTCATGTCATTAGTATTACTGTGAAGAAAGAAGTTTTCAAACATTAATGTGTTATAGAAATGTAAATTATATTTATTGTTAATAAGACTCAGTTGGCAAGAAGAAAGAGCATGTCAAGCAAAATTTTAAATGCTTTACAAATATCTCATTTAATGAGAATCTCAGTATTACTTATAAATATCACATGAGGTAGACAATCATATTATGCCCATTGTACAGATGAGGAAAGGAGTTGAATGAATTGTTCTGGTCTCACATCTAGTAATTGTCTCAGGCTAAATTTTAACACAAGTCTCTCTGACCCCAAGTCCAACTTTCAATCCACTGAGCCACAGATCTTCAATTTGAGTTAAATACTGAGTTCCCTTAGTCTCTCAGTCTTACAAAGTAACCAGTTGTTACTTATGCCTCAGCTCTGCTTTTCTTAGGGTGTTATCAATTTCTTATAACAGTCTAGAGGCAATATTTGTGCCTATTGTCAAAATGTAGGGCTCATAACCCTTTATCCCAATGGCTGCTCCAATTCATTCTTTCCCTACAAGCATTTTATTTAAGGTCAATTAGTAATTTTTCAATAGACATTTATAAGTCCCTATTATGTTCCAGGCCTTGTTGGAGCTCTGGGGATGCAAAAAGAGACCCCCTCCAAATAATCCTTGGCCTCAAGAAGGTCACTTTCAAGGAGTTTCTTTGAAATGAATATATTGCTGAGAAGCAACCTCCCAGTAATGGATAGAAAGTTAGCCAAAAAGCAAGAATATGTAAGTCCTCCCTTTGGCACATAGTGTCTATGACCCTAGGCAAAGCAATTCAATTTTAAATATTCTAAAAATCTCTCTTAAACTATAAAGTATAGAGAAGGTATTGACCTGTGTTGATGGAGGGAGTTTCCTCCTTTTTGGGGTTCTCTACATGCCATTGGACCTGATCCTATTCTTATCTCCAGTTTTGATAATGCCCCCTGCATATGAATTTCTAGGCTGAAGTGCTGAGAAACAAGGGACTTGCCCATGTTCATACAGTTAGAAAGGACAAGGACTCAGGATTTCCTGACTAGTCTAAGGCATGGCCTTTTATTGATTGTATTAAGCTACTTCTCAGGAAAAAATATATGCATAAATATAAAAAAGGTCTGACAAATTATTTCTGGGCATATTTTAGGGAATAACTTTCTATAGGTTTCCAAGGAATAGTTTTACTTTGCTTTGCTTTGTTTTTCCTCTTCCCAAAATTGTGACCTTCATAGTTTTTAACTTGTTTCAGTTTCAGTCATAATATAGACCAAAGATTAACTTGAAAACTGTTTCTAGTGCTAGTTTAGCAGATTCTCTTTCTAAATCTGCATTTTTCACTGTATGCCTAAAAAAATAGGATTACTTAAAAAGGGGGGGGGAGAAATTTACTTAAGTCATCTTAAGGATAATTAAAATATTATTTAGTTGATGGTGGTAATATTCATCATAGCTTAGGCACCAAAATGTATCTCTCCTTAAAAAACATAGTTCTCTCTTCAATGAATGCATTTATCAGACAAATTATGCATCTTGATTTAAACAGTGAACAAAGAAAAATGAACTTGTCTTTTGAATAAATATACCTGGGTTTACATAAGCACACATATATACATATGTTGGCATTTTGCAGTAATGAATTGGGTGAATGAGATTAGAATTGTAGAATTTAAAATTGAGCCTCCATTTATCAGCATAAAAGCTTTAGGAATGGAAAAGAGAGAGCTAAGTTATGACCTCAGCCTCTCATATGTCAACGCTTTTCCCATTTGTCTACTAGAGTTGGCTAAAAGGAGAGTTCATTCCTTATTGAAGAGTGAATACATCCCAAGCAAGTAAAACCCATTTGAGTTAGCCTGTATTTAGCTGCACTGTAATTTGGAAGGCTACTGTTTCAAACTTAACTTACTCCTTTACTGTAAAGAACTGGAGTTCAAGTTAAGGGCAATGGAGTATCATAAATAGGAATCCAGTCTTTGAATTAGGAAGTCCTGAGTTCAAGGTAAATTCCCTCTCTTTCACCTCCAAGCTGTGTGAATAGGAGCAAGCCCCTTAATCTTTCAGTGCTGCCATACTCCTGGCAACTATCTAATACTATTATATAAATTACAATAGAGTTCTATATCTGCAGATAAAGATTACATATCTATATCATCAGAGATTCTTCTTTAGAAGCTTCTTATACCAAGGAGACTACATATATGCTTATAAAAACATTCAGGGGGCAGAGCCAAGATGAAGGAGTGAACCAAAGCTGCTCTGTGTCACCACAAGAATCCTCTCTGACCAAGATTAAAATATTGCCACAAAATGACTATAGGAGTAAAAACCAACAAAAAGACAGAGGAAAACAACTTTCAAGAAAAGAATAACCCAAAAGGTAGGCAGAGATCATCAGGGAAACTGGGGTGAGAGGAAAGCAGAGCCAGCAAAAGGCTGTAGCAAGGAGGGAAGAACAAGCAAAGAGCAAGATACCTCTCATCTCCACCTCACTTCCACTCTCCCATATTTGGAACTTAAGTCTAAGCTAACACTCAGATTCTGAGATCCTGCCTAAGTAAATAGTGGTACAAGTCAATCCACACCCCTTGAAATTTCAAACCTGTGTAGAAGTCCAGAGTCCCAGCCCAGGGAACTTTGGACTGAAGTGGGTTGATATATGTAGACTCAGAGCAAAGCCAGGATTTTTAGTGTGGCCTTGAGATAAGGACATAGTACGCAGTTTTGGGTGGCTAATAGTACTAAGTACAAGCTACTAAGAACTGTACTTTCTGCCTAAAGCTCAGGGTGGAACTCCAAGATAGGATAATCAAGGGTGTGCCTGATTGGATAAAGTACACAGCAAGACCAAAAAATTGAGTCTAAACCTGGGACTAGAATTTGATCAGCCCTGACCAAGGTCAGAGTGAAATCAAAAGCTTATACTCAAGGCCACATCCTTAAGCCACAAGCATCTCAAGGGTAAATTGAATCAGCAGGAAAAGGGACCTCCCAGAGCTCTCAGGTCCAGAAAATTAGATGAGAATTACATAAAGCAATGACTAAAATTTAATAGTGTACCCAAATTTCCCAGAAAACAGAGCCTACCCATAATTAGATAGAAAAAATAAACAAACAACAAAAAGTACCTAACTCTAAAGAATTCTTATGGAGACAAAGAACAAGGTACAGACACAGAAGGCGACAGTGAAAGCAAAGGAAATACAGGCAAAGTCGAAAAAAATAAAATGGATTGACACAAATTACCAAAGTGCTCAAAAAAGACTTCAAGACCAATTAAGAAAGGCAATGGAAAAGTGGGGAAGAAAAGTGAAAGTGATGCAAGAAGAAATGGGCCAATTGAAAAAGGAGAACCAAAAACTTACAGAGGAAAATCAGGTCTTAAAAATCAGACTTGACCATCTAGAAACTAATGATTTTATGAGAACTAAAGAAGCAATAAAGCAGAATCAAAAGAAATATAAAACAGAGGAAAACATGAAATATCTTATTGCAAAAACAACTGACCTATAAAATGTTAAGGATAAAATTAGGGTTGTTGACTGAATATATTATTTTTGTGGTTGCCAGGGATATAAATTCAATCCCAATAAAAAACTCAAGTCAGTTTGGGATTTTTATGATGGTTTAATTACAATAGTAGGAAGAAATTAAGATGAAGAGAGAGAGAGGAAAAGGTATAAGATTTTCTCTGGCCTGAAGTAAGTCAAAGGGAGTTCAGAGGCCTTGGCCAAGGAGCCTTCTCAGAAGATTAAATCGAGCTTGGCTTGCAGCCATGAGGTCTCCTATGAGATGAGGGGACTTCCTCGGAGGATAGTGCCTTCAGGAGGTTAAGGAAAGGAGGAATCAGTCTAACCACTCACCAAGGTCGCTCAGGGAAGACACCTCACCTAAAACATGCTACAGAACCAAAACCCACAAGCACTCCAAAACACTGTCCAGAGCTCCCAAACTTGCCAAGAGAGGTCAGAGAGAGGAAGTGATGCAAAATAAATAGACCATTCTTTAAATCATTGCCTGAAGCTCACATGTACCAATGGTAGCTTAAGCTTGGCTTAGGGCAGCCCAGGGTGTCTGTCAGTTGTTTCTGATTTGTCACTTGCTAGCACTTGTGGGTCATAGCCCATCCTCCTCACAGTTAATCCTTAAGTGAGGGGTGTATACATTCCTGTTGCTAGAATTCTAAAGATTAAGCAGGGTGGAGTAAATCTAAAATTCACAAAAATACATGTAGGAGAGACAATTTGAGAATTATTAGATTACTTAAAAGCCATATTCAAGAAAAAAATCCTTGGACGTATTATTACAAGAAATTTTCAAAGAATACTTCCTAGAGATCCTCAAATAAGAAAATAAAATTGAAATTGATAGAATTCAAAGATAACCTCTAGAAAGAAATCCTCAAATGACAACTTTGAGGAATATAATAGCTAAATTCAAGAGCCACAAAGCCAAGGAAAAAATTCTTTAAGCAGCCAGAAAGAAATCACTCAAATACCACATTGCTAAAATAAGGATCACACAGGACCTAACAGCTTCTACATTAAAGTATCAAAAGTCATGGAATATGATATTCAGGAAGACAATATATTTTGGTTTATAATCAGTGTCACCTATCCAGCAAAACTCAGTATATTCTTTCGGGGGGGGAAAGGGGAGGATGGTCATTTAATTAGATAGAAGATTTCCAAGGATTCCTGAGGAAGAAAACTATAGACCAATTTCATTAATGATCATAGTTGCAAAAATCTTAAATAAAATACTAGCAAAAAGACAACAGCATGCTATCACAAGGATTATTCATTATGACCAGGTGGGATTTATACCAGGCATGCAAGGATGGTTTAATATTAGAAAAACCATACACATAATTGACCATATCAATAATCAAACCAACAGAGATCACATGATTATCTCAACAAATGCAGAAAAAGCCTTTGACAAAATATAACATCTATTCCTATTGAAAACATAAGAAAACATAGGAATAGAAGAGCCCTTCCTCAAAATAATAAACAATATATATATCTATAACCATCAGCAAATATCTTCTGAAGTAGGGACAAGTTAGAAGCCTTCCAAATAAGATTAGGAGCAAAGCAAGGATGACCATTATTACCTCTATTATTTAGTTTTGTACTAGAAATGTGAGTGGTAGCAATTAGAAAAGAAAAAAGAAATTAAAGATATGAACAAAAGTAGGCAATGAGGAAACGAAACAATTACTCTTTGCAGATGATATGATGTTATAATGAAAGAATCCTAGAAAATCAAGTAAGACTAGTGGAAATAGTTAACAACTAGCAAAGTTGTAGGGTATGAGATAAACCCACAAAAATCATCAGCATTTCTATATATTTCCAACAACATTCAGCAGCAGAAGTTAGAAAGAGAAACTCCATTTAAAAATCACTCTAGAAAATATAGAATATTTAGGAATCTATCTAGCAAGATAAATTCAGGAATTATATTATCACAACTACAAAACACTTGTCACAAAATTAAAACTGGATCTAAATAATTGGAAAAACAAATTAAAATCTTACCTAAATTAATTTACTTATTCAGTGCCACACCTATCAAATTACAAAAAAAAAACAACAACCTTTTTTATAGAATTAAAAAAATTATTAAAAAGTTCATCTGGAAGAACAAAAGATAAAGAATACCAAGGGAAATGGTGAAAAAAATTGTGAAGAATGGGGCCTAACAATAGCAGATCTTAAACTGTATTATAAAGCAGTGGTCATCAAAATAATATGGTACTGGCTAAGAGGCAGAAGGGTGGAGGAATGGAATAGACTAGGGATAAATGACCTCAGCAAGCTAGTGTTTGATAAACTCAAATATCCCCACTTTGGGGACAAGAATTCATTAATTGATAAAATCTGCCAGTAAAATTAGAAAACAGTATGGGAAAAATGAGTTCTAGATCAGCATCTCACACCCTATACCAAGGTAAATTCAGAATGGGTAAATGACTTAAATATAGGGAATGAAATCATGAATAAATTATGTGTAAATAGAATAGTATAGCTGTCATATCTGTGGGAAAGGAAGGAATTTAAGACCAAGCAAGAGATAGAGAACATTATAAAATGTAAAATGAGTAATTTTAATTATATTAAATTAAAAAGGTTTTCTGTAAACAAAACCAATACAACCAAAATTAGAAGAAAAGCAACAAACTGGGAAAAAATCTTTATAACAAAACTCTGACAAAGGTTTAATTTTTCCAAATATATAAGGAACTAAGTAAAATTTACAAGAAATCAAGCCATTTCCCAATTGACAAATGGCTAAGGGATATGAATAGGCAGTTCTCAGATGAAGAAACAAAACTATCACATGAAAAAGTATTCTAAATCCCTCCTGAGTAGAGAAATGAACATTAAAACAACATTGAAGTACCATCTTAAACCTAGCAGACTGGCCAATATGGCAGCAAAGGAAAGTGATAAATGTTGGAGGGGATGTGGCAAAATTGGGACACTACTACACTGCTGGCAGAGTTGTGAATTAATCCAATGATTCTGGAGGTCAGTTTGCAACTGTGCCCAAAGGGCTTTAAAATATTTCTTGCCCTTTGACCCATCCATACCCTGCTGGGTTTATACCCCAAAGAGATAATAAAAAAAATAATTATCCAAAAATATTTATATGCCCGCTCTTTTTGGTGGCAAAAAATTGGAAAATGAAGCATCTGAATGTGATAGAATATTGTTGTGCTGAAAGGAATAATGAACTGGAGGAATTCCATGTGAACTGGAATGCCCTCCAAGAATTGATGCAGAGCAAAAGGAGCAGAATCAGGAGAACATTGTACACAGAGACTGATACATTATGACACAATTGAACATAATGAATTTCTCTACTAGCAGCAATGCAATGATCCAGGACAATCCAGAGGAACTTATGAGAAGAATGCTGTCCATATCCAGAGAACGAACTGTGGGAGTAGAAATGCAGAAGAAAAACATATGATTGATCACATGGTTCAATAGGGATATGTTTGGGTTTTTAAATGTTAAAAGATCACTCTACTGCAAATATGAATAACATGGTAATAGGTTTTGAACAATGATACATGTATAACCTAATGGAATTGCTTGTCAGTTCCAGGAGGTGGGAGGAAAGAGGTGTGGGAAAAAATCATGAATCATTGAACCATGGAAAAATGTTCTAATTAAATTAATAAATAAATTACCTTTTTTAAAAAAGAAATAGAGCTTTAGACATAGCAAAAGAAATTAGAAAACAAAAAATTATACTAAAATTATATTCATAAATGTTAAATGAACTAGGATATACTTTGTTCTTTTGGTAAAATTGATTTATATAATCAGTGTAATAAAGTGACAGTACAGACAATTCTCAATTTACAAATGGCGTGTATTTTAAAAGCATTCTCTAGAGTAGGAATTCTTAACATGGAAGTCCATTGCTCCCCCACAAGGTGGTTGGTGATCATGGATAGATATGGTGAAAAACATTACATCTTCATTCTTATTAACCACCAGTTGAAATTTGGCATTTCTTTTACTAAGCGAAAAGCAGTATTTTGAGAATGAGTTTTAAGGCTTTACTAGACTACTAAAGTAGTTCAGGACTCAAAAAACAATAAGAGCCCTTATTCTTCTACTTTATCCCATATGGAGGCCATTGTTACAGCAATTACAACATGAATGATTTGGGGGGAAAGTGAAACTTTTATAGAATCCATGAAGTCAGAAGTAAAAAAGGGAAGGCAATCCATCTGGGAAAAAAATCACACTAATTTGTGAAGGATGGATAGCCACTTAACTATTTAAAATTTTAAAGGATAAGATAACTGTAAACTCAAGTAGACTCCAAAAAAAGGAAATAGCTTTTTGGGAGATTGATGCCTTCTGAAGAACAAATTCAGGGAGAATTGGCCGGAATATATGATGGTTGCCTTGGACAAATGTATCTTCACATTACTTTCTGAAATCTTTTACTTCATGTTATTACATTGCCTGAAACCCCATCCATCAGAAACATATTTAAGATAACAATTTTTTTAACATGAAGGGTTAAGAGGCTGTCATTCACTCACACATTATTCTTGATTTCTTTAATCAGATTTCTTCCCTTTTAACACTTGATTGAAATTGCTTTACTTAGTGAATGAGAGCTTTTATTCAGGCAGAGGGAAAGGAGGTAATTTGAGAAAATGAAGTTTTTAAAGGGGCAGGGTTGGGCAGCCCTTAGAATCATTATTTAGTGGAAGGGTCTTGGGAGAAGATAAAGGCACTGGGAACTGAGAATACATTCAATAGAATGTACAAGGGTGTGAAACATAAAAGAGATGGAAGAATATATTTTTTAAAAAATTAGACTTACTCATTTACAAATTTGCCCAGGGCTTTTACAGGAAAGGAAATGAAAATTTTCATCTCTTCTTCCCTCAGGATGAGATGACCAGAGTTTTCTCCAGGGCACCAAATTTAGAGGGCACTGAAAATAAGGAACTATGTAGCAGAGACAGAAGATGTTGATAGGACTTACAAACATAAGCATAGACAACAGACTTGAACATTTATTCAGTGAGAATAATGCATTAAAAATGTAAGCTACCCAATCACAGATTTGAGTAAGCTTTTCCTCTTCTGACCTGTGCTTTCCCCATGCCTTCCCCAAATATAATTTCTGTTGGTCTCCCAGAAAATTCTCTAAGTGATGTTCCTCTTCAAATGAGAGTCACTTCCTGCCACTTTTCCCAGTGGATATGTTTACTCAAGCTTCTGTCTTTCTTCTTTGCCTTCCACTCTCAGAATTCCAATCTTAAGCTAATATGAGTCATCCTATAGGTAAACTGAACAATGGGTTAAATAAATAAATAAATATGATTCAGAAATTAATTTCAGTAAAGTAATAATAGTATATATAACAAATACATCAACATTTTAAATTTGTTGTTTGTCATCAACATAAATGAGGATTAAAATATAGAAAGAGAAGTTGCAGTTACAGTAACAACAAAATGCATTGCATATTTTAAAGTTAATTTCCTAATATACAGCCAGTAGTCAAATAAAACTAAAGGCAATGTTTACAAAAATAACAGGATATTTAAATAGATATATGTATTGAATATACATTGCTGCATATTTTATACCTTACTATGTAAAAATAACAATATTACATGAAATAAATTGTAGACATAGTTCTTTAGTAACACAATGATTAAAATAATACTTAGCAGAATTAGACAAAATAACAACAACAACAAATCTTATAGAGGAATAAATGGTCAATACTATCAAGATAAGTAGTTTAAAAAGTCAGAATGAAAGAGAAATGATATTACCACATCTCAAATTTATAGAGCAGTAATTATGAAAACTATCTGGTACTATATAAAAAAGACAAGTATGTTGGTAGAAGAAAATAAGTAAGCATTATTTAGGAAGAAACTCTATGGAAAGCCCAGTCTTTAATAATATAAAAACCACTATAAGGAAGGTACTTTTTACATAGAAGTAATTGTTTGAAAATATAGGAACTATCTGCAGAAAATAATTTTTTAACAACATTCATATGTATATATCACCACATATTTTCTATTGAAACTTCTATTATGTTTCATAATAATTCACCTGCAATCAGTTTCTTATTCATCTCATAATAATAAAAAATAACACATTTAAAATCATTACAAATATTTTAATATTTTATATATACTTAATACATTATATGTTACATGCTACAAAATAATAATATCCTGCTAAATACAACAGAAGTGTGATTATAATATTTCTAAGAGGAAAAAAATTTTAAAAGGATATAGGATAGTCATTCAGGTGATTAGTATTTTTAAGTGTTTTCTGTGTGATGGACATCGAGCTGCATTCTGGAGATACAAAGAAAGGGAAAAGACAGTCTCTACTCTCAGGGGGATTCTAATGAGGAAGACAATAAGCAAAAAATCATATATATAAAAAGATT
Source organism: Monodelphis domestica (assembly GCF_027887165.1). NCBI lineage: Eukaryota > Metazoa > Chordata > Mammalia > Didelphimorphia > Didelphidae > Monodelphis > Monodelphis domestica. Next base: position 180,229,922 of record NC_077231.1, read on the forward strand.
AAGACAAGATAAATTGGAGATATTCAACAGAAGGAAAGCATTAACATTAAGGGCAATCATGAAGGGCTTCTTTTAGAAGACAGGGTTTCAGCTTCATCTTCAAGCAAACTGGGGTACTAGAAGGCAAAAAAGGAGAGGTAGAGTATTATAGGCATGAGACATAGGCAGTGAAAATGCCCAGAGTAAGAAAATGGAATTTATTGAATGTGTTGGGGAGAAATGATATGTTCATATCAAAGTTTTGGGAAGATTAATTTGATAGCTTAGTAGATGGTGGTTTAGAGTAGAAGAGAGACTTAAGACAGAGATGTCATCCAAAAGACTATTATACTAGTACTATGCATGAGGTGGTAAGGACCTGAACCAGGCTAGTAACAGTGTCAGAAAGAAGGGAGCATAGCCAAGAGATGCTATGAAGTTAAATTGAAAAATCCTGGCAACAGAATGAGAAAGAGTGAGGGATCAATGAAGATATAAAGGTTGTGAGTTAGGGGTGGGAACTGGGGGGAGGAGGTTGTACCCTCAGCACTAATTAGGAAGTCCAATAGAGGGGTGAGTTTGGAGGGAAAGATGATTTGTTCAGTTTTGGAAATGTTGAGTTTAAGATATCTATGGGACATCCATTTTGACAGGTCTGATAGGTAGTTGGAGATAAGAATGTGGAAGTAAGGAGAATGCTTAAAGTTGGATTAGTAGACATGAGAATCATTAACATAGATGATAATTGAAATCATGGGTCATCAAGTGATACAGTTTAGGAGAAGAAAAAAAGAACATCCATGACTAAGCCATGAAGGACAACTATAGTTTGCAGGCATGACCTGGATAAAAATCTAGCAAAGGAGCCAGGGAAGGAATAGTCAGAAATGTAGGAGGAGAAACAGAGAGAGTACAGTGCCATGAAAACACAGAAAAGAATGTGTCTCAAGAAGAAAAGTCTGACACTGTCAAAGGTTGCAGGAAGGCCAAGAAGGATGATGATTCAAATAAGGTAATTAGATTTGGCAATTAAGGGATTACTAATAACTTTTTAGAAAGCAGTTTCAGTTGAATGATGAGGTGAGAAGGCCAGATTGTAAATACTTAAAAACACTGAAAGAAAAAGAAATGTCTTCTTCAAAAAGGAAGAGTTACAAGGTAAAAGCCAATAGGTATGAATGAATAAAGTGAGGGCATTTGATGGTGTGGGACACATGGACATATTTATAGGCACTAATGAAGCAGCCAGGAGATACAGAGAAATTAAAGATAGTGAGAAGATGAGGATCGTGGAAGCGACAATCTGCTTGAGCGGATAAAATGGGATCACATGAGCATGTAAAGAAGTTGGTCTTGACATGGAGAAAGGTCAAGTCTTCAGGGGAGATCAGGAACAAATATAGTAAATAGAGATTAAAGTCATCTGACTGATGTGAAAATATGATTGGGGAAGAGGAGGCTCTTGTCAAATGGCTTCTTTTTATCAGTAAACTATAATACAACTCTCAATTATTGAAGAGGAGTAGATGAGGTACCATACAAAATTGGAGGAAGGATAAAAAAGTTTGGAAAAGCCAATTTAGTGAGAGGGATAATGACTTGATTAGGGAAGAATAAAAGGATTATTCTGACAGAGTGAAGATCCGGTTGATGCTATGTAACATGAATTTATAGGTGGACCTAGTCAATACTTTTACTCTTTTTCCAGATTTGTTCATTAGCCCACATGTAAGAGCAAAGGCAACAAATGGTGGGAATGATCCAAACCTCAAGGTTGGCAGGTCAAAATCAATGAACCTCTGTAAGCCACTTAATGAATATATATCTTAGTAAGAGGCTCCCTACGACTTGTCTATTAAATCCTCAAATAATGGCACAGTGGAAAAATGCTGGGATTAGAATAAAAGGAAACAGATTCAAGTCCTACCTTTGCTACTTACTATTCGTATGATGTTAATCAAGGCACAACCTCTCTAGCCTCCTCATCTGTAAAACAAGAGAGTTAGGCTCACTATATGACTTCTGGGGTCCTTTTCTGTTCTTAGTCTATGAAGCTATCTGCATGTGCAAAAGAAGCTAGCTATGCAGTTGAAATCACAAATACATCAAATATTCACAAAACTCAGCTACACATTTCTTATTATCTAAGGCCACTAAGATGTAAAGGTAATTTTTGGGAAAACATACAGAAAGCAAACTTGTGAACTGAAAATAGAACCCATGACTGTGTTCTAATCTCTCGACCATATTTTGGCTTGCCTAGAAATAACTATTGGACTCCAGGTTTCTATTATGGTTTGAAAAAGTCATCACCCCACAAAAGGGCACTATTTTCCTTTCACTTGTATTTAGCTTCATTTAACAAGACTCTGTAGTTTAAATTACAGGAATGCAGCCTTCTGATATTTCTCCAGCCCAACCCATTAAAACCCATGTGGGTGTATTAGCAAAAACAAAGGCCGTCGGAATCACAGAGGCTTGGGTGTCACTTTGAGCACTCAGAAAAACTACCAATTTGGGATTCTCAAAACATCCCTCTCTCCAAATCTACAGATGTTTGCAGAAATCTAATGATGTTAGTTGCAGTTGGAATTTTTCAAAGAATACTACAAAATGTCACATCGACTTTTACTATTCACCCTGGAGAGAGCATGCTAAAGAATTCCTTTCTGTTCCCTGATAAACACTGAGCCTTTTCCAGTTGGGGTGGGAATTTCTAAATGGCAACAGGAATCAGTCATGGTATGCTTAAAATTCAATGATTCGATTTACAATGGCTATTTAAAATGTAAACAGTATAAAGTCTGCTGCACAGGATCTGCCCTTGGCAAGAGTGTGAAGTAGCTGGAATTTGTCATCAGTGCCCTCCCAGCACCTCTGTCCCCAGGTATCTATCCTGTGCTCCACTTGCCATGGGCCTTGCTCTCAGCTAGCTGTCAGCTAATCCCTACTAAGAGCTGCCAGTGGCTTAAGGTATGATCCTCTCAGATTCATTTGCATTTTAAAGGAGAACTCTTGAAGACTCAAAAGTCAGCTAGACCTAAAGGAATGATTCTTAAGAAGTAGAATTTCAGCTCCACTGAAAGGTAATAGAACAAATATTTAGGTCATCTCAAAAGGCAATGGTGTGGTGAATGGAGAACTTATCTAAGAAGCCAAGAAGACCTGGTTTTTAAGTGCTTCCTCTGACATTTATTAGCTGTGTACCTCTGGGAGAGTTTTTTAACCACTTAATGCTCTAGGCTGCTCTTTAAGACTGTAAACTGCATCAGAGGTATTGACTCTTACCGGTAGATGGCTTCCCCACATGGGAGTTCTTCATCCCAAGGAATTCACCAGTACAATGTTCATTCCTATCTTATAAAAAATTATTTTCCAAATAAATGGCTGATTTTTCTACTCTATGTCCTGAGTCCAGCTTTGACTATGATTATGATATTTATGGTAGAATGAGAAAGCAGTTGTGTCTGACCAAGTACACATACAGAGAATAATTTGATGACAGAAAACAGCACAATCTAAAAGAGTCACAGGGAGGAACCCTCAAGATACAGCTAACTGTGGATGTTTCAAAAAGAATGAACTAGTGGATAATATTTAACTTCTCCCCAAGCAACCCAGAAGCTATCAACAACTCTTGACCACTATGCACTCTTTCTTATCTGTATAAAATCTTTATGAAAATGGCATCTCAATTCAAGAAGAATATATTTTCCTAAAATATGAGAGTACTATTCTTAATAATGATACTAACAGTGAGAGGGAATATGTGCCAAAACTATGCTAAGCACTTTATACATGTTATTTCATTTGATCCTCGTAACAGTGTGGGAGGAGGAGGATATTATGATCTCTACTTTTGAGTTGAAGAAACTGAGGCAAACATTGATAAATTGACTTGCCCAGATCACCCAGACAATAAGAATGTGAGGCAAGGTTTGAACTCAAGTCTTATTGAATCCAGACCCAACCCTCTATCCATTACAATACGTGGCTAACTCCTTCTCATTGTCCACAGAGAGTATCATAAAAATATTACCTCATTTTAACCTCACACCAGCCCTAGGAAGTAGGTACTATTATCCTGTTTTATAGATGAGGAAATTGAGGAAAATAGAAGTTAAGTGATTTTACCAAAATCACAAAGCCAATAGCTGTCAGAGGCTGGATTTGAATTCATTCCTTCTTGACTCCAGAACAACTCTCTTTTTTTAAACCATTTTAACCAGATAAGCTTCATAAGTGGTACTCTTTAGCAAACCATATCTTAGTAATCATACAATCGAATGAGTGGTATGGGAATATCATATTTGGTTGGGTTTATTGTCAATAGGTTTCAAAAAAGCATTTGACCCAATATAATAAATGTAGCTTTGAAGACTCCTGGTAGACAAAGTATCTCCTGCACATATGTATCAAAATCATGTGAAACTCCATAATGGATGTGACTTTAAAGATAACTTCATGCACTTGAGTATTGGCATTAAGCACATTATTAAATGGGGAAAGGCATGCTGGCCAAAGCCTTTGTTTGGCATCATCGGTGATGACCCACTATGAATCCAAAGAAAAGAAGCATTCTTTATTGGTAAAATTTTCTAAATCTTCCTATTTTAAGGTAATAGTATGCTAATTATGTATCATCCTGGATATTGAAAGATCTTAGTGCTTAGAAAATCTATGAATGTTATGAAATCTAGAGTAATGTGCAAGAAATTAATCTAACCATCCAAGGTTAAAAAATAAAATTGATTAAAAGCATATTACCTAGATTATATATTATGGAGCTGAATAAGCAGTCATTCAAATTAGCTTATTAATATATGTTATCTTGAACAAATTATGCAATGGATATTGCACTCCTGCTGTAACTGAATACAAAGAGGATTTTATTTGAGACAGGTTATATTTGGGAAATTAGACAGTGGTTTCAGTGATCTTCAGACTGCTCACAAAAGGCATAGCAACATAAATCAGAGATCATAAATAATTATTCAATCTGAAACTAAAAAGGACATTCTAGTACAATGTCCAGACTCAAAAAAGTGAGGAAACTGAGGTCCAAAGCAGCTAAGTGAATTCACCAAAGATATATTAGTAATAAGCAACAGGGACTTAATGAAAATACAAATGGATTGATTCCAAATTTATCACTAAATTATTTTCCTAATAGTCATATATGGCTAAAAACCATGTAACACCATAATCTGAGAAGATTTAAGATGGCAAATAGTCTAAAAAGCAATGGAAATAGTAGCAAGAACAGCAAGAACAATGACCCATATATATATATATATATATAAGTATGGTCTGAAATACATTAGTGACAATAAGAATGACTAGATAAGAAATTGGGCCAGTCATGTAGTAATGTAGTAGAATGAGAAATGGAGATAGTGGTGCACTGACTTTCTTAAATTACTAAAAATTAAGAGAAATCTCTACATAATAGGCGAGTCTACCTGATCATGAGGGAGGACATAAGACATTTCCCTCGTTTTATTTCCTACTAGAATTCATGATATTCATATAGGATACACAGATTGATATTATTTACATAAAATTCATAGATTCATGAGGGCAGAAATTATGTATTATCAAATTTCTATTTTATATCTTTTCTAGCACACAGCAGGGTGATTTACACAAGTAGAAAATAAAGATATTATTGGAATTTTTTACTTTTTTAAGTAAATGTCTGTTGAGACACTCAGGGAGGAAAGGAAGCCATGGAAGATAATGATATAATATAGTGGAGAGGTGTCTATTTTGTTTAATTCACATATCTATTAAAACATGAGAGTCAATTTGTGACTTCAGAAATCTTTATTATACTATCTCAATGTCAATTTAACACAGTTTTGTTCTAAGATAATGATTTCTAAATGCAATGTAAGACTTTCTCTTCATAAGATTACCCAAAGTAATGTGGTTTTATAATAACATTTCTATATTATAAGCAAATCCTGTAGCAAAACTGTGAAATCATACAGTAGTGCTGGTCATCCATTTGCCATCTTTGACATTATTTTTGGAGAATTAGCTACCTCTTTAAGGTTGTTTCATTTAATACCACATTTTCAAGGAGCCAATTAATTATTAGGTGAAGTTTGACTAAATAAGTAAATAAGATGTTCTATTTAAGTGGAACTTGCTTTGTCTGTTTTCTTTGTCCAGATTAAAAATAATAGCATTATCAGAAGCAAGTATTTTCAAAACTATGAATGTATGGAACTCATACACATTCAGATTCCAAGAGATTCCCACTTGTCCAGTACCACTCTAATAAATGGAATGATTATTTTAGTGAATTGGACAGATTTCACAGTTATTTGGTAAAACGTTCAAATAGGATTTTAATAAATTCAATGAGTGTATTCTCTGGCAAAATATTTAGTGCTTACCTTATCAGTTAATTGTGTTCAGACTATTATGTACTTTATAGTTATGAAAATAGAGAGATAAATAGAATTTTCTATCTTTTTGATCAATCAATGATTGCTGTCCCTTTTAATCTAATGAATAAAAGATCAAATGACTGAGGAAACAAAGGTTTGCTCTCAGCATATAGATTTATTAAGCAATGCATGCCAATTGCTTAACAAATATGGACTGAGCCCTCTCCTCAATTTAGGGCTGATCTTGGAATACAGAGGAAGACAGACTTTTAGACAGCAAAAATAATCAAATAAAACTAATTAAAAGGAAACAACACACTAGGTGATCTGATTTCTATTTGGATGAAAGATTAGGGACTTTCCAAGTTGGAAGAGTGATTGTGAACAGGAAAGTAATCCCCTGAATTAAAAAAAAAGTGGCATCCCATTCCTCCCCAAGTATCTGTAAATAATCAAAGAAACATGGAGACAATAAATGATTGATCACTATGGGGCCAGTTTTCAAATAAGACATATGGATTATTTGAGAAGTAGAATTAGGAGAAAACTTCTTATATGAATCTTAGGATCTGATTATTGTATTAAGGAAATTAGGAAATATATTGATTAAATATTGTTAAGATAAGAACTTTAGAAAAGGGGTCTCTGAGGCTGTATGTGAGATCAGAACTTGAAAGTAGGGAAACAGGCAAAGTTCTGACAGTTGGTCAGTTACTGACTGTTGGGAGTTTCTCTCTGGCTTCTGGTGAAGACAGACAGTTCAGACCTTGCTCTTTGTTGTATATAGGGGAGAGTGTACTCTAAACCATCTGAAGAGGTTTCTCTACCTTCCTTACCATGAAAATCATAGTAGAGAAGAATTTGTAAAATCTGATTTTTTGGAGAATGGTTTTGAGAGAAGAAAGGTCGAAGGTCTGTTTGCCTGGACTTTGGGCCATCTCAGAGTTACCCTCTGGTCAGCCTCTGCCATATTAGACTGACTGACTGTGTTTACTTGGAGACATCTTTGACAATATTAAGTTATTTTAATAAGGATTATAGTAGGTTTTAGTCAGCATTTTGGGGTTCTTTTAGTAAGTGCTAAGAGGTTTCAGAGTAGCTTGAAGAAACAGAAGCGTTTGCTGTGAGGCAAACGTAGGAAAATGGGTGGATATAGTTCCTTTTTAGCATTAAGGCTTTCCTGGTTGCTAATCCTTATACTTATATCTGTTAAATATAAGTAAATGGATTTTTATGTAAATAGTAAATATATAGTCTCCAAGTAAGTTACATACTGGTGTATGGTGAAGAGAAGTCACTCCTGGCTTCCTTTCTTAGGGGAGAACTGAAAGATACTTCTGTGAACATCAACAAAGTATTTTACCACAGCATCTTCCTCATCATCAATAATAATCTCCATTATTTCACTATATTTCTAGTCAACATAGCCTAGATTCTTACTTGTGGTCCAGTTTCCCAGCCCTTTGCAAGGCTAGGTTCAAATAGTGCAATAAGGATTTCTCCCTATTCCCATAATTGAATAAACTTTTCTCAGAAAACAAAATTCGAGTAGATCCATATTTGAACAAAAGGGAAACAAAATTTAGCTAAACTAAATTTTGAGTCACAAGATGGAATTAGTGTGGTTCATTTCATTCCTATAATTAACCACTTATTATCCAAATCCCCACCACATTTTTATCACAATACTCAAAAAAGAGGAACACCATTTCACTATGTTGGGATCAATGTACAGTGTATCTTGACAGTGACTAATCAGGCCAATAAGAGCTCAGTAGGTTCTACCACATGTAGGGCACAAATAACCCATATGAACATTTTGGATGGAAATTCTTTATGTTTGTAAACTTCATATTTCTTTTGACTTATGGCAATTTTACTTTCCTCACAGAGCACAAATTTCAATTGATATTTGTTAAACAACTCTTATGTACCTGGAACTATACCCTTTGTTGTAGCTATATGCATATAGTTGTATATGCACATATATGTATGTACATTATTCAAATATTCACCTAAGTCTAGAACATCATTGGGGTATTTCCTTGAGATATGTAGACTTGTATTTTAAAAATATTTTGATATATAGAGATTTTAATATAATTGGTTTCCTTTGTGATCCTATGAATTTTATTCTGTGAACTTAAAAACATTTTTTCTGGAAATCTTTAATGAGGCTGTCAAAGAACTCTTTTTGTAAACCAATGTTGACCTTCATTGCTATATTTTTCCACTTGGCAAGTAAGTCGTGTTTACTGACTGAGGTTTTCAGACTCTTGGTTTCCTCATTATACTTACTAATTTAGATTATTTGAACATCTATATGAAGTTACTATAAAGGTATCAATGTCTTCCATTCCTTTCAAATTTAAAGGCATTTATAATCTATTCTAATAGGTATGTTTAGAGGCTTAAATTTTTTGTGTGCTATATATTTTCTAATATAAATTTTTTCTTATACATTTTATTAGTTCTAATCTTTGCTCTAACAAAATCAGTAGTCTGACTCCATAAGAAACTGATACAGAAATGACTCTCAAATCAGTAATCAGTCATTTCTTGTTTGTTAAAATGTAAGCAATTTCCCAATTTGCAATGTTATCTGCTATGTCTGGTGTCAAACTCTTAATTTTTTCCTCAAAGAAAATATTCATGATGTATATAAATGGAGCTTCTATGTAGTCAACAAATCAATAGCTCCTTTCATTACTTACATGTATTAGGTAACAAAATTCAGATACTAATACTACAAACTTGTGATTAATTGCTTTAATCACAATGCAGATTATTTTATATGAGACCACAATGCACAAGATTTAAATCCATTCACACTGCATGGCAATGAGTGTCTATTAATTCTTAAGAAAGTTCTGGGCAGGTTTGATTCAGGATTATCGTTTTATGAAAAATGTAGATTTCTGTGAAACAAGTGAAAAATAGAACCTCTTCTTTGGATAAAATCTTGATGTCTCATTATTCTTTCCCATGGCACTAATGGGCATTTACCAAGGTTGGGGAGTAATGAGGGAGGTGGCATTGGACAAGAGTAAAGAGGTAGGAAGGAGGATAAAAATGATTAATGCATTATTCTATTAATGAGGATACATGCTTTAGTTGAAAAAATACTGACTCCAGTAAAAATATCTCGAAAAAAAGTAAATTTTTCTTTTCAAAACTTAATAATCTGTGATTTTAATTTTTTCTTGTCCTGAGAATAATTTCTGACAGTTCTCTACTCATTCTACCTCTCTTTGAACTGAATGACAAACTACAAGTCGACAAACATGTTCAGCGATCTGTACCAATCTGCAGAAAGATTGTCTAACATTGGACAGATCATTACAGATGAGTTGCAGACTATCAATCATTTGGATTTGTTGTTCCTTAAGAATTCTGAGCCTATTATTCAGGAAGTAGGATTTCCATTCCCATTACTGTCTTTCTGCCTACAAGACTGTTTCTCAAAATATAAGAGATGCATCAGATAGAAAAGTCTAAGTTAGAAGAATAATTTTTCTACTTTTCAGGAATGGAGCCATAAAACTGGCAGAAAAAAGAACTTAGAAGAAGCAAGAATGCTAAAGTTTTAAAGGTTTTACTTCCCTTGTCTCCACCAAATATAATCACATTCTTGACTGCTAGTTCAATACTCTATCCATTAAGCCAGATTGCCTACCAAATATACCTATATATTAAATGCCAGAATCCCTTCTTTTCTCCAAAATATTTGGAAGCTCTTTATATACACTCCATACTTTGCCATTGTCTTTCTCTTCTTACTGTTTGGTGCTCAAGTTCAAGATACCCTGAAACATCTGTTCATTTTTGGATCAGGTAATAGGAAGAGAAAACTAGAAGGGACCTATTGACAGATATTACCCTTCTTGGCCTATGATCTCAACAAAATAAGACATAATTTGGAACATCCTGATACAAGTATTACATTGTATTTTTCATAGGAAAAGCATTGCTAAATAATATAATAAGAAGTTCCATATTCATTTTAATAATGAATTTTGATAGAGAATCAGAGATCTGTGATAGATTTTACTCTAGATTCCTTGTTTTGCAGTGTTTTCAGTTTTTTAATATTTTCTAGCCTTAGTTGCTGAACTCCACTTATGAAAATCTCATCTCAATTAGATTAAAATCATTTATAGAGGACAGATTAAATTTTCATTCCTTTGCCTCATCCAGAGTCCATAGAAGAGTAAGTACTTTGCAAATAGTTATAACTTAGTTAATGGGTACTTGAAAACCTCATACATTTATTTTCATAAATGTTTCTTAATATTTTACATTAAAAAGGTCCATATACTACTTACCTAAGAATATAGGTCATGACTTTTGTCATCTGTAAAATTAGATTGGAGAAATGCTCTCAAAAATATCCCATTATTCTAAACATAAAAGGTACACAATAAAAGGCTTATTGATTGATTGATTGATTGATTCTCTGAAATTAATGGTTAAAAAAAATCTAAAAAGTTATTTCTTATCTCCTAGAGCAGGGATTCCTAACTGAGGGCAAGAGTATCTATGGAGTTATATTTTTTAAAATTATTTTTGATATCTTTTTCAATTATTTAATTTCCATTATAATATTCTATATTCTATTTTCTCCAGTTAAATACACAATTCTAATGAGTCCATAGGATTTGCTGGACTGTCAAAGGGTAAGGCTAAGAACTCTTCCCTTAAAGACAGCTGATTCAGTAGAAAAAACAATGAACTTCAAATCCTCCCCTCACATTACCTGAGCAACTTTTCACAAGCCATATGACTACTCAGAATCTGGTCGTCTGCAAAATGGGAGCACTGAATTAGACATCCTTTGAGGTCCACCTCGAATGACCTTTTGATCCATTAGATGAAAAGATGATAATTTGTATTATAATAATTTATCATCTGACTGTCTTAAAAAACTTATAAGGGGTAAGGAACATAAAATAATATAATTAACTTATGTATTACAATATGTCAAAGAATTTGTCCTTTCAATAGTGTGGCTTTCCTTCCATCAAAGCCAATATCAATCAAGAGAGATGAATTATATTTCTGATTTGTTCTGTGGCAAAACTAAAAAGAGTATCTATTTTAATTGTCAACTTTTTAGTTATTGACTCTATGGGCATAGCAAGATGTATTTACTAGATACAGAGATAGTCCATAAACTTTGGACACATACCCAAAATGCTTTCTAATTTGATAGGATTTATAAAAAAAAATTTTTCATTTCAATCAGTTTATTTAGTCAATTTAGAACATTATTCCTTGGTTACAATCACATCATTTTCCTCCCTCCCCTCCACCTACTCTTCCTGCAGCCAACGCGTAATTTCATTGGGTATTACTTGTATTCTTGATCAGAATCTCTTTCCATGTTGTTGTTTACACTAGGATTTTCATTTAGAGTCTACATCCCCAACCATATCCCTTCGACCCATGTGTTCAAGCAGTTATTTGTGTTTGGTGTTTTTACTCCCACTGTGTTTCCTCTGGATGTGGATAGTGGAATTCCTTGTAGGTTCCTCCAAGTTGTTCAGGGTCATTGCATTGCCACTAATGGAGACATCCATTACATTCGATTTTACCACAGTGTATCAGTCTCTGTGTATAATGTTTTCTTGGTTCTGCTCCTTTCACTCTGCATCAATTCCTCAAGGATGTTCCAGTTCCCATGGAATTCCTCCAATTTATTATTCCTTTGAGCACAATAGTATTCCATCAACAACATATACCACAATTTGTTCAGCCATTCCCCAATTGAAGGGCATCCCCTCATTTTCCAATTTTTTGCCACCACAAAGAGCGCAGCTATGAATATTCTTGTACAAGTTTTTTTTTCCTTATTATCTCTTTGGGGTACAGACCCAGCAGTGCTATGGCTGGATCAAAGGGCAGACAGTCTTTTAGCACTCTTTAGGCCTAGTTCCAAATTGCCCTCCAGAATGGTTGGATTAATTCACAACTCCACCAGCAATGAATTAATGTCCCAACTTTGCCACATACCCTCCAACATTCATTACTTTCCTTTGCTGTCATGTTAGCCAATCTACTAGGTGTGAGGTGATACCTCACAGTTGTTTTGATTTGCATTTCTCTGATTATAAGAGATTTAGAACACTTTTTCATGTGCTTATTAATACTTTTGATTTCTTTAACTAAAAACTGCCGATTCATGTCCCTTGCCCATTTTTTCAATTGGAGAATGGCTTGATTTTTTGTACAACTGGTTTAGCTCTTTATAAACTTGAGTGATTATACCTTAGTCAGAGGTTTTTGTAATGGAGATTGTTTCCCAATTTGTTGCTTCCCTTCTAATTTTGGATGCATTTGTTTTGTTTGTACAAAAACTTTTTAATTTGATGTAATCAAAATTATTGATTTTACATTTTGTGATTTTTTTTCTAGCTCTTGCTTGGTTTTAAAGTCTTTCCTTTCCCAAAGATCTGACAAGTATACTATTCTGTGTCAATTATGTGGATGGTTTTCCTAATATTGAACCATCCTTGCATTCCTTTGATGAATCCTACCTGGACATAGTGAATAACCCTTGTGATGACTTGCTGGAGTCTTTTTGCTAGTATCCTATTTAAGATTTTTGCATCTATATTCATTAAGGAGATTGTTCTCTGTTTTTGATCTCTCTAGTTTTAGGATCCATAGCATATTTGTGTTGTAAAATGAATTTGGTAGAACTCCTTCTTTGCTCATTCTGTCAAATAGTTTGTATAATATTGGGATTAGTTGTTCTTTGAATGTTTGATAGAATTCATTTGTGAATCCATCTGGACCTGGGGATTTTTTCTTAGGGAGTTCTTTGATGGCTTGTTCAATTTCTTTTCCTGATATGGGGTTGTTTAGGTCATTTATTTCTTCCTCTGTTAGTCTAGGCAATTTATATTTTTGTAAGTATTCATCCATATCACCTAGATTGCCATATTTGTTGCCATATAATTGAGCATAGTAGTTTTTAATGATTGCCTTAATTTCATCTTCATTAGAGGTGTAAATCTTGAAATCTCTCAGATTTGTGAATGTTAAAAATTTCCCCATCGGGGAATTCTTAATTGGAACAAATTCCCTACTGAGAAACATTCCCCATTTTGATGTGAGAACTCGCCAGGATCAGAAATGGGAGGACCTCTACTCCAACTGTACTTAAGACTGTTTTAGGGAAGAAAACTCCTTGGTATGGGAGGACCCCTACTCTACACGTACTTAAGACTGCTTTAAGAGAGAAAACTCCTTGCTAAACAAAGAAAGTACTTGGATCCATGCTTATGGTGGGGCAAGGAGTTCTTTGAGCCAGGCCTGTTTTTAGAATTGATACAATGGGATGCTAGATACCTAAAAGGGTTGGGCAAGTTTTCTCTTGATGAGATTAGTTGACTCAGCTGTGTTTTCTCTCGTTCAGACTTACTGAGGAGATTTGGTCGACACAGCAGCATTTTTTTCTGATTCAGACTTACTGAGGAGATTGGTCGACTTAGCAGGAATTTAGATGGGCAGTCCTTTGGAAAGCGTCTACCGTGATTGGTAGATGTAGGGACTTAGGGGAGGTGACATGGGAGGAAAACCCCTATATAAGAAAAAGCAGAATCTCTTGAGGATATATCCTTTTGGAGAATTCCTTTTGGAGGATCTCTGATGAGGACCGCTTGGGAAGAATATCTTGAGAGAGGCTCTGGAGAAGGGAAGCTCTTGGAGGACAATCTCTAAGGAGGTCTCGCTGGAGCTCTCTCTGGTGAAGTCAGCTGAGATGGAGCTGGCCTGGTGTCACTAGAATCCTTGTTTAGTCAGACCTTGTGGTGAGTGTTAAAAAAACTGACTGATTTCTCTCTTAAGACTCAGGTCTAGGCCATATTGGCTTGAGGCCCTTCACACTTATTCCTTTCTTACTCTCTCTCTCTCTCTTTCTTTGATTACTCATTGTATTGTTAATTAAAATCTCTATAAAACCCAATTGACTTGGGTATTTGAATAATTGGGAATATTTCCCTGGTGACCACCTTATATTTGATTTAAAACCCAAGACACTGTAGTGAAACATATTTCTGTGGTCAAATTTACTCACGCTCTCTTATATCTATCACAATTTATATCTTCCACCATTTTAACTCACTACAGTTTATGGGCTTCACTATTTTAAATCTCACAGAGGTCAGGTCTCCCTTTTCATCTTGGATACTGTCAATTTGATTTTCTTGTTTCCTTTTTTTAATTAGACTGAGTAGTACTTTGTCTATTTTATTTGTTTTTTCAAAGTACCAGCTTCTAGTCTTACTTATTAAACTAATAGTTCTTTGAATTTTATTAATTTCTTCTTTGATTTTTAGCATCTCTAATTTAGTCTTCATCTGAGGATTTATAATTTGGTCGCTTTCTAGTTTTTTAATTTGCATGCCCAATTCATTGACCTCTGTCCTTCTTAATTTGTTAATATATGAACTTAAGGATATAAATATCCCTATGAGTACTGCTTTGGCTGCATCCCATAAGTTTTGAAAGGATGTCTCATCATTGTCATTTTCTTCAATTAAGTTTATTAATTGTTTCTATGATTTGTTCTTTAACCAGTTTGGGAGAATTTTATTAATTTCTAATTAATTTTTGATTTACCTCTCCATGTACACTTACTAATTATTATTTTTATTGCATTGTGATCAGAGAAGGTTGCATTTATTATTTCTGCTCTTTTGCACTTGTTTTCAATGTTTTTATGCCCTAATACATGGTCAGTTTTTGTGAATGTACCATATGCTGCTGAAAAGAAGGTATATTCCTTTTGTGTCCCTATTTATTTTTCCAACTGTTATATATATATATAAAGAGAGAAAGAGAGAAAGAGAGAGAGAGAGAGAGAGAGAGAGAGAGAGAGCTAAACTAGAGCTAAAAAAGAGGTTCATACTAAAAGAAATGGGAAAAGAAACAAATGGGGGTAAATTTATATAACACAAAAAAGCTCATGGCAGGAGTGGGGAGAACATCAATACAATAGGAGGGTAAAGAGGTTGGAGATAGGAAATACTCATCTCTTATGTGCTTTGAAATTGACCAAAGAGGGAAGAACAATCCAATCCATTGGGCTAAAGAATAGATTTGAGCCCTATATGGGAGTAGAAGGGTAACAAATGGACTGGTTGGGGAGGGAAGCAATATAAGGGAGGGAGAGGGTGGGGGTAATTTTAGAAAGACTATGGGGAAACTAAGGGGGGAATAAGAAGATAGGGAGTATAAAGGAAGTAAAATAAGGGTGGGGACTAGGGGGACTGATTAAAAACAAACATTGGTGTAGAAGGAAATAGTGAAAGTAAAAAAGGCAGGACCAGGAGCAGAAATCAAAATGCTGGGAAATACACAGCTAGTAATCATAACTGTGAATGTGAATGGAATAAACTCACCCGTAAAACACAAATGAATAGCAGAGTGGATTAGCATCCAAAATCCTACCATATGCTGTCTACAAGAAATATACATGAGGAAGGTAGTTGCGCATAGGTTGAAAGTAAGAATATGGAGCCAAATCTATTGGGTATCAACTGATAAAAAGAAGGCAGGAGTCACAATCATGATATCTGACAAAGCCAAAGTAAAAATAAATCTAGTTAAAAGAGATAGGGAAGGTAATTACATCCTGATAAAAGGCAGTATAGACAATGAGGAAATATCCATACTCAACATTTATGCACCAAATGGCATAGCATCCAAATTTCTAAAGGAAAAACTAGTGGAGCTCAAGGATGAAATAGATAGAAAAACTATACTAGTGGGAGACCTGAACCTTCCTTTATCCAAACTAGATAAATCAAACCAAAAATTAAATAAGTAAGAGGTAAGAGAAATGAATGAAATATCAAAAATTTGTGCTTGCTACCCTAACCTTTAAGATCCAAGAAATAAGATCATTTCCTAATGATTTATCAGAGTAAGATTTCAAAGGAAGAAAGAAAAATTAGGTGCGAAAGAAGTGTGTGTGGAATGGAGGCAGTTAATGTTTCATGGAACACTGTGCTAATAATTCTGTTCCCAAAACTCCAAACCCAGCCCAGTGTACAAAACAAAAGTTGTGGAAAACAGATAAAATTTGGAATTTTCATCATAATGTTTTACAACAAATTGAAAGGATATACTCTATCATTAAGACAGATTACTTAATATATACCATTTTATTTATGATACATTTCTCATTAATGTATTAGTGACCAGAGCACATTAGAAGCCAAATAACAGTATTAAATGGCAAAAACATAACTTGTGGCAAAAGAAATGTGGCTCGTTTGAACATTTCCTATTAATTAAAACTTTAACTTTCTAATACAAAGTGAAAATCTAAAGATTTGCTAATTCAAAATGAATAGACCTTAGTTTACGAGTTCATTGTTCAGGTAAATGCTCTGTTTCTATTATTTCCATGACTTCTTACAGATGCTTAAAAAATGCTAATACTCATCAAATCACCCACAATGTGGAATAAGCAAACTCGATGGTTTGTAGATGGAATTGCTCACCATTTTATATCATAGATTCTTTTGGAAATGTGATTAAACCTATGGATGTCTCATCATATCTTTAATGATAGTAATAATAATAGCTAGCTTGTATAATGGCAAAGGCATTTATAAATATCACATTTGATCCTCACAACAATTATAGGAGGTTTACATATTTTACAGATGAGGAAACTCAAAAGAAAATGGTTAAGTGCCTTGCTTAGAGTCACAGAACTAGACAGTATCTGAGATAGGATTCAAATTCTGGTCTTTTTGAGGGAGCTAGGAGATACAGGAAGATTTAATTTCTTGTATGACTTCATATTATTATAATCCAAATACATCAAGTTAAGAATTCTTGATGTAGAGGGAAGAAATGAGCTGGATAAAGTTTGACCCTGTGTTTGCATTACTATTTTTGATAATTCAAACAATAAGTAAATTTACTCTATATTTAAATAGTCAAAATGGTAGTGTGCTAGACTAGTAAAGCAAATAGCTACTTGTATGATTACATTTTTCACTTCATAACATTGTGTTATTACATTAGTATTTCCACATATTTATCTACATATTTATATTAGGGAGTCTATCAAGAATGCCCCTCAAGAGGAGAGGAAGTGGAAACAAATGGTGTATATTTTTATATGGTTTTGCTGAACTTCATAGGATTGAATTGCCTATAATTTTGTACAATGTGATCCTTTACCATTCCAAACTAATAACTATAAAGTTTACCAAGTGTGCTGTAATAGACTATCTTAGAGATTAATCTGGAATTATTGTCAAAAAGTTATAAAACTGTATATACCTTTTAATCCAGTAACATCATTATTATGCTTATTTGATAAGCTTGGATGGAAAGATACAATATGTTCTAAAATATTTGTAGCTCTTTTTGTGGTGGCAAAGAACTAGAAACTAAAGAGATGTCCATCAACTGGGGAATGGCTAAACAAGTTATATGGCATATGATTGTAATGGAATTATATTGTTCCATGAGAAATGACAAACAAGTTGATCACAAAAAATACCTGGAAAGACTTATATGTAGTACTGGCAGAGTGAAGTGAGCAGAACCAGGAGGATATCATATACAGTAACAATAATAAATGCATGTTGAGCAACTGTGAATGACTTAACTATTACCAACAAGGCAAGGATCCAAGACAACTCCAGAGGACTCATGATGAAAAAGGTAATCCACCACCTGAATGCAGATTGCAATATACCATTCTTCCCTTTATTTCTCCAGAATCTTTCATAGTGTTCATAGTAGTGACCCCAGTGATTTGAGATTCTAGTGGGCCCTGGAGATCTAGCATCCTAAAATTAAATAGGCTAACAACAATAAATAGCAGTCATCATAGAAAACCAGTGACTGGCACTGGTAAGAAGTAGGGTTAATAATGTTAGCCAATAGCTCAGTGTGGGGGCTAAACTGACCCTAGCATCAAGCCCTAGTTCAGCAATTAAGGGTAGAAGATATGAGTAAACTGAAAATACTGACTGTTATAAAAATGAGTATGGATCCAAATGCCCTCAAATGCAACCTACAAAGAGAAAGTAATTCTGTAACAAGTGAAAGAAAAGACTCAAAGTTTAAAAATAGATTTTTTTGACAAGGACTATATGAATTCCTAAAAGAAATATGGCAGGAAATAATAATTGAAATAAAATTTCTTGAGAAAAGTATTGAAAACAGAAAAATTCGCTTTGGGGGGAAAAGTGTCAATATCTACTCAAGGCATGTACTCCTTAGGAAAACTGAAATAGATCAAACAGAAGCCAGTGACTCCATATGACAGCAAGAAATACTAGAGCAAAATTGAAAAAAGTAGAAAAATATAAGTAAATATAAAGTATGTGATATATTAAAAAACTATACTAGAAAACAGGGCAAGGAGAAATTATATCTCCTGAAAACAAATCCAAGATTTCTTTAAAAACCTAGATTCTCTGTTTCAAGAAATCATAAATGTGAGCTGACAAGATCTATTTGTGTCAGAGAGAAAAATGAAATTAGAAATAATACATTAAGTCATCTTCTGAAAGAAGCATCATTTTAAGAAATCTCAGGAATATTATAGCCAGCATTCAGAGCTTCCCAAATTTTAAAAAAAAATGTCACATAGTAACATAAACTGAAGTGGCATGAACACAAGCTTGAAGGGTTGAAATAGTTTCAAAATGATTTGCTCATTGTGGAACACTGAGATAATTGACTAAGAGCAATCAAGAAGGGGACAACAGAATAAATAGGCAGGTGGAATGAGAAGCATTGGGAATGAGTAGGTGTGTGGTATTTATTGGTCCAGTCAAACATAAACAAGGTGAATGAATGAATGAAAGCTATTGAATAAGCCAGAAGCACAAAGGAGAAAAGATTTGGAATAGAAACTATGGAAAGGACTAATGTTTGATCACCACAGATTTTCCAGGACACAGCCTTCATCTTCATGATGCCAGACCATCTGGTCAGATTAAGCAATTGAGTAAAAACTTCAATTTTTCTGTATCTGCAAAAAGAACATACCAAGTTTAAGTGTAATTCTGGCTGACAAGGTTTTCAGTGAACTCTTAGGATATTTTGTAGTCCTATAAATGAAATAAATAACATGAAAGAAGTCTTTTAATAGGAAAATATAAAGCTCTAAAAATCACAGAATAGTCCAATTTTACAAGGCAGCCAATAACAGCCAGCCAACACCCTGGCTAAATGGTGTGTGAGATAATAAAAAACCAGTGAGGTGAGAAATACTAGCAAGTTTGTGAGCTGATCAAAGCCTACTGACAGTGAATGTCAGTGTTAGAAATGTCATGAGTAAATGCACCAGAAACAGTTTGGTGGTTGGGAGAAAACAAGAATTCAGATAAAAAGAAGGGAAAAAAACTAAAGGCATTTTTAAGACAGAGCATAGGCATTCTAGATCGCAAAAAGATGTAGGAAGGATTTAGATGAATCCATTGTCTCCTATGACTAATAAAAATCACTACTTCTATATATTCAATTTTAATTGAATATTCAATTCAATATTGAATTCAAAATGAATAATTGAATCATAAACCCTTAATTAAGGGTCCATCTAATGGACAGACAGACTTTCTAGGTTTCTCATAATGTTTTGAGCATCCTAATATAATACTGATGTTCCATTTGCCAACCCTCATTCTCTTTTTTAAAAATTATAATAGATTTTAATTTTTTCCTGATAGCATGTCAATACAATTATTCAATATTCATTTTCTCACACTTTCAATACTTACTCTTCCCCTCCAAGAAGGAAGGTAATGTGATATAGGTTGTACACATGTTATTATATAATATATATTTCCATGTTCATCATGTGAAAGAAAAATTGCTTTCACTAGAGAAAAATTCAAGGAAGAAATAAAGGAATTTCAATTTTAATCTAGACTCTGGTTTTCTATTCCTTCTCTGTCTCCTTATTTCCTTTCCTTATATCCTTTCCAGTATGTTTTTTAAACCCTTCTGTTTTTAGAATTAACATTGTGTATTGGCTCTAAGGCAGAAGAGTGTTAAGGGCTAGACAATGGTGATTAAGTCACTTACTCAGTCACACAGGTAGGGTCACATTTGAACCCAAGACCTCCTCTCTCTAGATGTGACTCTAAATCCACTGAGCCATCTAAATACCCCCTTCTCATTCTTTTAAAAATACATATTTATTTAATTAAATATTGCCCTATTACATGTAAAATTTAACATTCTTTTTTTTAATTTTGACTTCCAAATTCTTTTCTTTCCTCCCATTTCTCTCGCTTGAGAAAGCAAACAATACAATGAATCTACATATGAAGTCATGTAAAACATTCCAAATATTAGCAATGTTGTAAAAGAAAACATATACATAAAATCAAGAAAAATAAAGTAATAAAAGAATGCTTCAATTCACAGAGTTCATCTAGTCTCTCCTTGGAGGTAGATAGCATTTTTCATCTTGAATCAATTTATTGATCAGAATAGTTGAGATTATCAAAGCTTTTAAACATCATTATGGTATTGCTATTGCTGTGTAAGATGTTCTGATTCTGCTAACTTCACTATACATGAATTCATATGTCTTCCCAAGATTTTTCTGAAACTATGACCCCTGTCATTTCTTATAGCACAATGTATTCCATTATAATCATATACTACAACTTGGTCAACCATCCCCCAATGGGTAGACAGTCTCTCAGTTTCTAATTCTTCACCACAGAAAGAGCTGCTATAATTTTTTTTTTATAAATAAATCTTTTTCTCTTTCCTTTGATCTCTTTGGGATATAGATCTAGTGAAATATCAATCAATCAAAGAGAATGAATGTACTCTTTTATAGACCTCTGAACATAGTTCCAAATTATTCTCCAGAATGGTTGGACTATTTTACAATTCCAGCAATAATGAATTAATGTTCCTATTTTTCCATATCCCCTCCATTTGTCATTTTCCTTTTATGTCTTGTTAGCCAATCTGATAGATGTAAGGTGGTATCTCAGATTTATTTTAATTTGCATTTCTCTAATCAAAAATAATTTAGAGGATTTTAAATGTCAATTTTGATAGCTTTGATTTTTTTCTTCTGAAAACTGCATATTCATATCCTTTGACAATTTATCAACTGGGGAATGGCTCTTATTTTTATAAATTTGCCTTACTTTCTTATATGTTTGAGAAATAAGGCCTTTCTGAGAAACTTTCTGTAATAATTCTCTCATTTTCCAGTTTTCCTTCCAATTTCAATTGTATTAGGTCTATTTGTGCAAATGTTTTAATTTCATTTAGTGAAAATTATCCATTTTATATCTGCATGTCATCTTTCTTATGTGGACCATAAATTCTTCCCTTACTAATAGATTAGGCAGGTATATTTTCCCATACTTTCTTAATTTACTTATGATATAACACTTTAAATAATGTATTCATTTTTATCTTATATTGGCTTCCATTATAAAATGTTGATCTATGTGCCTAGTTTCTTCCAAACTGCTTTCCAATGTTCAAAACAATCTTGTCAAATGCTGTTCTTACCCTAAAAGTTTAGATCTTTTGGTTTAAAATACACTAATATAATTATGTACTACTGTCTATTACATACCTAATCTATTGCATAGATCCACCACTCTGTTTCGTAACCACTACCAGATTGTCTTGATGATGACCACTTTCTAATGCATGATATTTAAAATATGAAACTCCTAGGTCACCTTTCTTCACATTTTTTTCTCATTGATTGGCTCGAGGTTCTTGACTTTTTGTCCCTCTGAATGAATTTGTTATTAATTTTTCTCCCTCTATAAAATAACTTTATTTTATTTTTCCCAGATTACATGTTAATATAAATTTTATAATTGTTTTCTGACACTTGTTATCCATGTTCTTTCCTTCCTTCATCCCCCTTACAATCCCCAGAAATATAGGTAATATGATAGAGGTTATATATGTGTTATGACACAATACATATTTCCATGTTATCATGTTATGAAAGAAGACACATATTGTTTACATTAGAGAAAAATTCATGGGAGAAATAAAGTGAAGAATAGTATGCTTCAATCCATCTTCAGAATCTATTAAAACCTTCCATGGTGATGGAGTGCCTTTTTCATCCTGAGTCCCTTGGAGTTATCCTGAATCTTTGCATTGCTGATAATACTTGCTATTCAAAATTGATCATCATACATTATTGATATTACTGTTCAGTGTCCTCCCTAATTCTGCTCACTTCTTTTTGCATCACTTGTTTTATTCTTTCCAAGCTTTTATGTAATCATCTTGCTCATAATTTTTATGGCATAATAGTACTCCATTACACTCATACACCCCAGCTTATTTAGTAATTCTTCAATTGATTATAAAATAATTCTTTGGGAATTTGATTGGCATGATGGAGATATAAGTATTTGTTTTATAATTTTGGTTCAGTGTATCCCAGAGAAATTAATATTTCTCCCATTTTAGATATCTTTATTTAATCACTCTTGATTAGATAAGTGCAAATAAAAACACTTAGGTACCACCTCCAATCTATTGGTTTGGCTGTTATGACAGAAAAGGAAATTGATAAATATTTAAGGAGATGCAGGAAAGTTGAGAAACTAATGCATTTTTGATGGAATTGTGATCTGATGTAACCATTCTGGAGAGCAAATTGAAATGATGGCCAAAGTGCTCTAAAACTGTGCATCTCCTTTGATCTAGCTATGGTACCACTGGGTCTATATCCAAAAAAGTTTTTTTTTTTTTTAAGAAAAGAGAAAAGGTTCCAAAACCAGGCAGGTCAAAAACAGAGAAAGAAAACTATAGACCAATCTCCCTAATGAATATAGATGCAAAAATTTTAAATAGGATACTAGCAAAAAGACTCCAGCAAGTGATCAGAAGGATCATTCACCATGATCAAGTAGGATTCATACCAGGGATGCAGGGCTGGTTCAACATTAGGAAAACCATCCACATAATTGACCACATCAACAAGCAAACTAGCAAGAACCACATGATTATCTCAATAGATGCAGAAAAAGCCTTTGATAAAATACAACACCCATTCCTATTAAAAACACTAGAAAGCATAGGAATAGAAGGGTCATTCCTAAAAATAATAAACAGTATATATCTAAAACCAACAGCTAATATCATCTGCAATGGGGATAAACTAGATGCATTCCCAATAAGATCAGGAGTGAAACAAGGATGCCCATTATCACCTCTACTATTTGACATTGTACTAGAAACACTAGCAGTAGCAATTAGAGAAGATAAAGAAATTGAAGGCATCAGAATAGGCAAGGAGGAGACCAAGTTATCACTCTTTGCGGATGACATGATGGTCTACTTAAAGAATCCTAGAGATTCAACCAAAAAGCTAATTGAAATAATCAACAACTTTAGCAAAGTTGCAGGATACAAAATAAACCCACATAAATCATCAGCTTTTCTATATATCTCCAACACAGCTCAGCAGCAAGAACTAGAAAGAGAAATCCCATTCAAAATCACCTTAGACAAAATAAAATACCTAGGAATCTATCTCCCAAGACAAACACAGGAACTATATGAACACAACTACAAAATACTCGCCACACAACTAAAACTAGACTTGAACAATTGGAAAAACATTAACTGCTCATGGATAGGACGAGCCAATATAATAAAAATGACCATCCTACCCAAACTTATTTATCTATTTAGTGCCATACCCATTGAACTACCAAAATACTTCTTCACTGATTTAGAAAAAACCATAACAAAGTTCATTTGGAAGAACAAAAGATCAAGGATATCCAGGGAAATAATGAAAAAAAACACATATGATGGGGGCCTTGCAGTCCCAGACCTCAAACTATATTACAAAGCAGCAGTCATCAAAACAATTTGGTACTGGCTAAGAAACAGAAAGGAAGATCAGTGGAATAGACTGGGGGAAAACGACCTCAGCAAGACAGTATACGATAAACCCAAAGATCCCAGCTTTTGGGACAAAAATCCACTATTCGATAAAAACTGCTGGGAAAATTGGAAGACAGTGTGGGAGAGACTAGGAATAGATCAACACCTCACACCCTACACCAAGATAAATTCAAAATGGGTGAGTGACTTAAACATAAAGAAGGAAACCATAAGTAAATTGGGTAAACACAGAATAGTATACATGTCAGACCTTTGGGAGGGGAAAGGCTTTAAAACCAAGCAAGATATAGAAAGAATCACAAAATGTAAAATAAATAATTTTGACTACATCAAACTAAAAAGCTTTTGTACAAACAAAACCAATATAACTAAAATCAGAAGGGAAACGACAAATTGGGAAAAAATCTTCATAGAAACCTCTGACAAAGGTTTAATTACTCATATTTATAATGAGCTAAATCAATTGTACAAAAAATCAAGCCATTCTCCAATTGATAAATGGGCAAGGGAAATGGATAGGCAGTTCTCAGATAAAGAAATCAAAACTATTAACAAGCACATGAAGAAGTGTTCTACATCTCTTATAATCAGAGAGATGCAAATCAAAACAACTCTGAGGTATCACCTCACACCTAGCAGATTGGCTAACATAACAGCAAAGGAAAGTAATGAATGCTGGAGGGGATGTGGCAAAGTAGGGACATTAATTCATTGCTGGTGGAGTTGTGAACTGATCCAACCATTCTGGAGGGCAATTTGGAACTATGCCCAAAGGGCGACAAAAGAATATCTACCCTTTGACCCAGCCATAGCACTGCTGGGTCTGTACCCCAAAGAGATAATGGACACAAAGACTTGTACAAAAATATTCATAGCTGCGCTCTTTGTGGTGGCCCAAAACTGGAAAACGAGGGGATGCCCATCAATTGGGGAATGGCTGAACAAACTGTGGTATATGTTGGTGATGGAATACTATTGTGCTCAAAGGAATAATAAAGTGGAGAAGTTCCATGGAGACTGGAACAACCTCCAGGAAGTGATGCAGAGCGAGAGGAGCAGAACCAGGAGAACATTGTACACAGAGACTAATACACTGTGGTATAATCGAACGTAATGGACTTCTCCATTAGGGGCGGTGTAATGTCCCTGAACAACTTTCAGGGATCCAGGAGAAAAAAAACACCATTCATAAGCAAAGGATAAACTATGGGAGTGGAAACACCGAGAAAAAGCAACTGCCTGAATACAGAGGTTGAGGGGACATGACAGAGGATAGACTTTAAATGAACACTCTAATGCAAATACTATCAACAAAGCAATGAGTTCAAATCAAGAAAACATCTAATGCCCAGTGGACTTACGCGTCGGCTATGGGGGGTGGGGGGGAGGAAAAGAAAATGATCTATGTCTTTAACGAATAATGCTTGGAAATGATCAAATAAAATATATTAAAAAAAAGAAGGAAAAAAAAAAGAAAAGAGAAAAGGATCTATTTTACAAAATTATTTACTACAGTTCTTTTTGTTGTAACAAAGAATTGGAAATTGAAGCACTGTTTTTTCAGTTGGGGAATAGCTAAACAAGTCATGGCTTATGATTGTGATGGAATAGTATTGTACTAGAAGAAACAATGAGCAAAATATTTTAGAAAATCTGGAAAGATTTACATGAACTGAAGCAAAGTGAAGTGAGCAGAACAAGAAGGACATTGTAAATAGTGACAGCTATATTTTTTATCAACCACTGAATGACCTAGTAATTCTCAGAAATTCATTGATCAAAGACAGTCCCAGAGGACCATGATGAAAAATGCCATTTACCCTACAAGGGAGAACTTTATTCTGATGGCAGACTCACACATGCCATATTTCACTTTTCTTCATTTTTTTTGTTTGTTTGATATCTCTTCCAAAAAACGACTAAGATGGAGAGATGTTTTGAATGATTGTACATGTAAACTCTATATCAGATTGCTTACCATCTCAGGAAAGGAGGAAGAGAGATAGTGGGAAGGAAGAAGAGAATTTGGTACTCATTTTTTAAATGAATGTTAAAAATTATTTTTGTATGTAATTTGTGGAAAATAAAATATGATTTTTAAAAGATTTGTTTTTATTTGTATGAAAAATGAATTGTATAGATTGTCTACAGGTATTTTAAGTAAAATTGCTCTATTTCTTTCTGATATTTTTTATTAATAAATAGAAATGATTTTGTGGGTTTATTATATATCTTGCAATTTGCTAAAGTCATTAATTGTTTCAATTAGTTTTTTAGTTGATTCTCTAGGGTTCTCTAAATTTACTTTCATCTGCAAAAGGAACGGTTTTGTTTCTTCATTGCCTATTTATATATTCACTATTTTTGTCTTATTGTTATAAACTAAAATTTCTTAATATTAAATTTCATTGGTGATAATATACATATATACTTCATCCTTGATCTTATCAGAAGCCTTTAAGATTAACTCTATGTTCCTGATTTTATATAAATACTATTTATTTTTTAAAAAGGCTCCATTGATTCCTATGTTTTATTGATGTTAGTATTATATAACTTCTTGAAATATAGTGTCTAGATTCTTTCATCATGGCTTTTGAATGTCATGATAATTCATAAATGATTTCTACTCAATATTTTTCCACATCAGTTATTTTTCCAGTGAGATATTTCACATGTTTTCTTTTTGTCATTCTTTTGATTTTGTTTTATTATTTCTTATTGTCTCATTAGCTTCCACTTGCCCAGTTTTAATTTTTAAGTAATTATCATCTTCAGTGAGCATTTGTACCTCTTTATACCTCTGTCCAACTTGGATTTTTAAGGAATTATTATTTTTTAATTTTATATTAATCAATTTATTTATTTAGAATATATTTTCATTTCACTGTGTTATACATGTATCATTGTTAGAAACCTATTTCCATAATATTAATATTTGCAATACAATAATCATTTAAAGTAAAAAATTCCCAATATTATACCTATCAAACCACGTGATTGATCATATGTTTTTCTTCTGCATTTCTACTCCCCCAGTTCTTTCTCTGGATATGGACAGTATTCTTTCTCATAAGTCCCTCAGAATTATCCTGCATCATTGTATTGTTGCTAGTGGGAAAATCTATTACATTCAATTGTGCCACAGAGTATCAGTCTCTGTGTATAATGTTCTGCTGGTTGTGTTCCTTTCACTCTTCATCAGTTCTTGGAGGTTGTTCTAGTTCACATTGAATTTGCTACAGTTTATTATTCCTTTCAGCACAATAGTATTCCATCATCATTAGATACCATATTTAGTTCAGCCATCCCTCAATCAATGGACACCCCCTCATTCTCCAATTTTTGCCGCTACAAAGAGCATGGCTATATATAAACATTTTTGGTACATGTATTTTCCTTATTATTACTTTGGGGTACAAACCCAGCAGTGGTATGGCTGGATCAAAGGGCTGGAATTCTTTTAAAGCCCTTTGGGCATTGTTCCAAATTGTCATCCAAAATGGTTGGATCAATTCACAACTCCACCAGCAGTGTATTATGTCACAATTTTGTCACATCCCCTCTAACATTTATCACTTTCCTTTGCTGTCATATTAGCCAATCTGCTAGGTTTCAGGTGGTACCTTATCATTGTTTTGATTACATTTCTCTAATTATGACATATTTAAAAAACATTTTCATGTGTTTGTTAATAGTTTTGATTTCTTTATCTGAAAACTGCCTCTTTGTGTCTCCTTACCATTTATCAATTGGAGAATGGCTTGATTTTTTTGTACAATTGACTTAAGTCCATGTAAATTTGAGAAATTAGACCTTTGACAGAGGTTTTTGTTATAAAATTTTCCCCCAATTTGTTGCTTCCCTTTTAATTTTGGATGCATTGTTTGTACAAAACCATTTTAATTTAATATAATCAAAATTATTAATTTTCTATTTTGGAATATTTTCTATCTCTTGCTTGGTCTTAAATTCTTTCCTTTCTCATAGATCTGACAGGTAAACTATTCTATGTTCATCTAATTTATATAATTTTCCTCTTTATTTTTAAGTCATTTACCC
Organism: Monodelphis domestica; assembly: GCF_027887165.1. Classification (NCBI taxonomy): domain Eukaryota; kingdom Metazoa; phylum Chordata; class Mammalia; order Didelphimorphia; family Didelphidae; genus Monodelphis; species Monodelphis domestica. The sequence continues at coordinate 180,258,271 of NC_077231.1, forward strand.
ATTCTGAATTTATTGTTGACAATATTCACATAGCTACTTATACCCACCATGTTTCTTCCCATTGTTCCTGAGGTCTTTTAGAATAGTGTTATTGTCATCCTTATTATCAACAACAATAGTAACTCACTTAAAGCACAGGCTATTGTCCATATTATAAGAGATGAAGTAATGATAGAGAAAAGGAATGCTACTCAGGGTGCTTAGGATTGAGGAATTATATGCCCTAAAACCATTATAATTAATTTAAAGGACTGATAATAACCCTGAAAATGCTGATCATTTAGCATTTTATATACATACAAATATATACATATATTTGTATGTATATAAAATGCTAAATGATATATTTGTATGATATATGTATATATTTGTATGTAAAATATATCTTTTACATATATGTATGCATGTATTTATATATAGTGATAGATGACAGGATGGATGGATAGATAGAGACAGACATATATATATATATAGAGAGAGAGACAGAGAGAGAGAGAGAAAGAGAGAAAGAGAGAGAGAGAGAGAGAGAGAGAGAGAGAGAGAGAGACAGAGAGAGACAGAGACAGAGACAGAGACAGAGAGAGACAGAGACAGAGAGAGAGACAGAGACAGAGAGACTGAATACGGATTGAGTTAGTGTGTTGGCCTTGGTGATGAAATGTCTCTTATGAATATAAGATATAGAGGGTTTGTCCTAGGGCAACCAGCTGACCCTACTAAGCCAGGTCATGATGATAAGATTACCAAGGAGAAAACTAAGTGTGAATATGTTAGGAGACCAATTAGCCCCCTGAATTCAAAGCCTAATGGAAGGATCACTTCTAGAGCAGTTAACATCTACACAATAGCAATCTTAACATATACTTTTTACATAGCAAAATATACAACAATGGGTCTAGAATGTGTCCAAACAAAAATCTATACACTACTAGTGAAATATATGACTCTTCTTTCTTAGGAAGCAATAGAATACTTCTTTGCCCAAAAGAAGAAATATTTTCTTAAACACTTACCTTCTGTCTTAGAACAGATATCAAGTATCAGTTCCAAAGAAGAAGAGTGATGCAATTAAGGTGAAGTGACTTGTCCGGGGTTATAGAGCTAGGAAGTGTCTGAGGTCAAATTTGAACCCAGAACCTGCCATTTTCAGACCTGACTCTGTCCACTGAGTAACCTTGCTGCTCCTAAAGAGAGAGAGAGAGAGAGAGAGAGAGAGAGAGAGAGAGAGAGAGAGAGAGAGAGAGAGAGAGAGAGAGGAAAAGATTATCAGAATACACAATCTACAGATTAAAAATTTACATGAATACTTTTGGAATAAACAGACCTCTCTTCAGAAAACAATAGTAAAGGCAAACATGAGGTATGTACCATTCAATTTGTTGATTATAACTAAATGTGGTTTGTTTTTGGACAAAATCTATGAAACAGCCAAGATGAGCATAGAGTAAAAAGCTTTTGGTGACCTAAGGGTAAATGGTAAATGATTAAAATCAGCTTTCCATGAAAAATGTGCACAACACATTTTTTAAGCTTAATCTGCATTGTTACATTTTCTTTTGTCACATTCTTATGTCTAGACAATCAACAACAAAATAAATCTTCTTGATTTGCAGCATTTCCATTTCTGAGATGTCAGTGCTCTTGTTGAAATTTAACAATTGTCTCCTGAGAGCTACTTAGAGCTGGCTCTAACACACTGCTGGACATCCACATTAACTTAAGTAAGAAAATGCCAACCAGGGAATGTCAAAAAGTGACATTTGTTTATAGAATTTTCTGGGGTGGGTTATAGGAATTTTGTACTTTTTTATAGAGGCTTTTGTTGCTAATTCAGAATCAAGTCATTGCCACTAGAGATTACTGAGATGTTAGTCTTAAGGAGTCTAGATTTTGTAATCAGTGCAGCTTATACAACAGCATGGTGGAAATTGTGCGGTTGATCACTGCAAGTTGTAAAATTTAATTTTACCCAATATGGAGAGACATATAATAAAGCAGTTAAAATTATATACTAGAAGCTTGGTAGTCCTTTTTTTAAACTACTAAAACAATTCTTAAAATAGCCCTCAGAATTTAACAAGTGAACAAATGGAATGAGAGAATTATTACAGATAAAACTGTTGCCCATAACTTTAAGGCAAATACTTGTGTTTAGATTTTGAACCAGGAAGACTTGAGTATAAGCTCTGGATCAAATACTTACTCTTAAACTCTTAATCTGAGTTTCTTCATTTGTAAAATGAGGATAATAATCACACCTACCTGATTGGATTATTGTGAGGGTCAGACAAGACAGCATGTGCAAAGTTCTTTGCAAACATTAAAGTGCTAAAATGGTAACTAGTATTGGCTCTTTGACAACATTAATCCACAAAAATTTACACATTTTTAAAAAAAGATGACAGCATAACCGATATTCATACGACTAATTTGCAAACTATATTGAATGAAAACATTTCAAAATGTTAAAAACTTATCAGAAAAAATAAAATCCTGTGGGGAAAAAGAATAAGGTACATGTCATTCCTGGATCATCCTGTCCATATGTACCATTTTTTTTTGCACATTGCACATTTTCTCCTCCTTTAGAATGGAAGATCCTTGACACCAGGAACTATGCATTTATCTTTTTTCATATCCCTGGTGTCAAGTCCAGTGAATGCAAAATAATAAATGCTTAATACAATTTTTTTGACTGACAGACATGTTGATGTCCTCTCAAATACCCCAGCCTTTCCCTAAATCAAGCTCACTAGACATCAGTCCATCCATGCTGTCTGACCCATTCTATGCCCCATGCCTGGCTTTAGTATCCAAGAAGACTTGAGAAACTTGGTACTACAAACTTTGTATTAGTCACCATGCTAAACACTTTCTAAGTATCTCATTTGAAAGAAAAGTATCATCCTTCTTTTAAAGTTAATGCAGTCATTCACAGCCAGCCTTGCTATTCCTGACCAATGATTCTTGGGGCTTATTCAAGTGGTCCTTAAAGGATTTCTTCAGTGAATTAAGAGTTGAAGGACATTTCATTGAGAACAAGGGAGCATTTCTCAATTCAAGCATACATTTCCAGGTTGTTCTATCATTTCCCAGAGTCACTAGAGAGTAAAGTGTTTCTCTTCATCTCCATTCCCTCTTCACTCAAACCCTTACTGCTAAAGATGGTTCTAGTTTGCCTAAATTCCTCCATTCATTCAATACACCAAGAAACTGGTAGAAAAGGTGGTGGCCACTTTCCTCTCAACATTAGGGATAAATTCTAACTTTTGAATTCTTCCTTATCAACCATATCATAGGAACACAGAATATTTATTCCACCATAATAGCAAAAAAGCAAAGATTAGAAAAGCTTAATGTTTATCATTTATAGGGCACTGCTGTTCTAATAAATAATTTTCCTAACTAATAAAGCAATATGATATTTAGAATAATTGGTTTCACAAAGTACAATCCAATTTATCTGGATTTTGACTAATTAAATGTCTGATTTATCCCCTTAGTTTGTTGTGCCAGTTTTTACCCCCTTCTGTCAGGGTCTAATACTTTTCTCCTCAGATAGATTTTTTGTGGAGAACAATGTGAAAAAGAGAGCTTATATATAGGTGAGTCAACCCATCCACAGCCTGGCAGGAGGATTTACCTCGGTACAGATGATATGATTTGAGCCTTACAAATGATAAAATGAAGTTTTCAAAAATCCTTTCATGGAGTCAAAGCACCTGGTGTTTTATTTAGCTGAGGACTACGTCAAAGTCTAACTGCTTTTTGCAATCAATGTATATTTTTGTTCATGTATTTCCTTATTATATTACTGCTTATTCATCCAACTTCAATAAATAATGTATTTGTTTTAAATTCAGTCATTTAAAATTAATTTTATTAGAGGTACAAAGAGAGAATTATATTTTCCAACAAGTAGTGGGTTGATTTGTTTTGCTTGACTTTGTTAAAAGGAAGAGCTTCTCTTTTGTAAAGAGGAAAAATAGTGATAGGGATGCATGAAAAGAAGAAAGAACTAAAAGTTCATAAATTATTTTTAATGCATAGAAGAAAGCAGAAGAAAGTCGAGAAAAACCTACAGTGTACTATTGTATTAAATGTAATACATCCTTTCAGAAATCTTTACATAACAAAAGTTTATTGTTTCATATATATTTATGTTCTTCTTTGTATAGTTGAATGTTCATATTTGCTGATTCACAAAAAAATTGACATTTATATTCACAATAAAAAAGAAAATATCTTTAAAAATGAGCTATGTCTAAAATTTAAATTAGATTAATCTCTTTGATCAAGGTGATTAGGTACATTCTTTCAATTTTCTGGTGGATTTACCCATTTTTTAAAGAGACCGATTTATATTCTGGAGAGGACTTGAAGTTAATCTTACTAAATATGAGATAGGATGGTACACTTGAAGGACTGTTCTTACTTTTGGAGTTGGAAAGATTTTGATTTGAATCCTACCTAACATTTTTGTGAGATTATGGATGAATTATTTCTGAGTTTTAAATTTTTTTTCATTTGTAAAATTTCAAGTGGGAAAATGTATAAAGTGATTTTTCAAACTTTAAAGTACTATATACAAAGGCCAATTATGATTACTTTTATAGGTGTATGTCTTCACTCTCTTTTCTAAGCTAAGAAAGGGTATCTCTCTAAAGGATATGGGTTTTAATATACCGTCTGAATCTATCGACAATTCAATCTAGACATGAACGAGAAATATTAATTGGAACTTTTCTGTGACCTGGACCTCTCCTAAAATCAGTAGCCACAAGTCTCACTTTTTGCATCCCAAGTTTCCATTGGAAAACACCACAGACTTGCTGAATTTTATCCATCTGCTTAAATCCAGAACAGAAAGAAAATAGTTCCTGTCCTTGGGTCACTCAACAGTTAAATCTATTTTATTGATATGCATGGCTAAAATCTCTAGCAATTCTCTAAGAGTGTAAATGGCAAAGAGAGTGCTGACCTGCATTGGAAGAGGACATTTCCAGATCAAGGAGTTTCCAGTATCAATGAAATCCTAGATCTAGTCCTTATCATTTATTTTATTAACATATGTGTTTATTTTTTTACACCTCCCAGTAGAAAATAAACTATCAGGAGAGAAACTGCTTCTTGTATCTCCAGCACTTAGCACAATACTTGGCACTTAGCAGTCATTGGAAAAGAGCTCTTTACATTGAATATTTCCTACCAGAATAGCCTATCTCCTGATTCTATATTTGGCTAATTTGTTCTGTTCCACTGCCACCTTATCCTAGCTCTGGCAGCCCATGAGGTCATATCTCATAATATGAGTTGGCATTTGAAACCTGGAAAGAAGGATAACATCACAGCATCTTTTGTAAGAAAGGGAAAAAATAAGACTATTTTTTCCACCCCAGTGGATCTGTTGCAGTATTGAGTTCCACCAAGTAGGAGATGAAATAAATCTCAGTCCTTCAGAAAACATTTCACAGATTGTGACCCTATTTACTTGTTTAAGGTGAGGGATTACAACCCTGGAGAAAAAGAAGTCATTTCCTCTCATTTTTAAATTGAATTTTTTTCAAAAACCGATATTAAGTCATTTATAAACTTAAGGCTATATACACTCACTGCCCAAACAACTGGTCAATTCACTGGGTAGAAAAAAACATCAAACCAGTTGACATTGTGTCAACAATTTCCTTTCCTGCTGACCCTGTTTTCTCTTTCTCTATCAATTTCTCCATCAAACAATTGCTTATATCACTTCAAGAAGGACATAACACTCTATTAGGAACCACTGAGTAAAATGCATTGTGATTTCTTTTCTATGAGACCTATTCTTGATGCAATTAAAAAGCAACGTAGTTTTTATCCTTATTCTCTCAGATACACCTTGTTAAACCTTTGCTGTAACACCCTCCCAACCTTCTTCTAATCTGACACTTTCAAAAATGCCAGAACATCAATAAGGTAGCTAAAGGACAAAGCTTGTTGGGTGAAATCACTCACATTTTGGCTCTCCAATATCTTTTGAAAAGAGAATTGGAGTTGCAAGAAAAAGTGGCCTTTCCCCAAGTACTGTCATGAAACAAACATGTTGAAAGAAAGCAGCAATGGGGTATAAGAAATTGCATAAAAATTAGTTTTAAGGATATGATCACATGCAAAATTCAACTGGTAATTAGTTGGTTTTAATTAGTTCCCAGGCATCCAAGAATCCTTGAATATAAAAGGTAATGGCAACAGATGGGCCAAAAAATAGGAAAATATCATAGAAGGCTCAGAATCTATTTTTTTGGGGGGAAAATTCTACCAGTGACACAGATCAGTGACAAGAACCCAAGTGGATATCAAATCAACAGATCTGGGTTCACATCACAGTTCAGCTAATTATAAACCTTTGAGACTTTGAGCAAATCACTCAAATACTCTGGTTTAGTTTCTGAATCTGGAACAGGAGGGTAGAGTTGGACTAGAAGAACTTTAAGGTTTCTATGAGTTCTAAATCTATGAGCCTATGACCTGTTTAGCTCCTTAATCTTTTGTATATTAGAAGCAAGATATAGTACATAGGAACCAGCTGGAGTGTTAAGAAAACTTAGGTTCATGTATTGCCTCAAACACATATAAGCTCTGTGTCCCTGAGGAAACCACTTAATCTCTCAGTGCCCCAGGAAGCTCTTTAAAAGTGTATGCATTGTCAAAAAGATGCAAATCTGCAATATGAAAGGAACCTTTAAAATTTTCCAGATTACAAATTGATATAATTTTTAAAAATCATTTTCTGACATTGCACAATCTAAACTTTTTTTCCTCTCTCTGAACTCTTCCACCTCTCCAAGATGGCAGGTAGTATGATGTAAGTTGTATGTGTGATGCCATTCAATTCATATTTCCATGTTCATGTTTTGAAAGAAGGTATATCTCTAACAAAAAAGAAAAACTCTTGGAGAAAAATAAGATGAAAAATGGTACACTCCAATATGCATTGCTTCAGTTTCTTTGATGGTGGTGGATAGCCTTTTCTCATAATGAAAGCTGTTCTCGATCTTTGCATTGCTGATTATAGTTGTCATTGACTGCAGATTATCCTATTTTATTGCTGTTACTATTACAACGTTCTCCTGGTTCTGCTCTCTTCACTTTGCCTCATGTCACAGAAATCCTTTCCAGCTTTTTTTGTTGTTATCTTCTTGTTTGTCATTTCGTATGACACAATTTTATTCCATTGCAAACCATATACCACAACTTGTTTAGTCATTACCCAATTGATGGACATATCTTCACTTTCCAGTTCTTCACCACCACAAAAAGAACTGCTAAAAATATTTTTGTACATGTAGGTCCTTTCGCCCTATCTTTGATCTCTTTGTGATACAGACCTAGTAGTGTCATTGCTAGGTCAAAGAATAGGCACAGTTTTAGGAAAGGAAATTTCCATGCCATGAGCTCTCTATAGTCAGCTTAAATATCACTTTCTACAGGAAACTTGCCTTGGTTCCCTCTGAGGTTACCATCCATTTATTTTGAATCCATCTTGTAGATGTCTATTAGTTTATAGGTTTTCTCTCTTTCATTGGCATGTGAGTCCCTCTAAGTGCAGAGATCAGTTTTGTTTTTCTTTGTATCTCCTTTAGCATAGTGCCTGGAACATAGTAAGCACCTAATAAATGTTTTTAATTTTGTTTATAACTAATGAATCACTTTAATAATAAAATCATGGATTTGGCTCAAAAGCTTTATGCATATGCTTTTAAAAAATAAGCCAATTTGTTCACTATAAATGTGGATTTTCAGAGCCTTTGCCCTCATTGCTTATGTTGTGGTCAAGCGGAGTGACAGATTTGGACAATGGTTTTTTGGAGAACCTTGAGCCTAATACTTGTGTGACTTTGGGCAAGTCATATAGCTCTTTTGTGCCTCCATTTCCTAAATTGTAACATGAGGGGTGTGGACTATAGATGTGACCTCCTTTTAGCTCTCAATCTATGATCCTAAGTACTGGTGAATTTGCTTACCTCATAGGAATGATTTTTTTTTCCTCCGTAGAGTAGTTCATTCCTTCTAGGCCACCTCTAGATAAACATGTCTAACTAAATTCCTGGTCTAGGTGTCTACAACTGCAACATCAGTTGTATTCCAGCTGACCATTGGTTGTCTGAATGGAAAATAGGGGAAAAACAATGAAGATAATCCTATTACAATCTCCTTTTTTTTAAACAAGAGAATCATTCAAATTTCTTATTTGGCAATATTTTTGTTTCATAATTAATCAAGGTAAAGGAATTAGTTAGGAATTTTCTTTTTTCTTTTTTTGTCCAAGGACTCAGGATTTTCTACTACCACCACTAATCCCAGATTTCCATACATAAACTGATTTACTGGGACATCTGAGGCCTCTTTTTGCACTACTACACAAGGATCCTGAACAACTATCCTGTGTCCATGTGACTTCTCTGGGACTGTCTTTGATCAATGAATTGCTGAGAATTACCAGGTCATTCACAGTGGTTGATCCAAAAATATAGCTGTCACTATTTACAATGTCCTTCTTGTTCTGCTCACTTCACTTTGCTTGCTCCAGTTCTTTCTAGATTTTCTAAAATCATTTTGCTCATTATTTCTTCTAGCACAATAGTAGTCCATCACAATCATTTGCCATGACTTGTTTAGCCATTCCCCAATTGATAAACAGCCCTTTAACTTCAATTCTTTGTTACCACAAAAAAAGAAATGTTGCCTGAAATTTAGGAGAAACATTAAAGAGTATCCTGTTATTTGAACCAAGAAATATTACTTCCTATTCTATTGTCACATATTCTCAGTCTGATGGCCACTTTGCTAAGCCAAGACTATGCCAGAACTGTGTGTGTATTTGTTTCTTACAAGTTAACTTGTTCATTGCTTTGGAGACTCAAGAATGTAGTGTGCTAGATAACATACAGATGGATGAAATATTTAACCTCATACATAAATCCTTAAGTCTTCTGGAGCTCATGTTTTGACTGTAACCATGCAGATCACAATTTTGTGCCCAAAGCTCTGATAAACTAGCTCCCAAGATGTCCTTTGCATTTCTATGCTATTGTGCCATGAAGCATAGTATTGCAGGAGACCAATATCACACAAAATTATCATTTGTCCTAGAGGACTGAAAAGAACTAATGAAATTTAATTTGTTTTGCTTGAAGCACTATTGGCTCAAACATATTGAACTCATCTAGTATCTTATCTCTTGAAACTTAGAAATAGCTACCTTCTTCTACCATCAACTTTTCCCTTCTGCTTTATGGCATTATGAATGCTATGAATTTCTCTAAGAAAAATACAGAAATATTGGTAAGGGAATGAACTTTATATCAGACTGTTCAGGAAGATGAAATTTCATCATGCAGAGCTGGAAATGAGTTCCAGATATCATTTAGTTCAAGATTCTTCTTTAAAACATGATTATGCCAAATTCCAAGGAATAGAGATTACATTATCACTCTCAGTAACTCTTTCCCCTTGATATTAATAACAACCTTAATGATGTCTTCTGGATATTTTGGGCAAAACTTTTCCCCATTTCAACCAAAAACCCATTTTCTAATCTTCAGAGATGAGTGATTTTCTTTGCCTTGTGATAGACTGAGTCACTTGTAATCCAAAATAGAGCCTAAAAGCCAAAACAATATGTTTCTATTTCCAGACTCCACTCTCCCTCTGCTTGTGAGTTTCATGGTGCTTCACTAGGAAATACTAGATTTGTTTCACTTTTTTCATATAGACAGAACTCCTTGAGACTATAAGTTTCAGTAAATATGCCAGTCTAAGTAGGTAAAGGGAGTTTCTTCATCAAAGAATTCTGTACAATACAATCACAAATCCAGTACCTATCCTTGTCCAAAAGAATGTTCAATCAGATATAATTATAAAGGTAATCCTATGTCTAACCTACATCTCTTTTGCTATAAAGTACATTTCCCTTAGTTTTGTCCTTGTGGAAAGAGAGAATTGGTCCTCTAGAAAAACCCTTCAATAGATTGATCAGGTTTTATTATATTCACATAATTTTCTCTTGCTTTTTTAAAGTAGATACTTTATTGTTGAAATCAGTTGGAGGATAAAATGAAATCATAAAATGACTGCAATTCTCTCAGTTTCTTTGGTCCATAGTGGCATCTTCTTCCTACTTGTTTCTATCCTCTCTCCTCAGGATGCTATCTCCTTTAGAGGTAAGCTTGTAATGGTTTAATGGAGCAATTAAAGAGTTATGATTTAATTCACTTTTATATTTACTTGTTTGTTTTTTTAATATTTTATTATATGTATTATTTTTATAAAATTCTGTTTACTTAAATATTTATTTTCCTTATTTTTATTTATTCTTTTGCTTTCTTTTCCAAATATCCTCACTGTGACCCAACTAAAACCAACCAATCAATAGCAGCAATAACAACAATAAACAATAACTTGTTTTTGAACAAAAGGCTTATAACAGTGATGTAAAAGTTAATTTGAAATATAATTGTAAGATAACTTAAAAAGTTATTAGGTACCTTCCCATACTATGTCTGAGAGATTGTGTCTATGCCAAACCTCTCTTCATTACCTCAAAACAATATTTAGAAAACAAGTAGGAAAAAAATAAGAACAAGGTGGAAATGAAAACCATTCTTAAAAGAAAATATTGGAAAACAAAACATCAGAAGACTAGACATAAAAAGTTTAAAAAAAAAACAAATAAAGAAATGCCATGATATAGAAAATGTGGAAAACTTTCTAGAACAAAAGCAAAAATGTAATAACTACAATAAGAATTATAGAAGAGATAACAAAATAATCGTCAGTTGTTGACAAGTTCAACAAAAGAAGTAAACTTTTAAACAAAATTAAAAAGCAATTTATTAATTAGAAAAAAGCTGGACTATCTCAGTATAACAGTGTATATACTAAAAATAATGTAAGAGATAGAATTTGGAAATGCAATGATCTGACAATAATTGTTCAAATGGAATCAACAGATATTTCTAAAATTTTAATGCATGCCAATAAAAGAAAATTACAGAAAGAGAAAATTTAATGATAACCTTAAAATGCTTAATCCCTAGGAAAACATGTTGAAACAAGAATCCTAAATAAAGTAATAAAATAAAATTGCCCAGTAATATTGAAACCATAGAGAGAATATTGCTCAGTTAAACATAGAAGCCAATACCACAATCTCACCACAAAATAAGCAAGTATTCTACTATTTCCATTTTATTATTCAATATTATATTAGAAATGCTGGCTATAGCAATAAGACAAGGATATAGTAAGAATCATCACTAAGGAAACAAAACTATCACTCTTTGTAGATGTTATGATGATATACTTAGAGAACATTAATGAATCAACTAAAAAAACTACGTGAAATAATTAATTTTGACAAAGTTGCAAGATATAAAATAAACTAGACGTTGACAATAAAAAAAGATCTAATGGGGGGGGGGAGGAAGGAATCTTTGTGTTAACAGATCTTAAAATGAAGTGGTACACTTCACAAAATGAGATCAAAGACCCAGAATTAAATTATTGGAACCGCAATTTATTAATAAAAGAACAAATAAAGAATCTACCAGCTGGGACAGCCTTCCCTAGTGGAAGCTGCCTTGAGCTAACATTTTGGAACAGTTGATATATGGTTACAAGATACAAAGTTATTTCCTTTTACATATAGGTTCTTAATCAGACAAACCTTATCACTGACCCAGGAATGTGGGGTAGTGATGAGGAGACTCTCCTCAGATTTATGTGGGGGCTGTTATTTAGGGGTGTTTATTTTCACATCCATTTAGTCACCTAGCCCTGGTTAGCCATAAGTTATCTTGCTTCCATCCTGACCTCTTGATATTCCTGAAATTCCTCTTTGTCTCCTGCCCCTTTCTAATTCTCATCCCCCAAGCTAAGTAGAGACTGGTCTGCTGTCTGCATAAACAGCTCAACTTCCTGGGGAAGGGAAGCCAGGTTCCCTAAAAAATGCTGTCAGGGTTTTTTATCTGTTTTATCTATTTCAATTTTACTATCCTCCCCTTTTTGGACTACTTCAGAAGTATAGTACAAAGAATAAACTATCAAAATAAAAAATAACATATTATAATTAAGGAGTCAAGGAAACCTGGGATCCTGATATATTCTGGTTATAATAACCCTAGTCAAATTTCTCCTCTCTCCATTTTTACATCAAGAAAGCAAAGTTATAGTTCTAAAACACAGACAGACCCTGTCACTTCCCTGCAGCAACACAAGCTCCCTGTGCCTCCTTTGTTGTTTCTGGGATAACAAAGGAATCCTTCTGTTGGGAATTCAAAGATCTCCTCAATCTGATTTTAGTGTACCTTTTCAGACAATAAAGTTTACTTCCCTTCATGCAATCCAACCAAGATGGCTTCTTCCCTATAGCATATTCTTACTCTAATCTCCATGCCTTTGCACAGAATATCCTTCTATGCTTGGGTTAGATGTCCTCCTCACTCCTACTTCAAGTCATTCCTTGCTTCCTTAAAATCTCATTTCAAGTGTCATCTTCTCCTGGAGTCCTTTCCTTGTGGTATCAGTTTTTAATACTCCCTTACTCTATGTTAAAATTGACTTACATTCACTTGGGATTTCTTTGTTTTTTATATTTGTTTGGTTAAAATTCCCAGGTAACTCCATTAGAGAAGACATCATTTGACAACTCCCTTCCTTCCTTCCTCCTTGTCTCCCTCCCTCTCTTTCTCTCTCTCTACATATCTATTATGTATATATATATATATATATATATATATAATGCTTCTTTCTATTTATCAGTTCTTTCTCTAGAGGTGAACATATACAAGTCATTCTTCAAACAACATTGCCATTGCTACATATAATGATCTCTTGATTCTGTTCATTTCACTCTTCAAAATTTCATGTAGGTCTTTTCCATTTTAAAAAAATTAACCATCTTGTCATTTCTTATGACTCAGCAATTTTCCATTGCAATCATATGCATGACTTATTTAGCCATTCCTGAATTGATGAGCATTCTCTCAATTTTCACTCCTTTGCCACCATAAAAATAAATATTTAAGAATATAAACCTTCTTTTACTTTTTCCCTGATCACTGTAGGAAATAAAACTAAGAGGTAATGCTGGATCCAAAAATGCACATAGTTTTATAGTTCCAGATTGTTCTCCAAAATGATTAGAACAATTCAAGTTTCACCAACAGTATAATAATGCCCTTATTTTCCCACATCCCCTCCAACAATTTTTGTTTTGTCCTTTTATCATTTTAATCAGTCTGATAGATTGAGATATCTCAGTTATTTTGATGTGCATTTCTCTAATCAATAATTGCATTCAATTGGTATACATTTTTTATTTGTGTGTTTGTGTGTGTGTGTGTGTTTTCTCCTAATTGAATGTCAGTTCCTTGGAGAGGTGGATTGTTTCATTTTTGCCTTTGTAGCTCTAGCACCTATTATAATGCCTAGCAGCTGGAAAGTATTTAATAAATACTTATTGACTAATTGATTAAATGACTTAACCAGACAAGGCTCTAGAGAATTCTTTAAGACTAGAAGACACAGGCCAGTTACAAATCTTATTGGAAGGAGTTTCCTTACATGGAGTTCCTTAGATTAATGAAATCATTTATATAAACAAAAATATAAAAAATATGTTATCAAAGGTTTCAGACTTTAAGGGAAAGAAGAACAACTGATTAGCAGCATAGACTAGATAAGCAAGGCCTTGAAAACAAATTACACTACAGTTAACTGATGAATCTAAGAAGGCAAATTTCAAAGGAAGCAAATAGTCATTATAAACATCTAATAAAACTGAAATGAAGTCTGGTGAAAAGCAAGAATCTCAATATCTTAAATAATATATTATAATAAATTACAAATGAATAAATGATCTCAACATTTTAAAATTACCACAAAAATTGGAAGATTATTCCTTTCACAATTATGAATAAGAAAAAATTATTAATGAATATTCTTAGTGACATAAAGCAAAAACTTTTTTCAGAAATAAAATTAATGCATCAAAGAGCAAAAGAAAATGCAGTTTGGGAAAATAACTTGGCATTAATTATTTATGATATGTGGGAGGTCCCAAATCCATAAGAGTCAGAATCATTCCCTAGTAGCCAGGTTATCAAAGTATAATAAAAAATTTTAGAAGAAAAAATGAAGTTATTATGAAGAACCTAGAATAATGAATAGTTGAAAAGTAGAAGTTAAAACAACTCCTGAGTTACAAATTCAAACCCATCTAGTTTTTAAAAAATGGGGGAATTCTTTGTTAGAATAGCAGTGGGAGGACAAGCATGCTAACTCGCAGCTAGTAGAGTTATGAATTGGTTTTACAGTTTTGAAAAAATGGAATTATGCAAGAAAAGTTGCTAAGTGGTTCATACCCATTAGCCAAGAAATTCCACCAATGTATTTATTTTTCAAGGAGATCACTGATAGCACAAAAAGTCCCTATGTATGCCAATTTTTGTTTTATAACAATATTTTAATAACAAAAAGCTGAAAACAGAATATGTATCTAATCATTGGTAAATGGTTAAAGAAAATGTACCATAAAAACACTTGAAATATTATTGTGCCATGATAAGAAACATATTTGAAGAATTAAAGAAACATGGTAAGAATGAAGGAATTCTAGCTAAGGATTATACATTATAACTACAGTGTAAAGAAAGTCAACATTTACAATTGGTGATGGGGTGAATATCATGAAGTTATTGTAATTCTATTCTAGATTAAATTGACTCAGTAGGCATCCAAGGTCAGGATATTGCTATGTTTGGAGTCAAGCCATTCTCCTGGTAGTTGAAGACTGATTTTGGAATGAGAAGAGGCTTTGTAGAAGAATTTGATGGTTAACAACTTGAAAATTACTTGATCATGATAGGGGAAAGATATCCAACAGCTTTTGGTGTCTTCCTCTACTCAGAAAGTCATGGCACCAACTACCAAGGGAATAGCTTGACTCAGACCAGTCCTGGAACAAAAGACAATCCAATTAGTCAAATACAATGATCAGTATTAGCTCCCTACTATTTAAGTTAAGGACATATTCTGTTAGTTTTCTGCTGTTAAAGGACAAATTCCTTCTTTCTATTAGCAGTCAGTAAATTACCTTTTTCAGGGACTTTCTCTAAAAGGATCTGATTTATCAAAACAGAATGTCAATAAAATTCAAATATAATCAAATGAGGTAATTCTAATCTGTCAAACAACGGCTTTGTAATCTGACAATTGTTGGATGTCACTATGAATGTGTGAGATAGATGAGAGTAAACTGACAAGTGCTAATAAGACCACAGAGTAATTTCTCAAACCTCAGTTATCCCCATCCCCACATGCAGAGTCTTCAGAATTACATGGGAGAAATGAGACCTTCATTTCAAATATGAACTTTGAAGTTTGAAAACAAAAGCCAATTTGTGATTTCTTAGAGTTGGTACTGAAACACTCTAGAAAGTCTTCTTTTTGTAGGCATAAATTTCTGAAGAACTCATCAGCATTTCAAAAAGCTGTGATAATTTATTCCGATGCCCCACAAGCCCCACAGGTGAACAGCAGGGTGTGACAAGCACAGTTGACTTCAGATGAATGCTTACATCAGGTCCTCCTATGGAATATTTGATAACTGTTTTCATTTTTACAGAAAAGAAAAAGAAAATAAACATTACTTTCAGATCTCTTCTTGGATGCCTAGGAATATAAAATGAAAATGCTGTGCTGGTTTATTCCCCCCAAAAAGATTTCCCCTGAAAATCTACTCTGTTTTTGTTGACAATAGCTGCCAGCTGGAGGAAAATTATTTGGGGGGGGGTGAGAGAAGGAGAAAGCCATTTTTTTATTCTTCAAAATTAAAAGAGCCAAGTAATATTATGAGGGATGGAGAACACATTAATAAGTATGAGAAAATATTTGTGAAAGCACTTTGCAAAGTGTAAAATGCTACACAAACATAAGGCATGATGATGGCACTGTAAAATTGTTTTCCTGGCTAAATTATGCCAGTTCTTTGTGTTACCAAAAGCTCTCTCCCTATTTGTGGTGCTATGAATGCAGAGTAACTTGAAACTCTTAATTCAGAAATGCACTAGACAGCTTTGTCCCTAAAGGAAATTTTCTGGGTATGCCCCAGGTGCTAAGCCTCCTTAAAGCATTCCCTTTTATTAATTGTTTATTATTATGATTATATAATATATTATTTAATAATTATTAATTATTAAAATTGTCTCCACTTATGTTCTAGAAAGTTCCAGAATGATTTAGAATGCCCCTCCTGGGCTGAAAGCATTCTTGCTATTGTTTAACATAACATCATACCATACCAAAGTGGAACATGATACCTTACCACATCACAATTCATCACTATGTCACATAACATAATGCCTTCCACTAAGGCTTGTGCTACGTACCCCCACACTTTGGATTTCTCCTTAAGTTCTTTTTCCTGACTAATCTTCTCTGTCATGCTTCCCTGGACATTTCTCATTTATGCATATTTCTGCTAAAAAAATGGAGACAAAAACTGAATGCAGAATTTAATTAGGCACCTGATAAATGTCAAGTTTAATGGAAGCATTACTTCCTAATTCTCTCATGTCAGACTCCTGTAAATACAACCCAGAATCACATTATCTTTTTATGCTGATGACTCACTCATACTGAATGCTTTATCCACAGTGCTGTCCTTGTCCCTAGCTGGTCATTCTTTGTATTATCTCAGTGTACTTTGATTCTGGTCTTGTTGTATCTTGTACTTGCCCCTTCTAAGCTTTATGTCGTCTAATAAAGAACCTGACCAGTATCCAAATCCCCTTGACTTTTTGGCATAGTGGAGAGCTTTGCATGTCTCTCATATTTATTATCTATGTGTCTATGGACAAATCCATCAAATTCAAAAAACCTCAGTCATGTCCTCTGATGAAAGGGGGTAGATTTTTGATATCTATGTTTATTGGACTCAGGATCTGATATGAGACCCAGTCCTTTGCCTCAGTATTTGCTCCTTTCTGTTTTAGTGAAGGGTTTGGAAACTGGGACCTGGTGATGATTAGAGGTCAGGAGAGGGAAGCTATAGGTATCTAAGGGTGATTGTAATTTATAGGGAAGGTGCTGAGGGAATCTCTTCACCTGAGAGGGCAGGTAGGTGGTCCTGTGGACAGAATGCCAAGAATGGAATCAAGGAGACTCATTTTCTTCAGGTCAAATCTGACCTCAGCTACTTACTGGCTGTGGAACCCTGGGCAAGTCACTTAACTCTGTTTGCCTCAGTTGTGTCATCTACAAAATGAACTGGAGAAGGAAGTGGAGAAGGAAATCATCCAGGTTATCTCTGCCAAGAAAATCCCAAATAGGGTCATGAAGTCAGACAGAACTAAAACAATTGAGCAACAAGCTCACCTGGGAGTTTCCTATATCAATGAAACTACAGGTTGAATAAAAGGAGCATGGCTATTTCTCTTTTCTAAAGTGTTATCTCCGGTTAAATTATTCTTACCAGAAAGTGTAAGAGATATTTTCAAAATGCTCACACATTTGACCAAAATGTCAGGTACAACATTGGGCTCTACTGACCAAAACCATTGATTAATGTCCTCTAATTTGCTTCTATCCAAACCTGAGAATTCTTAGGAACTCCTTTATGGCCAGTGTAGATACCTTGGTAACTAACAACTTCATTTTGTATTGCCAACTGGTTGATGAGATGGTGCAGATATGTAAAAACAAAAGCCTGAATAAAATAGGTAGATATATTGCACCTACTTTTTCCTCATTTGTCTACAAAGTCTGACATTCTGTCAAAACAGATAATTCAAAAGTCTCATTTATTCTTTCTAAGACTACAATGGTTACTCACCATTACTATGACATACGTTGTGCTTTCATACATTTCTCCCACATTGGATTGTAAGCTCCTTGAGGGCACAGAGCCCTCTTTCACCTCTTCTTATATCTCCAGTCCTTAGTATAGCCCCTGGCACACAGTAGGCATTTAACCAATGTTTATGGATTGGTTGATTAACAAAGTGATTGTTTCATCCTAGCACGAACTCTAAGATTCCTTTGACAAAATCTATGATACTATCTTGTCTTTTTTTTTCTCTTCCTAAAAGATATATGCTACCATTATCCTCTTCTAGTATCCAAATGCTTTTAAAAATTGGATAAGAATGACCATAATTCTATCTCTTTTAAGTTTCAAAATTACATAAAGGCCAATAGCATACCTAAATGCTAGCCAAACATATTCGTTTATCAGAGGAGAAATAAAGAATGATTACATGATTATTTAGTCTCTTAAAAGTCAACGAGGAAATGCAGTTGTCCCAGAATTAGCTTTGTCCCCTCAGAGGCCCAGAGAACTCCACGTGGCTTGCCAATAGGGACAATGAAGATGTAAAGGTCCTCATTAATCCTCCTCAAATTCAAACATATTTTTTTTTTGCTTACAAGAGCTGTAGCTACAGGATTATATTTGGGAATAGAGGTTCTAAACACAGAGAGACATCAGTGACCCCAAAACCTGGAAATCAGTTTTCCCTTAAGTTGTATATGAGTAGAGCTGTATTTTGGCATTCCTATTCATTGAAGACATCATGCAGGAGAGAATGAACCCTTTCTGCTTTTTTTCCCCCTTCTGAATGGTTTTTCTTTCCTTCCTTTAAAATTTCCCTCCTTGTTTTAAAGGTCTTTCAGATGTGTCTTTTGTTTCTACTTGGTTGTCATTTCCTGAGAGCCCTCTCCCTCAGTACACATTCAAATCCACACATCTTCACATCACTGAGCCTGCTTCTATCAAAAAGAAAAAACAACCACAAAAAATAATTTGTCTGATAGCACAGTCCTCATCCATAGTGCTCCTCTCCAATACAAAGTGGGAGGTGGGCCTTTCCTCTGGGCTGAGAGTTTACCCTTTTTTCTCTTCCAAGCACCTTCTAGTAAATAATGGTATAGAACTTATTTATTTATCCCTAAGTTATGTTGATAATCTTGAATGGATTAAATATTGACACTAAATTAGTTGTCAACATTTTGATCGACTTAAATGAGGTTGTTGTAGAATAGAAATGCTACCTCCTGAGAATAGATCCTGTAGTGGTTAAGTGATTGTTCTTAACAAATCCCAAATTAATATGATTTCAGAGTTATTGGGATTCATAGTATATAATTTACCATTTAGAATAAAGGAATGGAACTATCAAAATAGCCACTGGGCTACCCAGGATTAGATATCCCCTTCTCAAAATAGCCCTGCAGTGGCTATTAGCATCTGTGGGAATTCTACTGCTCTATTCTATTTCACTGTATGACCCTGGAGGTAAGAGCATCTGTCAGAAAAAATGCAAAGTATCATTAAGGGATGCTGCTGGGGATTAGAGGTCTTTTTATGATATTGAACTCTGGACTCCAAGAAACATCTGGGAAAATTCCACTAGTACTTTGCCCACCGGAGAAGGTGAGAGTTATCCATGCTGAGAAGAATGAGACCTCTGGGGGCTATCTAGGGGGCAGGACCTCTCTCACCATACAATCACCCAAGGTCTCTGTTTTGTGGATTATTTATGACAGTGGAATCAAATTTAGACCCTAGCACTTCAGTCCCCAGTATGAAATAGGAGGAAGCAAAAATAACACTTAAATGGATGCTTAACTTGGGTGGGTAAGAGTAACTATATCAGACCAAATACAAATAGAAATACATTGTGTTGTAGATGACCTCCATATTTTAAAGCATTAAGATATTATATTTTAAGATATTATAAAAATGTAAGTTAATGACTGAAAAAATCATGGAAGATCTTGTTGGACCTTTAAGAAAATTGAGTGGACATCTATAAATGTCAACTTGTAGGACTACTTTCTCATGTCTATAAAATGTTTATGAGAATAGTCTCCACTAATCAAGGATTTCTTGTTTAAAAAAAAGATAGAAAGAGAAAGGCCAATTTGCAAATTTTTTTCTTCAGCAGACCAAATCATCACATTCACATGATAAATGGAAAGATGTAGAAAATAGAAAATTCTCTGTTTATTTTATGTTGATTTAAAAAAAAAAAACACCTTTTGGTATTTTCGTACAATAGAGCAAAAATCTCCTCAAAGAATCTCCTTCAATGAAATATCTCATTAAACACATTAAAATCATACAAAAGTCCTTTCCATGCACAATCACAGAAAAGTCTTTGTTTGATCTTCTAACTTCCAGTATCAAATGAAACATAAAATAGAACTATGTACTCACAAGTGGCATTCTCTGTCAGGCACCCATTTAAAAGGAGGATTTCCTATATAAGATAAAATTGTTCCAGTACTGTTGTTAGTGGGTGATATTATTTCATCACAAATCAAAGAATATAATTTAGAAAACATGTTAAAATGGATAAAATGCTCTGTCATTAAATGTTGGACACATTGATTCTATCATGGAACTTCAAGAGAAGGAAGAAGAGGAGATGACTTTTGAGAGCCTCTCAGAATGTCATGTAGTCTAACACTGTGACTTTTGGAGGTCCTATTCACCTAGTCTATTTAAGTGAGATGATCTTTCAAATATCTTGAGATTAAATAAACCAATTATTTATGATGTACTTTCACATTCTCAGTGCTTTGCTAGGCATTTCCGGGGACACAGAAGAGTGCAAAGGTTTATTAAGCTAAGTACTATAGGCTATACAAATATAATAGTGGTCTCTGTCTTCAACAATGCCTTGTATTTTTATATTCCCATTTTAACTCTGACTTTCCTTGTTTTGTCTCTACAAATACCCATTTTTATTGGTTTGCTTAATTAGTATTTAGGGATTCTAATCTGTCTTAAGCCACACTGTTAGATTCTGGTCTTATTAATGGGATAATAGTGAGACATGAAAGTGGTAAGTTCATTACATAGGGCTATAGTTCCTCATCTTTTCAAATAAGATGATCCTTTAGAAATATGGAAATGTGGACCCCTTTGGGATATAGTTGTATTCTATTCCACCAGTTAATGTTTTCCTTGCAAAATTATTTCATATTTCTTTTGAATGTATTCTATATACAGAGGTGGCATGTTAAAAGGAATATAGAGGAAACTATGGAGTTAAGAAGGTTTGTGTACAATATTGCCTCTGATTAATGACTACTTTGTGTCCCTGGATAAATTTAATTTTGAAGGGTGCAAACATATTTTTTTTAATTTTTTAATTTAAGAAAAATTTTAAACCCTTACCTTCTGTCTTGGAGTCAATACTGTGTATTGGTTCCAAGGCAGAAGAGAGGTAAGGGCTAGGCAATGGGGGGTCAAGTGACTTGCCCAGGGTCACACAGCTGGGGATTGTCTGAACCTAGGACCTCCCGTTTCTAGGCCTGACTCTCAAGCCACCAAGCTACCCAACTGCCCCAAAGCAAGCATCTTTAATATGTAAAACTGAGGAGTACAATGATGCCATTCTTCCTTTATAGAGGGAGTATCTTCACTGAAAGTTCCTTCTACCATTTATATCTAGGTAAAGTACAACACAAGTACTTATATACATAAAAATATATACACTCCTACAGAGACGTATACATTTATATATTATAATTGCTTACAATATAAGCTTAAACTTCTTGAAGGCAGGAATGGTTTTATGTATGTCTTTGTATCCCTAGTAGAGTGCTCAACACAAAGTAGTCACTTAAAGGCTTGTTGACTGATCCATAGTATTTGCCAGATTAAAAAAAAATGCATGATTAAAAAACTACCATGAATTGACTAATACTTTGAAAAGAATTTCTATTTTAATGATACCAACCTCATCTGCCTACCACAGTATTGCAGCTGTGTGGAGACATCTAATTTGTTTGGCTACAAAAATTATGCTTCTCTGTTCATGGATTTGCATATACATTTGTGATTGCCTTGCCACAACTCTGTATCTCCTAGAATTCAGTGGATCACAGTTTGGGAAACACTGATGAAAGGAGAGCAAGGAGTGGAATTAAAAAGAGGGAAAGGAATCTAAGCCACATTAACTTTAACTCACATTTCAAGGTTAGAATCCATATCTTTTGAGTGACAAAGAAAAAAGAAAGGGAAATGTTCTATATGTTTTTCAGTTGACTAGTCTGTATTTCAGGCATTTAGGACTAGGTGCATTTATGCCAGGGAGACTATTCTTCCTGAATTCAAATCTGGCCACAGTCACTTACTAGTTATGTGACCCTGGATAAGTCACTTAACTGTTTGACTCTGTTTCCTCATTTTCAAAATGAGCTGGAGAAGGAAATCTTTGCCAAGAAAACACCAAATGGGGTCATAAAGAATCAGGCAATTGAAAAATGATTCAACAACAAGCCTGCTCTTCAGTTACATTTTAAAAGTTTTGTAGAGTGGAAAGCAGAGTGGAAATCAGATACATATTGGATCAAGTCATCAAGATGCTGTGATACCAGGATCGTGTCAGTAATATCACCCTTCTTGGTTCCATCTCCAAATGTCAGCCAACTCTGACTTCTCCAGATCTCCAGTGTTCTTTCTTTCCCCTTTTCAACTAATGACAATCTGGCCTAAAAAGTTGTGAACATCTATCTTTTACTCTCAAAGCTTAGGCTCAACTTGGATCAGTCAGCCACCTGCTTAAAGTGTCAAATGGAATTAGCTAGAGCCATTAGAAGAATTAGCAATGAGACCAAGAGATAATTCATCATCTTTGGAGCTTTAACATAAAAAAATCAACTTGAAGTTCAGATATTTAGTTGCCCTTTAAAATTCTTGTTTTGAAAGGATTGATTGATTATATTTCCCTTTTTCATTCATCTTGTTCATGGAAATTCACTATGTTTAAATGTTAGATAAATATATACACAGAGAAAGGAACTGGAAGGGAGTTCATAGTCTTTTAGTTACTTATCTCCCACTTCCTCCTGTCCTTGCTTTGCCTTTATTAATACATTCTTTGCTCCCTGTGTTGTCCCTGCAATGCTGCTCATATACTGAGAGTTAGAGAAGGACTTGCTGATGGGAGAGGGTACATATCCTCCAGGTACCATCATGCCACCCCTATGACATGAAGTGATATTTTAAGTGTCAGAAATGGACCGTATCACAGCAAAGGATGCATGGATAGCTCCTGAGATGCTAAAATCTAGTGTTTTGCATTTGCCATTGGTCTCCCACTATAAAAATCTTACTGGGCAGAAAAAAGGAGGGGGAGAGAAATATTAACAATATTCTCTGTGTGTGTATGTGTACTGTGTGATGGCAAAAGACTAAACATTGGCTAGTATCCAGCAGAGGTGGCACAATGGATAGAGTGCCAGGCCTGGAGTCAGAAAGAATGACGTTCCTGAGTTCAAATATGGTCTTACATATTTACTAGCTTTGTGATCCTTGACAAGTCACTTAGTTCTGTTTGCCTCAATTTCCTCATTTGCAAAATGAGCTTGAGAATGAAATGGGAAACCACTCCAGTATTTTTGCCAAGAAATCTCCAGATAAGGTCACAGACATGACAGAAACTAATGAACAAAAAAAATAGTTTAGTAGAGGGAAGAAAAATTAAGAAAGTCATTAACATGACTTTCCTTTATACTTCTTTCAAGGTAATTATTTAAGCTATAGTGTTTTGGCTCCATAAATATTCATATTTGCCCATGAGTAAATAAAAAGTGCATCTGATGCATATATGATTTGTAAATGATTTTGGAATGGTAACAAATTTAGCAAAACCTTTCTTATACTAGCATTTGTAACCAAGCCACAGAGTATTACTGAAGTAAACAGAAGATTGTCCTTCATAAACAAAACCATGAGAACATCACATACAGCAACAGAAATATTATTTGAAGAATAACTTATGTTTGTCCACCTTCAAAGAAAGAAATGATCAATAGAAAAAAATAACACATAGTTATATATATATATATACATATATCTTTTTGTTGAATGATACATTTTCTAATGAAAGTTGGGGAATGATGGGGAGAGTTAAATGGGTATTTTAATGTAACAAACAAACAAATAAATTAAAATTAAAATAGTTAATATAATTTCTATCTCTCATTTCCTACTGTAGAAAACTCAATATTTGGCTATGACAAAATTTAAGATTTTAGCTGACATCTTAAAATAAATAAATGAGAGATATTATGTTAACTTAAAAGCCATTTTTTCTTGCTAACATCCTTTCGCTTCATCAAATAAACAAATATATGATAAGTATTGAGCCTCATAACAGAAATAAGAAAAATTATGGAGAAAAAAAGTGGTAAGGAAAAATTCAACTCCTATGAAATTTGCCAAATCTATAGACTTTCTAAGAATTCTGAAGTTATAATTTCAAGGATTTCCAAAGAATCTAAGGTACTTATAAATGTTTTCCAATGACTGAAATTTAAAGCTTGTTTTAAATAACAAATACTGGCATCTTGATTTTTTAAACTTCTTATGGAATTAGTACTAAAGGAAATACAAATGGTCTTTATAATATATGCATATATATAAAACTAATGAAGAACTTCAGAGGAATTAAGGAATAAAAGATATCAACAAGGATTTGTATGATAAAAAGAGAAGATGGCCCGGGATGATAGGTGTACAGAGTGTTTCTCTCATACCTTCACTATATCATGAGAAAGGGAAGAAGACTTCCAACACTCTATTCCTTGTAACAAACTTTTGGAAGGATAAGGACAAGAATAACAGAGAACTGGTCATTGAGAATAGGTTCATACTTTCATCTTTGGATGGACCTGTACATATGTTTTCTCATTTGATATTCATAACAACTCTGTTTGGTTAGGTAACATTATTATTATCCCCATTGTATAACAGAAGAAACTGAGACAAAGAGAAATTAAGTGACTTGCCCAGGGTCACATAGCTAATAAGTGTGTAAGGCAAAATTTGAACAAAGTCCAACACTTTTACTCACTGCAACCCCCGTTCTTTTTAAACTTCAATTTCTAAAGAGAAATACTGATTTATTTAAGTCATGCTTTCTGCTTTAATAAGTGGTTTCCAAGACAAAGTGTGACTGATCTTGGCTCCCTGATGTGAAATGCAAGACTTGAAATTCAAATAACCTACATCTAAAATGCAAATTGTTTTGTTGTTGATGGTCACTAAGAGCACATTATCAAGGTTAAACTTGTTAGATTAATAATTAGATTGTCTGGAATATAAACAGAGGATGATTCATTAATTTGCTAATTGTTCTTCTCTGCTATAGTCACTGGCCAAAATAACTCTTCAGTTGTTAAAAGCACAAATTGACACACAAAGAAAGCTCCACTGCAGACTCTAGAATTTCATGACTTGAAAATGTGATATGGGTAAGATTGGATTCCAGTGAGTATTATGGTAACTATACTCTTTTGAATGGGGTCTAAGAATAACAGTTCAGTGTTATGGAAAAGGATAAACTGATAGGACTTCCTGTATATTTAGGAGTTTGCATTTGGAATCTGATTTATATTCAAACTAGAGAAAATTGCCTCATTGAAAAATGACCTCAAAAATACAAAGCAAGTTCACCCACACTTATAAATTCTTTAAAACACTTCCCTTAAGAAAATATTGGCATGTAAATCAGTAGGGACTTGATACAGCTCTCATTAAATACAGAGAACTCCTAGAGAAGAATTTACAATTTCCTTCATCAATAAGAATCAATGATAACACAGTGACTATATATTTATGTGAAAGTATATTGTTCAGGGTCATTCCTCTGGGCCATTTTTCTTGACAGGGCTAGTCTATTCTCATTAGTGATTTAAGGAAATACTTAACAATAAATTGTCATTTGTGATTGGATGATCCTTGAAGTTCAAGTATATTAAGATTCACCCTACTCTTCTTCTGATCTGGAAGAACATTGTAAGGAATTTAGAATTATCCTTGACATTTTTCATTCTACAATTCCAAAACTTAAGGTGATTAAAATATAAATCATTAATATTTATATAGCCCTTTAAGATTTATAAAATGCTTTATAAATATTATCTCATTTAATCTGCACTATAATACCGAGAATAGGTGCTATTATTATCCCTATTTTAAAGAGGAGCAAATTAAGGCAGAGATTAAGTGATTTGACCCAGCTTATATAGTAATTAGGTGCTTGGGTCTGAATTTGAACTTGTATCTTAATGATTCTATGTAGAGTGCTCTATTCATTCTGCTATTCCCTGCCAATAGCAGCTTTTTTATATGTTCTCTGAAGGAACTTTTATTAGAAAGTATCTAAGCTACCAGATCATATTCTGGTGGCTGAATGCCTAAGCTTCCCCCAGTTCAAGTGCATGAGTTCAAAATATCTGACATTTTGGTTCAGTTATAAAATAGGAGATAGAGCTTAAAGATTCAAACAAAACTCTTGAGCTATGCAAGCTAGGAGGGCTCTACTACCATTGTTGGGGAAAATTTCCTATTGTTCCAAGCTCTAATTGTTACAAACTGTGAGAGCAAAAATGGTGTTATTTATAAAAGGGTTGGACTTGATTGTTTAAGAGCATGGTCACCAGGAATTTAATTAATTCTAAAGTAATTTTTTCAACTTATTTACAAAATGTAGAAAGAGTGAAATAAGAAATAAGAGAGAGGATAAGGTAAGATATCTAGCCTAAACACTAAGTAATTTATCTCCGGCCCTCTGGCTCAACCCACACAGGGGAGTTTAGTTCTCAACCAGATAGGCCTCGGCCCTTGTAGCCCACAACCTGGGGAAGTCTCTTCAGAAAAATTCAGCAGTTAAGAGTCAGCTTTTTCACTCACCATGTATCAGTCTAAGGAACAGGGTGTCAGGTCCATTCAGCAGATCCTCTGACCCTCTTCACCAGCCTCAACTTGAAAGCATAAAGAATTGAATTCCTTCAGGAAGCTGTTGCTCCCTTTTAAAGACATTTTCTCTTGTGTCACTTCCTGTGTATTCCCCTAATTTTATATCTACCAATCACAGTTGACACTCTGCTCTAGGACTGCCCAGAAGGCAGTCAGTCGATTCTGATTCGTCACCCACTATCACACATATGGGTCATAGATCTCCCACTCAATTATTAAGTGGGATGTTTACACTTTTTGTGATTAGATCTAAAACTGGGCAGATTTCCATACTCAGCTTTAAGTAGGATGTTCTAAAAATAGACAGGTTACAATTTAATCTTCACAATCAGGGGAGAATTCATTAATTGCATTGTTAAATCTAATCTTCATGGAACATATACCAAGAAAAATAAGCTGTGTGCAAGTATGCATGTATGCATAAGATTGTGTGTGACTTTGGCTGAAACATGCAATGTCTTCATAAAAATTCTGAGTTACAGACATAAATTATGGAGCCAATGTAGAAATATTTTGTGTCTACTAATAACTATGCCTGTTATTGTAATCTCTCCACTTTCTGGTGCTACACATACAAAACCCAGTAACTATTTGTATCAAATTCTACCCTGAGTCAAAAAAAAATCCAAGAAAGGAAAAGAAAAAGTAATGGTGGAATATAAAGTGAAGGAGAAACAAGGAATAGAAGGGAAATACAAGAAATATCCCAATGCTAAATGAGCATTGTAGCAGAGAAATTCAGGGAATTATAAAAAGGTCAAATTTAAAGTCATAATCTAATAAAGCAGAATCACAGGTTTAGATGTAGAAGAGAAAAGATATTTTCTGGACAGATCTCCTTATTTTACAGATGAGGAACAGAGGCAAACAGGGTTAAGTGACTTGCCAAGGATCACTCAGCTAGTAAGAGTCTGAGGCCAGAGTTGAACTCATGAAGATGACTCTTCCTGTTCTATCCACTGCACAAACTAGCAGCAGGGTCAGATACAGGATTAAATTTTTGAGTCTTTGGTCTCTTAAATCAAGGACTCTTTTTTTTTTAACTAAATCATCTTGGAAGGAATACCTTCTTAAATCTGAAAAATTAAACTCAATTACATAAAAATAAGGAAAAACCCAACATGAGTAAAAATACCTGGTGTATCCATTTTAATGTTAAATAATCTTGTGCCACATTAGTCTTCTGTTCAGCAAATACAAACACATTTTGCTCACTACAGGTGTCCTGTTAACAATTAGACTGCTCAGACAATTAATGATCCTTGTATCCTCATCCAAAATAATATGCCCTGTAGCTTCTTGTGGTGCAGAAATTTTTAAAGGGTAGGTCATTTTTTAGCTTGCTGTTCTCAATGCTACTTATAATTTGTAGAAAGCTCATTATATTCATGGTCATCAGTCAATCAATATTTATTGTGGACCCCAGAGTGCATGATATATAAGGGTATGTACAAGGTATCATGGGGTAAAGGGCTACACACACACAAAAAAAAAATAGAAAACATATCATTGTTGGCAATAGGCAGTTTGCCTTAATTCAGCATATAGCTAGATGGTTCAATGGATAATGAGCCATCCCTGGACTCAGGAATATCTGAGTTTAAATCATGCCTCAAATACTTCCTAGCTAAGTGACAGAAGTTGTCACTAAAACTTTTTTTGCCTGAATTTATTCATCTGTAAAATGGGGATACTTCCCATAGTTATTGTAATGATGAAATAAAAACATTTTAAAGCACTTATCTAAATTTAAAATGCTACCAAAAAAGCTAGCTATAATTATTATCAAGAATTTATTAAGTATGATGAGTTTAAAATATGGCCTTAGACATGTACTAGAAGTGAGACCCTGGACAAATTGCTTAACCCTGTTTGCCTTAGTTTCCTCATCTGTTAAATGAACAGGAGAAAGAAATGGCAAACCAATGCAATTATCTTTGCCAAGCCCAAAAGGAGTCATAAAGAGTCATCCAAACCTGAAAATGACTAAACAACAATACCAACTACTCTATTCCATATACTGAGAATATGAAGTCAAATAGAAGACAGTCTCTTCTCCTAAAAAGCTTAAATTATACCTACAGGAAACAATTATAAGGATAACTCAATATAACATAAATGTGGAATAATTGGAGAGAGGAGTTTTAGGGGAGAATGAATGCCTTGGGAAGTCAAGAAAAATCTCTCTTACTGAGGTGGGTGTTAGGAGAAAGACAAGGTTCCAGACTTACAGGTTAGCCTAGTCTGTGGCATGGAAGTAGGAGATAGAATGTTGTCTGCAAAGAAGAAGTAGGCCAGTTGGACTAGAGTGTAAATTATGCAATAGGTAGTCATGGGAAAATCAGTGCGGGAAAGACAGGAGAGAGACAGATTGTGAGATAAGATAAACAACAGAGAACTAAGTCCAAAGGCATCATCACTAGAGGCAAAAGAATAAATTTTACAACAGAGAGAACCAAATGGATGAAGCAAATCCCCAGAAAATGGAGAAAGCAATCTAAGAAGGAAAAAAGATTGAGAAACTAAAATCAGTGGAAAGGGAAGGGAAACAATAAGCACAAGAACTTAGTTCTGGAGAAAAGAGGAGTCCATGCAACCTGGAAATAGATTTTATGGACAATAAAGCCAATGAATCCAAACTACAGGCACTTCATGTTTTTGTACACATCAACTACCCTTGATTGATAAGAGCTTAGCAGTTGCCTCTGAGGCTTTTGACACATGTGACAATGTATATGTTTAACATAATGGTAATTAAAACAAATAGTTTTCTACCACTCTTGCCAAGAACTTTAGAAACCATTTTCCCCTCTTCCCCATTCTATCTATATTCCTAAATTTATATTAGTATGAACTATATTTGTTACCTTTTCTCTCTTTCCCTTTTCCATCTCATTAGGATAAGTGCCTGATGCATATTTACATATGGGTTTTCATAAATATCTAACAATGAAATTAAGAAGAAAGTTTATCGTAAAGTCTCTTTAAGCCTTATTATCAACTTTCCTTAAGTCATTGCCTAGTTTCTCTTAGTCTGGATATATAGATAGGCACATGATAATCCGTGTTATGAATGTACCTTTTTTTTAACTTCACCTTCAAAAGATCCATGATTTTATTAGTATGGCCGGTCATTCTCTATTTGCACAAATCATAACCCATATAGGATTTAAAATAGAGTGTTTGTGAGTCTATTACACTCCCTAAATCCATCACCTGCTGGTCAGTTTTTTGTGGTTACTCTCTCTGTAACTAATACACATGATCCTCAACCAAGCTAACCCTTGAAGCCGTTCTTGATTCATGACAATAACTAATTCAATTTAATTTCATGAACATTTATTTATTGTGTTGTATGTGCCAAGTGTTTTATTAGACATTGGGGATCTGAAGAAAAACAAAATTATTCTTGATCCCAAGGAGTTTGTGTTCTATTTTGGTGGAAACAACAGGTATACAGATACATATATTTAAAGATAGGGAAATTAAATACAAAATTATTTGATGCTAGGGTGAGAACACAAATAATTGGGCAGATCAGTGGGTGACACTTGGTCCATACCATGAAGGGTGCTAGTGATTCTAAGATGTGAAAATGAAGAGGGAGAACATTTCAGACATGGGAAATAGCTTGTACATAGTTATTAAATTAAGAGATGGAATGACATAAGAGGGGAATAGTAAGATCACTTAGAAAAACATGTACAGTACCTGAAGGAAAGTAATGTAAAATCAATTAAGAAGGAAAAGCTTGTTGCATTCAACCACAAAAAGGTTTTAATGACCAAAGAAAGATGCTTTTACTTTATCCTAGTGTTAATAGATGAAATCTGTGCTTCAAGAATATAAATTTGGTAATTATTTTGGGGTTTGATTAGAAAATGGAAAGTGCAGAGGGAAGGGACCAATTATAAGAGTATTATACCACCTCTATGTCTGTATCCCAAAGAGATTGAAGATAAGGGAAACGATCTTACCTGTACAAAAATATTTATAGCAGTTCTTTTTATGGTGTCGTAGAACTGGAAACTGAGGGGATGTCCATCAATTGGGAAATGGATGAACAAGTTGTGGTATATGATTATAACAGAATACTGTTGAGCTAAAAGAAATGACAAACAAGATGACCACAAAAAAAAAGCCTGAAAGGACTTATATGAAGTGATGCAAAGGGAAGCAAACAGAACCAGAAGAATGTTGTACACAGTAACAACAATAATGTGTGATGATCAGCTGTGAATGTCTTAACTATTATCAACAAAGCAAGGATGTAGGACAACACCAAGAGACTCATTAAAAAAAAGGATATCCACCATCATAGAAGAAAGAGATGGAGTTTCTTCAATTTTTTGAAGAATTGAAACATACCATTTCTTACTTTATTTCCTCGACGAACTTTTCTCTAGTTTTGGCAATATGTATCTTCTTTCAAAACATGACAAATATGGACATATGTATTATATGATAATATATGTACAAGTTATATCATATTGCTGGCCTTCTTGGGGAAGGGAGAAGTGAGGGGGTAGAGAGAGGGAGAGAGAGAGAATATGAATGGCAAAATGTCAAAAAATAAATATTTTAAAAATTGTATTGACATGTTACCTGGAAAAAATAAAAACTCTATTATAAGAAGATTGTTAAAATAATTAGGAGAGCTGTGAAAAGGATCTGACCTAAGAAAGAGGTTTTGTCAGCAGAGAGAAGGGAGAGGATTAGAGAAATGCTATAGTTGCATTTTTAACATCATCTTCCCCAGAGTTGAAACTATCCTGAAGAGATTTTATTGGGTATCTTTGAGCTGGTGGCTTGTACAAGGTATTGGTAGAAGGTAATTGAGATAGTTTTAACTCAGCAATATGTATACCCCACAAGTATAAATCTGTATATATGTTTGTATATTCCATATATATATACATATATATACCATATATTAGATAGATGAGAGAATGTGTGTTTATACATATAAACATGCACTCTACATGTTATATAATTTCTCTATTTCCTCCTCCAGTTTTTTACAGGGGAATGTTTTGTTCTGCAAGCTGATAGCAGAAAACAAATCCCACCCACTCCATCAGGACAGAGTACTTAGTCATTTTGATGAAAAGTAGGGCACAAGAAAAGATATTCCCCTAAAATCATCCCCAAAGTAGACAAATCAGGGTTTTTGCCCTGAGCCCTGCACTTTCGAGGGTTTCTGCCAGCATCTGGAACTGGTCACAGAGAAGGAAACAGTGCCACCCTCTGTTGAGGAAGAAAAAAGACCTAAAATCATCCCATGAATATAATAAGCATCTTCATCCTTCCCTGAGTACTTTCCTCATGCTGCTTGTGATTTCTCCTTCCTATTTCTCCTCTGAGAAAATTCTGGCTGTCCACTTAAACATTATTTGACTTGTATAAAAATGCTGAGGATGATTTGCCCGGGGTCCTTGGACTTCCCAATGATGTCATCATGTTTCTCTATTATGTAGCCCTCTGCAACCTCTTTCCTTTGCCAGGGAAAAATCCAGGGACATCTTTCTGGATTAATTAGATTTTTATTTAAATCCTGCCTGGTACCAATCAATTCAAATATATGAGGTTTTTCTTTACTTGATATCATACTATATATTTCTAGCTACATGAATAATCATGAGTTGAAATCTGTTCTGTATCATCTTCAATGTCCCTCCATTCTTAGCTTCATAGGAAGGAGGATGGGAAGCACTTAGCTACAGAGTAATTATACTGTGGACCCATCAGCGATTCTCCTCTTACAACTCTGGAGAAGCCCCAAGGAGTGCAGAAGCAACAGAGCAGGCATGAATTAAACCTAAGTTTTCAAAGAAGAGATATTTTACTTAAATGTAGGTTTTCTTTTTACATTCTCTTTCACATTTAAATATTTTGTAAATTTTTGAAATAACCAAAAATCACTGGATTAGGAGGAGTACTCAGAGGTCTCCCAGTACATCCCCTTAGATTCAGTTATAAATAGTTTTAAGAGGGAAAATAACAACTATATATATTTTTTAAAAACTCAAAAATTGTATTTACCGTGTCTTGTTCCACCTGTTACCTGGACATGCTTCTCTATGTCCACCTCTGGAGGATATTAATGAACTATTGGTGGAACTATAAACTAGACATCACTCTGAAAAGCAATTTTGAACTATAGCCCCCACAATTGTTAAATGTGAATATTTTTGACTTAGTGATACCATTGCTAGGTTTATATTATAGAAGAGATTAAAGAAAGAGGAAAAGATCCAATATGCTCAAAAATATTATGGTGGCTCTTTCTCATAATGGCATTGGATTGGAAATTGTGGGGTAACTATCAGTTGATGAATGACTGAACAACATTTGGCAAATAAATGTAATGGAATACTACTGTGCTCAAAGAAATTCAGAGAAACTGGGAAGACTTGAATGAACTGATGCAGAATGAAGCAAGAAGACCCAGGAGAATAATATAAACAAAGACCATTTTTAAAGAGTTAGGAAGTCTGAAGAATAATGACAAATCACAGTTTGATAGAACTCTTGAGGAAACATGCTATCACATTTTGACAGAGAGATAATGGACCCTGAATGCAGATTAAAATTGTTTTTGGATGTGACTAATATGGAAATTTGTTTTGCTTAGCTATGTGTTTGTGACAGAGAAAAAAAAAATCCCAAGTGAAACTCATGAAATTATTACACATAGAGCCAGACAAATTGCTGTTTATTTAACTGTGAAATATGCTTGTGACAGATAATTCTTTTATACATCAATGGAATCATTAGTTATTTCCCACATGTTCAATATTATCCTTTTAAGTTTTTTTTAATTTATCTGTATTTAAAATTGAACCTTGGTCTTGGAATCATAGACCTAGAAATAATAGAATATTCAATCTTGAGGAATGCCAGTAATTATGTTGACAGTGACTGTCATATACATTTTCAAAAGGTGGCAGAGACTGTATTATTATGTCTTTAGTAATTCAAGGATATAGCCTTAAATCTTCAACTCATACCTCAATGATATCCCATTCAACACTCGCAAGAAGGGTCATCTAGATGCCTCAGTACATCTAAAATCAAACACATCATTTAATTTCTAAAACTAGCTTTCCTCTTGGTTCATCTGTTTCAATCAATTGTCTTCTCCCTATCATCTCAAAAGATCCTAAATTTAAAGTCATAACTCTTAAATTCAAATTCCAAACATTGACCAAATTATTTATGTTCTATTGGCCTCAGATTTCTCATTGTAAAATAAGGATTTGGCACTAGATTTGACCATTAAATTCCCTTTTAAATATAAAAATAGGATTCAAAGCTTGGAACCTGGGTGTCATTTGGCTCCTCTCTTATCCATGTCCGATCAGACTCCAAGTCCTATCAAATCTCCGCATTTATTATTTCAATCAATAATCTTTTATTAAGTGTCTATTATACATCAGGCATTGTGCTAGGTACTGGGAATTCAAAGACAAAAATTAAAAATACTGGCCAGCTACTCTGCCCCTTCCTTTCATTTTCTACTGCTACTCCCCTGATTCTTCTCCTTACCTGCTTATTATTAGACTATTGAGATACCTTTCAAAATTGATTCTTCTAATTTTAACTTCATTTTTGTGCCAATTTGTCTTTCAGGTTGATTGATTGTTTTAGTAACAGATTGATTTTCCTAAAATTCAACTTTTATAAATATCACTACCATTTTTGTCATCCTCATGAAACAATAGAGTAATAGATAATTCAAGTTCAATAATAGACATAGGCAATGATTCTCCATGGACTACTAGATATTCTAAATTCCTTAGTCTGGTGTTCAAAGCCCTCTGTAGTCTGACTTTAATGATCAGTTCCATTTCTATCTTTCATTATTCTCCTATAGTTGTATATATCATTGGCCCTTCTAGCATATACTTCATATCTATCTCCCTTTCTCCTTCATAGTGTGTAGAATTCTATTCATGGGAAATACTTGATATATTTGTTGAATTTAATTTCTAAAAAATTCCAACTAACTACAGCAACACTAATATGCTCATTGATCCCAAACTAATGTAGAGAATCCCATTTCTGAAATATTCTTCTAACCATTCTCCTACCTTAAATGCTCTGACTACTCATGCCTATCTATTTGAACTCTACCTTTAAACTCAAGTCCTACTTTCTTAGAGTAACCTCTATTTCCTTGGCAGCCTTCAGTGATATATTTTGACCCTCCAAATTCCTCTAGTTTTTATTTTTCATACTAGTCATTAGACTCTAATATACCATGCCATGCATTTTATATATATGTATATATAAATATATTATATAAATCATCTCCAACATTCAGTCAACAGGTATTTATCAAGAATTTGTGTCCAAAAATTATCCTGCCTAAGATTACTCCTATTTTTGTGGAGAAAAGAGCACACACAATTATTTCATAAGGTCCTTGAGGTCATTCATTCTGCTAATATTTATAAAGTACATATAGTGCTATGATCTAAGGATACAAATATGAAAGATATCTCATCTGCTCTTGAGAGTTTAAAACATAATAGAGGATAAAGAGAGAGAGTGTGGAATAGTAGAAAAAGGATCAGGCATGGAGTTAAGCTATTCATGCTAGACTTGATGTTACCAACTGTTGTCAGTGAAATGGGTGTAAAGCAAGTATACAGAGCATCTGGGACCATGTCTGTGAAGATGAGAAGTCTTATTCCAGGAAAGGTGTGATGACATGAAAATGAAATGCCTTGGAGAGATTGTGGAACATGTTTAGAAATTTCTGCAACTGGTTCCAGTCTTCTAACCCTGTGGGTAATGAGAGGCTCTTGTATTGACCTTTGATGCAGTCAAAAGGTTTTAGTCAAGTCTTGCCTCAGTCCTTGCAGCTGCTCTCTTTTGTAGTGGGAGTCCTTCACTCACTGTGACTGGTAAAAAATAATTTTTAAGACCTTGTGACTCTTCCACTGCAAAAAAATATATTATATCTGTAAATAGCTGTCATAGAAGTAAGCACAAGAGAGGCACTGAACAGATTTGAGGAAGGGTGAATAGCTTCAGATTAGGGAACTATTCACAGATGAGGTGGCATATAACCCTGACCTCAGAGAAATTCAGAAAATGGAGATGTGCTGGAGAAAGTCTGTTGTAGAAATGATGAATGACCCATGAATATACAAGAAGGTGGAAGAAGATAGAATGGAATTTGAGGATCACATGGTTCAGGTTACTAGAGTTTTAAAAGCAAGGGAACATTGTGATTCCTTACTACCTAATACAGTGCCTTACAAACAGTCAGTGCTCAATAAAAATGATCAAGTTCATTGATTACTTTTCTCCCCAAAAATCTGTACGGCTTAGGTTGATTGAAAGCTCTACTTTTTCTGCTTAAATGAAGCAAACACTATGGGCCTAGAGAAAGAGAGAAAAGAGAACAAAAACTGAAGAGTCAGAACTGGTCAAAAATCATACAAATTGATGTAGCTGATGAAAACATATGTAGCACTTGAAAGTTCCCAGAGGGGAAAGTCAGCACCAAAAATGTATATGAAGCTTTTTTGGTTCCAAGGCATGCTGCATTCAAAACTAGGATATCCTGAATGAAATCCAAACTTCAAGCCAATATCTACAGGGATGAAGGAACACCAGCTGGCAAATAGGAAAAGCATCATTTTAACTGCTCTGAAGAGACAAGGAAGTTTGGAATGGCTCTGCCCATAATATCCCTCCAGAGCCCCAAAGGTAAGATGTACCTGTTTGTCAAATTGCTTACGGAGAGCTATCTAAAAAGAAACAGCCAGTCAGTAAAGGTAATGTTTGTAAACTGCAAATCCATGGTGTTTTTTTTTTTTCTTTCTTAATGGGATTATAATGAGTGTGCTGAAATGTTTATATACAACAGCTGCAAAGTCGTCTCCCAAAACATTGAAGACTGACTCACAACCAGTCGCCCTTCAATCCAGTAACTTAAGAAATGATTTATGAGCTGCCAAATGATATGGACTCAAATTCTACTGCAAGAGCCATGTGACATTTTTGCCAGATGAAGCTCATCCCCTCTTACCAGTCAGCCCCTGCAAAGGAATCACGAGGCATCAGACTCCTGAGCAGGAAATCTCATCGAGTGCATCTGAAACTCTACTCCGCACAAGGCCAAACTGGTTAGAATTTTAATATTCAGCATCATGACATTAACTCCCCAAGTGATGGCTAATGTGAGCTTAAACAGAGCAGAGGAAGCCAGAGTCTCTTTTACTCCTGCGCCACCTTCTTGAATGTGCACATCCAGGCTTCTTCCTGAAGACTCTACTTCAGAAGTCTGTTTATGTCTTGACTCATTAATTCACTTTGTGCTGACTCCCTTGAAACTTGAGAATAATTTTCTAGGGCACCGAACACATGTTTTCTCCAGGGATGATGGCAGTGGTGACATCATGATATTTAACCCAGAAACCCAATGCACATGGTGGAAAAGGATCCCACACTTGCTAATTACCGAACTGGTTACCAACCAGTCAGAGTGGTCTGAGGGATTCTAATGCTTGTGTTTTCCCAAAAAGGTAGACATTCTAAACCATTTCAATAGCATAATTCATTTCATAAATAATTTATTACATAAGCTTAGGCAACCCAAGTGGTGTTTTTTTATAAGCTTCATTGATAAGTTTTATTTTTGCATTTCCTGAATTACCCCCCAGTTACTTTCCTATCTCTTCTCCTGGATAGCCATCCCAAAGAAAAAAGAATTTTTGATCAACATATCTGGTAGCAGATCATAAGTAGGATAAAAATCAATAGTTCTTTTTGGTCTTTTCCATCCAGCTCAGCCTGTGGTATTTACATGGAACTCGAGCCACAAGATGGGTTTGCGCTTTTTATTTTTTTTTTTTTTGGCCAGGTTAGAAGAAGATGGGCAGAGGTAAAAAGAGTTTCCTCACTAGGGAAAATCCAACTTTTCTATAGTTTTACTAAGTGATTCTCTTGAACTAGAGGTATAAGTAAAAAAAAAATAAGAAAAAGAAAATTCTCTATAACAAAAGATCAAATGTGGATTCGATTGAAAAAATCTTTGGGGAGAGGAATTAGTGATACAGGCTATTAAGGGGCATGAAGGATCCTCTAGCAAGTAGAGGTTTTCCAAACATGGTCCCTCAAGTTATAAGGACTGAAATACACGGTTAGGAGCTAAAATGGAAGCTGGCAGCAGAGAGCAGCTGCAGCCAGGATACAAGACAGATGAAGCGCCAGAAAAACAGCATTTGTCCAAAGGCACACATACCCTACTGTGGCTCGGCAGTTTAGTTGCCCCAGATAGGTATAAGTCCTTCTTTGAGTCTCCTCCTTCCTTGATTGGATGATAAATTATTAGAGAATATTCATTTAGGTATATAGGGGACATCTTTATTGACACAAATTAGCCAGGCTACTTTATAACATTTTATAAGTTTCCTATTTGGTTAGCTAGAAAAAATAAATTAATGAGCAAACAAAGAAAACACAACAGTAAATCATGAGTTATGGTTTCAAGTGAGATGCCTACAAATCCCTCCATTGTGTCTCAAGTCTGGGGTAGCTTTTGGGTAGATCTGCATTTGAGAGGAATCCTGCAGTGCTATATAATAAGGTCATCATTTAATAAAGTGGATATGTAATTATATACAAGTTATAAATAGCATGTTATATACACTCAAATCATTTCTTATTTTCTATCCCCAAAATCTCCCTTTTGTTATGTTTTTTTTTCCCTCAGGATCTGATACCTATGATATGTATATACATGTCTACATGTGTATAATATGCATGTATGTATACATTCTAGTTATATTTGTATATTTGTGCATATGTGTGTGTTTGTTATATGGATATGTGTGTTTGTTATATGACCATTTATTTAGCATGGAACAAAATATTTTAAATATCACATTTTATTATCACAATTTATGGACAATTAGACCTCAATGTAAAATAATGCCTTTTATTCAAAGATAATCGAGATATCTATCTCCAAAATATGACTATATCTATATAAAACAAATCATTTATTTGAAGAGTGAAAAATGGGGTCAATCAATCAGTTTGGGGTCGTTATGATTCTGCAATAATCACAAATGGCTTAATTTATCTTTTTTTTTTTTTGCTGAATTAGTTGGATGTCTGACTAAATAATCACATCAAGTAAAATGTGCCAATAATGACATATATGGATATAGTTTGATATGTCCTCATTTGAAGAAATGCCTTTAATGCACATTTTGTTTTTCTGTTGTTCTCTCCCAGGATCAGGTTGAGCAATGAATAATGTAAAAAAGCATTATATCATAGAATTCTTGGTTTGAAGTGATTTCAAACTGCCCTGCAGACCAAAACTATACCAGATACATGATCTGCAAGTGTCTAAGTCTGGGTTTAAACAAAAATCAAAACAATCCAAAAGTCAACACTATCAGTTTTTATCTATAAAAATCCCTATTGAACGGTTATGTAGCAATAAGTACACTTCTAGTTCAAGGAAAACCATTACCCAACATAACAGTCTGCTCCATTTTAGGGCATCTTCAGTTCTTAGGAAATGCTTCTTTTATGTTAAGTCAACATTTATCCACTGCCCTATAGCTAACTTCTACACATTGGTCCTGATTTTACCCTTATCTATTCAGAAGGAATCTAACTGATTATCTATATATAAAATAAATTCAAATAAAAGAAGACTGCAATAATGTGTTCCCTATATCTTTCTCAAGGCTATATTTTCTCTTTTCTTTTTGTTATTCCCCACATGACAGTTTCAAATATTCTTACCATCTCTGTTGCCCTCTTCAGGTTATATTTCAGTCTGTAAATGTCCTTTACAATGAATCTAAGCTTTTGTGTAGTCTGACCAAACTGGAGTTAAAGCAACTCATGAATGGAACTAAGGAAGGGCAGCTGAGACTTTACTCAAGGGAGAAAAATTCAGAAGATCTACCCAGAATTGTTCTTTCCTGTCCAATTCCACCTTTGGCAGGGCATCTTAGATTCTGCATTTTTGGTCAACTCGAATAGATATCTCAAGCTCTACATCTTCCTGACTAAAGCCACATTTGTGATTATTACTGACTCCACACTCTACTGCTTGCGCAGGCTTAAAATTTTGCTCATTGATGGCTCTGTTGTGTCTATCATTTCTTTCATTTTGGAATCTATACTTTTATTGTTGTTCAATTGTTTCAGTTATGTCAAAATTTTTATGCCCCTGTTTGGGATTTTCTTGGCAAAAATACTGAAGCGTTTTTCTACTTCCTTTTCTAAATCATTTTACAGATGAAGAAGTGAAATAGAGTTAAGTGACTTGCCTTGGATCTTACAGTTAGTAAGTAAGGGAGGCCAGGCTAGATTTGAACTCAAGATTACTCTCTATCCACTGTGCCACAT
The DNA here is from genome assembly GCF_027887165.1 of Monodelphis domestica. Classification (NCBI taxonomy): domain Eukaryota; kingdom Metazoa; phylum Chordata; class Mammalia; order Didelphimorphia; family Didelphidae; genus Monodelphis; species Monodelphis domestica. Next base: position 180,298,481 of record NC_077231.1, read on the forward strand.
AGCTGCCTTATACTTTTATTAATTTATCCTAAAATCTCCTTAGCTTTTGTGATATTCACTTCACATTTTCTAGTGATTTTGAGTTTTCAGTCAACTAACCCATTTTGATCTTGTTCAGACCAGTGCTCATCAGTTTAACCTCTTCCATTCTGTGTTTGTAGAATTAAAAAAAATAATCCAGGGCTTTCCATTTATTCCTATTAAATTGTTTCTTCATTTAACTCAACGTCCAGGTTGGGATCTTAAAGGATCCTAATTCTAGCCATCAGCATATTAATTTTCCACATATTCCAGTCATCTGTATATTTGATGATCATGACATCCATACCTTTACCTAAGGTATTTCATCTTAAAACATTTTATATGTTTAATTCTATCTTGGGGTTTTTGACAATAGATATCCCAAGGACTAATACATGTTTAGATTCTACCAGTTTCCATTTCTAAGTCCCAATCTCTTCTTGACATTCCCTTTAAATATCAGACAATGTTGAAATTTCTCATTTCCCATTGATGTCATTAACTTTCTAGCAAGGAGATAATGTTAAAGCTCAGATTATTACATAGTCCTTATTGAGAACCTGGACTTTTAGTTTGAATTTGGTTTCTGTAACTTTTACATCTATTTTGTGTGTGCTTTAAAGAATAAATGATTAAGCTAACTTTATTTATTGACAAGTTTGTTATGCAATCTTCCCTCCTCTCATAAAAAATATTTCACTGGAGTAAGTGAAATGTCAGCTTTTCACATTAAATTATCAAAGTCACAACAATCATCCTCTCGACAGTCTTCTAAGTGTCCTTCACCCTCATTATAGCATTGTCCTTTAGAGATAAGTAGCTGGAGTACTTTAATGAGGAGTTCAGCTAATGTGATAATTAAGGATGGATGAACCAATTAAAAATATGCAAAAAATGATTGAAATCATACCTAAACATAAAGTATGTGGCAGTGGAGGGAAAAAAATACCACCTTCATTGTTCCATTCACAATCTTCAAAGGGGATTGATAAACTATATTTATTCTGACCGATTTAGAACTGGGAATTACTCGAAGGCTTATAAAAAGAGAACCCTAAACAGGACACTGAACTTTTCACCCCAGCTATCCAGCTAGGAAAATAATCAGTCATAGTCCTCCATTTATAGAAGTATAAACTAATGTGCACAATCTGAATGACTTTCCTAAGGCCATTTATTCGGTCAGTGGACAGATCAAAAGGAATGGACTGTTTCTTAAGAAAATGGACTTCCAAGCTACTGCTCTAATTATTAGATTGGTGCCTGAGGCCAAGAAGAGAGGGAGGGAGGATATGATTTTTTTTTCCCTTTTCATAGTCAATGCTTTAGATAAATATGTAACTAGGAATTCTAACCGCTGAAGCCCACTCATAGAGAGGGGAGTAGGTCTTGGCCATGGGTATGGAGTGGGTGGAAGTTGGCTTCTTTTCTGTTAGTGGGAGGGATGTCATGGTTGGTTCCTATGAAGGTATAGCTCGAGATTGGAGGACAATGCACTTATATGAAGAGGTGGAACTCAAATCCAGGGAAATCTATCCCTTGTCCTTGAAGCATATTTGACAACCAAGACCAAGGTTGATGAGGAAATATGGGCTCCATGGAAAGGCTATCATGGTGATGGGATGGTAGATATATTAATTAGAATTTTGAACCTTTGGACTTCATTCCCCAGAAGTCCTTCAGTATTTCCCAGAATTCCTCATGGTCACATTTGTATAGAACTTTCTGTGACTCCTCCCTCTCTCTTCTACTTTCTCAAGATGGTAGCTTCAGCTTCTTTTAACTCTAGTTTTTATTTTAATAAATATTATAAATATAATATGTGAGTTGTTGTATATTAATTTTAATTCTCACATAGCAATGGTGGCCTAGAGTAAGATGGGAAAACAGAGGTTTTCAGTGGACCTTAGGGCATGGGAACCATATGCTAAAGGACCTTGATTGAAGGAAATATTCTCCTCTCTACCTCTCACCACTGAAAAGAGTTCCCTATGGCAATATCCCATTTGCCCAATACTATCTATGGACCTTAGTTTCAGAGTTTTACTTTTTCTTGTTCCCATTACTTTCTCTTCACTTCCTTTCCTCTTCTCTTCTCTGTTTCTATGACATTTTCTCAACTCTGGAAATGAAAAGAGTTTGGGGAGGAATAAATCCCAAAAGATAGTCTTTTGGAATATATTATGAGAATTCACAGAATCAGGGTTTTGTGTTGAAGGGGACCTTTAAAGTAATTTAGTTCTTTACATTATTTTACAGATAGAGAAACTGAGGCTAAATGATTTGCCTACAGTGGCATAGGTCCTCTGCTTCCAATCCAGTATGATTTGACTGCAACAAATTTCTGAATATTTTTAGGATAAGAACAAATTATTTTTCCTTTGCATCCCCCAACTCAAATCCTGCACCAAGATTGTAGAATTTAGAGCCGGAAGGAAACTGAGAAATCAGATTGAATTTATATTCATGGAGTTAAAAGGCCAAGATTTAAGAGGCCTTCAGAGCCTCTAAACTAGGAGAGAGTTAATAACTAAGGTGAATTTTAGCATAATGGTAAAATATCTCATTTGGGAAACATGAACAAGAATATCTCTAACTTTATATCACAGACACTATGACTATTTCATTAGGAAGCAGCACGTTACAGTTTATAGGTTCTTAATCTTCCATCCAAAGCCCTCCCAATATGCTGATTCATGAGTCTTGCTAGAGACATCTTAAAGGATTTTGAGCTTCAATGCAATCAATAGTTTTCTCTATACACACAAAATATCTGCTTAGACGAGGATTTCTTAACTTGGGGTCCAAAAGACCCAACCCACCAATTACATGTCAGAGGACTTCACGAACTTGTATGAGGGAAAAATACATCTTTATATTCACTAATATCTAATTGGAGCTGAGCATTTTACTTCATTATTTTAAAACAATATTCTGGAAAGTGCTCAATAGGTTTTGCATATTGGCAAAAGGATCTGTGATGCAAAAAAGGACAGGATTTCCTGATTTAGTGGATGGCTGACTGCACTCAGTCAGAAAGACTGGGCTGGGAATCCTTTATCTAAAGTTTAACTCCTACATAACCTAGGGTCAATCATTTAATCTGCTGGTCCATCACTCAGTTTCCTCACCTATAGAATGAGAGTAATTATATATACTATAAGGTTGTTGTAGGGCACAAAGGAGACAAAGCATGCTTTGCAGTATTTAAAGTCTAATGCATTTGTCAACTATTGTTATATCATAGGTAAATTAAGCATTAAATTTAATTTTACTTATTGATTCATTAAAAACATGACTCATGATATGTTAAATCTATAAAAATTGAATGAATTCAAAATGTATAATTCTATTGAAGAATCATTCAGTGGCCTCTTTGATCTAGATAGGAAAATACTATCGTCAGTGAGTATAGGCAATTATTTAGCATGGCAATGCAGAGGATGTGGCTAAATCATTTTTCATAGGAACTATTATTTACAAGGTTCTAAATTTGATTAGCAGGATAGTAGCATAAAAAAGAAAAGGCGAGCTCCAAGGACCCTGAACTGAAGACTCAGAGATAGTGCTATAGGGAAAAGGAAACAGAATCTAGACATCAAAGGACCTTAGTTTTAATCCTGATTCTGCTAATAACTACCTATGTGACCTTGGATAAATTCTCCATGGATCCCAACTTTGTTTGATGAGAAATGACATGTGTTAATGTTAATGCAGGTAAAAATTAGTTTCTCTCTGCAAGGCGTATTATATTTTTTAGAGGTTTATTAAAGGTTAAGAATTTAAGAAAATACAAGTAAGAAAACACGTGCCTAGGTGGGCCGAGAGGCCCATTCAATTTCACTAACATCATGAGAGACTCGCCTGCTTGGAAGCGGAAGTAGGAAAGAAACCCAGCCGTAGGCGGAGACTCTTTAAATAATAATTTGTTCTCTACCCAGGTGAGAATTCAGGTGAGGTTACAAAGCATCTTGGGAACTAGAGCAAGGACTTCTGGGGATTGAAGTCTGGGGTTCAAGTCTCCATTTTTACACATGATTGGACTAAAGGACCAATGATTTCCCTATGGACCTAAAGCTTAGAAAATGGGAGTTAAGTTGCATGGCATTAACTATTTTAAAATCTTTAAAGCTCTTTAGGAAACTTTTTTTTTTTGTTCCATTACCATATGAACGAACTGGCCAATATCATACGTGAAGCATGAAAAACAGACCATTCTAATATGTCTATCATTTTAAAACAACTTTGTTAGCTAATTAGTATTGCAATTGCTTTCTCTCTAGCTTTTCCTTTGTGTAGGTTGACCCTTACAGTAAGCACACTCTATTTCTCCTGAATGAGCTGGAAGGTTGATTCAGCACATTTCTGACAAAAACACAACCAAAGAAGGAGGCTCTTTAGAGACCTGCTCTGAATGACATTTCCCTTCTCTGGCTGCCCAGTTGAGTAGAAGGTATGTAAGAGATTATGTGGAAAGCTATATTTTGGTCAGCATTTGCCTGAGTATTTCTTTTGCATAGTTCTCAGCGGTAACATCAAAATGGCCTCTGCAGGAAAGAAAGGAATGTAGGCTGAGAAATAAGCTAACATAAGCAAAATCCTGCGCTAATGATCATTTTAGATAACATTTATACATTAACTAATTTATACACAATAAATAAACTTGATTGATAAATGTTTAGCAAATGAAATATACTGGAAATTGACTAAGAAAATGATTATGACAGTAATATCAATAGTTTGCATTTATATAGTGCTGTTTTACAAAGTACTATGCTATAATAATAATAATAATGGTCATTATTATTATTATTACTATTCTTTGTAGTACTTTCAAAGTGTTTTACATTTGTTTTCTCATTTATCCCTAAAAAAAATTCCATGAGGTAGATGTCATTATTATTATACCTACATTAGAAAAAAAGAAACTGAAGCCTGCAGAGCTTAAATGACATATTTAGGATCAAATATATAATAAATATCACAGACAGGATTGGAATCGACCTCTTCCTGACTCTAAGTTGTGAACCTTAAAAATTCTCAGACCCTGCTTCATAAGGTTGGATTATGAACCTTAAAATTCCCAGACCCTACTTCATAAGGTTGGGTTAAGACCATTCCCCATTGGGACCATTCCCCATTTGGGCAGTGAAGGTACTTAGATCAGGAATGTGAGAACTCTACTCAGATCAGGAATGTGAGAGCTCTACTCCACCCCTACTTAAGTCTGCCTTAGGGGAAGATAAAGTTGTAAACTCTTTGCTGAACAATGAAAAGTACTTAAACCCATACTTATAGTAAGACAAAAAGTTCTTTAAGCCATGCCTATTTTGGGATATAATACAAAAGGGTGCTAAGTACCTATAAAGGTCAGGCAACTTGTGAACTTACAAGGAGCAAAGAGGTGAAAACTTACTCAGAGATTCTAGTCTACTCAGGTGTGAATTACTCAAAAGATTAGTCTACTCGGGTATGAACTAAGAATGGTCTGTCCTTTGAAAAACATCTACTGTGATTGGTAGATGTGAGAACTTAGGGGAGGAGACATAGGAGAAAATTCCCTTTAAATAGGAGCTCAGATTCATTCAGAGACATTCAGATTCAGGATTGAGCTGGTGGAGGCAGCTGAGATGAAGCTGGCCTGGTGTCACTAGAATCCTTGTTTGGACAGATCTTGTGGTGAGTGATTAAGGACTGACTGATCTTTTCTCTGAGGGCTTAGGCCTGGGTTGGCCAGGGCTGCCCTGGGCCAGCCTATCCTTTTCTCATTATTCCCCTTTTCTCTCAATCTCTCCTTTTCTTTAATTCCTCATTTGTATGAATTAAATTCTCTATAAAACCCAGTTGACTTGGGTATGTTCATAATTGGGAATATTTCCCTGGTGACCACCTTATATATTGATTTTAAAACAAGACACTGTCTTGAAACTATATTTTTGCGGTCACAATTTACTCTCCAACTCTTTATCTACTACAATTTATATCTTCCACTATTTTAATCACTACAGTTTATGACAACCAATTATTTTACCTATTACAAAGACTAGAGTAAACTGGTTACTTTTATCATTGTTTTAAATAGCACTTTAAAATTGGGTTTTAAATTTTAAAATTATAGAGGCAACTAGGTGGCTTAATGTATGGAGAACAAGGCCTGATGACAAAAGATCCTGGATTCAAATCTGGCCTCAGACCCTTCCGAACTGTGTGACCCTGGTCAAAATTCAACCATTATTTTACAAATTAGAGTCTGTGTGTGTGTGTGTGTGTGTGTGTGTGTGTGTGTGTGTGTGTGTGTGTGTGTATGTGTGTGTGTGTGTGAGAGAGAGAGAGAGAGAGAGAGAGAGAGAGAGAGACAGAGACAGAGACAGAGACAGAGACAGAGACAGAGAGAGAGAAAGAGACAGGGAGAGACATAGAGAGAGAGAGACAGAGACAGAGAGAGACAGAGACAGAGAGAGAGAGACAGAGAGAGAGAGAACAAAAGAGACAGACAGAAAGAAACAGAGGGACAGGGAAAGATAGACAGAGAGATACAGAGAGTTTGAGAGACTATGTTTAAATTCTGATATTCAAAGTTTCCATAGAAAAAGTAAGATAATACAAATGCTTATCTTTCATTTCAATTCTATAAAAACTGAGTTATTAACAAGGAAGAAATAAAAATCATAAACTATTATGCAAAAGAAAGCCTTTTTTCTCTTCTGCTGTTGCTCTGTGCCCCATCACACCCCCATAGCTTTCCTGGCATATAACCAAGTCCCTCATGATAGAGGGCTGTTCGGGTGAAGCACAGCCCTTTGGCATCTGTTATAATTTAGAAATTACTCAGTAGTTTCTCAAGAAACACATTTTGGGACCTATTCTCTGATAAGCAATGAAGAAAGATATTACAACTGAGGGAACAGAAAGAATAAAAGCAAGAGAGAAAGACAAAAATTGATGCTCATGAGAATGAGACCAAATGATACTGACTTGGATTTGTGTTCATCCAAAGATGTCAAAGTACTCACGAGAGAATAATTTTTGAATCATCTGTTTTATATCTGAATTGAACAAATAACCCACAAATGACACATAACAGAAAATTTCACATTTCTGGAGATAAACATGTTCATTAATGGAGATTCTATATGTTATCCTCAGTTTGAAGTTGTAACTATTTTGAAATTCATCTCTTCTCTTACAATCAAAGCTGCTGCATCAAGGTGTCCTAGAGCATCCATCAGATTCAGAGCTCAAAGGAAGACGTGGATAGTTGCGTTCAAGAGGAAATCAGCTAACTCCTGTCTGCCTCAGTTCCTCAACTGTAAAATGGGAATGATAATAACACCTACCTCTTAAGGTTGTTTTAAAGATAAAATGAGATTAAAAGCTCTTAACACAGTACCTGGCACCTAGTCAGTACTCTCCTTTTCCCTTCTGTGGACTGCATAATTGGTAGTTTTAAAATGTGATGTTTTCTATATTTTATTATATTTTTATTTGTTTTGTTAAGTATTTCCCAATTGTGTTTTAATCTGATTGGGTTATGATTAGAAGTGTTGCATGCTCCAAGCAGACTTCAGACTGTGCGTTTGACATCTCTGTTATAGATTCATGATTTAGCTAAGAAAATGGAAAAGATGGCCTCTGAAAATCTGTGCGTCCAATTCCCCCCAAATAGTCCCCAAATGCAGTTGCTACCTTTTTTTATCTATTATATTATTATCTACCCTTTTACTCTATTGTTATTTAAATAATTAATAAACCATTAATTTAATTATATCATAGCAAATTGTTGATTTAATTTAAATAATTAATAATTATTTAATAAAATACTTGAATATTATCCTTTTTAAATTTATTAAATTCCTTCCCAATTCCACTGGGTCTTATGGTTCTACATCTTTGCATCTTACCCCTTACTTGTTTAAAAACCTATATAATGGAAAGTGTCTAAAACTATGTGCTTCCCTTAGTGCCCAGCACAACCAACATGCAATAAATGGTTAGTAAAGGGCAGCAAGGTCACACAGTGGATAGAGCAGTCAGCCTAGAAGTCAGGAAAATCCGAGTTCAAATCTGTATTCAAATATTTACATGTACAGCCTATAATCATATTACCATTTCTCTTGGTGAAGAGAGAAGAGTGGGTGGGAAGGAGAAAATATGGATAACAAAATATCAGAAATGATTATTTTAAATTTTGCCATCTAAGAAAAAATATTAAAAATAGATATTAACTATATAACCCTGTGCAAGTAATTTAACTCGATTTGCCTCAGTTCCCTTATTTGTAAAATAAACTGGAAAAAGCCATGGAACTGCTCCAGTGTCTTTGCCAAGAAAACAACAATCAGGGTCATGAAGAGTCAGAAACAAGGACATCTACTACAACAAAGGCAGTTAGGTACCATGGAGAGTCAAGCTTGGAGATAGGAAGCCTTGGTTTCTAATCTGACCTCAGACAATTCCTAGCTTTGTGACCCTGGGTAAGTCACTTACCCCCTTTGCTTATACCTTGCCACCGTTCTGCCTAGGAAGCAATACTTAGTATTAATGCTAAGACAAAAGGTCAGGCTTTTAAAAATAGCAACACATTTTGCTGAATCAAGGAACAAATTGAATCATACTCTGAGAGTTAAAGTTAGAGAATTATATGGTACAGGGGAATCCCAGCTGATTAGTCATTAGAAAATATGCTGCAGAAGGGAAGTTTGCTACTCCTCAGAGGAAAGGGGCACTAGCCTTTGGATCAAGAGAGACCTGGATTTTAATTCTGCTCCTGACCCTCTCTGTATAATTGTGATAGATAAGCTGGTTAGACTCTCAAAACCTCAGTTTCCTCATCTGTGAAATGAGTTTGACAATTAATGTTTATTACCTAATCCACAAAGTGCTGTAAAATTCAAATGAATCATAGTGCTTTGTAAACCTTAAATTGTGATGGAAATGAAAGTTAATTGTCTTTTGTTATCAATGTAAAAACAAAATAAAAAGATATCTCTGTATATAAACATAGCCTTAAGAGCCACAAAACCCAAAATATGGCCCCTAAGAGTCCTTCAGGCTCTCTTTTTGAAAGATATATTCTGAGAGGTAGGTATGTGGCTCAGTAGAGAACCAAGCCTAGAGACAAGAAGACCTGGGTTCAAGTCCGGCCTCAGACACTTCCTATCTGTGAAGAGCTCTTACTGCCCTTCTACCTTGGATGCAATAAAATATTAATTCTGAGATGGAAGAGTTTTAAAAAATCTATCATTGTGCAGTAGAAAACGCACTGGATTTATTCTCATGCAAAAAGAATTTGAATCTCAGCCTTGCCACTTGTTGCTTGTATGACTATAAGTTTTATGCCCTCTCTTGTTGAAGATGAGTGGTTTGGACCATTTCATGTCTAAGGGGTCCTTCCAGTTCTATGTTATTTGATAGCATTGTATAATAGTAAATTAGCCCTGCCTTTGCTGCTTCCCAGGAGTCATTCTAATGGTGGGAATTCTCAAGCTGAAGAGGGGAAGATGGTGGCAAAGCAGCCCAATAAAGAGATAATTTTGGACAGGGAGTGGTTAACTGTCTTCGTCAGATTTTATTGTGTAAGTAGCCATCTACTTTGCCAAATTACACTAGTCCTTTATGGTTCTTTTATGTTATGTAGCCCCCAAAGGGGGAAATTGTCATTCACAAAGCCACAATATTAATGGGGATTGGAACATATAGTTATATATAAAAAGATATATTACTTTATATATTACTAAAGGGATCAGGTTACGGTTGGGGGTCTTCTTGCTCATCCACATCACTCCTCTGATGCTTAGTAATGGAAACAATCCAAGCATTGGGAAAACAAAATGCTTTCTGTGGACTTAAAGAAACAGACATAATGTTGAGTGTTATCAACTGCCTGTCTCAAAGAACTGGAAATCTCCCCTAGTGAGTCAGTCAACAACATTTATGGAGTGCCTACATCTACATCCTAAATTATATTCAATCATTTCTTTAATTATATCCCTTCAGGAAGTATTTCTGCTCCATGAAATGAGCAGCACAGACTGTAGTAACAGCAGGCATATGGCTAAAGGAGAGGGTTCCCACTGGTCTCAGCCCTCCTCCTCCCGCCCATTCCTGGGGAACCAGAGGCAGCCCTTTTTCTCTTTTACCAGCAACTCCCAGAAATCTTTTGTAATTCACAAGTATCTTAGCCTCTGTCCCCAAGTGCTTATCCTGCTTTTTACCTCTCTCCTGCACCAGGACTCTGCAGCCACCCCCAGGAATGTTTAACTTTGTCTAGACCAGTCATTTTCCCATCCTCCTCCATTTCCCACCTTTCTTTTATACTCTACAAATTCCCTGCATTCAATATATAAAATGAAAGAAAAACACAATGGAATGGCAATATAGTATAAAGGAAATAACACTGAATGAGGAGTCAAATGACTCAGGTCCCACCTCCATCCCTTTCTTTTCATCTACTGTTTCTTACTCCCTTCTATAACTTCTCTCCTGATATCTGACCAGGACTATTGGGCTATAATCTATTTTTCTGGTGCTATCAAGGGAAGGATCATCTTTTAATATCTCTTTAAATTTAGAATTACTGAGATGTCCATCAAGAAAAATATTTGGAGGTTTTATTTTTTCATATACAATGAACATAACATATCTGAGAAGAAAACACAAGAGTGGGATTAGGGAAACACACACAAAAGCTTCTATGTCTGTTGATGATGATTCTAAGACTAAATAAAATTGTTTTCTAGTTGTATTTATTCCATCTGTATGATCTTGGATTTAATCTCAGTGAACTCCTAGTTACCTTATCCATAAAATAAATGGGTAAGATTATATAATCCCTGTATCCCTTATGGCTATGTATCCTATGATTGTCCAGATTTAGATCCTAGCCACCTTATCTTTTTAATGTTTCATTATATTTTAATTAATGAAATATTTCCCAATTACTTGTAAAACAGCTTTTTAACTTTCATTTTAAAAAACTGCATTCCAAATTCTTTCCTTCCTTCTGCCCCTAATCCATCCCTATTGAAGGTAAACAATATGATATTAATTTTATGTGTAAAGTCATGTAGCATATCTCCATATTAGCCATGTTGCAAAAGCACACACACACACAAACAAAAAAATGAAAATAGTTTTTTAAATATGCTTCAGTCAGTACACAGAGCTCATCAGTTATCTCTCTGTAGATGGATGGCATTTTTTATAATGAGCCCTTTGGAATTGTCTTGACCAGAGTAACTAAGTCTTTCATACTTGATCATCCTCATAGTATTGCTCTTATTGTGTACAATGTTCTGATTCTGTTCACTTCACTGCTTCAGTTCATATAGATCTTCCCATGCTTTTCTGAAATCATCACCCTCATCATTTCTAGTAGCATAATCATATACTTGATCAACCCTTTCCAATTGATAAACATTCCCTCAATTTCAAATCTATTGACAACACAAAAAAAAGATGCTATAAATACTTTTGTACAAAGAGGTCATTTTCTATTTTCTTTTATCTCTTTGGCATACAAATCTAGTAATTGTATTGCTGGGTCAAATGGCAACCACCTTATCTTAAAAAAATAAATTGTGGAATGGTACCAAGACAAATTGATGAAGGAAACAAAAGAGGTAGAGGATTGCCCTTTCTACTACCCCACTTCATTTGAGACCTTTATTATTCCTGACAACCTTATTCAACTTTACCCTTCCATCTAACTATAAGCTCTCTGAAAATAATTTTCTACCCCAATGTATTCCCAACCTAAGACAGTCATTGGACCAGAAGAGATAAAGACTCTAAGTAGTTAGTTTGGTTGAAAGGAGTTACCAAGGAATAAGGATGCTCTTAAGAATAACTCATATGAATAAGAAGGGCTTATTTAATATTATCTGAAAGAAAGGGTGTTTGTAAAGTGAAACCATTAGCTTCAGGGTTTAGTGCTTCGATTTCTCCCAAGTTTCTATTCTATTCCTTCATGCTATGATAGGGACTTGGGAAACTAGGTTAACTAATGTATTACTAACTAGAACCAAAATTATGTTCCAAAGACTTAATGTGCTCCTTTAAATGCCTTCTTTGCTTTCTTAAGGCAGCAAAAATGGAGCAAATACCCTACTCTTTTTTAAAAAGACTTCTAATGTACTCAGAGACTGAAGTGATAACTGATATGTAATACCAGAGCACCATTAAATGCTTCCACAAGAGCTTTGTCAGAGTTAAAATGATAAGTAAAAATCTGATGTTCCTCCCATCCTAATTTAGGGACATGACCACTTTGAAATGACATCAACATGATAAAACCAAGTCAAATTTAATGTGGATGTGGTCAGAGTGGAAGTAAAGGGCATTCTACTCAAATTAATAAGCCAGGAGAATTTGTTTTATTTTTCCTTTCTGACCTCGATATGGAAAAATGACTATGAAATGTTGTCAAAAATACTAGTAGAATACTAGTAGAAATTATTTTCTATGCAATAAATCTCTTTTTTTAAACATCATTTTATTTGGTCATTTTCAAACATTATTCATTAGAAACAAAGATCATTTTCTTTTCCTCCCACCCCTCCCAATACCCCTCCCATTGGCAATGCATAATTCCTCTGGATATCACGTGTCCTCGATCCGAACTCGTTTCCGTGTTATTGGTTTTTTAATTAGGGTATTCATTCAGAGTCTTTCCTCAATCTTATGCCCTCCATCCTTGTAGTCAACCTGTTGCCTTTCCTTGGTATTTTTACTCCCACCATTTGTCCTCTGCTTAAAGGTAGTGTTTTTTTTTCTCCTTGGCCCCTGCAGGTTATTCATGGACATTGCATTGACACTAATGGAGAAGTCGACTATGTTCAATTGTACCACAGTGTTTCAGTCTCAGTGTACAATGTTCTCCCGGTTCTGCTGCTCTCACTCTGCCACACTTCCTGGAGGTTGTTCCAGTTCTCATTATATTCCTCTACTTTATTATTCCTTTGAGCACAATAGTATTCCATCACCAACATATACCATAATTTGTTCAGTCATTCCCCAATTGAAGGGTATTCCCTCATTTTCCAGTTTTTTTCCACCACAAAGAGCGCAGCTATGGATATTCTTGTACATATCTTTTTGATTATTATCTCCTTGGGGTACAAACCCAAGAGTGCTATGGCCAGATCAAAGGGCATGCAGTCTTTTAGCACCATTTGGGCATAGTTCCAAATTGCCCTCCAGAATGGTTGGATCAATTCACAATTCCACCAGCAATGAATTAATGTCCCAACTTTACCACATCCCCTCCAACATTCATTACTTTCCTATGCTGTCATGTTAGTCAATCTGCTAGGTGTGAGGTGATACCTCACAGTTGTTTTGATTTGCATCTCTCTGATTATCAGAGATTTAGAGCACTTTTTCATGTGCTTATTAATAGTTTTGATTTCTTTCACAGAAAACTACCTATTCATGTCCCTTTTCCATTTATCAGTTGGAGAATGGCTTGACTTTTGGTACAATTGATTTAGCTCTTCATAACTTTGAGTAATTGGACCTTTGTCAGAAGTTTTTGTTATGAAGATTGTTTCCCAATTTGTTGCTTTCCTTCTCATTTTGGTTACATTGGTTTTGTTTGTACAAACACTTTTTAATTTGATGTAATCAAAATTACTTATTTTACATTTTGTGGCTCTTTCTATGTCTTGCTTGGTTTTAGTCTTTCCCTTCCCAAAGGTCTGACATGTATACTCTTCTGTGTTCACCTAATTTACTTATATTTTCCTTCTTTATGTTCAAGTCATTCACCCATTCTGAGATTATTTTTGTAGGGTGTGAGGTGTTGATCCAAACCTAATCTCTCCCACAGTCTTCCAGTTTTCCCAGCAGTTTTTGTCAAATACTGTTTTTTGTCCCCAAAGATGGGGTCTTTGGATTTGTCATAGACTGTCTTGCTGAGGTTGCTTACCCCCAGTCTATTCCACTGATCCTCCTTTCTGTCTCTTAGCCAGTACCAAATTGTTTTGATGACCAATGCTTTAGAGTATAGTTTGAGATCTGGGACTGCAAGGCCACATTCCTTTGTATTTTTTTCATAATTTCCCTGGATATCCTTTATCCTTTGTTCTTCTAAATGAACTGTATTATGATTTTTCCTAATTCAGTAAAAAAAAATTTTGGAAGTTCAATGGGTATGGCCCTAAATAGATAGATGAGTTTGGGTAGGATGGTCATTTTTATTATATTGGCTCATCCTACAAATGAGCAGTTAATGTTTTTCCAATTGTTCAAGTCTAGGTTTAGTTGTGTGGAAAGTGTTTTGTAGTTGTGTTCATATAGATCCTGTGTTTGTCTCGGGAGATAGATTGCTAAGTATTTTATTTTGTCTAAGGTGATTTTGAATGGGATTTCTCTTTCTAGTTCTTGCTGCTGAGCTGTGTTGGAAATATATAGAAATGCTGAAGGCTTCTGTGGGTTTATTTTGTATCCTGCAACTTTGCTAAAGTTGTTGATTATTTCGATTAGCTTTTTGGTTGACTCTCTAGGGTTCTTTAAGTAGACCATCATGTCATCTGCAAAGAGCGATAACTTGGTCTCCTCATTGCCTATTTTAATGCCTTCAATTTCTTTTTCTTCTCTAATTGCTACTACCAGTGTTTCTAATACAATATCAAATAATAGAGGTGATAATGGACATTCTTGTTTCACTCCTGATCTTATTGGGAATGCATCTAGTTTATCCCCATTGCAGATGATGTTAGCTGATAGTTTTAGATATATACTGTTTATTGTTTTTAGGAAAGACCCTTCTATTCCTATGCTTTCTAATTCTTTTAAAAGGAATTGGTGTTGTATTTTGTCAAAGGCTTTTTCTGCATCTATTGAGATAATCATTTGATTTTTGTTGGTTTGCTTGTTGATATGGTCAATTATGTGAATGGTTTTCCTAATGTTGAACCAGCCCTGCATCCCTGGTATAAATCCTACTTGATCATATTGAATGACCCTCCTGATCACTTGCTGAAGGCTATTTGCAAGTATCCTATTTAATATTTTTGCATCTATGTTCATTAGGGAAATTGGTCTGTATTTTTCTTTCTCAATTTTTGACCTGCCTGGCTTTGGAATCAGTACCATGTTTGTGTCATGAAGAGAATTTGGTAAAACTCCCTCTTTGCTTATTAGGTCAAATAGTCTGTACAGTATTGCGATTAGCTGTTCTTTGAATGTTTGATAGAATTCACTTGTGAATCCATCAGACCCTGGGGATTTTTTTCTTAGGGAGTTCTTTGATGGCCTGCTGGATTTCTTTTTCTGATATGGGATTATTTAAGAATTCTATTTCTTCTTCTGTTAGTCTAGGCAATTTATATTTTTGTAAATATTCATCCATATCGCCTAGATTGGCATACTTATTGCCATATAGTTGGGCAAAGAAGTTTTTAATGATTGCCTTAATTTCTTCTTCTTTGGAGGTAAGGTCCCCCTTTTCATCTATGATACTGTTAATTTGCTTTTCTTCTCTCTTTTTTTAAAATTAGATTGACCAGTACTTTGTCTATTTTGTTTGTTTTTTCAAAGTACCAGCTTCTTGTCTTATTCATTAGTTCAATAGTTCTATCACTTTCAATTTTATTTATTTCTCCCTTAATTTTTAGGATTTCCAATTTGGTTTTCTTCTGGGGTTTTTTAATTTGTTCTCTTTCAAATTTTTTGATTTGCATTTCCAATTCATTGATCTTTACCCTCCATAATTTGTTAATATATGCACTCAGGGATATGAATTTTCTCCTGAGTACTGCTTTGGCTGCTTCCCATAAGGTCTGAAAGAATGTCTCACCATTGTCATTTTCTTCAATGAAATTATTAATTGTTTCTATGATTTGTTCTCTAACTAACCGATTTTGGAGTATCATATTATTTAATTTCCAATTGACTTTTGATTTTGCTCTCCATGTACTCTTACTGATCATTATTTTTATTGTCTTATGATCTGAAAAGGTTGCATTAATTATTTCTGCTTTTCTGCATTTGTATGCCATGTTTTTATGACCTAGTGTATGGTCAATCTTTGTGATTGTGCCATGTGCTGCTGAAAAGAAGATTTATTCCTTTTTGTCCCTATTTATTTTTATCCATATATCTATCAACTCTAATTTTCCCAAGATTTCATTCACCTCTTTTTTATTTATTGTTTGACTTGATTTATCTAAATTTGATAGTGGTTGGTTCAGATCTCCCACTAGTATAGTTTTATTATCTATTTCCTCCTTCAATTCTCCTAGTTTCTCCATTAGAAATTTGGATGCTATACCATTTGGTGCATACATGTTGATTAGTGATATTTTCCTCATTGTCTATACTCCCTTTTATCAAGATGTATTTACCTTCCCTATCCCTTTTAATCAGGTCTATTTTTACTTTGGCTCTGTCAGATATCTTGATTGCAACTCCTGCCTTCTTTGTCAGTTGGGGCCCAATAGGTCTTACTCCAACCTTTAATTCTAACCTTGTGAGTATCTACCTGCCTCATGTGTGTTTCCTGAAGACAACATATGGTAGGGTTTTGGATTCTAATCCATTCTGCTATTTGTCTACATATTATGGATGAGTTCATCCCATTCGCATTCAAAATTATGATTGTCATTTGTGAATTCCCTAGCATTTTGGTATCCTCCCCTTATTCTGACCTTTCTTCTTTTGCTATACCTTTTAAACCAGTGGTTTACTTTAAATCAATTCCCCTAGTCCCCTCCCTTGTTAAGCTTCCATTTCTGGCCCCTCCTTTTTTGTTCACTTCCCCTCCCCCCTCTCCTTCCCTCCCTTTTTGTGTTCCCTCCCCCCCCTTAGTTTTCCCTTCTCCCTTACCCTGTTGGATAAGATAGAATTCACAATCCCAATGGATCTAGATGCTCTTCCCTCTCAGAGTTTATTTCACTGAGAGTAAGGTTTAAGTAATACCAATTAGCACTCTTTTCCTCTCCTTCATATAAGAGACTTCCTCCCCTCCCCTTCCTGTGTGTATCTTTGTATGACAAAGATTGTTCTGTTTAATTTATTTCTATTTCTTCAAGTATATCTTAGTACCATCATTGATTCCCCCCTCCCTTTTTCATTCTTTTTGGTTTTCCCCCTCCAAATCATGTTAATGCCCCTATCTTTCCCTATGAGTTGTTATTCTGATTATTCTATTAATGAATACAATTTTTGAACATTACATATAACATTTCCCCCCATGTGTTAGTATATATAATTTGTTCTAATTGTTGCCCTTATAGAAGGGAATTTGAATAAAAGAAAAAAAAACGCTTTTCTCCTTTTCCCTTTCTTTCATATTTACCTTTTCATGTTTCTCTTGCTCTTTGTGTTTTGATGTCAAACTTTCCACTGAGTTCTGGTCTTTTCTTTACACATATTTGGAAATCTTCTATTTTGTTGAATACCCATAATTTCCCCTAGAAGTAAATAGTGAGTTTTGGTGGGTAACTGATTCTTGGTTGAAGACCCAGTTCTATTGCCTTTCTGAATATCGTGTTCCAGGCTTTGTGGTCTCTTGACTGCTACTAGGTCTTGTGTAATCCTTATTGGGGCTCCTCTGTATCTGAAGTTTCTCTTCTTAGCTTCTTATAAGCTTTTCTCCTTAGCTTGGAATCTCTTGAATTTGGTGATTACATTCCTGGGGGTTGTCTTTTGGGGATTTAGTATAGAGGGTGTTCTATGAACTCTTTTGATTTCTATTTTGGCCCCTTGTTTGAAAATATCAGGGCAATTCTCTTCAATGATTTCTTGTAGTATGGCATCAAGATTTTTGTTAATCTCTGGATTTTCAGGTAGACGAATGATTCTCAAATTGTCTCTCCTTCCTCTGTTTTCCTTGTCTGTCACCTTGCCAGTGAGATATTTTATGTTTTCTTCTAATTCATTAATTTTTTGACTTTGTTTTTTATTAATTCTTGCTGTTTTGTAAGATCAGTGTCTTCCAGTTACTTAATTCTGGTCTTTAAGGAGTGATTTTGCTTTTCAGCTTGGTCTGCCCTTCTGTTTGAGGCTTCCAGCTGTTTCTCCAATTGGGAGATTTGTCTGTCAGGATGTTGACCTCTTTCTGAATTTTTTCCCATTTTTCTTGACTGAAGGTTTCCACCTTTTGGTTAAGCTCCATTTTGAGTTCTTCCAGAGCTTGTGTATAATTTCCATTGGGGGGGCATGTTTTGATTTTGTTTGAATTTCATCCTCTTATTCCTCTGTAGCCTGGGTTTTCCCTCTGTAAAAGTTTTCAATAGTCACTTTTTTCCCCTTTCTTCTTGGAGGGTTGATCTTGGGCAGTATGAGCCATCCCTTTGGTGCTTTTCCTTTTCCTTTTTAGTCAGAGGTCTGAGTGAGATGGGCAAATTTTCTGTGGATTTAAGTGGAGGTGCTTTTGCCTCGGACTGGTTCTTCCCAGACTCCACAGTTCGTTAGCACGCCCGCCTGCTTGGTCTGTGGTCTCTTCTCTCCCGTGTGCAGGCTTCTCCTGTGAATCCATTCTGAGGGGTAGTTCCCTGGTTGACTTTGTCAGTTCCCAAGGACCCTGACATGCCCCCCCCTCACAATGGCGAGGAGTGGAGCTTTGGCCTCAGGCAGTTGCTAGAATCTCCACAGCATTCGCAGTTTGCAAGAGCCCCCATGGTCTGCACACTCTCCAGTGTGCAGGAATTTCCTGTGAAACCACTCTGAGGGGTAGTTCCCTGGCCATCCTCGTTAGATCCCAAGGACCCTGGTGTGACCCCCCAGACAGAGACGTTCCTCACTCACTCACTGTCTCCAGTGAGCATGCTGGTCCCTACTTTGGTTCTGTAAGTGAGGTGGGGGAGGCTAGTTCAGCTCATGTTTGAGTGTGAGCGTTTTCTCCTTATAGTGTGGAAATGCTCAAATCCCATGTACCTTCATTGCTGTGGCCTACTGGAGAGTCCCTCCGTCCTTCCAAAGATGATTTTTATGCTCTTTTGAGGTAGTCTATTCCGTTCGGTGCCAGGGAAGAGGAAGAAGTTTGCATCTAGATTGCAGCCATGTTTACCCTGAAGTCTGTAATGAATCTCTTTAAAAGATATTTTATATATTATAATAAATTTATATTTATAATAATAATATAAATACAAGAATGACAAGAAAAGCTTCAAATGAAGCTTCTTGAGGGCATAAGCTATCTTTTTTGCTTGTATTGTATTGTCAGTGCTTAACACAGTGCCTGACATATAGTAAAAGCATAAAAATTGGTCTATTTATCCATCATCTATCCTTCTGTCATCTATCTATATTTTGGCTATTTTGGCATTCTTTGATCCTGCCTGTTTTTTTTTTTTTTTGCTATTCTATCCAGTCCAAATATGGACTATTTGCTAGTCCATCCCTTGTTTTCACATCTTTGCACAGGCTACACCCTGTTACTGGAATGTTCTTCCTTCTCACTTTCACCTCTCAAAATCCCATGACTTTGAACAAAATTTAGGCCCCCTTTCTATATAATGCCTTCCTTAATTTCTACCCCATCTCCAGCTCTGCTAATACCTAAATAATTTAATAATAACAATAATTTTTATTTATTGTTTGCATGCATGGACACATTTCTGTATGCAATATCTCCCTCCAATACTCTGAATTAAAGAAGGCCTCTCAAGGACATGTTCCATTTCAATGCTATTTTTATATCCAGAACTTCGGTCAGTACTTGATACATAGTAGGATAAAGACTAGGCATTTGCTTCCATCTGTAGAGAAACACTTGGGTGGTGAAACCTCCTTTACCAGTGGAGGTCAATACTCTTTCTACACCCTATAATGATGAAAATTTGCCTGGCTCTCTGAGAGGTCCAATTGAGAAGTCCAATCACATAATATCTCAGAGACAAGATTTGAACTCTGATCTTACTGACTGCAAAAGATTGATTGATACAGTACAGTTGAGTGTTATTTTTATTCCAGTAACTCCCACAATGCATTTTCATAGTAAAAAAGGAAAGAATATTGAAGAATTTAATTATAGTACAGTCCTGTTTAGCACCATATTTATTATAATACTTGCCCATATTGGAAAGTAGAACTATCTTAAGACAAAACTGTTGTTCAAAATTTCCCAGACTTGCTAGTCCATAAAAATTTGAGAATGATATGAAATATTTTTTTGAAATATTAGTGGAGTTATGAACTGGTCCATCTATTCTAGAGAATAAATTGAAACTCTCACCAAAGGACCATAAAACTGTGCATATGCTTTAATCCAATAATACCACTCCAAGCTCTATAACTCCCCTAAAATGTACAAAAATATTTATGTCTACTCTCTTTTGTGGTGGCAAAGAATTAAAAGGGTGTCTATAATTGAGGTATGACTGAACAAATGGTTTACAGGATTTTTACAGAGTATGATTATGCTATGAGAAATTGTAATAGGAATGGTTTCAGAAAAAAAAATTGGAAAATCTATATAACCTGATGCAAAGGGAAGTGAGCAGAAACTCTAAAACATTGTACATAGTTGCAGCAATATTGTATTGATGATCAACTCTGAAAAACTCAGGTACTCTGAAGCAAGATGATTCCAAAAGACATAATGAAAAGTGCTATCCATATCCAGAGAGAGAATCAAGGAGCTCTGAGTGCAAAGTGAAGAAGCTTAATTATTTTTTGCTTTTTTTTTTTGCAATATGGATAATATGGAAATGTTTTGCATGATTTCACACCTGAAAATGACATTATATTATTTGCCTCCTCCTAGGTAGGTAGCTGAGGGACAGGATGGAGCAATATAATTTAGAGCTCAATTTAAAAAATATTAAAAATAAACAATAAAAATTATTTTAAAAGCATACTAAAGAAAGAATTTTTATAACGTCAAATATTTACAATTTCATAGCTACACAAAATGGAAGGCTTTTAAAATATAACCAGAATTAAAAGGAGGAATCAAAATCATATTGGAAGAAGATATTTCTCCTTTCTAAAAAATTGTCTTGAAAATACTTGCAAGAATTCTATAGAAAATAAGCCTGAATCTCCAAAATTTCATGTAACTGCCAAAATCAAATATTTAATCTTCTTGCACAAGTCAACCAAACATTGAATGTAAGAGAACAAAATTTTCCCAATAGATAAATTTTAAAGTATTTACAACCATATGAAAGTATACTCCTATTCACTAAGAGAAATGCAAATCAAAATACATCTAAGGTTCTACCTAACACCCAGAAAGTTGATAAAAGTAACAAAAATAACAATAATAAATGTTAGAGAAGGTTGTGAAATGATAGGCACATTAATATTTTTCTGTTGAAATATATGAAATAAATGAAATTTTTAAAAAAATTGGAATTATGCAAGTAAAGTGTAAAAACTGTCCATACCCTTTAATCCAAAGACCTATTCAACAAGCAATGAAAAAGAAGAACCAATTCCAAGCTAGAGATAGATATAGATATAGATGTAGATATAGATGTAGATATAGATATAGATAGATATATATACATATCAGCATGATTTGTGATAGTTAAGATGGAAACAAATTTAATCTTCATAAATTGGGGAATTGGAAATAAATTGTGGTACATAAATGTAATGAATTATTACTTTGCAATAAGAAATGATGTGTGTGATGCATACAGAGAGGTATGGAGGATTTAAATGAAGACATACAGAGTGAAGTAAGCAGAGCCACATAAACAATATACCCAGAAACTATAATAATATAAATAAAAAACCAACTATATGCCCAAAAAGTCAACAATAAAAGTAATAAAATTATGAAGATCAGGCATGACATGAATGAAGAGATATGAGAAAATACCCTCAACCAATCCCTTCATGGATGTAGAAAGTCTAAAAATTATACTTTACAGAATTTTCCAGTGTTGCTTTGATTTGTTTTTCTCTCCAAAAAGTAAATTTTCTTTTGTGAGATAGCTCTCTGGGAGGGGGACATGGAGAATTATTAACATTTACTATAATGATGATGACATAAGAAAGAAGATATGAACAAAAATTAATTATTTTTAAAAATAGCTAAAAATTAAACCACAATTCTATGATAACAGCTTAACCAAAGACCATTTCTAACCAAACTTCATAAAGCATAGATAAAAAGGATAAAATGGAAATAGGAATAACAATAACTAGAATTTATTTAGTTCTTTATGTTATTCAAAGTGCTTCACATTTCTCAATTGAAATCATAGAACAATTAAAATATTCAAAAACAAGTGTAGTAAGAATATCTACTTTTCAGTCTATGACATGCAGTTGGTTAAGAAAACTATTAAGTCACCAATACAATATAGCCAAGCTAAATACTGTAGCTGAACAATGAACTGAGCCAGACCTAAATAGAAGGACAAGAGTAGACTGGGCTGCATTTGGGAAGTTATGCAGTATTTTCAATGATCCTGACTTTTTCTTCATATAAAATCCATCCTTGTAGGATCTTTATAATACCAATGATGTTACATGTCCAAAAATTCAACACCAGAACCTGCAAAGAATAAAAAGTGTACCATTCTCCAATTGATAAATGGGCAAGGGACATGGATAGGCAGTTTTCAGATAAAGAAATCAAAACGATTAATAAGCACATGAAGAAGTGTTCTACATCTCTTATAATCAGAGAAATGCAAATCAAAACAACTCTGAGGTATCACCTCACACCTAGCAGATTGGCTAACATGACAGTTATGGAAAGTAATGAATGCTGGAGGGGATGTGGCAAAGTCGGGCATTAATTCATTGTTAGTGGAGTTGTGAATTGATCCAGCCATTCTGGAGGGCAATTTGGAACTATGCCCAAAGGGCGCTAAAAGACTGTCTGCCCTTTGATGCAGCCATAGCACTGCTGGGTTTGTACCCCAAAGAGATAATAAGGAAAAAGACTTGTACAAGAATATTCATAACTGCACTCTTTGTGGTGGCCAAAAATTGGAAAATGAAGGGATGCCCATCAATTGGAGAATGGCTGAACAAATTGTGGTATATGTTGGTGATGGAATACTATTGTGCTAAAAGGAATAATAAAGTGGAGGAGTTCCATGGAGACTGGAATGACCTCCAGGAAGTGATGCAGAGCGAGAGGAGCAGAACCAGGAGAACATTGTACACAGAGACTGATACACTGTGGTACAATCAAACATAATGGACTTCTCCATTAGTGGCAGTGTAATGTCCCTGAACAATCTGCAGGGATCTAGGAGAAAAACACTATCCATAAGCAGAGGACAAACTGTGGCAGTAGAAACACCAAGGAAAAGCACCTGCCTGACTACAGTGGTTGAGGGGACATGTCAGAGGAGAGACTCTAAATGAACACTCTAATGCAAATACTAACAACATGGCAATGGGTTCGAATCAAGAACACATGTGATACCCAGTTGAATCACACGTCAGCTATGGTGGGGGGGAGGAAAAGAAAATGATCTTTGTGTCTAATGAATAATGCTTGGAAATGATCAAATAAAATATTATTTAAAAAAAGAATAAAAAGTGCAATCAATTGGTCAGTCAATAAGCATTTACTAAGTTCTTCATGTTTTTGTATCTGGTACTATGCCAAGGGCTGATATTGACCCAAAGGCTGATAATGAAGTGATGTCATAATATATTACCAACAATGACATGCATACAAGAAATAAAGTGAAAGGTATCCTCAAAAAAATATGTCACCAGAAAAATAAGTGAGCTGCTGAGCATTAACAGGATAGAGAGGATTGACAGATGAGACAGATAACTATGAAATGTCAAAAGAATTGCAGAAACATTTCTAACCTATTAGATAAATGTTCTGTTGAGGATCCATGGCAGGAGATGAACAAGAAATTGTTTGTTTAATGGCTACAGCATTAAAGAGTACCCATGTAAATTATATAATTGATATATTGAAGTATGAGTATACCATGTATGGTAAAGTGGTATTAAAAGTTTATTAATTAATTTTGATGTAGTGATTAATGGGAAACTTTAGCAGTGCATTTTCACTGACAGTGAAAAAATTTGAGAACTATTACTTCTATGATGTGTATGAAACTTTAACATCTTCCATGAGAACAAAAATAAAATAAAAATTAATTTTCAAATTCCTCAATCAAAATCCTAAGGTTTATTATTCAGTATTCAACATAATTATTTTAGTTGGGCCTATGATTAATCCATCAGAAGGCATGAAACATATGGCAAACTTCTTCTAAACCTAAGTAAGGAGAATTTCCATTTTTTACTAGAAACTTTGAAGAGAAAACAGAAGCAAAATGTTTAATATATTTAATTTCATGTTATCACTTTTATCAACATGTAATACATAAAAGGAAAGGATATTAATACGTTTTGAATACAGAAAGCTGTACTATAGATCATCATCACACTAATATAATCACCTAAGAATTTGTTTCTGTACTAGGTGGTTTGGGGTTTAGGTTTTAAAAGATTGCTCTATACCAAAAATGAATATTATGGAAATAGATATCAAGTGATAATATTTGTATGACCCAATGGTACTGCTTGTTGCCTCTGGAAAGGGGGGAGGAGGGGAGGGAAAGAAAATGAATCATGTAAACATGGGAAAATATTTTAAAATAAAAATTAATTTGCAATGAAAAATAAATGAAGTTCCAAAAGAATATATTTCATATATTTGAGTTTGCACTATTTAAGAGTTTTGGAATACTGAGTGATTTATGGCAGTAACTTCAAACTCAGGAATAGATCATGGAGATGAGTTTCATTTGGCTAGTCAGTGGCAAATCATAATTTTTTTGGAAGTTCTGGTGAAAATATTAGGAGACACCTTCCCTTTCAGTGCATGTCATCCATTCTGTGAGAGGGTGAGGAGAGAGAGGCAAGACAATTTTATTTCAGAGAAGTCTTGTCTGTATAGATTGCCTGACTTCTACTAATGAAACTAAGAATAAAACTATGTCTATACCTGTGAAATGGTGTATAGATGAAAACTTAAACAGTACTACCTTTTGGGGAGACAACTTCTAGAATTACTACTCGGGCTTGGTTGGTGCTAAGGTTTCCTGTGGTTGTGTCTTTCCCTGGACTCTCAGTAAGGATGGCTAATATCTGTCTCCCTCTTTTATGGAAAAAAGTACATTGTTTAGTCAGAAAGAGTTAACCCTGTAAAATGTGAGAGAGTTAAATGAATCAGCTTAAGAGGCAAGATGGTAAAATAGACACAATGTAAGATTTAAGGATCAGGTTTCCTAGGTTCAAATCTTTCCTCAAACATATTATCTGTGTGTTAATGGGTAAATCACTTAGTCTCATCATGTCTCAGTTTTTTCATCTATAAAATGGGGATAATTATACTTGCAATCGCTTGTTCATCTGGTTGATTTAAGGAAATTATTTTACTCATTTAAAAACACTATATAAAATTGAGCTATTATTAATGAGGCAGATGAATTTAATGCCTTTGGGGGCTGTTAACATTAGGTTTCCATTACTTTTTTTGGTAAGTAGAAAAAAGTATCATTTTGGTCACTGAATGAAATTTTGGATTAATGAGCATAAATGTAACACTATTTTAAGAGGCATTTTGGTGCAGTGGATAGGGAGCTAACCCTGAAGCCAGGAAGATCTGACTTCAAGTATTTCTTCTGACCCATACTGACTCTTTTTCAACTTCTCGTTGCTCTCACCGATTCTTTAAAACTGTAAGTTGCAGAGAGATGCCAACCTGAATTGGCAGAGGGAGTTTCATCAGCAAGAGTTCCTGCCTCAGTGAAATTACAAATCCTATCCTCTATCCCTCATCACCACCACTAATCAGACAACTAAAATAATGGTATTATAATAGATAACATTTATATAACACTTTTATTCTATTTCATTCTTATTTATTTATTTATTTTATATTTATTTTATTATTTATTTATTTTATTATTATTGCGAAACATGTTATTATATATATATACATATATGTTTATATAGCTTATTTAATGCTTACAACTTTCCTTTGAAATATAGTCCATCGCTATATAGCAGTTCGCTTATCATGACTTCACTATATCATGGGTTTTAAAAAAAAATCTAATTCTGTATTGTGGAATTTTTGCTATATTTTGGGAATTTACTATGACTTGCTCAAGTTTGCTAACATGAGATTGTACATCCACTATTGACTGATGGAATGAAAGGCAACCAATCACAGCGCTGAGTTCTGTATCCTGGGCACTGATTGGCTTAGTGACTGTAGCATCAGTCTGTTTGTTTTCCTTCACAGTGCCCATATTTATGAAAATAAATATAAGGCTACTACTTCCCGGATTTTTACCTATTGAGGGAGTCATTGGAACGTAACTCCTGAGAAAGATGAGGGATCACTGTAAATACTATATTTGTTATTCTTCCCATTTGAAAGAGACTGAAGTTGAAAGAAATTAAAGGTCTTGCCTCTGATCATTCAACTAGTATTTAAGGTTTTGAACAGGGGCAGCTAGGAGATAGTGGCAGGCCTGCAGTTAGGATGATTCATTTTCCTGAATTCAAATCCAGCCTCAGTCTCTATATAGTTATATGATACTGGACTTTCAGTCCATTCAACAGTTTGCCTCAGTTTCCTCATCTGTAAACTGAGCTGGAACACTTAGATCTAGAAATTTATTTTACAACAAACTGGGAAAAATCTTTATAGGAAATCTCTCTGACGGAGATTTCTTTTCCCAAACATATAGAGAACTGAGTAAAATTTATAAAAATACAATGCATTTCTTATTTGAAAAATGGTCAAAGAATATGAACAGGTAATTCTCAGATAAAGAAATTGAAACTATATTTAGTAATATTTTTAAATGCTTAGAATTGATTAGAGAAATACAAATTAAAATAACTCTGAGACACTATCTCACACCCATCAGCCTGGAAAATATGAAAAATGAAAGTGATAAATGCTGGAGGGGAGTTGAAAAAAATGGGACACTAATACACTATTGGTGGAGCTGGGAACATTCTAGAGAATAGTCTGGACCCATGCCCAAAGGGGCCTCAAACTGGGCATTTCCTTTGATCCAGCAACCACTGCTAGGTGTATACTCCAAAGAGATTAAAAAGAGGGCAAAAGAACCTACTTGTACAAAAATATTTATAGTAGCTCTTTTTGTGGTGCCAAAGAACTAGAAACTGAAGGGATGTTTTTGGGGGGGAATTGGGAAATGTCTGAACTGTGATATATGCTTGTAATGGAATACTATTGTGCCATAAGAAATATGAAACACAATGATCATACAAACACAAAATCTAGAAAGACTTATATGAAGTGATGCAAAATGAAGTTAGTAGAACAAGGAGAATGTTGCCCACAGTAACAGTATTGTATGATGACTTATCTATAATCAACAAGGCAAGGGTACAGGACAACTCCAAGAGACTCATGACCAAAAAAAAAAAAAGGGGGGGGTATCCCCTGCTATAGAACAAATAAATAGAATCCAAATACAAATGGAAATATATCATTATTTACTAGACTTCCTTCAAGAACTTTTCTACAGGGTATGCAATGTGCGTCTTCTATTAGAGCATGATGAACATGGAAATATATATTTTATGATAATATGTGCATAGATGATATTACTTGTCTTATTGGAGAAGAGAGATGGAGAGGGTGAGAAAGTATGGATTGCAAAATGTTTGAATGTGAATATTAAAAAATTCTATTGACATAATTTGGACATAAAAAAACAAAAACTTATTATTAAAAATAATGAGAATACAAGCCCAATTTAAAAAAAAATGAGTTGGAGAAAGAAATGGTTTGCTATTCTTTTATCTTTGCTAAGACAATCCCACAGGGACAAGGAGAGTCAGAAATAACTGAACAACAAAGATTTTGAACCTATATCCTCTCAACTTCAATACTCTATCCTCTGTCCTAAACTGCCTTCTCTTCCTCTTTTCTCCCCCTTTTCTCTCTCTCTGTCTCGCTTTATGTGTCCCTTTTGTTTCTCTCTGTCCTCTCTGTCTGTCTCTGTCTGTCCTTCCCTCCTGTTATACTCTGTAGGAAAAAAAAAAAGATAGTGGAACTCCCACATCTGCCCTGTACCACCTCAGTATACTGTGAAGTCTGTGAGAATCAAAATTAAACATAATCCATTCAGCAGAACATTTCCTTTTTTGTTTGGGTGATAATGGATAATTGATTCAACTGATTTTTTAGCATCATATAGATCATCTTCCCCCTTAATATGTCAGTTGGCAACATTCTTCTGTCAGAAACCAGCATTTCATTCTATAATTGATAGCTACTGCTATCACAGTCGGGCAGTACTACAATCAAATGAAATAATTTTCCCCCCTTAGGTTAGAGTTAAAAGCTCCTTGAAATATCCATTCAAATGCAGCCCTAGCTAAAAGGCCAGCGATCTTGGAGATTTTATATGAACTATAGTTGAATCCATAAAGGATGCATTTATGTTTGCCCTCAAAACCATTGTGCTAGATTTAATTTACAACTTTGTAAAGTTCCTTGAGATGCCCTAACTAGAAAAAAGCACTTCATTAAACCAACTTCTATTTCAACCTCCTTTCCAAGGGGAATACAAAGGAATCCTTCTTTAAATAAGAAGCACACAAGCTCTAAAATAAAGTCTTCCAGAGCCACAGGGGCACTTTTGTTAAACATCTTTTCAGAGAGAGCCCATTGTGACTGTTTCCTGAAAATAAGTCAATTCAGTGACTTCACTACCACAAGATTTTTTTTCAGTCTATTAAAAAATGAAGTCCGGTGGGTCAACGCATGAATAAAACCACCAGATGGTCTACAGAGCTTTCCTCGTTTCAACTAAACTGCTTAGGAATTATGTAGACACGAGTCTTAATGGTTTATTCTATAGTCCATAAAGGAATGCAACAGAAGCTTCTTCATTTATGTTTGAACTGACTGTAGTTATAGTTTTATGTTCTCTGTGCCCTCTGTGGCTGTACTCCACTGCCCTCTGCAGGAAGATATTCAATATGGCATCCAGATTAAAATTTGGGAAAATTTGTATTTTGGGGATGTTCTAAAAAGACTCAATTCAACTAGCATTTATTGTTCACCTACTATGTGCTAGGCATTGTGATATGCCCTAGGGAAATAATTACCCTCTCCCTTCAAAAAAAATAAAGATAACTTTATGTGTAGGTCTCGTAAATAGACTTGAAAAGTTCTAAATAATTCTCTAAGATTAAAAAATATATTTTCTAAGAAAAGTTCCAAGATATTCATTGAATAAATTAGTTCCAGGTTGTTTTATTCTTCATTCAAGTCAAGTATAGTGTTTTAATTGCCATCTCTGGCAAAATGATGGACACTAGATCTCTTGAGCTATTTCATCACTATAATAATGGCCAATAAACCATATGGCAAATGATTAAAATCCTTCCCAGAATTACCTTACCATATTAGAGACCATATTAGGTTGTCTTTGTAGAGTAGGACTACAAAAGAATTAGATATCCAATATCACCTAAAAGAACTAGTTCAGAATCTGAACCATCACAGATTTGACCTCCTTAGACTCAGTTTGTTGCATAATGTTTTTAGTGAATTCTTATAAAAATGATAGAAAGATCTTTTCATTCACTTACCAAAAATTTTCACACAACTTCAGAATATGCTTCTTTGTCATTCATAATTTATTTTCTTTTTATTGTCTTTCTCTTTTTATGAATTTATATTTGTTTGTTTATTTGTTACATTAAATATTCAGTTAACTCCTTCCTTTTACTACCTCCACTAGAAAAGGAATCCATTGGGGGAAGCTACGTGACTCAGGTCTGGGAATGGGAAGTTCTGGGTTCATTTCTGGCCTCACACAATTCCTATCTGTGTAACCCAAGGAAGTCACTTAACACCCATTGCCTAGCCATTACAACTCTTTTACCTTGGAGCCAATATCTGGTAAAGGGTTTGTAGTGCTTTTTTGGTTGTTGTTGTTTTTTTAAGACATCATTGGATAAAAAGATAAATGTATATATAAAACTACGTCTTGCTTATTTCTATTTATCATTTTCTCTGGAAGTGAACATACACAAGTCATTCTTCAAATAATATTTCTGTTTCTCTGTATAATGTTCTTTTGGTTCTGCTCATTTTACTTTTCGTAATTTTGTGTAAATCTGTTTTTTTTCTTTAAAATTACCCTGTTTGTCAGTTCTTATAATGCAACAGAATTCCATCACATTTATACATTGGGATTTGGTCAGCCATCCCCCAATTCAGTTTCTAGTTCTTTGCCACCACAAAAAGAGTTGCTGTAAATATTTTAGAATATATAGGTTCTTTTCCTTTTCCCCTGATGACAGTAGGAAATAAATCTAACAATGGTATTGCTGATTCAAAAGGCATACACATTTTTATAAGTCTTTGTGCATATTTCCAGATTGTTCTCCAAAATAGTTGGATCAATTCATAGTTCCACTAAGTGTATTAGTTTTTTTTTTCCCATATCTCCTCCAACATTTATTATTTTGCTTTTTTAAATCATTTTAGCCAATTTGATTGTTATGAAATAGTATCTTAGACTAGTTTTGATTTGTATTTCTCTAATCAATAATGATTTAGAGTTTTTTATATAGCTATATATCACTTTAATATCTTAATCCAAAATCTCTCTGTTCTAAAATGGAGATTTGAACCCCAGACTTCAATCCCCAAAAGTCCTTGGTATTTCCAAGAATTCCCTATAATCTCATCTGAGTTTCCACCAGGGCAAGGTCACAACTAGTATTTAACTGGCAGTAATGCCTACATCTCTCTCTTCTATGCTCTGCTCTTCCATTACAATGATGTAGTAAGTAAGCTTCGAATGGGCTAATCAGCCCTGGGCATGTGGTTTCTTATTTTATATTTTCTTTATTCCTTGATTTTCTAATAATCCTTAATAAACCTCATAAAATATAATATTTTATTACTAGAGACTAATTTAATTTTTACAGTTAATGGCAACCACTCGGACAAGAATTTCTCAATTTTTTTTTAAGATAGCCTAGATAATTTTTTTTTGAGCCATGTTTCTCTGGCCAAGGCTTTTTGCTTACCCTCACAAAGCTTTTGATTCAGCTCGCTCCTGCTGCCTGCTTCTGCAAGCCATCCGCTCTGAACTTGCTTGACCCAGATCACTCTCCTGGTTCTGACCAGCCCCAGCCCCAGCCCCAGCCCCAACCCCAGCCCAAGCTGATCTCCAGTCTCTAAGCCAGATTTCCCCAGGCCATCCCCAGGACCCAGGCTGCTGGTAGCTGTTCCTGTGTCTTCAAGAATCACAAACCAACTGGTAAAAACTGGGGTGTCCTTTCCTTAGGCAACAATTAGACTCCACATGGTAGGGGACCGCAAGGGGGGTGGAATGAGGAGAAGGAAGAGACTTTTCCAAACAGGAAGTTACAAGTATGGCATATTCTATGAGAGAGCAGTGCATTTCCTATTTCAAAGGATATTTTTTGAGTGCACTGATACTTTTATTTATCTCACCTGAGATTCAGGAGAGAATTCATCTCCCTGCAACTCTTTGCCATGTGGGCCTGTCCAATTTGAGATTCCTAAAACCCACCCTTGCTATGGAAAATCCCACCATGGTGCTGACAAAAGGCATCTCAATGGATAAAAAAAAATAAACACAACGAACTTTAAAGAGACTTGTAATATTTATTTGGAAAGGAAATAGGATTGGGAAAAATGGGGATAAATGGGGAATAATGGGAGGTTTGTATAGGGGTAATGAGGAGTTAAGGGGAGAGAGGGTATATTGCTTGGTGAGGCAAGGGAGGGAGATGCCCCCTGCTGAGAGGAAACAGCAGGGGTCCAAAGAGGTCTGTTTGTCTTTGAATGACTGAACTGAAGTTAAGCTCCCTCTATGACCAGAAAAGATAGTCCACTTATCTGACTGCGAATTCAAATAATATAAAGTTTAATAATCCAGTTGGAATTGGCGTTTTTCCTAGTTTCAGAGTATAGGGCCAGGCCCTAGAGGCTGGTGGAGGGTTTGTCCCACTCCCGTCTACTCTCGTTGTTCTAATTCAGAATCTTAGCAATAGACAGAAAACAAACAAGAACAAATCTGACCTTCAGAAGCCTGTGTCTTCGGGCTGAACCAAGAAGAGCATGCCACTCCAGACTGGGCTGAACAAGCTCCTCTCCCCTCCAATCCCAAGAAGCAAGACCCACCTCGCAGGAAGGAAGGACTAGTCACCAGACCTCACTCCCACTCCCGGCAGGAAGGAAGTGCTAGTCACAAGACCCAACTGCCACTCCCAGTTGGGCCCTTCCCCCACAAACTGTCAGTCTTGTTTCCTTTCCACAGACTGGAGGTTATATTTTTAAGGCTTTTCGGATTCCAATGTTTAATAAAAATCTCTGTATTTTATTGCATTTTGCTGATTGATTTGCTTACGATTTAATTTTGTGGTTTTAAGTTCATATATAAATGTATTCAATACTATTCTGTTACACTGAATCATTTTAATGTACTGGGTTTTAACTACTGTTATATTCTGTTGCTTTTCCCCTATAACTATAGACTGAACAAATATTGAATAAGCCCATATATAAAAACAGCCTTTTCAGAACATTGTACACAGAGACTAATACACTGTGGTATAATCGAACGTAATGGACTTCTCCATTAGTGGCGGTGTAATGTCCCTGAACAACTTGCAGGGATCCAGGAGAAAAAAACACCATTCATAAGCAAAGGATAAACTATGGGAGTGGAAACACCGAGGAAAAGCAACTGCCTGAATACAGAGGTTGAGGGGACATGACAGAGGAGAGACTCTAAATGAACACTCTAATGCAAATACTATCAACAAAGCAATGGGTTCAAATCAAGAAAACATCTAATGCCCAATGGACTTACGCATCGGCTATGGGGGGTGGGGGGGAGGAAAAGAAAATGATCTATGTCTTTAACGAATAATGCTTGGAAATGATCAAATAAAATATAATTTAAAAAAACAGCCTTTTCTATTTTGAATTTGTAAATTGTCACATAGAGGATGGATGGACTTCCTCAAAAAAAAATAATAATAAACTGGTTACAATTGTATAACAACCTTTGGAAAATTTAAAGAGCTAAATATCTCAAATTGATTTTAAGGGGTATTTAGACATGATTTTTAGATTTTTTTTTCAATAATTCTGATCATTTTGCCTGCCTCTAACAGGAGGTAAGGTCCATTTTAGTAGCTGAAGTGAAATACAATTATAATCCTCACCTCTCACATTTATAAACATGTGAACAGATAGGACATCACAATCTCATACCAAAGGAGCTGGGAAGTTAATCCCAGGCATGTTACTTTTGGATGGCTCCCCAAAGAGGAGCATCTCTCATTTATAGCTCTTCAGCTCACTTTACCCAACATCAACAGTACAGAGGTTTGGTTTTATTTCCTAGACTCCTCTGCCACATTTTTAATGATATCTAGATTTGTTGATGATGTTCTAGACCCAAAAATTTTACTTTGTTTAAAAATATATTTGCCAAGGTTGAAAGATTTTCTACGTCTCTAAAAATTGTGACAAATATCCATCAGTACATAGGCTTTTTTATGTCATACAGCAACTCATATGAAATATGATAGTGGGTTTGTTTGCTATTGTATAACTGGGCTATTGTGAATTTTGAGGATTTTGATACCTTTTGAATTTGCATTACATGTTGTACTACTGTTCTTTATGAAAAACTATTACCTCGTGAAATTCATTTGCTTGCAAAGTGGGTCATGGCCAGGTATGAAGAGGAAATGGATCTCATTTTTGGTAAGAACACCCTTTGTAGTCTATATTTTCTTAGCTGACACAGTGTGTCAATGATTATAAGCTATATTTTTGAATTTTAGAACTCTTTTATTTTTGTTTTTCCTTGCATGTGCAATAAACTATTTCAGTTTTTATATTTTTTCTCCTTTTGTATTTGAAGTACATCACCAGTATTAAGATTTTCTTTAACTTTTTGATTTAGCAGTAATATAAGTTTAAAATATATTTGCTATAATGCCAATGCATACCCAAACAGCTTTAGACTGTGGGAACCTGCCATTTATTGATAATTGTTATGGGATTAATATTTGTGTCTGATTTCTAGGAAATGGGATCAAAAAGGAGCACAGACTTAATATGAATAGCACCAAAAGAGCACACAGGTCCAAAAAAAAAAAAAAAGAAGAAGAAGAAGAAGAAGAAACCAATCCAGGAAGGATTGATGCACTTCTAAGCCAATGCAAAGGACTTGAACCTAGTGTGAGACTCGAGGTTTCGACACTTGACATATGTTAAGACACATAAGTGTATCCACACTCTTCGTGAAAATACTTATAGACAATTATCTCAAATTTGCCTCCTACCTGACTCCTATAATCCAGTCCCTTTTCTGTCTTTCATAGTGTGGCAACTTTCTGTAGTCATGGCTACTGACTGGGTAAATGCTTACTTGTTTACATCATTTTAATTGGGCACTGATTCAAGGACCTGTTATAGATTTATTTTTCCTTTACTTGGAATTTTTACTCTAAGACTTTGATAGTCTATATTTCATTCAGAAATTCTCTTTTTTATTTGGATTTTTTTATGTTTTTTATTTCTGTTGCCAATTGATTCATATACCTCATAACTCAGTCATTTATCCCTAAATGATCCCTGTGTTTTTCACCCTCTTCAAGGGTAGGGGCATGTATAAATATTATTATCTTAAATTGCAAAGTTTAAATTCCTTTTGAGAGTAATTTTAGGTTAAGAAAAGAGAGGTTAAGTACCTCTCTAAATCCAGAAACTAAACTGTCTGGAGAAGACACCATGAAGATGCCTCCACAGACCACAACCTGCATGAGAAGATCCAGAGTGAAATTTGGGATGTGGAGATTTGAACTGTGTGGGGTTTGAATGCATTTGTTTTGTATGTATACTCTTATGCCAAAGGGCACTGCCTCCTAATTGGCTTCTTGTCAATGTGCTTAGCAATCTTTGGTTTTGTTCTCTTTTCTTCTTATCCTCAAATTATTGTAACTTCCCAGCTGGTGTGTTTACAAGACCCATCAGAGAGACTAGTCTTCCTCGGGCCTCAGGAGATCTAAAAAGGAGATTTGAACCCTAGACTTCAATCCCCAGAAGTCCTTGGTATTTCCCAGAATACCCTACAATCTCACCAGAGTCTCCACCTGGGCAAGATCACAATTAATATTTAACTGGCAGTAATGCCAGGGTGTATGGGGTGTTCAGGGAGGGATAGTATCTCTGGTATGGAGGGCTTGTCATGCCCTTGTAGGGCAGCTCTCCAGCCTCTGACCCCCACCTGACTCCCAGCTCTCACTTGTGGCTCCTAGTAGCTAATACCATGTGGCAGTGCCCACACCCAGGGCAACGGCTTCGACAGGCCGGCCAAACCTTGTGAGGGTAGCCATCGGGTCGTCAACCCCTGGTGAACCAGGGTTTTGCTCACCCAGCATGTGAAGACTGCTTCGGCGGAACAGATGGAAGAAACCAATAAGAAGGTTCAACAGCTGAGATGGCGATGCAGCAAGGCACTGTGGAGTGCTTAGGGCGTGTTGGAGCACAAAAGGTAACACGGCCATCCAATGCAGCTGAGGAAGTCTCCAGGTGTAACGACTTTTCGTGCCACTGGACCCAGGCTTCCAACGCCGAGAGAGTGGGACTGTCTCTGTGCATCGACTCTTCCACTTAAATCTCCTTCACACACAAGTGTCTTTGTGCACACTCATCTACATCACAGATGAAAGCGAACAAAGACAATTGTCATCCTTGGTTACAGAGAGACTACTACTACTAATGCCTACCTCTCTCTCTTCTATGCTCTGCTCTTCCATTGCAATGATATAAGCATTGAATGGGTTAATCAGCCTTATTTTGTATTTTCTTTATTCCTTGATTTTCTAGTAATCCTTAATAAACCTCTTAAAGTATAATATTTTTATTACTAGAGACTAATTTTATTTTTATATTGTTCATATCTTTTGACCATTTGTCACTGAAGAATGTCTCATATTCTTATAAATTTTACAGAGTTTTCTATATGTTTTAGATGAGATCTCTATACAAGAAACTGTCTCATACTCTCTCAGTGGAACAAAATAAACATATAACAAACTCTAGTGAAATATTATAGTAACCTTGTGTTTGACAAAAGTAAGATCTAAGTTTTGTGGGTAAGAATTCTTGGAAAAACTGGATATTAGTCTGGCAGAAACTAGATATAGATTAATATCTTAAATTATTTACCAAGATAAGATCAAAATGCATCCATGACCTAGGCAGAAAGGAAGATATCATAAGCAAATTAGAAGGACAGGGAACATATTGCCTATTAGATTTATGGATAGGAAAAGAAATTGTAACTAAACAAGAGACAGGAAACATTGGGAGCTGTAAAATGGATAATTTTGAATCTGTTAAATTCAAAGGGGGGTTTAAAATAAAACTAATGTAGCCAATATTAGAAAGAAAGCATTAAGTTGCCACTTATAATTTCATTAAAGATTGGTTTGTTGCAATATAAGGAGTAAACCTTCAAAACTTTTCTGGGTAAAATGAACCCAGTGAATTGTTGGAGATGTTGTTTAAAAAAAAAAAACAACTATTACCTTATATACAATCATACATTGGCTTCTTTCTTGGGACTATTTTCTTTAAGCCAAAAAAAAAGATAAGAAATTTATCCTTGTTTTTAAGTCTTATAGTTTTAATAACTGTGATAACTGGTGGTATGCCAGTGTACTAGAGAGGAAAATTGATGAGATATAATTGGGAAATCAAAAGATGTTACACCAGGAAGTAGTTAACTGAAAGAAGCTGAATCTTGTGCCCCCGTCCCTCTCTACTTCCTGTTTCTTCCTTTACCAAGCAACCTAATGGAGGTTTTCTTCACAGCTAGTAAGTAAAATTCCTCTCTCTAATAACAAAAATCCTTCAAACTAATTTCTTTAGTTAAAGGATCTTTTATTCTTTTGGGAGAAGGGAATTAGCATGAGATAGGGAAAGAGGGGAAAGGTTTCCCTAATCTTTTAAATTGTGATAAGGGTTGAAGGCTTTGAAATAAATATCTTCAAAAAGAATAAAAAGAAATAAAATAACTTCCTCAGAGGGAAGATGGCAGTAATTCTGTCAGGGTCTTCTCTGGGCAAGTCTAACTATTTTCTTCAGTTCACACTAGAAGTAGAAAAGCAGATGCCAGAGAGGAGATGAAGTGGTCTGTCTTCAAACCACCTTCAGGCAGAAGAAGAATGAAGTCCAGCCAGCTGGGGGTCCAACTGTACCTTCTTCCAACTTCCATGGAACTCTCTCCCTGTTCTCTCTCTCTCCTCCCTGGATGATGTGTT
Source organism: Monodelphis domestica (assembly GCF_027887165.1). Lineage (NCBI taxonomy): Eukaryota > Metazoa > Chordata > Mammalia > Didelphimorphia > Didelphidae > Monodelphis > Monodelphis domestica. Next base: position 180,335,780 of record NC_077231.1, read on the forward strand.
CCATGTGATTTTTCTCTCTTTGCTTTTGCAAATCATTTCTTCTGTCTGTGCCCAAATTTCTTAATTCACACCAGGAAATGTTTAACTGCTGGCTCTCTGGGGAGGTGGGGTTTACACACAACATACTTTTAATCTGCAGTATTAACATTTTCGTGACCATTTTCTTAAGCTTCAACAATCAACAAAACAATAAATCAAGCCTTGATTTTGTGGTGTTTGCCAGTTGCCAGGGTAAAAATGCTCACCCTGAAACCCTTTTTTCTCTGTTTAAGCTGGTTTGAGCTGGCTTCTGTATATCTCTAACAGACAATTGTATAAAAAGCAGGATTGAGAATCCTAAATGTAAAATGAGAATATGGCCACTATGACAGGAAATACTGTCCTCTTTCTACCTCCTTTTCAGCCCTGTTTAGATATAACAATCTATCAACATGTTTTGTTTTCATTTTTGTATTGTTATCCCAAATTATGTCTACTGATGAGAAGGATTGTGTGACCATAGTTCAGAGAATCTAGACATGAAAGGTAGGCAGATGGGAGAAGAAAAATCCCTTTGGCTCCTCTTCTTCTTTGGTTGATTAACCTACCGCTTAGAAGCAATGCTGCCTAAGTGGGAATATTACCTCTTCCATTTTTGATAGAAACAGGAGTGAAGGTACAGTCCCCCCATAACAACTGTGGCCAGGGGAGATAGAACTATTGGAAACCACAACTGATAAAGTATCTGAATGGGAGAAAGATATATGATAAATATCTTCCCTAGAGTTGGACCTGACCAGGGGGCAGAACTATTGTTTACATCTTGACAAGCTCAATACAAGAGAGTTGTAGTGACATCTCAGCAAGAAAAGCTAAAGGGAACAGTAGCCCATATACTTCTTTCTGGATCCACTATTTCCCATTTTCTTAGCCATATGAACCTCTGTCTACTTAACGAACCTTTTTAAAAGTTAAGAGATTTCCCCAATGTAGTTTTTAAATCTTTTTTTTATTTTTTTAAATTTAATTTTTTAATTTAAATTTACATTTTAGTTTTTATTTTTTAAATATTGCATTCCAAATTAGCTAAAGTGTGGTAACAGAAACAAATAACCTTTGTTCTTTATTTCCAAATTCTCCTTTCCCTCGATTTAAACTTTGCCAGAGGGAATAGTATCCATCAGACAATGTAGCCATTGGACAGTGGGGTTAAAAATGAGTAGAAGCTTAATAGAAAGATGAAAAGGCCAGTAATAGAACACTGGGACAAGCATGAGAAAGTGAATTGGAGAGGTTTTGCCTTTTTATTGTATGTAGGAGATGGTTCCAGAAGACAGATGATCTTATTGGTGCATCTTCACCTTTTCTGAGAAAGATGTATCCCACTGAATTGTATACACAGTTGCACTACAGTGTTGGAGAGTTATGAGGAACAAAAGGAAGCTGGAGAAAAAGAAAGGACAACCTTACCTCCCATTTCCTTCCTATTCTTCCCTTAAACATCAAAGAACAGTGGACAGCAAATAAACTGGATTTCTGGGAGAACCCCCAGGAAAGGAATCCTCATATTTGGCTCTGGGAATAAGTACATCTTTGGTATTTTTCCAATAATTATTCCAAAGTTCTCTTTTTCTTCTCTACTTTTTAAAGTGAAATTTTCATTCATACTATTAATGCTCACAGGTGGAGAGTCAAGCACAATATGGCAATAAATATCATATATTTTAGATAGAGAGGAAAATTGATGAGATATAATTGGGAAATCAAAAGATGTTACACCAGGAAGTAGTTAACTGAAAGAAGCTGAATCTTGTGCCCCCGTCCCTCTCTACTTCCTGTTTCTTCCTTTACCAAGCACCTAATGGAGGTTTTCTTCACAGCTAGTAAGTAAAATTCCTCTCTCTAATAACAAAAATCCTTCAAACTAATTTCTTTAGTTAAAGGATCTTTTATTCTTTTGGGAGAAGGGAATTAGCATGAGATAGGAAAAGAGGGGAAAGGTTTCCCTAATCTTTTAAATTGTGATAAGGGTTGAAGGCTTTGAAATAAATATCTTCAAAAAAATATTCAAAAAGAATAAAAAGAAATAAAATAACTTCCTCAGAGGGAAGATGGCAGTAATTCTGTCAGGGTCTTCTCTGGGCAAGTCTAACTATTTTCTTCAGTTCACACTAGAAGTAGAAAAGCAAATGGCAATCACTATAAAAATGAAAAACAAATCAAAAGCCTTGAATATACTATCTATTAGTCACAGAGAGTATATGCAAATTTTCAGAAACATTTCAAGATTAGTTTCCTGTGTCAGAGGTCCCTAGTAAATCTTTGCTTCCCACTCTATACTCTGCTAGTCAAAGATAGATGAGATTTTGTTTTTCCCCTGGTTTTCCAGCATTCCACAATCACAGCTATTTCTAATTCTCCAACAATTTGGAATAGGAGTCAAAAGAAACAAGTGAGGGTCAAAAAAGGCATTTGTGTCAGAATCTCATGACCCAAAATGCTCTCTAAGGAAAAAATATTCCTCGACCATAGTGACTGAGAGAATTGTCATAAGACCCAGGCTTTTAAGGGGACAGTGAAACTTTGAAGACAGCAACATACTCCTGACATCTACCTTGGAAGATAGTTGCCAGAAAGCAGATGGCCTTTAATGAGATAAAGGTCTGATACTGAGCTTTGCTATCCATCTCTTGGCAAAGAAGTGAGGATATTCTCAAGACACAGAGTGAGATTTTTTCATTATTTTTGCTTGACTATCCATACTGTTACAAAGTTTTGATTTTCCTTTTTTTTTTCAACATGGTAGAATGGAGGTATGAAGAAAAAGTAATTCCATAGGAAAAAAAGTAAGATAAAATGTTATATTAAAAAAGAAAATTTGACATACTTTTGATTGCCTTTCTAAACCATGCTATACAACAATAAGGATTGAAAACAAACACGAAATGGGTAAAAATGAAAATGGAAAGAGGAAAAGCTAATTTTGACTTTGCTTCTCTGGCAGTTTTCACATACACACACACACACACACACACACAGCAGAGTTAAGAACACATAATAATTAAGGAACTGATAGCTTAGATCATCACAGATGCTGATAACATTATGATGTTTAAAAAAAGTTTGCCACATTTTTCAAATTCTTATTAGATGAGTTAGCTTTTCAAGGTGGTACATTTGATAATCCTTCTACCCACCCCCTTCATCTTCCACATAGACTTTTAGCTCAATCTGTTCCTTAGTTGAAAAAATAAGACCTGGAGTAATTAGTGAATAATAAATCTAAATAAAGGGAAGTCTCTTAATGCCATATGCAAGAATTCACTACATATTAGCTTTTTTCCCTTTGAGCATATTCTGTCATCATAAAAGTTTTATTGATATAACAAACCCTTAGAGTGTATTTTCATATTTTCCCTTTTGTTTACAAGCCCTTTTGCAATAAAAGAACACATTGCCCACTAGATTTGATTTCAATTCATTTCATTATCTCAGTCAGCCCCCTGAGTCATTGCCTCATTGTATTACATTCCCTTTCTAGTGTATTTTAACTTTCTTAAAATACTAAAGCTGACTCTCAGCCTAATATAACCAGTCACAATTTAGCTTCTATTCCACCCTGACTGTTGAAGTGTTTTAATAAGTTCATGCCAATAATTTTATAACCTAATATTCATGCACTTTATCTTTTAATTACCATATCCTAAATTAATCTAGATATAGTTCTGATTTATTTCATATATTGCTCTATGATCCCAGGGCAGTTATAGCCCATTCCGCATGTGCATATAACAACTTTTCACTTTTCTTTCGTTTTTGGAATAAGATTTTAACGGACAGTGTCCATTTAAAAAATAATAAAAAATACATTTTAAAAGAAAACTTTTGGGGGCACTTACGCAAAACTCATTCATATGGCAGACTAGAAAATAAACTCAAAATGTAGATATCAAACTTCTTTTTTTCCTTGACTTCAACAGAAATCTTCAAAATAAATCCATTATATATAGAAATATTTCACATTTCATTCTCAAGTATCAGTTCGATTTATCATTCATTTAAATCAACAGTATATATTAAGTGGCTACTATGTGTCAAACTATGCTAAATGCCATGCATACAAATAAGCAAATAAAAATAGTCCCTTCAGAAAGCTTACATTTTCTTTAGGAGAACAGTTGGAGAAAGATAGTATATGAAGAGAAGTAAATGTAAAATGCACAGACAAAAAAACTATAATTTTTGGAGTGGAAGAAGAAAGCTAACAACTCCAGGATAAACAAAGGACTGGTTTAGGATGTTTCACTTGAGCTGAGCCCATATAGGTATTCCAAGAGATAGAAATAAGGAGGGAACACATTCTAGAATTAGAATGTAATGCCATGAACAGACTTACAAGTGGATAAATTATGGTCAAGAAAAACCATGTGGTAAAAATTTTGATCATATTAGGTTGGGTCATGTTTAAGGTCTAGCTAAAATATTTCTTTCCTGGAAAAAAAAGACATTTTTTGGTTCATCAGACTGAAATCAATATGGCTGCTTGTATATTGATTGCTTCATAACTACCATTTCGGTTTCTATTATCTCTTAAAGGCTAACTAACTGAAAAATTTAACAAAATAGGCAGTTAATGCTAAGATGAACTAGAGTTAGGGATCATTTGAATAAGATACCAAAAAATTAAAATCTTTCCCTTCCTTTTTGAAGAATATTTTTAAATCCCACAGTATTCATTAAAGTCAGTTTGTCTTCTTTCTAATCATTCTTATTACCATTAGTAAAAGTAAAATTAGTATTTATAATGTTTTAATAAATGCACTTTATGATTTATAAAACATTATATATATATATATGGGTCTGGGCCAAATCCCCAGCAATCCTTCTAGGCAGATAACAGACAAGGAATATGAGTCAAGAGAAGCAATTTTTTAAAAATGTAACTGTGAATGTTAGTCTAGTTTTCCCCTAAAAGATGTTAAAACATTCCTCAAAACTTGTTTGGCTCAAGGGAGTAAGGAACAACAGATCATCAATATTACTTCATCACCTAACTACAAAGCAGGCATTCTGATTTGGAGGGTCTTCAAACCAAAGCAATTTTAGGATCATCTGACACTTATGCAAAAAAAAAAAAAAAAACAACCTAAATTTTGTTTGTCTTCTTGATCTTTAACTGGAATTTTAGAGAACAGGAATTCTGACCCATAGATTCCATTATGATTCTTTGATTCAAACCTTCATGGAAGGCACTTGAAAGGATAATGCTAAATTTTCACCAGGAGCCCAGAAATATTTATAGAACTGAGAATATGAACAAATATGCCAAGTATGCCCCTTTTCATTAACTGAAGACAAGCAAGGGTTCTGCTGCATCAGTCTGAAAAGTTTCTACTTACTCCCCAAACTGTCACCTGTAAATTTCTCTCTCTGAATCTTATAGTGAGAACTCTGGAAGAACATACAACTCAAACCCAAGGATTATTTCTCCAGCCCCAGAAGCAAATATTCATCTGTGTGAGAAATAGAGCACACTCTTACTGGCCTAGAGGATTATTCTTTTTGGGTTTTTTTCTGCATTTTCTAGATCCATCATGGTAAGGAGGAGTCATGTCCAACAGGGGCATCTCAAGTCTGTAGCAATTCTATCCCAGCAAAAGGGAGAAGAGGTCTGGCCCTAATAGTAGCAGATGTTCTGCATTCATGTAGGGGGTAACAGTTGACCCTGGCAGACTGGGTTGTGGGCAAAGACACAAATCCTAGTGGAGTTGAACCAGGCAGAGATGCATAGTATCCCATAGCCAAGGAGACCCAGACAGAAGTGCTGGATACCAAAGCTCTAGAAGATATTAAGTACCTCACCACAAAAAGATAGAGAGTGGTAGAAGAAATATCCTAAACCTTCCTTACCCGTGCAGGTTAGGCTAATTTTTCCTAAAGGTATTGAGATATGTTTCCTCACAAGATTAAGGGTTTAGGCTGTTGACCATCGCTTCCTTACTAGCTGGGTACAATGTATACAGGATATATGACCATACGATGTCCTCATTTGCTTGACTGGTAAATTACAATGGGAACCTAGTTCTCAGGGCATATCCCTGTTGAATATTTTTCTCTTTCTAAGGATAAGTAAATCTTTTTTTTAGGTTTTGAATGACTTATGTGTCTCCCCTTTTGTTAAACCTAAACAACCTGGTGACTAGCTTGATTCAGGACAGACTGAGAAGGGTAAATTTACCTCCATGGCTTCAAATGATCTATTGTTTTGTTTTATTTTGCTTAATTTTTTTTCCTTTCACTCACCTATGGAAATATAACCAAAGAGAATAATAACTGTTTTAAATTTATGGAACTCTACTTCCCTCTCTACCCCTGAGCTGTTTATTAGATATTGGGCAAGTAATCCTTGCTGAGTTTATAACATAGACAACAAAGACCAAAAAAGCATATGGATGAATCATAGTAAGCTAGGGTCAGAACTCTTGACCAATGAGTCCAAGCTTTATTCCAGGAAGAGGAGTTAAAGGAAAATAGAAAACCTAAAGGAATTAGCTAGCTTCCAATACTCTACTCCTTATTCTAAAAAGCTTGGATCCTGGAGTGAGTAATGTCCTGGGAGATATAAGACTCAGAGGAATCATGTTAGGGTAGGCTTTCTGCTTGCCCTAGAAAATATTTGAGCTTTTTGTCTTTTCTGCCAATTCCAAGATAGATGGAAAGAAAGCTTATCTACAAGCTTTAAGCTAATGAAACATGGTGTCATCTTCCCTTCCTTTAGAAAAAGATGAGTGATGACAATAGCAGAGGAATTTCCCACTAGTGGAAAAGCATCTGGAAATGTCTAATAGAAACCTCAAACCAGTTGGGAGGCCTGTCCAACAGAGTAGTAAGATTATAAAGCCAATGGACTCAGAGAGGGTAACAAGATTCATGTCCTTAGAAGATATCATCAGTGGTTTGTAATTGTGTTCACTTTTTCACATCCTGTGTCTTGTCCATGTGGTCTCTATATGTCTGTCCCTCCACACATATTCCGAGAGAGAGAGAGAGAAAGAGAGAGAGAGAGAGAGAGAGAGAGAGAGAGAGAGAGAGAGAGAGAGAGAGAGAGAGAGAAAGAGAGAGAGAGAGTGCTTTATATGTCATTGCACAAGATTCACATGAATTCTATGGATGTCTCACCATGTGTGTTTCCTACATGGGTATTGACTCTTCATATGTATTTCTAGGAGACTATACCCTACATTTTCAAGTAATATTTTGCAGCTACGTCTCTTTGTATGTTATTTCATTAAATGGCTTTGATTTGAACAGATTATTCAATATAATTTAATAATAAAAATATAGTAAGTATCTATTATATACCGGCCACTGTACTAAGTGCTGGGGATACAAATAAGGAAAGCAAGGATTGTTCCTCCTTTTGAGAAGCATACGAAGACAATACACAAAAGGAGACTGAAAAGAAAGGGTGATCATCCTAGAGTCCCTGGCTCTGGGACATGATGTTTCTTTCCTGGACTTAAAATCAAGCATAAATGCTAATGGAAAATGGAAAGTTACCTGGGAAGTTCATATCCTAAAAGTCTATAAAGAAAAGCTTGGGGAGGAATTTAGTGTTTCATCTGTCAGCCTGCAATTATACTTAGGGAGTTAAGAAGGTGTTGAGTGTGTAAAATATAGTCAATCAGCATGGTGATTACATTTATGGTGATCAGTTTATCCTGGGTAGGGTGTGATGTTCTAATGGAATGGAAATCAAGCAGATCTGTTCATAGAAAAAAAGGAAGTACCATGTCTTTTGTCTTAAAATGCCTAGCACATAATAAGTACTATATAGATGCTAACTATCATCATCATCATTATTACTAATTATTGTTAATTATTGTTACCACAAAGGATAAACATGTTTCTGGGGACTCTTTAGAGAAAATTGCCAGAGTACTGAATGCTGGAAATACCAAGGTGCCTACACATCCAGTATCTCATTTTATCTGTAGAACAATGATAAGTAATTCAAGTATAATTCCATTGAAATACTGCAATTGGTTCCTGTGAAGAGAGGGGAATGATGTGGGGAAAGGGTATAAAAGAAGAGACCAACATGGTTTGGCCTCTTTGCTTCCTTGGTTTTGGAGAGCTGGTTCCTTGGAGAGACTCTTCCCTTGGATTCTGCACTGGTGAGTAAAGCTGAAGAGAAATGCTTTTCCTTGGAATCATTCTGCCTTGATGGAACTCTGGCTGAAGACACCACCGGAACTTCTGGCTGAGGACTACTGAGAAATCCAGGTGGAGATGAGGACTTGAGGGAGCCCCTGCCAGTGGCTGAGCTGGACTTCACTGGAGCAGTAGGCTAGACAAGGCTCTTTCTCCTTCCTACATTTCCCACTTTCCTTATCTCTACCTTGTTGTAAATAAAAGCTGCTAATAGTCATTCTGATTTAGGGGCTAATATTTTATAAATGGTGACCACAATATTATTTTTTAACTCTCACACTGAGTCAAAACATAAATTTAATTGTTATATTAAAAAAAAAACTAAACTGTTATCCAGTTGATTGATATGACCCTCATATCTGACTTCTGGTGCCCTAGACTGCTTCCCAAATTATCAGAAAAATAAAGGAAAGAGAGCACATGGCCTTGGAGGCCAGAATGAGAACAAAAATAAAGGTATTTCCATAACAGGAATAAAAAGGCTTCTTTGTCTCAGAATTTTAAGTGCCTTATTTCAGTCAGTGGATAAGATGGCTTTGGTAGAATGAGTTTCCTTAGTGGATGAGAATGAGGATTCTACTTCATACTTGATTTCAAACCATTAAACTCTTCTCCTTACTCTCTAGTTTCTCTCTATTCCATCCTGCATAATACTGATAGAGTAATCTTCTTTTAAAATCGCTTTTGTTATTCATTATCCAAAGGTTACATAATGTCTTTCAGATCCAGTGCAGACTCTTCAGGCCAGAATCAATTCATTCTTTCTCTGCCTTATTCTGCCCTTATATCCCACTTTTTTTTTTTTTTTGGTAAAACCAAGCCTTGCTCCAGACAAACTTGTTTCCTTACTGTCACCCACACAACTAACCTCAACACCTTTTCTCATATTGCTCACAAGTCAAAAGACGTTCTATCTACTATATTTATTTTGTATGTATTGATTTATGTGTATGTTGTCTACTAGTTCAAAGTGCACCTTGAGGGAGCACTTGGCATAGTGCCCAGCACATAGTAAATACTTAATAAAGGCTTACTGATAGATTGATTGATCTGGGCTTTCAAACATGGCCTTAGGACAATGTAATGGAATCTCAAATCAAAAGTTTGTATCAGAAATGCAGTCAGACCTGTCTCAGAGCAGTCTTCTTCTCCTCATATATGCCCTTATGTACGACAATATATAATCACAACTACAATCCCTAAATCATAGGATGTTAATCAAAAAGGAAAGAAATGGTCAGCCATGGATCTTCTCCAAAGGCAATGATGCCACTGCCAATGATGGTGCCAGAAAGGAAATGTAGCAACACTCCATATATCAAGGAAACTTCTTTTTGGGAAACTGACAATTTAGCACTGTCTATTCCATGGCTCTGATGCTCACTTTGGACTTAGGAACTCCACAAACAGTCTGAACAACCTAAATGCATAACACTCCATCTTGACAAACAATAATAGCTTCTTTTCCTTAAATAAGCTGTATAATGTTGCTCCTTTTGTGGCTGCAATGACACTGCACCACCATTCTGCTGTGACCTCATTCCATCCTTGGTAATAATTGAATTTTCCTCTAGCCAGTGCAGACTGCTTTTCTTCTTTTTATTGGGAACTTGACAGACATCAACTCTTCAATTTATAAAGAAGAGAAAAAGAAGATTATGAGTGATGCTATGAATGTCTTTTATGCTTAGGTTTTCTAAAGAATATGTATTAAATAAAACACAATAGTAACAAAATTACTCTGCCTGCCTATGCTCCCTCTGAATTTCCTTCTTATTTCTTCTTTTTATTTTAATGCTTCATTAATGTTCCTTTCTTTTATATGTCTATATATAATATATGGTTTAACCTCGACTTTCACAAGGTTAAGGTCCCTAGATACAAATACTGAAGTAAAAAATGCCAATGTTTATGCATCAAACCTATGGAAAATAATAAGTTGGGTTTCCATGACCACCAAAACTAAGGATCTTTCTCTGGAGGATACTGAAAATACACTTTTTGGTATACAATTCTTTATAATAAAACATTATTTTTGATATTATGCACTTTTCCTAATGTAGAAAAATAAAATGACCCACAAAATATAGTGCACAAAATAAAATTGTTAACATGCAACACATTTTTCTCACTATTAATTTCCTAGCATCCTGTGACCTTTTGTAATAGCATCTCAATTTAAAAAAAATATTTCACACAATAATTACTTTCTATAACATGAGATCTTTTATAGAAAATAATGTTGTGCAGCAAATAAAAGTCTTAAAATGAAAACTTTTTTAACTTGAATCTTATCTTTCACTGTCAGATGTTCATGTGAGAATATTTTACTATATACTATACTGCTGTAAATTTCTCTAATTTGGCCACCCTCTGACAACCAAGGTGAGAGGTTGCTGGTATTTCAATCAAGCTATCAGAAGACACCTAGACTAGTGAGGCCTCAACAGCACCACACTAATCCTCTATTCTTCACAACTGGTGGATGGTGGTAAAGATGGCAAAGAACACACTATCCTGAAATAATCTGTCATCATTGTCTTCTTCATGTGCTATAGGAAATCCTTAAATGTCTCTAGAATAACAGAGATTGCAGAACTTCAGTCACAAAGTTTGTCTAGTATCTTTATATTTTATAAGCTGAATCACTATGTATGTTGGTCTTAGAGCCCAAAGGACCTGCATTATCTTTTGGGGGCATAATTGCAACACAAAACTTGAATTTGAAAGGCAAATAATGAAAATATGCCACAAGTGTATATGAAGCTCTTTACAGCAGTTGGATGAACAAAACAAGTGAAGCACCTAGAAGCATAATATCTGCTCCATGAACTTGTGTGCATCATTCCTCTCTTTTTCCTCTAGTATGCATAGCCCAGAATGTGCAGGGTTGCCACCATGAAGATGGAAATGAAGTTATTAATGAAATCATGCAATTGCTTAAAGTTGATGAAAGTCAAACTTGAAAGTGTTGAGTATTGACTATGATTTTTATGTTATAGATAGATGTAGTTGTCATTATTGCACACCAATTCAACCTATCTCTTCCCAAAACCATATCTTGAAACAAATAAGTATAATTAGACTGATCTTCTTACAATGATAGTAACATGGGATGAACTCCCTTTGCCCAGCCAAATTCTGCATTTCCTTAAAGACCTGATTGAAATCTTCTTTTATGAAGGTTTTATACTCTACTCTAGAATATAATCATTTCCTCTGTTTTCTCTGTTTTCTTACAACAAGGAATAATTGATTAGAGCTACAAATCTTATCTTCAAGGATTTCTAGCTCATCCCTATTTCATATTTTACAGAAAAGGAAACTGAGGTTTTAGTCACATACTTAACAAGTACAAGGACTAAAATCAATCTGAGGACCTCTAATTGCAAATCCAATATTCTTTTCCCTGAGGAACTATGTGTTTCTACAAGGAGTTTGGGTCCCAAATGCTCTGATATTTAATTTTAAATTGATGTTTTGCAAGTGGTTTTGCATATGTAAATTTTTATTTTAACTGGATTGTAAACTCATTGATTCCAATTACTGTATAGTTTATGCTTTTTTAAATCATGTATGCATGGGCATATACAGCACTGAGTCTACTCTTGGTACTTAATAAGTACTTGATTAACTATATATCCTCTAATGGTCATTGCTGGTATGCTTTGTTTTTTTTAACTTGAGGTAGTGTAAACATTTAATATAGTGTTAGAGCCAGATAATAAGTCTTGCTAGAACTGATGATTAAATTTTCAGTATAAGTATTTATACTGTGTAAATGGGCAAATTCTATAAATCCAAGTTTTCTTTATTATTTTATTGATTTCCTATATTTAAGAATTTGATGGAGAAAATATGAGCAGTAGAGGTTAAACTTCAAAGTTTAATTCAAGACAGTTAAACTTAAAAGTCATGAGTATGCATACATATACACATATACAGATAAATTATTAAAGTTTTGAGTTCCAAATTCTCTCCCTTTTCCAAACCCCACTCCCTTAACCCCTCATACACCATCCACCTCTGAGATAGCAAGCAATCTGATATAGGCTTTACATTTGTAGTCATGTAAAACATTTTTTCATATTAGTTGTTTTGTGAAAGAGTTCTCAAATGAAAAAAAAAAAGAAGAAAGAGGATGAAATATAGTATATTTCAGTCTGCACTCAGACTCCAGTTCTTTTTTGGAAGGCAGGTGGCATTTTTCATTCTGAGACTCTGGGATTGTCTAGAATCACTACATTGCTGAGGATAACTAAGCCATTGTTCATCAAAAATATTGCTGTCACTTCTGGTCACAATGTTTTTTTTTATTTTTGTTTATTTTGCTTTGCATCTCTTCATATAAGTGTTTTCAGATTTATCTGAAATCTTCCTGTTTGTCATTTCTTATAGCACAATAGTATTCCATAACTATCATATACCATTTATTTATCCATTCCCCAGTTAATGTATAACCCTCAATTTCCAATTCTTTACTACAACAAAAAGGGCTGTAATAAATATTTGTATACAAATAGATCTTTTTCCTCTTTTTTATCTCTTTGGTATGTGGACCTATCAATATTATTGATGGATTGGAAGGTTTGAGCATTTTGAGTCCTTTGATAATAATTCCAAGTTTTTCTCCAGAATTGTTAGATAAGATCACAATTCCCCCAACAGTATATCAGTGTTGTGTTTTTCCACATTCTCTCCAGCATTTATTATTTCCTTTTCTATGAGTAAATGTATATAGACATATATTTTATTTTAGAGCAGTTGGTTAACCATTTATTAGACATCATGTTAAAGTGTTTCAAGAATGGAATTTCTGGAAGTAATACCACAATTGATAGTGAGCCAACTAATAGAGAATCAGCCATGCTCCGTTGAGGATATATATATATATATATATATATATATATATATATATATATATATATATATATATATATATATAGAGAGAGAGAGAGAGAGAGAGAGAGAGAGAGAGAGAGAGAGATTCCCTATTCGACTAATAGCCAGTTGTACTAACAGGTAACTTTTTCCCCCAGCCCATAAAGATACAAACACAAAAACAAAACAATCCCTGCCCTCAAGTAATTGAGTATTCAGGTATGGCCTGTTATTGAGTCAATAGCTGCATGGTTTTCAGGTATTTTTGGTTTTTAGCTAGTCTGAAAATCATTTTTCCTATGGGAAAAAATACAATTGATATTGGTACAATATAAGCTACACTTTGATACTTATTTTTATCTCTGAAATGAGGTGATTTAATGTGTCTGAGATCACTTTCAAGTCTGACTGTCATTGAATTTGTGATTCTTTTCCTTTGTCAAATTTTCAGACTCTGGAGTATCTAGAGATGGATATATAATCTTTCAATTTACCCATTCATAATGCTTGAATATTTAGGCATGGAAAATGTGAAGAATGAAGTGGCATCATGGATGCTATGCTCACTTTTTTCAGTCTTTGGGAATCATTTCATTGCATTTTGGATAAACTAAAATGGTTATTTGTGATGAAAAAGCATCCCCCTTTCTTATTTCTCCAAGTTAAATAATACATAAATGATTTCATTTCATCTTGTTTTCTCTCTCTCTACCCTTCAATCACACCCACAAGAACTTCAGCAGTTGGTGGTGTAGGCTGTTTCTGATGTTAATTATCTCATTATCCAATAAGATTTTCCCTTCTGAGAATAAAAGAATGCATGTCCCATTTATATAATTGCACGGAGAAATAAAACCACTCCAGTGTCTTAGGAGATAGATAGATAGATAGATAGATAGATAGATAGATAGATAGATAGACAGACAGACAGACAGACAGACACAAATCTCTATATGCATATATGCATATATTACAAATACATATATATTTATGCATATTAGAGTAGGCTGTTCATCACCATTCTGGATCCATCCCAGGATGACTTTTAAATTTCTTCTGGTTTAATTGTGAAGAGTAGTTGTTGATTGAAAGTTGTACCCTTCTCCTTACTACTGTATTAATCTCTAGAGTTTTAATTAGACAAAATTAGAGCTCTCTCTCTTTTTATTCTGAAGCAAAATACTGTATCCTTATATCCTTACATGCTCTGACCCCTTTGTGGAATTTATATCATATGAAAAGTTAGGAATACAATAAAAATATCCCAGAGTCCACAGTTGGGGAAATTCCTAACATTTAGGCAGAGGATTGACATTGCCCTAGGTCTATCAAGATAATCCCTGGACTCTCTATTTGAAGCAAATATTCAGGACACAGAAAATATTTTGGGAAAAGAAGCAATCAAAATATATTTCCTGATGCTTACTAGGCAAATAAAGAAAAAATGAGTGGGGAAAGGTCACTAGTTTTTATAGCATTTTCCTCAGTCTTTAAGTAGGCAAATATAATCTTTGATTTAGACCTAAAAAGGAACTTTGAAGTCATCAAGTCTAACATTTTAAAGATGAGGAAAATGAGGATCAGAAGGTTTAGAGAAAAGAGTGAGTTACTTAACTGCTGAACAGGATCAACTATAGGAATCAGCCTTACTGGATTCTCTCAGATCTTAAATGAGCAGAGCAAGAAAGAAGTGATTGAATTAGAACAATGGTGAAAAAAAATTGAAAGGAGAAAATAAACAGAAGGTTGAACTATATCAGAAAAGACAGTGTCTTTAAGTCTAAACATAAATCTACCCTTTGGCTCAGTCTAAGATAATCACACCTCACTCCCATGGTAGAGAAGGAATGAATGTTTATGCCTGTGTGTTATAAATCCCTGAATTCAAGTCAATAATACTCTCTTAATTCCTAAATTTCATCTTCTTCTATCAGTCCTCATTCTTATTCATCTTTTGCAGACTTAGACAAAGTTACTTGCCCCCCTTCTTAAATGCTCTGGATTTTCATGATACTACTTTCTCCTTTTTTCCTCCTTCTATCTGATAATTCTTCAGTATCCTTTACTATAATATCATCTCTTTCCTGATTCTTATGCAAGAGTTCTTATAGAATTCTTTTTGAACTTTTTTTCTCCTTTATGGAACTTATTATTTCCTTGCATTCAATTATCTCTTTGTAGTTATGAAAATTAAAAAAAATATGTAGATTGAAAAATCTATATTTGTAGCTTTCATCGCTTTCCTAAATTCTACTTCTACATCATCAACTGCTTATTGGACATGTTGAATTGACTGTCTTTTAGACATTTCAAACTTAAGATGCCTAAAAGAGAATTTATCTTTCCCTCCCAGATATTTCCCCAACTTTTATACTTCTATCAAATACATCAATATCATCCCAGTCAGGCAATTGTGTAGACTTTGACTCTTCTTGCTCTACCCTCCATATTAAATCACTTGTCTAATCTTATCCATTCTATTTGCATATCATCTCTCATTTCTACATTCTTCTACTCACTTCCATCAATAGCACTCCAACTCAGCTTCTTATCATCCCTCACCTAGACTATTGCAAGAGCAACACTCCCCCTCTCCAAACCTTAATACAGCTGCCAAATTAATAATCCCCAAACAATTCTTACCACCTCATTCCCCTGCTGAAGAAGTCTAAGTGCCTCTATATTCTCTCAGGTATAAAATGCATACAGTTTTTATTTGGCATTTGAACGCTTCATATTTCTCCAACCTAACTCTGTACACATTTCACATCACTCACCCCCAACTAAGTTGGCCTACTGACTGTCCTTTATACATGTCCTTTATACATCTTCTACCCTTGTGGCTTTGCACCTTCCCTGCCTTAAATGTTCCCTTTTTGTCTCTGTTTCATGGAAATCATACCCCTTTTCAAGGCCTCCATCAGTCTCTTTCTTCAAAATTAATCTTTTTATTTCTTTATTTTGTGCATTCAGCATCCCCCAACTACATTGTTTATATCTTATATTTATTTATTTATATAGTGTGCTCTATTAATTGTATATAAGTTCCTTGAGAGTCATGAATGTTTTTTTTATTTTGTATTCCCAATAACCAGCATAGTTCTTTGTATATAATAAGCACTCTATAAATGCCAGTTAAATGAAATTGAATTGACTAAATGGAACTAATGCATTTCTCTACCTAAATGATTCAATTTAATTAAATTTAACCAGTCCTATCCATCTGGCTAATTTTTTTAGATTAGACTAACTTGAACTCTTTTCACCTAGTAATGAATTCATTTATTATGTTTTGTACAGTTATATGCAGTTATATGATAATAATAGATCATTTTTATTTAGCTCATCTCAGTTTACAAAATGCTTTGCAAAAAAAATGATCTCATTTGATCTTTATGGCAGTTCTTTGTGACTCACCTCAACTTTTCATCAATGCCTTTTACAAATTCTCATATAATCCTGACATTAGTGATGTAGAAAGCTATTGATCATCCATCATTTGCATTATCTCTCCCATAGGATAATGGTTTTTAACACCTTCATTATTATCCTTAAGAGGGAGTAGCACATGGTAATGAATTCTCCAGAGTGTATAAAAGTAGGAGTTTCTAAATACATCAGTTAAGGTAGGAAATATCCCAATTGACTTTGAGGAATTAAAACAATGGATATAGTCTGTGTGTAAAAGTAGAGTCAAAGAAACAAGCCAGAAAAATGGTTCTCAAAGAAAGTAGATGTATGCCTAGGAAGGAATTATCCTGAGGATTATTATCAAGGATTGAAGTATAGTATAGCACTGTTTCTTAGGCTATAGGCCAAAGGGCCTAGAGAAGGGAAGAATCTCAAAGTGAATACAAGAAGTCTTCAAATCTATATGCACAACAAAATTATCATTTTAAACTTTATTTGACTTTTAAAATATATGCACCATAACTCAGATTAATAAATAATTAAATGTAATTTTAAAAAACATTTATTAAATGCTTAGAATCTGCTAGGTATAGTGATAAGAGCTGGGGATACAAATATAAATATATAAGATGGTATCTAATCTCAAGAAGTTTACATTCTAGTAGAGGAACAAAAACCCAGAAAGGAAAGCTCCAAGTAGGGGGAAAAGATCACAAGGGGAGGAACAAGACTGCTGGTGAAGAGGTAGAGAAATACACAGCTTTAGACAAGCCAGGATAAAGTAAATAAACTTTTACACCTTACTTTTTAATGCATCTAGATATCATGTTTATTAAAATACCAATTCATTCAAAGTGCTACTGAATTCATGGATGCCTTTTGTTCATATGTATTTTCTCTATCAGTGAATACTAATACTATAACCACTATTATGTGAACATCCCCTAAATTTTTCATTGTTAAAAACCTGTCCTAATATTCAAAAAGACTGTTAACCAATGATACCTTGTAGAAGAATATGGCACCACTGCCATTTGCTCAAAAATCCTCAGATACATTTAAACCTCAGATCATCAGTCACAGTAGTCTTTGGCTCTCCTTTAAGCTTTTATTTATTTGTTTCCCAAAGTCAACTCTTTACTTCACAGTATTACAAAAAATGACTAAAGGGTCATAAATCAACTCAACATAGTAGAGAAATTAAGCCCTATTTCTGTTTAAAAACTTATTTTTATAACTTAATCTCAGCTCATCTTATGACCAGATACATGTTTTCATCAGTAAAGAGATTTCTTTGTGTGGACATTCTCACCACTGTTGCAGGTCCTCATCTCTTCTGTATCTTCTAGTATATTAATGAATTACTTGAGGGTATTGAGAGATTTGGTCATTTGAAGGGGTCATATAGCCAGTATAGATCAGAAGAAAGACTAGAACTCCTGCCTTCTCAATTTTAGAGATCTATTTACTCCTCTAAACAACTTTTTGCATTGTTATGTTTAAAAGTGAAAAAAAAAGTATTTGCTTTATAAATATCTCCCCGAAAAATTAACAAATATAAAAGCCTCTGGTTTTCCCAATCAATAGTCTGTCTATACTCTCCTGTTCTTGGGTAATTCACCCTCTCTCCTGTTCTGACAGGAGCCCAGATAATCTGGAAATTCTATGTCTGAAAACTAACAAACTAGAAATTTCTGGTGTCCTAGATAACTGGCAACCATCCTGCCTTTGATCTCAAAGGCAAGAAACCCACTTGAGGCAGAACCCCACATCTTCCTATAAAACACTTAGCCTTCTTCATTTTCCTGAGTTGCTTTGATCTCTGGAATTTCTCTGATGAATTGAGTGAAGGTAATCCAGGAGATGCAAAGAGAGCTTAATCTATCAGCATGCCAAGAATTGGGAATGGCCTCTCACAAGACCATTATGAACTCCTTTCTCCTTCTATGTCCTTAAGACAATCATGCCTCAGACTCTTAAGCAACATCCCTATTTGTATCCTATTCCAATACTTTCTACAGATGCCTTGGAGTTGGCAGGCAAGACTCCAGGCTAGAGAGGAAAGGAGCTATTGTAGCTGAATGAGACTCTGTTGTAGGGGAAAGAAGGGTAAGCAGATATATTGTTCAAGTATACTTCTATGATGAAAATATCAAAATCATATCACATGCTTCAAAAACCATTTGGTAAAAGTTTGTTTGCTTTTTCTCAGTGGAAATGGCTCCTTTTTATGAATAGAGGCAGCATGGTATAATGAGAAGAGTACTGGCTCTGGAAGGAAGGAAGAAAAGAAGGAAGGAAGAGGCAAACAAGGAAGGAAGCAAAGAAACATTTGTTAAGAACCTATATCTACACCAAAGAGGTTTTTAAAAATACTTTACAATGATTAACTTTGAAAGATAGCTATTCTGAGCAATATGATTATCCAAGATAATTCTGAAGGCCTTATAAAGAAAAAATGCTATCTACCTCCAGAGAAAAAACTGGTAGCATCTGAAGAAGATCAGAGCATACTATTTTTCACTTTATTTGTGTGTTTTTATGTTGGGATTTTGTTTTAAAATGAGAATTCTTTCACAATATGACCAATATGAAATTATGTTTTGCAGGATTTTACATGTGTGACTCAGATCAAATTGCTTACCTTCTCAGGAAGACAGGAGGGAAGGGAAGGAGGGAGACAATTTGGATACTATAATATTGGAAAGTGTACATTGTGAGATTTAAAATGATTGAGGTCTTAAACTGTAGTGAGTTAAAATGGTGGAAGATATAAATTGTGATAGATATAAGAGAGAGTGAGTAAATTTGACCGCAGAAATATGTTTCACTACAGTGTCTTGGTTTTTAAATCAAATATAAGGTGGTCACCAGGGAAATATTCCCAATTATTCAAATACCCAAGTCAACTGGGTTTTATAGAGATTTTTAATTAATAATATAATGAGGAATTAAAGAAAGAGAGAGAGGGAGAGTAAGAAAGGAATAAGTATGAAGGGCCTCAAGCCAATATGGCCTAGACCTGAGCCTTAAGAGAGAAATCAGTCAATTTTTTAACACTCACCACAAGGTGACTAAACAAGGATTTTAGTAACACCAGGCCAGCTCCATCTCAGCTGACTTCACCAGAGAGCCTTCCAGCCAGAGACTGTTCCAAAAGGCCTCTCTCAAGAGATTCTTCCCAAGCGGTCCTCATCAGAGATCCTCCAAAAGGCTTTCTCCAAAAGGATATCTATCCTCAAGAGATTCTGCTTTTTCTTATATAGGGGTTTTTCTCCCATGTCACCTCCCCAAAGTCCCTACATCTACCAATCACTGTAGATGCTTTCCAAAGGACTGCCCATCTAAATTCCTGCTAAGTCAACCAATCTCCTCAGTAAATCTGAATCAGAAAAAATGCTGCTGTATCGACCAAATCCCCTCAGTAAGTCTGAACCAGTGAAAACACAGCTGAATAAACTAATCTCATTAAGACAAAACTTGCCCGACCCTTGTAGGTACCTAGCATCTCATTGTATCAATTCTAAAAAAGTCATGACTCAAAGAACTTCCTGTCCTTTCCATAAGCATGGATCAAAGTACTTTCATTGTTCAGCAAGGAGCCCTCTGTCCCAAAGCAGTCTTAAGTAGGGTGGAGTAGGGATACTCCCAAGGCAAGGAGCCTTCACATTCAAGTAGAATTCTTACTATCTGCTAGGGAATTCTTCCAAGTAGAAGATTGCCCAATGGGGAAATTTCCAACATTCATAAGTCTGAGAAATTTTGAGGTTTACAACATTAAAGAGTATTGTTACATGTAATTGGGAAAATAAAATATTATTTTTTTTTATTTTAAAAGGATCCTATGTGTTAGGCACCATCTTAAGCCATTAATAAATATTGTCACATTTGTTCCTCATAACAAGCCTTGAACGGCCAACTACACACAAGGCACTATGTTTCTAGGGCAATTTAAAAGGACCACACTAAAAGGACAGAAAGAGTTCTGCTACCAACCCTATAACTAATAGCCTGTCCTATAGAGCTCACTTTCCAAACTAATAGCTATGCCTCGGCAGAAATCCTTCCCCTATCAGACATGTCTGATGTGGTAATAAGCTTTGACACAGGACAAATGCAGAGAGAGATGCATTGAGCACTATTAAAAGCTAATGCCCTAAATGGCCTGAGCTACGGATGCACACAGATCCTATCCAAAGCCTGGGAAAGTTGGAGTTTCTCTACAATGATAGGTTGAGGCAAATTTTACTTGTTCTAAAAAGTTAGTAAGGTCTGATCCTTATTTGCATTCATTACATATTTTTGTGGTTTTCTTATAATGGGGAAATTTCCAATTCCATTGGCTAATAAAATTTTAAAATTAAAAAAGACTTTAGAGATTCTCTATTCCATTCTTCTCATTTTATAGATGAGACCCATCCAAAGAAGTTAAGTTTTTTGTAAGTAATTTGCCAGAGGTTAGCATTCAGTTAGCAGAAGAGTCAAAGCTTAGAACTACATCTCCTATCAATACTCTGTTCCTCCTTTTGTTTCATAGGTACCTTTGTTCATAGATCAAATGCATAATTCTATAAATAGTATTTAACAAAATATATTGTATATATGTATCCATATATGTATAAATGTTATATATAAAAAGGATGAGATGGAACCTATGTTTCATTAGTTTTAGAGAACTCTTGATAAGGATACTTTCTTTGCTAAGTCAGGCTGGTTTCTGCCTCATACTTTGGTTTGGGGGCATTGTCCAGTATGCTAAAAAGTTAAGTGCTTCACCCAGGTTCAAAATCTATATAGACGTGTGATAACTAACATTTGTGTAGAACATTAAGATCTCCAAATTACTTTTGCCAATGTCACAATTTTTAAATAGTAAATGCTTAACATTTTATTGAATATTTCATTTGAAACCAAATTTTGTGTCTATAAATTCCAGTTCCTATATCAAACATTTGCTTAAAGAAAATCATATCTGGCAAGTTTCAGAATCTGAGTGGGATCTAACTACAAGTCTAGATGAAAATACCACTGCTTTCAACTGTTGCTGAGATTATCTGTTTCCCGAAAATCTGGGGGTTTTGATACAGTAGATTTAAAGAAGCTACAAAATGTGTCTCCCTAAAGCTCAGAAAAAAAAAATTGTGTACTCAACAATTCAAACATAGGTAATTTACTTGCTATAAAACTGTAGTAGACTGCTGAATGGTATCAAACTTTTCAAGTAGTGATCACACTGACTCCAAGCATCAACAAGGACATCAACAAGGGCTATAAATGAAAAGGCAAAATGGGCACATAGTAATTTAGTGTTCTCCCTTCTTGAATCCTAATAGTTTTATTCTAACCCTCAGAATAACAGATGGGACAAATGTAATTAATAGAGCTTGACCTTCTTGTACTAAGTGTTTGTAGGAAGAAGAGAAGCACCTTGGAAGCCAAAAAAGAGGAAGGAAATGCCATGTCCAGACTAAGAGATTTGAGCAATTTGAGTAAAATGTATATAAGGTACAATAGGGCAGCTCATACCAAGTTGAAAGTCCATTTGGGGTCAAGATGGAGTCCAATTTTTACAACATATAATCCAGAACTCAAAACTATAGAAAAAAATTATGGATTCATTTTTACAACTTAAGAAAATACTTCTGTAGTAGAGTTCCCCTTGGCAATGAGTCATTAGAAGTCTACTAGCAGGATGGCACTGAGACACGTCCTCCAATATCTTTGTAATAAAGTGTATTTAAGAACAGCTTGATGGAGAGGTTGGAGAAGAAGTCAGACTTCAAAGGGAACAAGTAGCCTGATCTACAAAAAGGGGATAAACTAAGTCATTGACTGCCCTGTCTGCTTGCTGATGTCTACAGCAAGTGCCACCACACCACTGCTAGGAATGTTATGGAATATGATTTTCACCACTCTGTGAGATAAGCATTGCAAATATCATTATTCTCATTTTATTTTTTATTATTCTCACTTTAGAAAGGAAGACATTAAGCTCAGATAGGTTGTTACATATAAATATTAAATGCATGATATTAATCCAAGAATTGTCCTAACTCCAAACAGTGTTCTTTTCATAACATCATTACCACCAAATTGAAATAGATAGAACTGTAAAAAAGAAATATACCTTTTGTGTGTGTGTATACACACAAATATACCTATTTTAGATTTATACACACACACAATATATGTATATATTTGTATATATATATATGTATATACATATATATATATGTATACACAAATATACCCATTGTAGAGACCTGGAGGTCAGTCCCCTTTACAACAAAAAATAGTACCATCTAATGTTAATTGAAGTTAAAAGCTCTAGAGGCCACAGCTAAGAGTTTTAAGCAAATACAATGACTCATATTTCAGTGGAAGACAGGACATTTCATTTTGCAAAACAGTAAGTGGGATGTCAGAAAAAGCCAAGTTTTAATCTAACTCATAGATGGTATTTTGGGTTCCTATTGATCCATTAAACAGGATCTATTTTGAATCCTTAGTCCTTTATATGGAATAAAATCTACTCATTGTCAAATTCTAGAACCATTAGGACCCCAGAATCCTGTTATGATTATTTTTTTAAAAGCACCAGGAAAACTCCAATAGCTAGTCATGCAGTGGGTTAGGTTGAAAGGCAGACTAGGGTAATGAAAAGAATACTGAACTTAGACTTCTGACCCAGTTATGCCATGAACTTAGGCAAGTCATATCTAATTGGAGCTTCCATTTCCTATTCTGTAAAATGGACTAGATAATCTCTTAGATCTTTTCCAACTTTAAAATTCCGTGGCTCTATGATTAGCAAAACACCTTCAGAATGAATATAGATTCAATTCCAGGAGGGAACTAAAAACCAACTTTGTGCTCACCGGGAATTATCTCCAGCTCAATTATTCAGTCCTTAAAGCATTTATTGATTGTATGCTTTGTGCTACACACCTTGCTGGTTACAGGGAATACAAAAACAAATGAAACAACTTACATTCTAAGGAAGGAGATTGAGATGGCTATGATATGCAAATATACAAATAAATAAAAATCAATTGGAGTGGTGGGGTGAGTAGGTGCTGGCAAGGGAGATGAGAAAAAGGAATTGAAGAAATTTAAGGATTTGCAGGGGTAGAAGTGAGGACTGAGTAAGTGTCAAACATGAGGAGACAGATTGGTCAGAAGTAAAGAGATAGAGATGAATTGTCCTGTGGTCCTTTGATAAATCCCTTAAAACACATTATTCAATTTTTGCAGCAATCAACAGGTCTCTAGATGTTTAGCTGTTGACTCCAGTGAATTAGGTATCTAAAACTATAGGCATTTAGATGCTTTAAGAAGGTAATAAAATTTATATATTTACTCAAGGATTGTAATAATTGAAGAAAAATGTTACAGAAAAAAAAGTTTGTAAAAGTCAAGGATAACACTGTAGTAGCTATACTACAGATCATGTAAATGTTTAACTTGAGCAGTTCATCTCCATATAACCACTTCAAAAAATAGAGTCCATTTCTTTGAAATATGTAAGTTTATGGAAAAAATCTTTTTGATGAACTACTATGTGTGTAACAGAGACTTCCAATCTCATATAAGGTGAGTATTAATCTCTGTCCATTAGGATTTTACAAAACACCTCAAGCTTTTAGGAGGAAAGGAGAAGTGCATTAAATCAAAAGACATCAATAAGAGTAAAGAGTATTTTTATAATCTTACTTTTGAAAACATCAAAGGTCAGTTGGAGGTACACCATCTTGTCTTTGGAAAAAGACTACATGACCATTTGACTCTACTGCAGTGTTTGAAGGCCATCACAAGAACAGGCCATCATCAAATGGATCAAAATTCTACATAGTTTTCAAAAATGTCTATTACTAAAAGAAATACAAGCTAAAATAACTCATTTTCTTATTCACATAAAAATGGAAAAAATTGAAAACTATATTGGAAGGGCTGTATGCTGATATACTGTTAATGATGCTATGAATTAATATAAGTGTTCTGGAAAATTACTTGGAATCATGTAAGGAATGTCACAAAACATCACAATTTTAATTGAGCAAACCCATTATTTGGCATATGCCCCAAGAAGACCAATATATGACTAAAGCCAGTCAAAAGCAAAGATCCTGATTCTGAAGAGGGATTCAATGGGGAAAATAAAGAAAAGAAAAGAATTCAACCTAAAGGGAATAACTGAAAAATTGTGGTATATGAATATAATGGAATATCATATATCAGAAATGATGAGAGATGATTTTTTTTAAATCCAAGTATTGTGAAATGGTGATTTATAATTTAATATACAATCAATGTTTGTACTCTGCTATATCTATGGAAATATTTGAGTATGGGGTATTTAATTTTAAAATAAAAATTACTATAAAATCTTAAAATGCAGTTGTACAAGTGACACTATACAACAAATAAAATCCAAAATACTTTTTATATTCCCTTCTTTCAGCATTCACTAAGAATTCTTTCCTTTCAGTAATTATAATAGATTCTGTGTACATTTGAGTCCCAAATGAGGAGTTTGGGACAAGGCCCACATTGTTGCAATATATTTCTTTCCTTTTTGGACAAAATGCTAATTGTCCATTGATATTTCCCATTTGGTACAAACTCAAGTTTTATAGAAACAGACATATTTGGGGAGTTAATTGGTAGGGGTTTTTTGTTTTGTTTTAGGATTAGGAAAGATAAGTGCCATTTTTATACAGTTAGTTTAACCACCACGAAGTTTCATCCAGTAAATCCTGAACAAAAAAAAAAAAAAATATATATATATATATATATATATATATTTAAGTAAAAACATTCTACATTTAAAAGAACCAGATGTTTGGATAATCTTTCAAGTTTCTCTATCTGAGTTCTCAGTCATAGTACTCTGAGTTTATTTTCATTTTTTAATGCATTTGTTTTAAATAGTAGAAACCTAAAAAGACTTGTTGCTTAAATGTTTAGGATTGCCTAAAGCTAAAAGAAAAGTTTCAACCAAAAGTATAATCTAATTATTTGGGCAACTTTAAAGGTTGGTCAATTACAACTTACCCATAAGTCCTTTTTTGTTATTTTAGCATCATAAATAGTCATCTGGCATTAAATATTTGTGATCTAGGCCAGTAACCTTTTTCAATCTCACAGGACTTTTTTTAATTAAACTATATCTTTGTCCCATGTCTATAATCCTCTCGCTGACATTTTATATACAAGACACCTTGCTGAAAAAAGGTCAAGCAGTACAGTTATAAATGGAAAAGAGATTAAAAGAATTCTCAAGCCATAGTGTGATCTAAGAGTGAGTTAAATAGGAGTAGTTCTTAGTAGACATGCTCAGATGGACCAAGAAATCCTCCTGATAGCTTTTAATGATTAGGACAGCAAAGCAAATGAAAATTACTTTATTTGATAAAAAATACGAATACACAATTTTTATTTGCTTCAAGTAATTATTACAAAGGGGCCCCCAAAGGCCTTCAGTCACCATAAAATTTTTATGAAGATCACTGCAAAGTATAGCAGTAGTGTTTGCATGAATATCACTTACTTCTCTCATTTCCATAAAACCACTAAATGCTAGTCTACTGCTAAGCTTAATTAACTCTCCAAAGTTAAAGTTACATTCTGGGGAAAAGCATGTATCCCTGAAAAGAAAAAAACAGAATACACAAAAAAAAGGTTTGGGGTGAGGAGAAGATAAAGTAATGCCACATTACTGAAGTCACATTTCTATCTATCTGCTGAATGGTCCTCAACTTGTCCTAAAGGTAAATACATTCCCAATACAAGAGGATGCATTATTTTCATCAGAACATTAAGCAGAAATTGAAGGAGGATTCCCCCCCACCCCCACACCAATCTTCTCCAGCTGGCACATTATGACTGCGACTTGCTGAATCCATGCTACACTGCGATGCCTTTAATGGGGTACATGGGTACCACTAAACAATGCATTACTTGTAATGTCTTAAATAACCTAGCAAAGCATGGTACCCAAGTGTTGAAATTCCACTGCCTACCTCTCAGAGGCTGCTTTGTTATACCCAAGAGGCCAACCCTTCTCTGAAAAGTCTTTACTGCTAATTTCTTTCTGTCAATTTTATATAGTCCAGTGATAAAAGGATATTCTTGCACTTCTATGTCATCAGAAAGGGTGTTCTTTCAATGGAAAGGGTGGGGGCTAGACCATTGATGCAAGAGGGATAATTGTGGTGCTCTGTTTTCATCCTTCTTAGGATTTGTGTCTGTCCGTGGTCCACTTGGTTGCAGGCACAAGTTTCTTAATTAAACAAGGCAGCTAGAACTTTAAATATAACTTCAGCTGACTCGCGCTCAGTGGCTCTCAGGCTTAGTGTTAGAATGTGAAATCTTTGTCAGGATGAAGTGAAAAGGTTACTATTTCCAGTTTCAGCTATTAGAAGATTGCTGATGGCAACCGAACCATCTGGATCCCAGCAATCTCTGTCCAAAGAAACTGGACACTCCATTTAAGAAATGTTATCTATGACAGACAAAGAATGTAGCACTGCTGTTCCCTGAGTCTGTGTCTTACAAGTCCTAAAACAACTGGTTGCTTCAGGACATTTAGGTTGTGTTTTTCCACATAAATCATTTTTTCAGATGTGTATTCATTTTTATAGTGTGTTGTTTTTGTGAAAAGATGCACTTGAATTCAGTCAAATTCATTTTGAAAAACTTCAAAATTGAACTTTATTGAATTGGTCAGGGTTTTTTCTATCAATAAGATTTCAAACCATTTTAGTTGTGTAGTTGGCAGAACAACAACACATGAAGTTAAAATGGATTGAATCAATAAGGTATTTTTCTACATGAATTTAATATGGTTTAACTTTGTTAAATATAGGAATTGACAATTGGTTATTTTGACCTTAAATGGTGTTGGGAATGAACTCTTCTGAGTAGTCACAGAACTACAAAAGGGAAAGGAAAACAAAGGTCAATCCAATATAAACACTTCATTTTATAGATGAAGAAACTGAGGCTTGGAGACTTGCCTAACTTCACCCAACGAGTAAGTGACAGAGTCAAGGCTCAAACTAATCTCCTCTGAATCCATACATAGTGAGTGCTATCAGCATTTCACTATTCTGCCTAATCTACAGGATAGCTGTCTTCAAGCATTCATGGGCCTGTCATGTGGAAAAGGAATCAAATTCATTTTGCTTGGTCCCCAAGAAAGGAACTCTTGAGCAATAAGGGAAGCCAGCCTATAATAAAGTCAATTTTTAAAACTAGGAACACCCATCAAAATGATTTTTGCCTTATCAGAATAGGTAAACATCAAGACTGCTTCTTTTTGTGTGTAAATAGTAAATCTGAAGAAAAATCAGTAAATTAGGTTTTTGGCAGTGAGAAAACAGTTAGTTGATGGTCTAAATAGTCTTTCATGGACATATACTTAATTTTACTACATCAATCAGTCTATGAAATAAGCAGTTTAGAGGATTAGATCATTCCCATGACAAATGTAAAAACATTCTTTTTGCACAAAAATGCCAACAAATTTTATTTTCTGAAGTCCAGAGTATCCCAATAGTCTTGATGTGGTTTTAGACTTATAATAGGTAGAACTCTATATCTGATAAGTTTTATTTGACAAATTTTTAAATAAAGAAAGCTTCTTAATAATACTAATTTATTGTGTTTATGATATCTATTTTCACTTTTCCAAGTTTCTTAAAGAAAATACTTTATTGTGTATTTCCAGGTATTCAGATAAACTGTACACTATATATGAAAAGAGAATTAAATGTTTTTTGGTGTGGTAGATACACCAGGAGTATGCTAGATGGTGCTACAACATACTTTTGTAGGACTCTACTAATGTGCTTTTTTGGATAAGGGAAAATTTTTCTTAGGATTTGAAAAGTCCTATCTGTCTATTGTTTGGTTCATCCTCATTAAAATAAGTAATATTGGAGGAAGAAGAGATATTTGCTGCCCTTCTTATTGAATTTCCAGGAATACAGTATTGTATTTATGATCAATCTTGGCTATATTTACCTCTTCAACAGTGTTTACAGATATAAAGCCTGGATTAATATCTTTCAAAATAATAGAAGTACTAAGTCAGAATAAAGTGAAGCTCTTAGAAAACCTTAGTTATCTGAAAAGCCTTGATATGATTTGTTTATATGGTGTAAAACCATACACACAATTGTCATAATTACAGATTGAAACATAAATTATTTAGCATCAGACACACTAAGCTGAGTGACTGATATAATTTTATATTTTATGTTTTTCACTTGGTTATATTGGTATTATATCCATATAGTTAGTGTTACTTGTTATTCCCTTTATAAACTGAGAGAAGATTTTCTAGTTTTTACAGAGGATAGAGAACTATCCTAAAAACCCCAAAACATGGGTTCAATTCCTACTTCAGAACCATATTGCCAAGAGGGTATTAGCTGACCCTGGATAAGTCATTTAACCTCTCAGTTTCAGAGTAGCCTGCATACATTTATAGAGGTAGTTTCCTCTCCTGGGAATTCCCTATATCAACCAGACAGTAAGTGTTTATTAAGTGCTTGTGACTATACTAACCACCAGGCATACAAAAACAAGCCAAAAGAAAGATTGTCCTGCCATCAAGTACCTTGCATTTTCATTTGAGAAGACAACAGAAAAGGACCGATGACATCAGGAAGTAATGTCTTGACTCACATTTGAACTGGATTTAAGTGAGGCAGAGTTGCACAAAGTCATCAGCCTCATTCTTCCAGACTCATTGAAGTCCAGTGGCAAGACAAAAGTCAGGACCACTGGCCATAACCCGAGATGCAGTGTATGACTTTGGTATCTTTGATGTCTGACCAAGGAACTTAAAAAAAAAACAGCAAAAACTAAACATTATTTTAGATCTTAAGCCCCCAAGAGAGAATCAAAATCAGACTAGTAGGACAAAGTTTAGTTCTCCAAACTTATTTTATTTTTTTTTTTGTTCTGTGTACCCTAGGTAGTACCTAGCATCTTGCATTCTCTCCTTTTCTAGCACAGAATTCAGTATATTCATATGAATATTCATGATAGAACATGAATTGCTATATGCAATGAAAATTAGGATACAGAAAAAGATTATATAAAAAGCACAGGGAGATAAATTTGGGAAGAGTGGATCTTCCATTGCTCTCCTCAGTCTTTGAAATGGTGATTGCGTCCAACAACTTTAGTCTATGTTCTTTGTTTTATTTAGCTATTGCTGTGCCCAAAGGCTTGCCTTTTATGCTCAGTACTTAGTCCCAAAACATGCTCTGCAAATTACTTGCCAGCAATTCAGAGGATTATTTGCTGGTTTTGTTCTCCTCCTATTCCTCTCAGTCATAGGCAGACTACCTCTCTGTCCTTCCAAGAACCCTGTTTACTGTTGCACTTTTCAATGAATTAAACTTTGTCTAATGGGAGGAAAAACAGTCATCTACTTATGTTCTGCTCTAACTTATCACAGAGCCCATAAACC
Source organism: Monodelphis domestica (assembly GCF_027887165.1). Lineage (NCBI taxonomy): Eukaryota > Metazoa > Chordata > Mammalia > Didelphimorphia > Didelphidae > Monodelphis > Monodelphis domestica. Next base: position 180,365,751 of record NC_077231.1, read on the forward strand.
TCCTTCAGTACCCTTTGGTGTAACCAGAAGGGTGCTGGTAAATGTTTAACAAGCTGACTCTCTAGGAGAAAAAGTGTGTCCCCACACTTTAAACTTTAATCTACATTATTAATATTTTCTCCTTTACTTTCTAAAGTCTAGAGTCTAATAATGTTAATGATAATAATAATATTTATGTAGAGTTTACTATGTGCCAGCCACTGTACTAAGTGTTTTAAAATTATTTCAATTATTTGAACTCAGGTCTTCCTGACTCCAGGTTCAATCCATTGTACCACTTAGGATTCTCTATAAAGACAGTCAACAAAATAATCACAATAATAATAAATTAGACCCTAAATTCTTGATTTCAGAGATGTAAATGAACATTGAACAAACTATTTGAGTCAGCTCATACCTGAGTGGAACTATAGTCTATTTCCTAACTTAAAGGTCACAAGTCTAATTCCAGAGCTGAGAAAAACTTCTGTCCTTGTTGATCCACAATCCCATAATGACCTCCGGTCTCCTACCTCTGTCCTACCATCTGGGCAGGCAATCATCCAGACATAACTAGAATAAAATATAGGATATAGAGTGATTATTGAAAGAGTGAAGTGTACCTATTCTTTGTGATAAAGCATAGGGTAAATTTTGAGTAATTAGTGAAGGTGCTTGTTGGGAAACAAAAGATTACATTGATTGAGTCATTTCAAGCAAGAAAATGTGATTAGCATCAAGTAGAGTGTGTCCAGTTTAGAAACTGTTGGTTCTTCGGGTCTTAAAATAGGGAGCTGTTGGCTGAATCTATAATGACAAGGAATATAAGGATCAAGGTGACTACCAGTAATAGACATCTTTTATGGAGTTTTCCAGAAAAAAATAGTAAAGAGCTTTGGGAAAAGGAAAGAAGCCTTGTATGTCCTACTGTCCTTTTTAGAGGGAATTCCAGTTGGAGAAGTGAGAAAGCCACAAATGTATTTAATCATTCAAACTCAAAATTCAGTAAAATTTGCTCGTTTGTTGTTGCTTCCATTTTTCCCTGTGATATGAAGATGAATTGTTATGGTCTGATTGATGTATGTTTTATTCCAATTTTCTCTTTAGGTAATGTTTGTTTCTTAGTCCCATGAGTTTGTCTTTCAAAAGTACAGATTTCTTTCCTGCAGGGAGAAAAATAGAACAACTTCTTGACATTTGGAAAGACAACATATTAACTAACCTAGCAGCATGATGCAGTAGAAAAAGAACTGGGTTAGATGTCAGGAAAGCTGTCCTAAATCTGCCATTAACTTTTCTCTGACCTTCAGAAAGTTACAACCTCACTAGCCTCCATCTCTTCAAATATAAAATGAAGTTATTGAACTAGATCATCTCCAAAGTTGCTGCTTAGTTCAGTGGAAAACACCTAAATTTGGAATCAAAGGGCATGGATCCTGACTGTTAATTACTTGGATAGTCACCTACTTTCCCAGGGCCTCAGTTTCCTTATCTGTATATTAAAAGCATTTGGCTGGATGAGCTGAGGTCCCATGTTGCTCTAAATCTTTTATTCCCTTTAGCTTCTACATTTTGTGATTCTAGTAAGGAAACCAAATACAACAAATTTCCTTGTTGTTGTTCAATCATGTCTGGATCTTTGTGACTTTTTTTTTGGAGTATCCTCAACAGAAACTAGAATAATTTGCCATTTCTCACTCCATCTCATTTTACAGATGAAAAAACTGAGACAAACAGAGTTAAGTGACTTACTCAGTGTCACCCAGCTAGTAAGGGTTGGAGGACAAAATTGATATGCGGAGGATAAGTCCTCCTGACTCCAAGTCCAGCACTCTTTCTACCACTAATGGCCTCAAGGATTTCCTACCAAACAATTAATAAACAGAAACAAATATCCTCTTCTAAGTGGGTGTTTATTAAAAAAAAAAAGACTATGCCTGAAGAAAAGGTTGAAAAGCCCATATAATATACAAAATTTTCAAATCTTTTAAAAAAACATAAAAATGAACGGAGCACTCAACAGAAATTTTCTGCAGCTCTCTCACTTGAATTTCAATATAAGTATTCAGTGACTTTCAATATAATATTTTCACTGAAAAAATCCTGAATTTAATTTGAGATTTTGGATTTAGAATCTTCCATACTTCTTCTGTATACCAACCAAAGCATTGACTATGTTTCCCTGTTAAAACTATATCTTCTCATGGATATATAAAATATAAAGAATTTGCTACATAGTTTTACTATTTTAACAGATTGTGTTTCAAGTGTCACAGTGCTCAGGGCATCAAGAATGGGTGCAGTGTGAGCTGTAAGATTAAAATATTAACATGAGTAGGTGGATCTGACTCATTTGTTTTTGTGTAGTAAAGCATGAAAATGGTAGAAATGGTTGAAAGTGACATGTTAGCATTGTATCCAATCAATTTGTTTCCTGAACTATGTGCTCTCATGGTTATATGTTGTGTGGGAAGAAAAAACACATAATAGAATCTAGATTTGAAATAGATGAATGTTGTTACAAAGGCAGTAAGATGGCAATAATGACTGGGTCATGGACTCTGTCACTCAACCTCCATTTTTAGTGGACACAAGACTGGAAGAGGAGGAGGAACAAAAGGATTACTCAGGATATCCACAGTAAATTGGAAATTAAAAAATAGAGAGTGATTAATCAAAATAAAAAATTTGAAAAAGCAGAAAGTGACCCAGCAATATCACTGCTAGATCTGTATCCCAAAGAGATTAAAGATAGCGGAAAGCACCTACTTTTACAAAAATATTTATAGCAACTTTTTTTTTGTAGTGTCAAAGGACTAGAAACTGAAGGGATGTCCATCAACTGAGGAATTCTGAACAGGATGTAGTATATGATTATAATGTAATATTATTATGCCATAAGAAATGACAAACAAGCTGATCACAAAAATTCCTGGAAAGACTTATAATGAAATAATTCAAAATGAACTGAGCAGAACCAGGAGAACATTGTACACAGTAACAGTAATAAAGCACAATTATCAACTATGAATGACCTAATTATTATTAGCAATGTAACAATCCAGGACAACTCCAAGGAACTCATGATGAAATGGGATATCCACCACCATAGAAGGAACTGACAGTGTAAATGCAGGTTGAAGCATACCATTCTTCACTTTTCACATGAATTATCCTCTAATGAAAGTAAAATATATCTTCTTTCACAAATGGAAATATGTATTGTATGATAACACATATACAACCTATATCATAAGACCTGCTGTCTTTAGGAAGGAGACAAGCTTGAAGGACGGAGAGGATATGGATCACAAGATATACAAAAATGATTATTAAAAATTATATCAACATGATAAAAAAAAGAGAAAACAGAGTAGTAAATAAGACCTCAGTTCTAACCTGTGTCCATTGTTTGCTTAGCTGTAACCTTTGGAAAGTTATTTAAAGTTTTTGATCCTTGATTTCCTAATCTATAAGTTGAGGATAATAATATATTTTCTGGTTTCCATCATAGGGTTGTTGTGAGGCTGATATAATGTAATAATTAAAATTAGATTGCCAAATGTAATAGTTAAAATTTGGTTTGACAAAAATAATAATGGTTTAAAAATTGTTGTGGTCGCCATTTATAAAGGTTCAAGTTAAACTATGAGTAAGTAGGTTATTAGTAGATTTATTTAAAGCAAGGTAGAGATATTAAAGTGGGAAATACAGGAAGGAGGTAGAAAATATCAACTAGCTAAAAATATCCTAAATCCTAATCCTAAAGCCTCCACACCACAAATGTGAATCTCACTAGAATCCAAAGTCTGGATCAGGAAGCTGAAATGCAAAGAGCCAAAGATGCTGAAAAAACTGCAGAGAACCTTCAGTGCACATGAAGCCAAGGCCACCAAGAAAGAAGAGCACCAGAGGTCAAGAATTCAAGAATTTCTGAATCTCCCTCAGGATCCTGCTTATATACAGTTTTCTCCACCCATCAGATCTCCTCCTCACATCTCAGGAATCAATCACAACACTTCAATTTGCCTAGCACTGCTAGGGGGTGGGGAGTGAGGTGGCAGTGTTTGTGCCTTTTAGGGCAAGAACTTACTTTATGTTAGTGATTTACTTTGTATTAAGAAGGGATACTTTAATTTCTTTATTGATTAACTTAAAATTAATGAAGGGAATAAAAATTCCCTTTCACAATAAGAGAATTATAAAAAAATTATAAAAAATGTAAAAACTCTTTGTATAGCAAAACTATATAAATGTTGATATGGAGCCTGATAACTATTTCTGCAGGTTTTCCATCCTCTGACTCCTTAGCAGCCATAGCTAACAAAGACCCAGAAAATAAAGTTTTTGCTACCAAATTATTTGGGACTACCAACTGGATCAATACAGGAAACTGATAAGGTTTTATCATTGGAGATGACATTAAAGAAGGTACATTGCTAACTACTTTGCTGTTGTACCCTAGAGTCATAGAACCTTTTTATCTGACTTGGAGCAGAAATCTTCCATGAATGAGATTCTTGGAGAGTACTTTAGAACATGTATTTTGTTGAGAACAAGAATTCTTGGTTTTTGTATCTGTATTCTCTCTGCTTAGCAAAGTATTTTGTATGTATTAAACACTTAATCAATGTTGTTTTCATTCATATTATACAACTTCCTTGCAAGCAGTAATCATTTCTTTCATATCTTTGTATCTCCAGTGCCTGGTATAGGATGGTCTCCTAATATGTTACTTGATTCAGATTTCATAACCTTTTTAAAAGTGGGAGTTTTTCCAAAATATTTATAGTAGCTCTCTTTGTGGTAACAAGAACCCAAAATAGTGGGGATGCCCATAAAGCTGGCAATGGATAAACAAAATTGTGGTGTATGATTATAATGGGATACTACTGAGCCCTAAGAAATGATGAGCAGGATAATTTTAATAAAACTTGGAAAGAATAATTTGAGATAATTAACAGCAAAATGAGTAAAACCAAGAGAACATTATACACAACTACAATGCTAATTCTTGAAGAATAAATTGTCAATGTTACTTTTGGAGAGTGGACTGAAAGGCAGAAACATGAATGCTATAAGTAATATGAACATGTCTGTGTCCCAGATGATGTCTACTGTGATGTAGGGAGAAGGGGAAGGGCTGAGACAATTGTGAATAAATTCTATTAATGAGGAAAAAATAAAATAAAAATGAAGTAAGAGAAAAAAATATATATAGCCATTACTAAGTTTTAGTTTTAAACATACAACTAAGTATGCTTATTTCTCAAAAGAATAGGAATTATAAGAATGGCTATTTACTTGTACCTACATTGAAACATTTTTAAGCACATTGGGAATCAGTAATATTGCTGTTATTCTTCATGTAATTAGGGAATCTAGTCTCAATAATGGTAAAATATTAGACCCCCAAAACAGTTAGAAAGGATTTTTATGAATATAAAACTTGTCATGATATGGTGTGATAAATATCAAATCTAAATTAATTTATTAGATATCATTTGATCTTCACCTTTGCTACTTCAGAGACTAAAATGTTCAATTGTTTGTATCCATACAACTTTTTCTGGAAGATGATTGGTGTTTAAAAGATTGGAATGTGTTTTTGAAAGAATTATGAATTATTTTTTACAACTGTGTAATTTCCCAAAGGTCATAAAACTGAAACAGATATGCCTTTAAGTAACTATTCTTCAACTAATATTCTTTCATGGTATACAGGGGGGAAATGACATTATATATGCAAGTAGATTATAATGCCTGCATAAGAGATTTTAGTCTCATAAGATCATAGAATTTTGAAATTAAAAAGGGACCTTAGCTAGAAACTGGTTTACTTCACTTTGCAGATGTTAAAAGTTTCAAAGATTTATGTGACTTATCTAATGTTTTACTTCTCTAGTTAATGAGAGAACTAGAATTAAATCTCAGTTCTCATGATTTCTGGTACAATACTCTCATTTTTAAAAGTGTCCATATTTGCATGATGAATCCTATTTGCACTAGGTTATCTTTGGTGCATACGTTCACAATAATGAGAAACTAATAAGGAATGATAGAAGAAACCTATTGAAAAAAATGTTATTCCTTTAATATTAAAGAGATAGAACCAAACATTTTATTTCCTAAATCTTGACTAACTTGAAATAAATAAAACATTTTTATTGCTATATTTAAGCATTGGTTTCTGTAAGATGAGGGGAAAAGACTAATTGAGATAGTAAAGACTTTTTAAAATTACATTAGGTCAATCATTAAATGACACATTTGGTAAAGTTTAAGTTTTACTAGTAGAAAACATAATTTTTTTAAGTCAAAGGATAATATTTGTACTACATTTCATTTTATTTTAAAGTTATCAAGAGTAAACCGATGTTATATTTTTTAAGAGAGTAAAAGATATGAAGACTCAAAACTCAGATTTTGTCTATATACATAAACTAAATTGGTTTTTTGGATAAAAATGACTGGTCAAGGCATAGCAAAATGTAATAAAGTTAAAGAAATAAGTCAAGTTTTTCTTTTAATATCCTGACTTGATTGAATCCCCCCTCCCTCCCTCTCTCTCCCCCCTCCAATCTCTCTCTCTCTCTCTCTCTCTCTCTCACTGTAATAGGCCTCAATAATTCTATGCCTCCTAGTTATGACACTGACATAATGCTCTTCAGTCTTCATTGTTTAATAGGAAAAGAAACATGTAGTTACAGAAATATAATGAAAGATTGCTACAATTGTTATGTTGGAATGTAATATCTTAAATCAATTGAGGAATGGCAAAACAAGTTCTGGCATGTTGGAAAACTATTAAGATGAAATAAATGACAAATAAATTAATTTTAAAAACATGGAAAGACATACATGAAATTATGAAGAGTGAAATGAACACAACTGAGAAAACTTTAAACAGCAATAGAAATATTGTTTGAAGAATGATTTGTGTATGTCAAACTTCACAGAAAGAACTGATAATTAGAAACAAGTAAAGCATGGTTTCATATATGTATATCTTTTTTGTGGAAGGATTCCTTCTCTAGTGTGAGGAGGAGAGTGATGTAAGAGGGATTCAAGGGTTTTTTTTAATAAAAAGGTTGTACTAAATTATTTAAGAATAGGGTTGCCAGGAATTTAATTAAATTAATTTAATTTAATTAATTAAAATTTAATTTAATTAATTCCAAAGAGATTTATTTACAATGTATTTATAAAATATAGAAAGAATGAAAGTAAAAAGATGAGAGAGAGGATAGGGTAAGATATCTAACAACACACTAAGTATTTTGCTCTGACCCCTGGCTCAACCCAGGTAGGGGAGAGTTAGTCCTTAGCCAGAAGGGCCTCGGCCCTTGTAGCCAAGGACCTAGGGATGCAGGGAGCCTTTCTCAAGATGATAGGTCTCTCCTGAGGCTAGTCACTTCAGAAAATCTGGGAAAGAAGTTAGCTCTATCACTCACTGCATGTCAGTCCAAAGGTAGAGTCTCACCAAGTACAGGGTCTCAGGTCCAGTCAGCAGAATCTTCACCAGCCTCTAACTCAAATTCAGAACTCCAAAGAAGTTGAAGTCAGAAGTCCCAAACACAGAAAACTTGAGAACTCTCAGAAGAAGTTGTCCCCACAGGAAATTGCAATTCCCTTTTAAAGACACTTTCTTTTGCATCACTTCCTGTGCCTTCTCCCGCTTTTACATCTACTAATTATAGTTGAAGCTTTGCTTAGGACTGCCCAGGGGCAGTCAGTTTGATTCTGATTCATCACCCACTATCACACATGTGGGTCACCTCCACCACTCAAAGATTAAGTGGGATGTTTACACTTTTTGGTGACTAAATCTAAAAAATGGGCAGGGGAGTTAATTACATTTTCACAATCGGGGAGAGGTATAATTTAATCTTCACAGTGAGGAGCTATCTGGAAATTTTAATGTAAGAAACAAATAAATAAAATTTTTAAAAATTCAATCTAAGAAATTTTATATATTTTTTCTAAAGCATACCCTCAAAATGTATTGTTTTGAGTAAGCTTCATACAACATAACTCTGGTATTCCAACCATAATGATTTATATTAGGCACTTAAATTACTACACATGATTATAAAATCAGGAGCTATTCCTTTGGAAATAGGAAGAGGGCAAAGAGTCAACATAGCACTTTGGAATTTAAAAATAGACCATAGGCGACAGCATGGGTCAGTGGCAAAAAATTAGATTACACATGAGGAAACCTTGTTTATCCTCCTCTTTTTTATCACCATTTCTTTCTGAATTAATTTATTTCTTGAGACTCTTAATTTCTTTAGTTCTTGGCCTTTCCAAGATGGGGTTTCCTCCTCTATAAAATGAATAGAGTAATGCCTTCTTTACCTACCACACAGTGTTGTTACGAGGATAAAATGAATTCTGGATGTCAGTGATTGACAAGTGCTAGTTAAGTTTGCAAGACAGTCACCTGAGGATGAAAAAGAGAGTGTGTCTCTAGCAAAGAACAATAATAATAGGGTATAAGTCCAAAGAGTGAAAAAGTGAGTAGAAAAAGAAAAACCCTCTTCAAAATAGTAAAAAGAACAGGACTACAAAACTTTGATATAGTTGAACCCAAGATTACTTTCTCTTAGTTCATAGGATGACAGATTTAGAGCTTGAATAGATATTTGATGTAATCAAATCCAATGCTTTCATTTTACAGATTAAAAAAAAATTGAGTCCCAAAGAAAGTAAATAACTTGTCCAGAATTGCATAGCTACTTAAGGGATAATGGTAGGATTCAAATCTAGGACTTCCTAAACTTAAGTCCACTAATTCCACATCAGTGGTTAGGTACAAATGAAAATTTTAAAGAAAAAAAAAGACAAGAAAAGAGTTGAAAACTTTAGGCAAAATGAAAGAATTTCAAGAGGAAGAACCAAGAAGAATGGAAAAAGGGAGGAAAAAAAATAATGAAATCAAGAAGATAGTGATTGTTGAACTATAGTGTCTCTGATAAAGGACCTAGGAGAAGAAAGAAGGAAGAGAGAAGTAATTAAAATCTATCCAACAGGTTTTTTTAAAGATATACAGTGAATTTTTAGCATGCTATTCTTTAGTCATTTTAAAGCTCCTTCATTGAAAAGTACAATTAAATGAAAAGATATACAAAGTTCAATGAAAAATATTATCAATGATTATAATATTTCATTATCCCTCATTTACTGTGGAATATTTATAAATTATCTAATAATTATTCTTATTTGTTTTGAGCATCTTTTAAAATACCTCATTTTTTTTTCATCTTTTCACTTTTCTTGTATCACTACCTCCCTTCCATTGGACCTACTCCATACTGGGCAAACAAAAATAAATAAAAAATGTGAAGGCCAAATACTTCATTATAAATATATGTGCTAATTACAAAATAGATTCTCACTTTTAGACATTCCCACATTTCAAAAAATGGGTATCTTTTATCTCCATTTTAACTTCACATTTCTGTCAGGGACACAGTTGAATATTTCATCTTCATTCTTTGAGAGTTGTGGTTTATTACCATTGTTCTCAGAGTTCTAACATTGTTTTTCTCTATGATGTTGTTAGAGAAACTGTCCCTTTGTCCTGCATCAGAAAATAAAGATCTTCCCATGTTTCCTTGGAAAATTTGCATTTCCTCATTTCTCAGAGTGCAATAACATTCCTTTACACATAAAGCAATGTATTCAGCCAATCTCCAAATGTAGGATACTCAATTAGTTTCTAATTTTTGTCTACTATGAAAATCACTAATTTCAATATTTTTTATGAGATAGGTTCTTTCCCTTTTTGTTTTTTTTTTTAATTTTATTTCTTTGGAGTACTGGCCTACTCCTAGTATAGCAGAGCTGAGACAACAAATATGCTCACATTAGTAGCATTTGAGGCACAATTCCATTTTTCTTTCCAGAATGGCTGGGTCAATTTATAGTTCAACCCATAGTATACCTGTTTTCCTATAAAATCCCCATTTTTCTCTTTGGCATAATCTTTGGCTATCAAATAGGGTATGAAGTGAAACTTCAATTGCTTTAGTGTCCATTTTCATAATTTTTAATTATTTGTAGCATGCTTTCATATGGTTAATGGTAGCTTGGAAATCTGCCCATTAAAATGGTCACTCCTTTCCTTTGACCAATTATCTAATAAGGAATGGCTCGTAGATTTGTGAATTTTAATTTATTCATTATATATTTGGATCAAGAGATCTTTATCAGAGAAACTTTCTATAATTTTTCTAGTTGCTTTCTCCTTTCTAACTTTACATTAGATTTGTTTGTGCAAAGTCTTTTTTCATAATTTGTTATAATTATATCTTATGTGAGCCTATATTTTAGTCAGAGATTTTTCTCCTAGCCATAGATCTGACAGATAATTTATTCCATAAGCTAATTGGCTTATGGTTTGATCTTTTATATCTGTATTTTGTAACCATTCAAAGATTATCTTGGGATATGATGTGAGATGCTGGCCTACACATAATGTGTATCAAAATGCTCTCTAGTTTTTTGAGCAGTATTTATAAAATGGTGAGTCCATTCCAACAACCAGAGTCAATTGGTTTATGGAACCCTGTGCTACTGTTTCCTTGCTTCTGTATATTATATATATAATCTGTTAAACCAAATGACCACTTTTTTTTAATGAACTCTAAGTCCCTTTAATATTTGCTGCCTTATAGAAAAGTTTAAGAACTGGTATTGAAAGATTCCCTTTCTTCCTATTTTTTCATTATTATCTTAACATTCTTGACCTTTTGTTTCTCCATATAAATTTCATTATCATTTTTTCTAAATCTATAAAATAAAGATTTAGAAGTTTTATTAATACAGCACTCAATAAATTAATTTAGGTAGTATTGCCATTTTTAATCTAATAATATTGGTTCAACCTCCACAAGTACAATTAGTATTTCTCCAGTTTTTTAGATCTATCTTTATTCCTGCAGTTTTCTTTATAGTTGCATTCATATATTTCATAAGCCCTACTAATTGCAAAGTCCCCATTCTCCTAGGCTAGTTTCCTAGGATCATAGCTTCTCAGGACTTTCATAATAGCTTAGCTATAGTATCCAGCCCAGAATTCCTATGACTGGAAGTTCTCCTTCAGAGACTCTTCTTTCTCTGCACCTAGAAAATAGACCAAGGCCCCCAGCCAATTTCTCAGAGCCCTACTGTAACCTGAAGCAAAGGCAAGATGATGCTCATGATTTTCCCGTATTATTAAATAGTGTCATCTTCTCTGGATAAAGAGGTCCTTCATCCCTGGATGAGGTCAGAAATAGAGATGGAGAGATTATTCAACTTAGGTAGTTTTAAAGGTACAGCCAATTCTAGTTAGGGAGCTAGTGAAGAGTATATTATGAACAATGCAGAATGTCCATGATAATATGTGGGTCCTCTTGTTTTCCAAAAGCAGGACCCTAAATATCTTCTATATGAGCATTTTCATCTTAGATGATCTTAGCATGTGCCAAATATTATTATACTTATGTAATAATAAAAATGAATGTTTCTTTCTATATTTATTTATGAATGAGCTTATTGGGTTGAGCATATAATTTTTTACCATATAATTTCATGGAGAGTAGGCATTCTCTACCACTTGATTATTCCTGTAGGGTAGTTAGGCCAAACTATTCTGAATATTTAAAGCTCCCTTCCAAAAGGATATACCAGAATACTAGTGCCTAATCCAACTAAAATAATATCACCCACAATCAAAGGCATATGGAAGGCCATGCCACATATACGAAATTCCTCTTCAATTTGAATCCTGCACTGGATCCCCTACAAGAAAGTGACTCACTTTTTTAGTAAGCACATTTCTTCCATCAAATGACACATATCATTTGATATTGATCAAATGATCATATATTAAGTTTAACTCTCTTGTGACATCTTTCAAAGATTCTTGAATGGTTTTAATATGTAAACTGGAAACATCTTGTTCTAAAGTCATTGTGGTGGTATTTTGCTTTCTTAAATGAAATGCATTATTGTAATCAGCAATCAATAATTAAGTTGGAATCTTGCATTTTGCACATTTTTAGTAAATTGTGTGGTGGTAAAGATGTGATCTATTATGGAATATCACTTATGAAAGTGTACTACTTTACTTATAACTTTATTGAAGTCACTCTTGATGCATGTGTAACTATCAAAAATATATTGTATATGTGGCAAAGTATGAATTTAAGCCAATAATGATTGATGTTTTCTCTTCTAGATTGAAGGCACAAAATGATTAAGGTCTGTTCCTGACTGGTCAGTTGGCAATAGCTTAAAAGGGCAGGAACAAATCACCTCCTCTTTGCTAGAGTTTTGCACTAGTATAAACCACACATATCCTCTTCATTAGGATTTTGGACTAATCTGAGGGCACAAGAAGGCCAGTCCTTGCTTGTTGCTGGAAAAGTTGGCAGAGACAAATTACTTCCTGCCTCTTTGCTAGATTTCTAGACTAGCTTGAGGGTACAACAAAGCAAGGACATTCTCTGGGAGCTTACACCCACACCTCTCACCTCTTTACCAGGCTTCCAGTTCTATTCAACAGTATATGAATAGGAGTGTAAGAAATAGATGGTGAGAGTAATCCATCAGAGAGGATAAGCAAATCATGATCAGCAGTAGGACAAGTAAATAAGAGATTTTAGAATAAAGGAGTGTAAAGTTGAAATGGTTCGCCAAGGTTACAGTGAGGCTAGAGCCACAACATTAGGATTACCCCAAATCACAGCAACAAAGTAGGTCCAACATTGGAGGGTTAAACCAACATAAAACCTCATCTTTAAGCCTTCTAATAACCTTCCTTCATCAAAAGACCTCTTTGTTACTATTTCTGTATTCATCTCTCAATAGATAAATCCTGTGATACTGAGCACCCCTCTCCAGGAAAAGAAAACAACAATCTTTTCAACCTCTGGAAGCCTCCTCATTTCCATTTTCCTCAAGTAAGTTTCACCAGCATCCTACTACAGATCTGTAGAAGGATCATCTTCCTCCATGCCCTCTGGAACACTTGGTGCATAAGTAATAAGCTTGCTGTCATTTTAGATCTCGTCCTTTCTCACCCCTTCCATCTTCTAGCATTCACTGAGAAGAGGCCTCCTCTAGATGACATTACATCCTTGGCTCCCCTTCTGAGTACTAACTGCATTTTCACTCATACCCCCTATTAACAAGTCAGAATACTCTGTGCTCCCCACTGCTACTTCCTGAATCCCCATCTCCATCAGTTAGTAACCTCTAATTCTTTGAAGTTCATTCAAACCAAATTAATCACCCAATCTAGTTTATGGTTGATGTTTTTATGAATTCCCATAATATTCTCCTTTCTCTTTTTGTATTCTTTCTCCTGCGTTTTCCTTGATTCCATTCCTAAGGTGCAACCATCTATTTTTTTCATCGTCTCCTTTTTAAGATCTCCAACCACATTTGACCCATCAGTTGTGGATGTCCAGGAAGCCTCTGTCTTGATTCCTTTATAAATTACAGATTAGACGCTAATCTGAATTATTAGAATGAGTCTCTCAATAATGGCTCCCTACAAGGAAATTACAGCCCAGGTTAACATCAACTCCTACAACTAGATTTCCACTAATGAGACTAGAAAAAACCACAATGATCCCAAATTATTGATAAGCTATATAAAATAATTGAAGGCAGACAAAGGAGGGAAATTAACACTCAACAAAATCAAAAAGAGCTGCTAGGTGGCTGAGTAGATTGAGAGGTAGATCTAGAAATAGAAGGCCCTGGGTTCAAATATGACCTCAGATACTTCCTAGTTGTCTGACCCTGGACAAGTGATTTAACTCCCATTGCCTAACTCTCACAGTTCTTCTGCTCTGGAACAAATATATAGTATTGATCCTAAGACAGAAAGCAAGGGATTAAAAAAATTCAAAAAGGCAAATAAGAGAATTTAAAGCATTAAAGGACAGTATGGAGAAATGTTGGATGAGGTATCTCCCTCAGTCATTGCAAGTAGCCACTATCTCACTGTGAATCAGAATAAAATATACTCACTGTGAATCAGAAGTGCTTCATTTATGGTAACTCTTATTAAGAGATACAGAGTAGTGTAATGAATAGAGTACTGGCCTTGGAGTCAAGATTACCTAAATTTAAGTTTTACCTTTTGGCACAAATTTAATGTATGACATTGGTCAAATCACTAAACTTTTCAGTGACCCATGAAGCTCTCTAAAACTCTAACTTACAGATTCTAGAGTTTTAGGGAGAGGTTTCACATTGGGAGTTGCCCACATAGATGAAATCATAGGTCTGAACTTTATAAAAAAGTAAAATAAAACAGCTCTTAAATCTTTTTCCCAATGTTGAATAATAAGAATTGCTTCTTTTTATTCATAGATCACATCTATTGCTTTCCTATTGGCTATTAAGGGCATCCTTAGTCATATAAAATAGTTCCTTAGCTATGCTAATTTTTCTGAGTTATCTAATTTTGCTGATATCATACTAGAAGCTACAGAGTCAAGAGAGTAGTAGTGAATAACACGACAACAACAACATTCAGAAGTGCCATTCTTCCAAGGATATCATTATTGTGACTTCATCTGTGAAGTTCAAGATGAATATCTGTATTGTTAACTTCCAGAAAAGCGTGCCTTTTCACCATTCCCTTTCTCTTGATAAAGAACATAGCAATATTTAAATGAGAAGCCTGGAAAGTTTTCTTGGGGTTCCATGCTTCCCCACCTCCCCCACCACACCATTCAGACCTTGGTTTTGTGGTGAATAAGAATCATTCATTTTTCCATCCGCTTTACCAAGCAGATTCTTCATTGTTCAGCTGAGCTAAGAGAACAGCTGAAGGCAAAAGAGGCAATACTCAAGAGCATAGTTACTGATAAATAATTACAACAAGGACATTATAATTATTTAATTAAAATCTGCGCATGGGGAGAGATTATGAGTCTTTGGGCTTGCTACCTCATTTAGAAGATACCAGTCATTAACCAATTTAGCTGGAGTCAGCTCCTAAATGTCCACATGCTTGGCTTTATTTGTGAAACCTGTTCAGTCAGCAGCCATGGTTGCATGCACTGGGTACTTCCACTGGTGAACAAAATACAATGCTTCATAATAGCTTTCTGAGGCATTTGGACTTGTGGACCACACTGAGGCATTATTCACCAGGATCTTCAATGTGCCCTTTAAAAAAGTGTTTTCCCATAGATGATGACATGATTCCTTTTAAGAAATGAATAACACACAGGAGTCTTATTATAAAACTATGGGCAATACCTCAGACCATTATTTTAGGTCCATGAAGATAAATAACAACAATAATAATTACAATGGTTCGCATTTTTACAGCACTTTAAAGTTTGCATAGCACTTGTACTATCTTTTTAGAACCTCACAACAACCCCCTGAGATAGGAGTTATTATTATTCCCATTTTTACAGATAAAGAAACTGAGGTTAAATGTATTGCCCAGGGACATACAGCTAGAATTAGATACAAGATTCAGACTGAGGTCTTGATTACTCCAAGTCTAGCACTTTATCAAGTGTGATTTAGCTGCCCTAAAAAGACATAGATGATGAAGAATACACTTTCAGACTTGAATCTGTACTGAGCTTTCATCAATGGTCGATATATTCCTGAAAAACTGACCAGTTTATGACTCTTTTCCAAATCTCTCTTCCCCATACATGCATATTGTGAAAATTGGATTTGGCTCTCCCCTGATAATAACAATGAAAATACTTAACTCTCCCCTGATTGTGAAGATTAAATTGTAACCCATGTCTATTTTTAGATTTTAATCACCATAAGTGTAAATACTCTACTTAAAAGTTAAGTATGAAGATCTGTCCATTTAGATCTATTCACCAAAAGTGCAAATATCCCACTTAATCCTGAAGTGGGAGGTCTGTGATCCACATGTGTGATAGTGGGTAAAGAATCAGAATCGACTAACTGCCTTCTGGGCAGTTCTAGAGCAGAGTGTCAACTGTGATTGATAGATGTGGAATTAGGGGAAATGACACAAGAGAAAATGTCTTTAAAAGTGGAATTTGACTTGGAACTGGAATTTCAGAGATTCTGGGAGCAGAGTTCAACTTGGACTTCCACTTCTTCTGGTGTTCAATTCTTCATGTTTTTGAGTTGAGGCTGGTGTAGAGGGGAAGAAGAATCTGCTGACTAGACTGACACTTGGTGAGTGAAAGGCTGACTCTTAACTGCTGGATTTTATGAAGAGGCTTCCCAGGTCCTTGGCTTGCTGAGGTCAGCTGACACTAATTCTCTCTGCCCAGAGGGGCCAGGGACTAAATTACTTAGTGCTCAGGCTAGATGTCTTACCTTATCTTCTCTCTGATTTCTTACTTCTACATTTTGTAAATAAATTGTAAATAAAATCTCTTTGGAATTAATTAAATTCCTGGCAACAAACTCTTAAATAATCAAGTCTAACCCTTTAAAAATTAACCTTCCCCCCCCCCCCGCCTTTACAGTATCTATAGAGAAGAAACCTATAAAGGAATTCTAGGTCAGCTAGGTGGCCAATGGATATAATGTTGGGCCTGAAGTAAGTAAGACTGATCTTCCCTAGTTCAAATATTGCCCCAGAAATCACTCCAATATCTTTTGCCAAGAAACCCCCAAATGTAGTCTCAAAGAACCAGCCATAACTGAAATGACTGAACTATAATGACAAAAGGGAACTCTTTTTTCCTAGAAATATGAATTTAGACACATCAGATCTGGTAGACCAAAACCAGTATTCAAAGCACTGATCCTAAAGAGAACCATATAGAATTATAACCTAGGTAGTAGTCACAGATACTAGAAAGTGGAGTTCCACAATGCAACAGATCCATCCCAATGTGACTTTGCCTAATATTTTCTCTCATATCACAACTTCTGATATGCCTGTATTCTCCAGTATACTGGAGATGAGTAGATTGTTTTCCAACTAGCACAGATTTTACTGTTTTACTGTTACTTATTGCTTTAGGGAGCTTTTGAGAAAAACAATAAAGCTTATTGGAAAGAATACTAAATTGGGAGTTGGAACACCTAAGTTTGAGGTAAAAGACTCAGAAATTAAATTCTCTTTGAAGAAGAGAGATAATATCATTTGTTCTACCTATATCATGTGGTTATTTTGAAGAAAGTTTCATAAACAATAGAAGAGCATTTGTCAATGTTGGTAAGGCCATTCTTTTTATTTTTATGAGAAGAACTCAGAAATAGTCTTGGACAAATCACTCTATTACTATTTTTCTTTTATTATAGGAACTATTGACTAAGCAAAAAATGAAGGAAAAGGGATTAAGTGCCAAGCCCTTTGCTTGTGTTAGAGCTACAAATATAAAATCAAAATAGTCCTGCCCTGAAAGAGCTTACATTCTTATGAAAAGAGACAGCATTATACATGAGAGTGATGGTAGGAAGAGTCAACCAAGTGAGGCAACTGACCAATAAGAACAATGTGGACCAAACAGTGGTAGTTTCAGTTCCAGAGCTGAATATAGGCTTAGTCTATTCCAAAAAAAAAAAGGCTATAGAAACTCATTAGGCAATAATATATGCATATGAATAAAACAACTGGGTTTTCAAATTATATTGAAGTATTTGGATGCAAAGGGCAGCTAAGTGGCTCATTGGAAAGATAACTGGTCCTGAAGTCAAGAAAACTCATCTCTTTGAATTCAATGCTGATCTCAGATACTAACTAGCAGTATGAGCTTGGGCAAGGCATTTAACCCAGTAGTCCTCTGTTTCTTCATCTGTAAAATGGGCAGGGCATGCA
This sequence comes from Monodelphis domestica, assembly GCF_027887165.1. Taxonomy (NCBI): domain Eukaryota; kingdom Metazoa; phylum Chordata; class Mammalia; order Didelphimorphia; family Didelphidae; genus Monodelphis; species Monodelphis domestica. The sequence continues at coordinate 180,383,521 of NC_077231.1, forward strand.
AATGGTAAACCATTCCAGTATCTTTGCCAAGAAAACCCAAAATGGCATCACAAAAAGTCAGACATGACTGAAATAACAACAAATCAGGATACAAGCCCATCTTCTGTAGACTCACTGAAAAGTCTTTGAATAGCTCCAATACCAGACAGGATGAAAAATACTTCATGTTACTACATGGTTTGGGCTTAATTTGCTAGATCTCTACATTTTAAAAAGTAGTCATCCAGTATGATTCATGAGATTACCTTTGTTAAAAAACCTTCTTACATTTTTATGGGCCCAGGTAATTATAAGAGATAGTGTTTATCTGTGATAATGCTCTGATTCCAGAATAGTCTATTTGTTGAATTTTCAAGGATAGTTTGAGATTTTACTTTATAGTACAGAAATTTGTCATATGTTAGTTTCTGAAGAATAGTGAGCATCTGGTGTATAATTCTTTTTTTTTCCTGTGAGTCAAAGATATGAAGTATTTTTATTCCCAAACACAATGCAATAAAATTATATTTAATAAAGGATCTTTGAAGAAAGAATCAAGTTAGTAGGCATCTAAGTAATTTAATCCTAAAGGATTCATGAGTCCAAGAAACAATCATAGGAACAACAGACAATTTCATTAAAGAAATGACAACAGTGACAACAAACTATCAAAACTTTTAGAATATGGCCATAACAGTCCTTAGAGGGAAATCTTTGTTAACCAAAGAGGGAAGAGAGAATATTAATTAATTGAACATACAACTAAAGAAACCTAAAATTAAAAAATTAAAATTTCAAGTAAACACCAAAAATGGAAATTCTTAGAAGAGGCTAAAAATTAACATTAAAATAAACCCTTTGAACTGATGAATATCCCTGGTAGATTTTAAAAAATAAAGTAGATAAATCATTAGCTAATGTGTTTAAAAAGAGGAAGGAAAGCCAGAATGTCAGTCAAAAAAAGAAAAAGGAAAAACTAAGTATGAATAATGAACAAAGCAAAATTATTAGAAACTATTTTGCTCACTTATATACCAACAAATTGACAACTAAAATTAAATGGATGAATATCTCCAAAAATATGAAATTCTATATTTACAGAAAAAGAAAGAGAATTTTAAATTAATTAAATTCACAGAAAGAAAATGAATAAGCCATTAATGAAACCCCATAGAAATAACAAGTTTGGTAATTCCTTGGATATGTGTTTAAAAAAATAAACTTGGAAAGTGAAAAGATAGATGATGATGCCAGGGTTCCAAACTTCAAAGAATGTAAAATGTCTATACCTTTGAGAGAAATAGTAAAGTTTGGAAGAGGGCTCAGTTTAGGTGGGAAAATATATATTTCCTTTTGCACATGGTGAAATAGAGATTTCTCTGGGACATTCAATTTGAAATGTCCAAAAGGCAGTTGGTGATGTAGCATTAAAATTTAAGGGAGTGACTACAGTTGTGCATATAGATCAGAGAGAGGGAATCATTTAACCTACTGGTTGTTGATGAGGTCACTAAGTTATAATGGAAAGAGAAAAGGGTCAAGTACGAAGCCTTAGGGAATTCTCAGAGTTGGAGGGCAAGATTTAGAAGATGAGACAGCAAAAAACTTTGAAGTTTTGAAGAGAACCAGGAGAAAGTAGTGACATAAAATCCCAGGTAGGAGAAAATATCTAGAGGGTAGTAAATAATGTCAAGTTTAGTAGAGAAGTCAAGCAGAATAAGGATTTAGAGAAAAAATCTTTTGATATGTTCATCCTTGGCTTTCTTCCTGAAAGATTTTTATTCAATATGTTTTTCTTAGAAGAGATAAAATATATTACTAATTTGTTTAATATTTGACTTCTGGGTTCATGTTTAAAGCCTTTAATCTCCATCTTTCTTTGTTACATACTAAGAATTTGACCCTTGGTGATGTCAAATTATATTCATTCATATATATATGGCATGTATATGTATATGTCAACCAATAGACATTTTTACATAATTAAATAAGTATTCTACAAATGGAACATTTTAATGTTTTTTTAGAATCCATAAAACTATATGTCTTCCATATTCATCAGGTGGTTAATGAAATTTTTCAGCTTGAGTTCTTTAATTTGGAATCCATTGTTAATTCTCTTTAGGAGTATAATAGTTAAAATTAAATTATAAAGCTTTAGTAGCTTTATTATATCAAAGTAGTGATAGTAAAGAAAGGGAAATGTAGGAAAAAGTTGATTAACTTACTACCCTATTTGCTATTTGATGGATTGAAGCTCACTACCAGCAAGGGTTCCTTCAGGTTCCAAGCTCCAGCTAGAAGAGAGCAAACAGACTCCTGGTCCTGCCTTATAAGCAATTTTCTACTTCCACTAAATCTCTCACATCACATCTCAGGAACCAATCATAGTTCCTTAATTTTCCTGGCACCACCTGAGGGGGATAGTGCCTATGGGATCAGTTTCCTGTCTCATTGATTTCAACTTCCTTTCTCTTAGGGTTTGTCTATACCTGCACATCTCAATGGAAAACTACCTCCAGGTCACAGATTGATGATATCAAACAAAGCAACATAAAGGGGAGAGAAATTCCCTTCCCACAACAGAGATGATAATGGACCTAAAGTGAGGCAAAGCCATAACATGCTTAGTTCCCCTGATAGATGATAAGTTTATAATAATTTTCTTATCATTATATTGTGGTATAAAGTCCTCTTTGGATGTTTGCAGCATGTCATGGAGGTGACCCAGAGTTCTCAAAGGTTCAAATAAAAAGTAATATTCTTAGAATGTCTTATCAAGCTAGGAGTGCTGAAAATATGGATCTGGAAAACAACTGAATATTTATTATTTGAGGAGCAGTCTGTAACAGTCTATGGAAGATCACCATCCAATATGTCAATGCTGAATATTTTCAGCCATAACCCCTCTTAAATAATATCCCACTAAATTATAGAGAGGTTCAAACTGCATCAATGGACACTCCTCCCTTCCCCCAACCCTCTGCCAAAATCCCAGTTACTTAAAATTTCGAATTATCACTGAAAAAAACTGTCTAGAAGGGTGACTTCCTCACAATGTAGCTCAACGTATAAGAAAGTCTCTTCAAGAAACATTGGCAATCAGTCTTGTGTTCTCCAGCCTCCTAAGCATGGGAGTCTCTAGAATAAGATTCCTTAGTGTCTGATCAGCTGTACATGTGAAAGTTCTAATTTGTTATCAAAAACTATCCAGTTATGTTGATTTATCTATGTTAAGAAATAAAATAAAAATTACTATACTTTCAAAAATTTTCTTCTTAACATGAACATGATAAGTGAGAGGTACAGAATGAAACCTATATTTTCATGTATAAGCAATTGTGAATGTTTTGTTTTACTGTGTGTATACATATGGATATTTATATGTACACATACCTATATTTATTATAAGTGAGAGTTTTCAGAGGGAAAGAGGGAATGTTTTGGGGGGAAAAGTGAAGAGAGGGATAGCAAAGAAAGAAAAAGAACAAAGGTCAAGCATGAGGAAGATCAGAAGTGATAGGTAAGTAGGGAAATTTGATTATGCTATGTCTAATAACACTAAGAAATGTAAATAATAGAAGGTAGCTTTTTCACATGAAATCCTCTTCTTCTGTTCTTTGTATATGGTATGAATTTATTAATATGTCAAAATTCATAATAAAAGGATTTTTAAAATTATTTTGTTCCGCCTACATGCAGGATCGTGACTACAACTGCCAGTGGTGACCTTCACCTGTTGCGTGGCCACTGCCTCATCACCACAGGTCTTGAAAAGGGTAGGCAGGGTTGGAATAGATGAGTGTGCACAAAGACACTTGTGCGTGAAGGAGATTTAAGTGGAAAAGTCGATGCACAGAGACAGTCCCACTCTCTCGGCTTTGGAAGCCTGGGTCCAGTGGCACGAAAAGTCGTTACAACTGGAGACTTCCTCAGCTGCATTGGATGGCCGTGTTTTCCTTTGTGCTTCAACACGCCCTAAGCACTCCACGGTGCCTTGCTGCATCGCCATCTCAGCCGTTGAACCTTCTTATTGGTTTCTTCCGTCTGTTCAGCTGAAGCAGTCTTCCCATGCTGGGTGAGCAAAGCTCTGGTTCACCAGGGGTCGATGACCCGATGGCTACCCTCACAAGATTTAGCCGGCCTGTCGAAGCCGTTGCCCTGGGTGTGGCCGCTGCCACATGCTAGTAGCTATTGGGAGCCACAAGTGAGAACTGGGTGTCAGGTGGGGGTCAGAGGCTGGAGAGCTGCCCTAGGAGGGCACAACAAGCCCTCCATACCAGAGATACTACTCCTCCCTGAACACTCCATACACACTTTGTTCCAGAAATCACTTAGCATGTATATTTCAACCTTACAACTTTTCTTGGTCCTACAGGCCTAGAAATAATATCACATCCTAGATATCTTGAACTCTGGACAAGAAACTGTTTAAATTTAAAAATCAAATAAATATAGCATTACAATTAATGAAAGAAAAAGATCTCTAATTCTTAGAACTATTGTCTTAGGTCACTGATAGTTAGTGGCCATCACCTTTAGGAAAATAAGTCAGGGATGAAGTAGTAACAAGTTTTGGCTATGTGCAAGCTGAAGAAGCTACAGATAAAGTATGCACACATATGGGTAAGAGACATCTGTGTTTTTATTCCATCTGTCACATTTTAATAACCTTTGCATAATTATTCTCAATAACTATCAGTTTCATAAACAGTTTCTAGTATAATGAAAAGAATAAAAAGAATTACACTAATTCAGTTCTGTAAACATTTATTAATTGCGCCTTCTATATCTAATCAGTTGCCAAGTCTTGCCATTCTTCATATCTCCCTCCAGTGTTCTCCCTTTCTCCCTTTTCATACAACTAAGAACTCCAATTTTTTATTGCCCAGACTATTGCAGAACTCTCCTGATTAATCTCTCCTCACTTTGGTCCACCTTCCACTTTGCTGGGTGATTTTCCAAAAGCTCATAGATGAGTATGTCACTTTGCTACTCATTAAACTCTAGGGTATCTCTCTATTACCCCTAGGACCAAATATCCTTGGGGACCTTGAATATGGGACCTTGCTCTAACTCTCCATTCTAGTACTATTATGTCTATATTCAAAGGTCCAGCCAAACTGGACTTCCTCTACTATGGTCCGGCTCTTCATCCTGAAGAAAAAGAGAGAAAGTAAGAAAGAAATAAGAATGAATAAATCAGTCAGTTGGTTTTATCACTCACCCAAGATCTCTCTAGGTAAGGCTTCTCATGCCAACCTTAGGCTCCACCTTCAAGAGAGCCTCCTTTCAAGAAATGTTTCCAGAGAATTCTCCTCCTTCAGAGCCAGCCTTCTCTCCTGGTCCTCCCACAGAGCAACCTCCTCAGTCCTCCTTCAGAGCCACCTCACTCAGAGCAAAACCTCCCCCTCTCTGCTCAGACCCCACTATCTTTAAGGAAACCATCTAAGTCCCCTCCCCTCAGTCCTCACATCTACCAATCACTGTCGATGTCTCCCCTGTGCCAATGGTGGCTCTAGCTTAACCCAGGACTGCCCAGAGGTCTGTTTCCTTTGCACATGTCTGTTGTAGGTCATATTCTCAAATAATTAAATCTTGATCTATGCTGCAGCCCTTCCTAAATCCTGTTAGACTGAGTAGGGTGGAGATTGTAAGTTCCAGGTTCTGTCATTCCAAGTATCTCTATTGTATCAATTCTAAAATCAATCATGACTCAAAGAACTTCCTGTTCTATGCTTAAGCATAGGTCAAAGTCCTTTCCATTGTTTAGCAAAAGGTTTCTGTCCTAAAGTAGTCTTAAGTAGGGAGGAGAAGGACCCTCCCATGCCAAGGGCTTTCACATTCCAATAGAGTTCTTACCATTAGTAGGAAATTTTTCAAGTATGAAATTTCCCTATGGGGAAATTTCCAACATTCATAAGTCTAAGAAATTTTAAGGTTTACAATTGGCACTAAGTAGGGAGAACATCCACACTCAGCTATAGAACTTTATCTTTATATTTTATATACAACAAACTGGAGGGAAATCTTTATAGCAAATCTCTCTGATAAGGGCTTCATTTCCAAAATAAAAAAAGAATTAAGACAAATCTATAAGAATATAAAGCATTTCTCAATTGACAAATTGTTAAAGGATATGAACAGGTAATTCTTAGCTGAAGAAATTAAAATTATCTTAAGGCATATGAAAAAATGCTCCAAATCATTATTGAATAGAAGAATACAAATTAAAACAGAGGTATCACCTCATACCCATCAGACTTGCTAACATGACAAAGGATAATGATAAATATTGGAAGGGATGTGGAAAAATTGGGACACTAATACATTGTTGGTGGAGCTACAAAGTAATACAAACATTCTGGAAAACAATCTTAAACCATGCTCAAAAGGCCCTCAAAGTGTGCATACCCTTTGACCCAGTAGTGCTATTACTTTGTCTGTATTCCAAGGAGATTAAAAAGAGGGGGGAAAGTACCTAACTGCAGAAACAAAAAATTCATCAGCTCTTTTTTGTGGTGGCAAAGAACTGAAAATTGAAAAAATATCCATTAACTATGAAATGACTTAACAAATTATGCTATATGCTTGTAATGAAATACTATTTTGAAGAAATGACAAATAAGATGATCACACACACAACCTGGAAAGACTTATATTAAGTGATACAAATCAGGACAATATTGTACACAGTTAACAATCATGTATGTTGATCAACTATGAATGCCAACTATTATTGACAAGGCAAGAATCCAGGACAATTTCAGGACAACTCTGCTAAAGGTCCATGACAAAAAAAAAGAGTATATCCACCACCAAAATAGAAGCAAAGTCTAAATGAAAATTGAAATATATCATTCTTTATTTCCTCTATGATTTTTTCTATATTGTAAATAACATCTTCTCTCACATGATATACATGGAAATATGAATTATATGGTCATATGTGTATAATTTGTAACATACTATCTGCCTTCTTTGGGTTAAGAGTGGCATGGAGAGAGAGAACATGGAATGTCAAATATCAGAAAATGAATATTTAAAAAGGGTATTAATGTCTGAAAAAACATAATTTTATTATAATTTTTTAAAAGATACCATGTGCCAAATTATTTGTCTGTACACCTCTTTAACTCCTCTATTTTTTTTCTCCTGAATTTATCTTTATTGATTCAAAAAAATGTATTAAATTCCTTCTGGATGTCAGGTTCTGTGCTAGATAGGAGGGATACAATACAAAGATAAAATCTTCTTTCAAAGAACTTATAATCTATTTGGGGCCTGGATTGGAGGGTATTATGATGAACTACTTTATTACCAATTAAGACATTACAAGATATATATACAAAGTAATTTGGGGGAGTAGAGAGAGCACATAATGAGAGGATCTAGAAAAGTAATATACTTCTAAAATATTGCTATTATAATTAGTTTGGCTAGGATAATGCAGCTCTTCCATGATCCTTAATTTTCAAAAGTTCAAGTAGAACCTCTGATTCATCCTGAATATGTGATGAATAAATTTAGTTAATGTTTATAAATAAACTAGTGAATAGGCTAGTGAGAGAATTAATATTTATTCTCAATGGGTTTTTATATCATTTACCCTGGTAAAAGGTATGATAAGCACTGTGAAAATATTCAGCCAAATTCTAACAATTGAATATAGTCTTCTTGGTAATTAGGTTTGGCATTTTCTATGTTTGGGGAGTGAATAGGGAACTATTCCAAGCACTGGCACAGAAATGTATCCAACAGTACCTTATATCCCTCTCCCAAAGTAGCTAATTTGAATGAAAAGAGTAATTTACTCATGGAATGAGATTTAGCTCATAACTGAGCCTGACCATTAATTTATTCTCGTAATCATGGAGGATCATGGAGCATATATAAATAGAACAATACCTGGTGAAGGTTTAGATGGCCACAGATATTTCAGGGAACTGTAGCTCTTTCCATTTTAGGCAGGAATGAAACTAACATGAGATCAGTCTTTGGTTAGGGGGTCAGAGGTGTCTATCACATTTGCAGATCCCTTTAAGATGATGGTGGATGACTTCTTTCCAAATGGGAAGCTTGATTGACCACCTCTTAATTAGTAGGAATCAATTAAAAATGTCTTGGCATGGTCAAGGAAGGGGTTGAATAATGAGTTTCTGAAAACCTATTTATTAGGCTACCTGACCTAGCACAGGTTGTCCCTGGTTTTGAAAGAGCCATGGAGAACTGTATCACTTTATCAGTTATGATACTGGCCCAACCAATAAACCTGATATAATAAATTAACTTGTATTCTTCACCCAAAATTAGTCTCCTATGATAATTTTAAATTTAAATTTTAATTAATTTAAATTTAAAATTAAAGTTTTGTATAAACCAAACCAATACAATTTTTGAAGAGAGTTCTCAGATGAAGAATTAAAACCATCTATAATCATATAAAAATGTTTCAAATGACTATTGACTGGGGAACTGCAAATTAAAAGTATTCTGAGATACCACTTCACATCTATATGATTGGCCAGTATGACAAAAAAGTAAAATAATAAATACTGGAAGAGTTGTAGTGAAATTGGAACACTAATACATCAATGGTGAAACTGTGAAATGATGAAATTTCTATAAAACAACATTAAATCATGAACAAAGGGTGATAAAATTTTATATATTCTTTGGCCCAGCAACATCACTATAGGATCTGTTTCCCAGAGATCAGCTATAAGGGAAAAAAACATACTTGTAAAAAATATTTTAACTGTTGTTTTTATAATGGCAAAAGAATGGAAATGGAGGGGGTGCTCATCAATTGGGAAATGGCTGATCAGATTGTGGTGTATCATTGTAATGGAATACTATTGAGTCATAAGAAATGACTAACAATTAATTAAGAAAATCTTGGAAAGACTTATATGAACTGTTGCAAAGTGAAGTGAGCAGAACCAGGAGAACAGTGTATACAGTAACAGAAATATTTTACAATGATAAATTGGGAAGGACTGAACTATTATCAGCAAAACAAGGTTTCAAGATAACCCCAAGGGACTCATGATAAAAAGTGCTATCCACAGCCAAAGGAGAAAATCTCTAGAATCTGATTACAGATCAAAGCATACCATCTTTCACTTCATTTCTTTCATGTTTTTTTGTTATTATTTTTGTGTGGTATGTGTCTTCTGCACAGCATGGGGATTATGGAAATATGCATTTCATGAAAGCACTGATACAACCTATCAGACTATTTCTTGCCTTGGGGAGAGGGGAGGAAAGGAGAGAATCTGAATCATAAAGTCAGAAAAATTTGTCAAAAATTGTTTCTATAGGTAATGAAATAATAATAATAATAAAAAGAATTTCTGGTGGAGTAACTTCTGAGGAATGGCACATGCTCCATTCTTGTAACTGGCTTCCTACTGAACTACATAAAAGTTGTTGAGATTGACTTCATGCTTAAGTAAGGAGATCTCAAACCCCAAAGTCCTTTCCACTTCTGAAACCAGGGATTTGCAGTCCCCACACAAGGGAACATTTGCCCAGGGCATCATTCCCCAATTTATTCTTAGTAAGCACTTGGATGAGATTATTCAAATTACTCTAGGCTGTCAGACAAGCCCCAAATTGAAGCTGTGTCCTTAGCTGTTTTTAAGGAATATTTTCCCTCCAGCTGCTACCAATCTTCTAAATCAGCTTGCAGGAAAAAGGGGTGAATAAGATAATAGCTGATCATTACCTATTCATAAGTGACTTTACATTTGATTCTTATCTCCCCCTGAAAAGGTAGGTAGTCACTTATTGTTACTTCTATTTTAATATTGAGAAAAAAGGGAGGTTAAGAGAAGTTACTAGCCCAAGGAAACAGCTAATAAGTGTCAGAAACAAGGCTAAAACCCAAGCCTATTGTATCCATATCCAGAGTTCTTTCCCTTCCATCAAATTGCTGGTAGATGACAGGGTAGGTCACTCATCTAATTCTTTGTATAGATCAGGTTGGGTGCAGTAGAATGCAATTTCAATTCTAGCATTCTAGATTTCTAGAATAGAATGCAAGTATTTAATAACATTCACTGGGCATCTACTTTGTACATGTCCTTGCACATGGTTTACACTCCAGTAAATGTTAAACCGTGATGAATTGCATCACCTAGGATAAACTGGATAAAGTATTTGAAGGTCATTTAATTGGTCTTTCTTGAAATTGTCATTGGCTGCAGTGGATATTACTTAGAACTTCATTCTCATCCATTTACATTGACCTCTGTGGTCATTTGAAAATGTTTTCGGAACTGATTAGTCCTAAATCCTGGCTAAGAAAATGGTCTTTAAATTAACTGAAGACAGAACTTGAAGATTCAAATAAAGCCTTTGGGGGAGGGGATATATGGAAGAAAAGGAAACTATACTTTATTTCTATTTATGAAACTTACATTTCTTTCTGAGAACTCTTTCTAATAGGGCAAATATAGTGTCATAAGACACTCAAATCTCTCCTAGAAACTGTTTCCGATTTAATTGGAAATGCTAAAATAATTCCCTGAGAAGCATGCATTTAATTTATTGTGTTTTTGAGTAAACAAAAATCCAATTAAAGTAGGTCCTGACATATTCTGGGGTCTTAAAGACTATTAGATATAAAATCCTAAAAGGTCCACTACAAAACCTTCAAGCTCTACAAACCTTTCTGAAATAGCACTGCTTCAGAGTTCAAGAAAATTGGGCTCAGGACACTGAGCAAGAGATTAGCTAAACCAGAGAGAAACAGCCTATGTCCTCTTAAGCAACCTTTAAACATCAATCAGCTGAAACAGCTGCCAGCATATAGACAAGGAGAACTCAGTGGGCTTCCTTGCAAAAGAAATGATATCAAAGACTTTACGATGTTTCTGAAATACCATCAAGAAGTACAGATTCCCAAACTGCCACAGGCAAATTCTTTTCATCAATTCTACGTCAAGGGACATAATGTTGCATCACTCTCTATGTGAGTTTCCTATACAGCTTTTATAGACCTTTCGATACAGCATGCTTTGACTTAGACATTTGTCTCAATGGCATGTCATGGGATAGTTTTCAGTTTTTTTTTTCCTTTATCAAATAATTATCATAGCATTCTTATGGATGCGTTCAATTTTCATTTGAATTCAAATGATTTTATAAATAACTTTGATCAAAGTTAACTTTATTATTGGGAGATTGATTATCTATTTTGCTAATCATCCTCCCCTACTGCCACATTTTGTTCTTTTCACTTTAAATAACCCTGCTGATCCAGTTTGACAAAGTTAAGATGAAACATGCAAGGCACCCCACTGAGTTCTCCTTGTCTATATGCTTATCTACTGACCATCTTCTTTAATATTCTTTTTCTAGTTTTTGGTTCAGGAATTCTCTATTGATCCTATGCAATTGATTCTTCTAATTAATGTACCACTTTTGTTGGCTTTCCTCTTGACCAAATTGAATTCTGTTCTGCCACACTATAGTATATTAATACCACCCTTTAGAAAGTCAGTTTTCTCCTCATGTGAAAATTTAATTTGCATATTTGGGATTCTCATTCTTCTTTGCCTTTCTGTAATTTGACACTTTATACTTTTTTTTTAATTAAGCAAACTTATATTGAAGCATTAAGTCTTGTGGTATAGATTTTGAAAATACATTTTAACTGATTAAAGTGATACTTCCACTCTTCAGATTATACTAGATTAATTTAGATTAATATCCATTTGACAGCTTTTACTTTTCTATCAGAGGCTTATGTTTTCATATTTATATTAATCTGTGCATTTTTCAACTAGTTAGAAAGGGATATTCAAAAAAATTTTTTAACTCAGATCTCAAGCCAACAAATGTCATTACCAAATCTCTTGGTATACTGTTCAAGAACAAAATCCACTTGAATTATTGGTCCTCAAAAATATCAAGCACCAAAAAGTATCAGGTGCCTCTTTACTTACAGATTACAGAATCAAATTAACCTCATTGATAGAATGCTTCTTCAATGAATCCTTTAGTTAACTACATGCTTAAAGTAAAAGTAAAAACAGTGTTCCAACCACTTGATTACTAACTAAACAGACTTTAAAATTTAGAAAATTTAGAACCCTTTTAAAGTGTTTAATTTGTAAATATGGAAGGAACAAAACACTATTGCCTATCCCTTACTGCTCTTCTGCTGTGGAACCAATACACAGGTTCTAATATGGAAGGTGAGGGTACAAAAAATAATAATTATATATATATATATATATATATATATATATATATATTGCATCAATCCAGAAAAAGTCAAAAACAATGTTGCAAGGACAAAGGGAAATATTAAATATAAATTAACTTTGATGGTCTCACAACTGTTAAAATTCCAGTTATTTGGGACTTCCGGGTAAACATGGCTGCAATCTAGACGCGACACACTTCCTCGCCCTGGCACCGAACGAAATAGACTACATCAAAGGAGCATAAAAATCAACTTTGGAGGAACAGGACTCCCCAGTACCCCACAGAGGCGAAGGTACGTGGGGTTTGAACATTTCCACACTATAATAAGAAGGAGGGAAAGCTTGCACAGACACGTGAACTGAGATGCCCTCCCCCCACCTCCCCCACCAAACCTGAGTGAGTTACCAGAGTGCTCACTGGGACACCGAGTGAGTGGGGAACATCTCTGTCTGGGGGAGCACTCCAGGGTCCTTGGGATCTGGGGACTGCCAGGAAACAAAGTCTCAGGGCAGTTTCATGGGAGAATCCTGCACTGAGAACAGGGGGCCCACAGAGCTGTACTCAGGGCGGTTGCGCTGAGCACCTGGGTGGAGCTAAACACCAGGGGTGGACCATACGCTGATTATCTGGGCAGAGCTGAACACCTGGGCGGTTGGGCTGTGATCAGGGGCCCCAAGCTCTAAGAAACCTCGGAGGCTGGGAAGAACTAGTCTGAAGCAACCTAAATTCACAGAAAAGCCACTCATATCACCCAGACCCCAGACCAAAAAGGAAAGGGGAATAAAACCACCAAAGGGATGGATCACATGGCCCAAAATCAAGCCTCCAGGAAGAAAGGGAAAAAGGTGACTATTGAAAACTTTTATGGTGGGAGTATCCAAGGAAAAGAAGAGAATGAGGAGGAAATAAAAAAAAAATCAGAACATGCCTCCCAAAATGGAAACTATCAACAAGCTCTGGAAGACTTCAAACTGGAGCTTACCCAAAAGATGGAAACCTTCTGGAAAGAAAAATGGGAGAAAGAGATCAGCAGTCTGATAGATAAGACTACACAATTGGAGAAAGAGCTGGAAGCATCCAATAGAAGGGCAGACAAAGCTGAAAAGCAAAACCTGTCCCTAACGACCACAATTAAGCAACTCGAAGAAAGTGAGATCATAAAACAGCAAGAATCAATAAAGCAAAGCCAAAAAAATTAATGAATTAGAAGAAAACATAAAATATCTCACTGAAAAGGTCACAGACTTGGAAAACAGAGGAAGAAGAGACAACCTCCGAATCATTGGTGTCCCCGAAAAACCAGAGATAAACAATAACCTCGATGATATTCTACAGGAGATTATAGAAGAAAATTGCCTACATGTTCTGGAGCAAGGGGGCAAAATAGAAATAGAAAGGGTTCATAGAACACCCTCTATACTAAATCCCCAAAAGACAATGCCTAGGAATGTAATTGCCAAATTCAAGAGCTTCCAAGAAAAGGAGAAAATCCTACAAGAAGCCAAGAAGAGGAGCTTCAAATATAGGGGGGCTCCCATAAGGATCACACATGACTTAGTGGCTAACACACTAAGAGACTGCAAAGCATGGAACACAATATTTAGAAAGGCAAGAGAGCTGGGTCTCCAACCAAGAATCAACTACCCAGCAAAACTGACTATATACTTCCAGGGGAAAGTATGGGCATTCAACAAAATAGAAGATTTCCAAGAATTTGCTAAGAAAAGACCAGGACTTAGTGGAAAATTTGATATCCAAGCACAGAAAGCAAGAGAAACATGAAAAGGTAAATATGAAAGAAAGGGAAAAGGAGATAAATCTTATCTTTTTCTTTAAGTCAAACTCTCTTCTATAAGGACTACATTTACATCAAATTATATATATATTAATATGTGGGGAAAATGTTTTGTGTAACTCTCAAAAAGTGTATGCATCATAAGAGTAGTTAGAAGAAACATGCATAGGGAAAGATTGGGGCATCAAGAAGATTTGGTGAAAGTGGGGGCAAAGAAAGGAAAAGGGAGGGGGGAATCGTCGATAATACTAAGATTTACTTCAAGAAATAGGGGGGCACTTAATAAAATCATCTTTCCCATATAAAGATACACATGGGAAGGGGAGGGGAAGAACTCTTATATGAGAAGGAGAGGAAGAGAGCGTGAAGCGGAATTACTTAAACCTTACTCTCAGTGAAATCAAATCTGAGAGGGAAGAACATCTAGATCCAGTGGGATCCTGAATTCTAGCTTATCCAACCAGGCAAGAAAAAAAGGAAAATTAAGGAGGGAGAGGACGGAGGGAGTATAAAAAGGGAGTGAAGGAGAGAGGGGAGGGGAAGGGAACATAAAAATGGAGGGGCTAAAAAGGGAAGCATATCAAGGGAGGGGACTAGAGGGACTGACCTAAAGTAAATCACTGGTTCAAAAGGATATAGCTAAAGAAGAAAGGTCAGAACTAGGGGAAGATATCAAAATGCCAGTGAATCCACAAGTGACAATCATAACTTTGAACGTGAATGGGATGAACTCACCCATAAAACGTAGACAAATAGCAGATTGGATTAGAACCCAAAACCCTACCATTTGTTGTCTTCAAGAAAAACATATGAGGCGGGTTGACATTCACAAGGTTAGAATTAAAGGTTGGGCCTCAACTGATAGAAAGAAGGCAGGAGTTGCAATCATGATATCTGACAAAGCCAAAGCAAAAATAGACCTGATCAAAAGGGATAGGGAAGGTAAATATATTCTGTTAAAAGGGAGTATAATGAGACAATGAGGAAATATCACTAATCAACATGTATGCACCAAATGGAATAGCATCCAAATGTTTAATGGAGAAACTAGGATCATTGAAGGACGAAATAGACAGTAAAACCATATTAGTGGGAGACTTGAACCAACCACTATCAAATTTAGAAAAATCAAACCAAAAAATAAACAAGAAAGAGGTAAAAGAAGTGAATGAAATCTTAGAAAAATTAGAGTTAATAGACATATGGAGAAAAATAAATAGGGACAAAAAGGAATACACCTTCTTTTCAGCACCACATGGCACATTCACAAAAATAGATCATACACTAGGTCACAGAAACATGGCACTCAAATGCAGAAAAGCAGAAATAATAAATGCAGAATTTTCAGATCACAAGGCAATAGAAATATTGATCGGTCAGGGTACATGGAGAGCCAAATCAAAAATTAATTGGAAATTAAATAATATGATACTCCAAAATTGGTTAGTTAGAGAAGAAATCATAGAAAAAATTAATAATTTCATTGAGGAAAATGACAAAGGCAGGACATCCTTTCAAACCTTTTGGGATGCAGCCAAGACAGTACTTAGAGGAAAATTCATATCCCTGAGTGCATATATTAACAAATTAGGGAGGACAGAGATCAAGGAATTAGAAATGCAAATCAAAAAACTTCAGAACAAACAAATTAAAACCCCCCAGAAGAAAACCAAACTAGAGATCCTAAAAATTAAGGGAGAAATTAATAAAATTGAAAGTGATAGAACTATTGATTTAATAAATAAGACAAGAAGCTGGTACTTTGAAAAAAGAAACAAAATAGACAAAGTACTGGTCAATCTAATTAAAAAAAAGGAAGGAAGAAAAGCAAATTCACAGCATTAAAGATGAAAAGGGGGACAGCACCTCCAATGAAGATGAAATTAAGGCAATCATTAGAAATTACTTTGCCCAATATTATGGCAATAAATACAACAATTTAGGAGAAATGGATGAATATATACAAAAATACAAACTGCCTACACTAACAGAAGAGGAAATAGAATTCTTAAATAATCCCATATCAGAAATTGAAATCCAACAAGCCATCAAAGAACTTCCTAAGAAAAAATTCCCAGGGCCTGATGGATTCACCTGTGAATTCTATCAAACATTCAGAGAACAGTTAATCCCAATACTATACAAACTATTTGACATAATAAGCAAAGAGGGAGTTCTACCAAACTCCTTTTACGACACAAACATGGTACTGATTCCAAAACCAGGCAGGTCAAAAACAGAGAAAGAAAACTATAGGCCAATCTCCCTAATGAATATAGATGCAAAAATCTTAAATAGGATACTAGCAAAAAGACTCCAGCAAGTGATCAGAAGGATCATTCACCATGATCAAGTAGGATTCATACCAGGGATGCAGGGCTGGTTCAACATTAGGAAAACCATCCACATAATTGACCACATCAACAAGCAAACTAGCAAGAACCACATGATTATCTCAATAGATGCAGAAAAAGCCTTTGATAAAATACAACACCCATTCCTATTAAAAACACTAGAAAGCATAGGAATAGAAGGGTCATTCCTAAAAATAATAAACAGTATATATCTAAAACCAACAGCTAATATCATCTGCAATGGGGATAAACTAGATGCATTCCCAATAAGATCAGGAGTGAAACAAGGATGCCCATTATCACCTCTACTATTTGACATTGTACTAGAAACACTAGCAGTAGCAATTAGAGAAGATAAAGGAATTGAAGGCATCAAAATAGGCAAGGAGGAGACCAAGTTATCACTCTTTGTGGATGACATGATGGTCTACTTAAAGAATCCTAGAGATTCAACCAAAAAGCTAATTGAAATAATCAACAGCTTTAGCAAAGTTGCAGGATACAAAATAAGCCCACATAAATCATCAGCTTTTCTATATATCTCCAACACAGCTCAGCAGCAAGAACTAGAAAGAGAAATCCCATTCAAAATTACCTTAGACAAAATAAAATACCTAGGAATCTATCTCCTGAGACAAACATAGGAACTATATGAACACAACTACAAAACACTCTCTATACAACTAAAACTAGACTTGAACAATTGGAAAAACATTAACTGCTCATGGGTAGGATGAGCCAATATAATAAAAATGACCATCCTACCAAAACTCATCTATCTATTTAGTGCCATACCCATGGAACTTCCAAATTTTTTTTTACTGATTTAGAAAAAAATATAACAAAGTTCATTTGGAAAAACAGAGGATCAAGGATATCCAGAGAAATAATGAAAAAAATACAAAGGAAGGGGGCCTTGTAGTCCCAGATCTCAGAGTATATTATAAAGCAGTGGTCATCAAAACAATCTGGTACTGGCTAAGAGACAGAAAGGAGGATCAGTGGAATAGACTCGGGGTAAGTGACCTCAGCAAGACAGTATATGACAAACCCAAAGATCCCAGCTTTTGGGACAAAAATCCACTATTTCATAAAAACTGCTGGGAAAATTGGAGGACAGTGTGGGAATGATTAGGTTTAGATCAACACCTCACACCCTACACCAAGATAAATTCAAAATGGGTGAATGACTTGAACATAAAGAAGGAAACTATAAGAAAATTAGGCAAACACAGAATAGTATACATGTCAGACCTTTGGGAAGGGAAAGACTTTAAAACCAAGCAAGACTTAGAAAGAGTTACAAAATGCAAAATAAATAATCTGGAATAGATCAAATTAAAAAGTTTTTGTACCAACAAAACCAATGTAACTAAAATCAGAAGGGAAGCAACAAATTGAGAAACAATCTTCATAAAAACCTCTGACAAAGGTTTAATTACTCAAATTTACAAAGAGCTAAATCAATTGTACAAAAAACCAAGTCATTCTCCAATTGATAAATGGGCAAGGGACATGGATAGGCAGTTTTCAGATAAAGAAATCAAAACTATTAATAAGCACATGAAAAACTGCTCTACATCTCTTATAATCAGAGAGATGCAAATCAAAACAACTCTGAGGTATCACCTTACACTTAGCAGATTGGCTAACATGACAGCTATGGAAAGTAATGAATGCTGGAGGGGATATGGCAAAGTAGGGACACTAATTCATTGCTGGTGGAGTTGTGAATGGATCCAACCATTCTGGAGGGCAATTTGGAACTATGCCCAAAGGGTGATAAAAGACTGTCTGCCCTTTGATCCAGCTATAGCACTGTTGGGTTTGTACCCCAAAGAGATAATAAGAAAAAAGACTTGTACAAGAATATTCATAGCTGAGCTCTTTGTGGTAGCCAAAAATTGGAAAACGAGGCAATGCCCATCAATTGGGGAATGGCTGAACAAATTGTGGTATATGTTGGTGATGGAATACTATTGTGCTCAAAGGAATAATAAGTAGAGGAATTCCATGGAGACTGGAACAACCTTCAAGAAGTGATGCAGAGCTAAAGGAGCAGAACCAGGAAATCATTAAAAAAAAAAGACTGATACACTGTGGTATAATCGAAGGTAATGGACTTCTCCATTAGTGTCAATGCAATGTCCCTGAACAATCTGCAGGGATCTAAAAAATACTATCCACAAGCAGAGGATAAACTGTGGGAGTAAAAACGAGGAAAAGCAACTGCCTGACTACAGGGGTGGAGGTGATAGGACTGAGGACAGACTCTAAATGAACACTCTAATGCAAATACCAACAACATGGAAATGGGTTGGAAACAGGAACACTTGATAACCAGTAGAATCGTGCGTCGGCTATGGGAGAGGAAAAGGTGGTGGGAGGGGGGGAGGAAAAGAAAATGATCTTTGTTTCCAGTGTATAATGTTTGGAAATGACCAAATAAAATAATGTTAAAAAATTCCAGTTATTTGCTGAATATGACACTATTGAAAGCCTGCATCTACTAGTCATCCATTAATGACCATTTTTGAACATGCCTTACTTAACCATCTGTCCAGATAACCTAGACAGTTCTCACTTTATGTAGTCATTCACTTGATTCCATCAAATCATGGTTAAAGGAATCACCACATTAAGAGGAACCACAAATGGAGTAACAACACTATCAAATACAGCATAATAGTCTCATGCACCACAATATCACAGGACTTTCATTCACAAGATAAAAAGGCATATTGATTCTGCTTGGAACAACAACCTCTTTTTCTGATATTCTCTCATCATTGTCGTGCTTTTCTGATTGTTCCTTCTTGGTCTTCTGGTTTCCTTAGACTCCTCCTTACCTTTAAATATGGATTTCCCTTAATTTTTTTCTAGAGTTTCTCTTCTCTTTCTAAACATTTCCCCATAGTGATCTCATGAATTTCTATGACTTCTATTATCATCTCTAGGCAAAAAGACTCCAAAATCTATACTTTTTGTCCTGCTTGCCAATTCCATATTTCAAACCCCACTTCTGTTATGGGCTTTTCTACATATTTTGCTACCTCAATAGTGGTTCAAATTCAATACTTCTGTAACTAAACTCCCAAACCTAATAAAATGTGGTGGGTATTAAAAGAGTTCTCAATTGGGTAAACTGAGACAAGGGATGAAGGGGTGGTGGCACAGGAAGCCTGGGGCAGGTGCTGATTCATATTGGAGACTGGAGGGGAGAGATAACTAGAGAATGGGCATCTGCTTCATATTCAAACGTCTCAACATGGGACTTTCAGCCTTTACTGCAAGCCTTTATGTGCTAGGATGACTCAAATTATTTTAGCCACCTTGGACCCTTCTTTGTCTAGCATGTCAAGAAGGCTACTAAGGTACTACAGCATTATATCCAAATTCCTGTCTTATATTCTGCCTGTCTTTGAACATCTGAAAGACTACCACATAGAAGAAGAATTTTACTTGTTTCGCTTAGCCTCAGAGGACAAACTATGAACAATAGATGGAGATTATAGAGAGGCAGATTTACTTGATAATAAGAAATGCTTCCCAACAATTTGTTGTTCAGTCATTTTTCAGTCATATCTGATTCTTCATGACCCCATTTGCAGTTTTCTCGGCAAAGATACTAGAGGAGTTTGCTATTTCCCAACAATTAGAACTATCTCAAAATAGAATAGGAGGCATGCCTCCTGACTTAGTGGTTGGCCCCTTACTGACCACTTGTTGGGATAGTCAATTTGGGTTGAGGTCCTTTCTACTTCTGAAAAGGATTCTGTGATATTTAAATCATGTCCTACCAAAACCTCATAATAAATAACCAAGGCCATAGAATTCAGTCCCGATGTCTATTAGTATGAGACTCTCTTCTTTTGAGGAGAGATGAATGTCCTGTCTTGTCTGAAGGTTGAGTTAGAGTTGTGGAGTGAGAGATACCTTCAGTTTCTTCTATCTTCTTGTTGATTCCTTTTTGGAGTGTGCTTCTGTCAAGTTTTAAGAAGGAAAAAAGAACCAACGCCACTTCTAAGTTGCTGAAGGAGAAGTCTCTGAGAAAACATATGAGGACCTAGCAGTCTTGATTATGTCTCTATCCTGTAAACCTCAAATTTCCTTAGACTTATAAATGTTGGTAATTTCACCATTGGGATATTTCATACTTGGAAAATTTCTTACTGATAGTCTATTGGAATGGGAACCCCATTGGCATGGGAGGTTCCTTCTCTTCCCTTCTTAAGATTACTTTAGGACAGAAACCCTTTGCTGAACAATGGAAAGGACTTTGACCTATAGAACAGGAATTTCTTTGAGTCTTGATTGATTTTAGAATTGATACAATGGAGATACTCCACCCTATTCAGTCCTAATAGGATTGAGTAAGGGCTGCAGCCTAGATCAAAATTTAATTATTCCAATCTCTACCATACTCAAGTTAACAGGATTTAGAAAGGGCTGTAACAAAGGAGTAAAGATTTAATCATTTGAAAAATATGACCTTCAACAGACATGTGCAAAAGCCAGAAACCTCTGGGCGGTCCTGGGTTAAGCGAGAGCCTCCATTGACAGGGAAATTGATGAAGAGTGATTGGTAGATGTGAGGACTGAGGGGAGGCAACTTGGATGGTTTCCTTAAAGATAGAAGGGTCTGGAGACTCGAGGAGGAGGGGAGTTGAGTTTTTGGGTCGGTGTGGTTCCTGGGCTCTGAGGAAGCTTGCTCTGAAGGAAGCTGAAGGTGGGGGCCTCTGAGACTGTTTCTCCATTTTGGACACGTGAGTAATAGGGACTGATCTCTTTTCTTTGCCCCAGCTATCTAAGGGCTTGGGCCTTTTGGCCCAGCCTAAACAGAAGGGGTATTTAAGCCCTATTCCCTTCTCTCCCTTTTCTCTCTCTCTATCTCTAATTCCTTTCTTGCTCCTATTGTAATTAAACTCCAAAAAAGGCTGACGGCTGACTTGAGTTTTTCATTTAGGAATTACATAGCTGATTCCTTGGCGACCTTAAATTAATATATATATCAGTCTTTTAAAGTGATTCCCTTGTAACAATCCTCAGTAGGCTAACACTAGAAACTTTGGTGACTTTACCATTGGCTGAGAGCTGGTTGAGTTATCTCTCCCAATGAAAGAGCTCCTTCACTTTGTATTGTGTGGTATATGTTCTCCTTTGTATAATTTCTCTGATTTCTATTTAGGTATGACTTGGATAAAGGGGCTTATTTGTCATTCACTAGGTGTGCTCATTGTGGAACTGGTTTTTGATGGGGAATGGGTCAAACTTTGGATATAGAACTGAGGGCCCTACTTCCCCCTGAATAATGACACAATGATTAGAAATTAGATGGAACCTAATTATATCCTCTGGGTTAATATTATTTAAGGGAGCAGATTCTCTCTCAGTCAGGAGCAGAGTGACTTCTGGCTCCAATCTCCTCCTTCCCCTCTTGGCAAGAATGAAAGTCTCTATAGAACAGTAGAGGAAGAAAAGGTAAGAGATTTCCATTCTGCCTTTCTTTGAGCCACAAAAGGATAGCTCCCTGCTACAGGTAGAGAGACAGCCCTTAATATAGGACCATCAATCTTTATACTAATGATGTCTAATAATAGCTAACATTATATAGCAAATTGAGGTTTACAAAGTGCTTTACAAATACAATTTCATCTCATTTTTACAAATGAAAAAAAACTGAAGAAATAAGCATTTATTAATTGCCTACTTTGTTCGAAGCACTTTGCTGAGAGCTTTATAAATATTATTTCATTTGATCTTCAAAACAACCTTGAGAGGTATATGCTGTCATTATCAACATTTTGCAGATGGGGAAACTGAGGCATAGAAAGGTTAAGTGATTTACCATGAATCATGCAGCCAGGAAATATCTGAGGATCTATTTGAACTCAGGCCTTCCTGACTCCAAATCTAGTACAACTAGATATTTCTATTAACCTTACACCTACCCATACAACTTCCACTGAAACCAGTGGCTCCACTATCTCTTCTTCCATTATCATAATGAAAAAAGTAGGGACCAAATCTGTCATGCCCATATAAGTTATCTTTCATAGCCTGAAAGATTATCTTTTATTAACTAAATTCTGAGAAATTCAATCCATCATCCAGACATTTAGCTTCGTCAAAGCAAAATAAATGTTCTGAATTTGCAACTGAGTTTATGGAAACTAACCAGATGTTTTTGCATTATGTAGACATAGTTAAAAAATCAGCAGATGTATGTCTTTTTCAAGGAAACTGCTCATAAGACTTTCTTTAAAGGCCAACTAAGAGTTTTACTCAAACAATAATGGGTCTGAAACTCTCCCAGAACACTGAATAAAGTATATTATGAGTTTTGTTTGTTTGTATTTAGGAAACATTTAATAGTGTCACCTGAAAGGGTTCATACATTTTTACATAGCTAATTGAAATTCAGTGTGTAGTTCATTCAACTTGCTGAACTTGGCCATTTTATTTTCCAACTCTACTGAAAACTAGTCAAGGTAATAAAAGTATATATTAGGTAGCTGCATTAAGAAATGACAATAATATAAGCTGGTTGAAGCCAAAGCAATTTTCCATTTCAAAAAAATGCTTTGTTCTCATGACCTAAAAATAATGAAAAAATACTAATTTCTCACTTCCACGTATTCTTTAACTCTCATCAGTTCAGTTCAGCAAGCATCAACAGACTACTCTGTGCAAAGTATTATGCAAGGATCTGGGGATGTAGAAGCTCAGATGAAGCACTCCCTTCCCTGAAGGAGCTTGCATCTTCACAACCATGTGCTCTAGACAAATTGGCCCACTCGCTGTTTTTTTTTTTTAATTGTCATAGATTAAGAGTTGAAAGGGACCTTCCGGGTCATTGCTTTCACCCACTCACTTTACAGATATAGAACTTAAGACTCTATAAGATGAAGGAACATATCCAAGATCAGAAAGGAAGTGGACAAAATGAAATTGAGACCTATTTCCTCTGAATCCGGTTACTTTTTCACTGAATTATGAAGATAAAGAGAGATACGGTATTGTAATATGAGAGGATGACATGATCAAACTAAAGTTCTGTTTTTGTCTGGGGGGGGGGTTAAGGATGGTGTAAACCTAGGTATATTGGTAGGCATCAGGAAAGGTGTGTTAGGATAAGGAAAAATTAAAAATAAGAGAGTGTTCAGGGCTGAGCCTGACTCAGACCAGTAAATGGGTTGTATGTCATTCAATGCTCAACAAAAGCTTTATGACACTTAACAGAAGAGTTGATTCAGCTGAACCAAGCTCCTTTGCACAAATTGTAAAAATTAAATTAGTCTCTAGTAATAGAAATATTATATTTTATGAGGTTTATTAAGGATTATTAGAAATCAAGGAATAAAGAAGATACAAAATAATAACTCATGTGCCCATGGCTGATTAGCCAAATTCAGAACCCCCGAGCTTAGCTTACTTATTACATTTTGCAAATGGTCGAGCAGAGAGAGCGTGAGCATAGAAGAGGGAGAGGTAGGAGGTACCACCAGTTTAAATACTAATTGTGATGTCGCCCATATGGAGACTCAGATGAGATTATAGGGAATTCTGGGAAGTACCAAGGACTTCTGGGGATTGAAGTCTAGGGTTCAAATCTCCATTTTACAAATTGCATTTGAGAGAATCAGAGAGGGCACCTGGAGCTCCTCGTGGACATTTTCATTCTCAAGTGATTAGGAAGTAACATGAACGACTTGAGTCTCTTATCCCCTAACCATCATCAACCAACCAAGTCTAGATGAAGATCTTAGTATCTTTCAAGGAAAAATTGTCCTAACATGAATGAAGGCACACATTTTGCATTTGCTCCAACCAGAGAGAAGGAGAATGATCAAAGGAGCAAACTTAAAATGGATGAGATCAATGATACAAAACAGAAGGATTTCCATTGGTAAAAGGAAGAGCCCTCTATTTCTCAGACACTGAATTGAAGAAGGAGAAAACAGGATGATGATGTAGGAATAAAAGTTCTAAGGCACTGGGTTTGAAGGAAGAGGGAGCTTACAATATTTGAATTTAGTTTTCTCAATAAAATAGGAGGCACCATCCTCTGCTTAGGGGAAAATGAGAACTTCCATCTGTGAAAAATATGACAGAGAACCAAGGAATAATAAAAGTTCTGAGATTGAAGTAACAATGGCTTTGCTGAGGTTGCCCA
The DNA here is from genome assembly GCF_027887165.1 of Monodelphis domestica. Taxonomy (NCBI): domain Eukaryota; kingdom Metazoa; phylum Chordata; class Mammalia; order Didelphimorphia; family Didelphidae; genus Monodelphis; species Monodelphis domestica. The sequence continues at coordinate 180,408,044 of NC_077231.1, forward strand.
AAAAACTTGTAGTGGGTCCAGGTGCTATGGATCTGTGACTTTTCCCAGAAATATTTGGCAACATGCAAGTAGGAGAGAAGGTAAACAATGTGGGTGGCCCAGGGTTTGGTTATAATCAAACAGCTGAGTCATAGGGGTGAAGACCATGAAAGGAGGAAGTGAAAGCAGAAAAGGGATGGTAGAGTGGTAGAACAGGGAAGTATGGAGAAACTGAAGGTCATGATGAGGAAAAAAAATAGACTTAGGCCACAGAGGGAATGATAACAACAATAATAACCAGCACTGATACAGACCTTTGAGATTTACAAAGCACTTTTCTTATAGTATCTTACTGAACTCCTTAACAACTCTGTGGGCTAGATATTATCAATTTCTCTTTTTTTTACAGATAAGAACACAGACTGAGAGTACTTAATTGATCTACCTGGAGTCACAGAGCCAATAAATGATTGAGGTGGAATTCAAAATCAGGCCATAATTATCAAGAGAACATGGAAACCTGCACTGTGACCCAATGACCAGTGCAACACTCACTTCTTAAATGAATGTCAGGTCCTTGTCAAAGTAAAGTATCATGTTTATTACATGTTGTCTGGTACAGCAAGATTTGTGGACTAAAGAGGGCCACCTTCTACCATGACCAAGGCCCCCAGTCTGAAATTGGAGTTTCCTAGTGGTGCCCTTTCCATTCAGGAACTTGTGTAAACAGCAGCCAGAGGTCAGGAATACCACCATTATTTATGATAGTGTTTTTGCATTTCTTGAGCATTTTCTTTTTTATCTGTATAAAATTGTGCTGCCATCTTTTTTGGGTTCCTAATTCTTTTTTATTTGTTTCTACAAAGTTTTTAGGTGTTATGCCACAACCCTATTTTCCCAGTAAGTTTTGTGGTTTTTATTGCTTGATTTTACATGGTTTGATATTTCTTAGGGAAAAGTGTCTCAAATATAGAAGCAGCCATTCTTACTTTTGACCCACAGATACCATAGTCTTACAGTAGCACCAGATAAATTCTTGTTGAGTGAATGGATGGAATAATAGAGTCAAAATATCTGCAGCATTATAAAGCACTTAAAACAAGCCAGTTAAACTCAATGATCTCTAAGATCCTTATGCTGTCAGTTTTAATCCACCAGTCAATGGTTTCAACTTGACAAAATTAGAAATGATTCAATTCTCTTGAAATCAATTCCACAAACTTTAGTTCTATTTCTGAAAGCCTTTTGGCCTGAATATTCCCTTTCTACAGTCAACCTTCCCTGATCCCTGGTAATGGACACAGGCAAGTGCTGATCTTATCCTAGATTTTTGAATGATGAGTGCATGTTAACCTAAGAATTATTTTGAGTGTGAGTCTATCTACTCTGCCTCCTATGCCCTCTTCTGAATGGTCCCCCTGGTTAGGCCTATAGGAAGCTTCTTATCTCCAAGCTGGGCCCATTCTTGCTCTTCTAATTATTTAGAATTTTATTCTTGTGGCTTACATGGCCACTGAAACTTTTGTTCTGAAGGTGAATGCTTGGCTTTTGCGACCTTAACAGGGGTTCTTAAAAGGTTTGTGTCATCAATCCTTTAAACAATCTAGCAAAATCTATGCACTAATATGAATAATGTTTTTAAAATGCATAAAATAAAATACATTGTGTTCAAAGAGAACCAATTATATTCAGTTGCATTATTTTTAATGAAGTTCATAGCCCCAAAGAACCTCTGTGATTCAGATCTTTTTTTAACCCTTATCTTTTGTCTTATAATTGATACTAAATATAGATTACAAGTCTGAAGAGTGGGAATGGCTAGGCAGTTGGGGTAGGTGATTTGGCCAGAGTCACACAGCTAGGAATTGTTTGAGGCCAAATTTGAGCCCAGGACCTCCTGTCTCCAGGCTTGGTTCTCTATCCACTGAGCCATCTAGTTGCCCCTATGAACATCTTAACAAGAATCATCTAGGTGTTTCAGAGGGTAGAATGCTGATCTTGTAGTCAAGAAGACTTTGATTCCAGACCATTGTCAGACTATGTAGGCCTGAATAAGTCATTTAATCCCTCTGAGCTTTATTTTCTACTTCTATAAAATGGAGATAATCATCACCTACCTCACACAGTTTTGTGGGGATCAAATGGGAAAATATTTGTAAAATGTCTTGCAAACCTTAAAGCACTGTATGAATGCTATTATTTTTGACCCTCTATTTTCTACAATACTGTGTATCCCCTTCTCTAAATTTCTACCACTGAACCCGATTTGCTCCAGTGACCAGCCCTCATGGCCTTCTCCCTGTCTTCAAAACCCTACATTCTCTAGTATGGGTTCTCAAAAGGTGCCATGAGGCACGGGGCTATAAGTTTCTCAATGACTTTGACATGAATTGTATGGAACTCATATTAAAATTTTATGAGTAGTCATAAGTTTACTCACATAAAAAGTGTGCCATATTTAAGACAAAGAATAATACTGTATTATGAGGGAAACGTGTTTGGGAAATTCTGCTTTAGTTGTCCTATTAGGTTGCTATTTCTGAGTTCCACCAATCATTGGTAGGATCGTGAGAAGACACTTCCTAGGCCCAGATAATAATAGGTATTTTTCCTTTCACTTTCATTTGTTCCATGAGCTACTCTGACTTTCAAGTTTCTCTCCTGAAGAATGGCTTTCTAGGCTCAAATTTTCATTAGCCTTTTTTTTTCCTATAAAAGGTTAGGAGATGCAATAATTAATAGTAATATCCCCAGTTCCTCACTCAATTATAAGGCTAGGGTCATAAAATATCTATGACCTTGCCTAATGACTAATAAATTCAATTTAATCTTTTTCAAGGAAGTGACATGTTAGATTTGGGGGGGAAAAAGTTGGGCATGCAGCATATGAGGTTGGAGGATGGGAAGGAAATCCTTTCTGTGCAAAAAGGATGAGGACAATCTGAGCCACAGTAGTGGAAAATAACAGGACAAGATCAGTTTATGCAAAGTAGTCTAGTTTTATTGGATCATGAAGAGGACTCTTATAAAATAAGCCTGGGAAGGCAGGTTGAAGACAGACTATAAATGAATAGAACAAGGCTTTTATGCTTAATTTAGTGCCTAAATAATGGGGAGCCACTGAAAAATTTTGAGCAGTAGACTACTATTAGAAGAAGAGAACACTAGGAAAATTACCCAGATAGTAATGTGAAAAATTCTGAGAAGAATAAATTGGAAAGAGGAAAGACTAGAAAAAAAATAAAGTTACTTAGTGGACTATTATAATAATGGGGGTTTGAACTAGCATAGTGTAAGTCAGAGTAGAGAGGAAAAGAAGGATATAAGAAATATTGAAGAGGTAGCATCAAAGGATAGGAAAACTGGATACGAAGGGAGAAGGAGGCCTCTGTAGGAAATATGTTTAAGTTCCTTTCACAATTTCCCCTCTGGAATTTTCACTGACTTGGGTCAGTCCAGTTCTACTAATAAGAAAAAGACATGTTCACCTATTCAATGGTCTGCTACTCTGTGATACAACCCTGACGTTGAATTAACAGATGCCTTTCCAATAAGTAAATCTATACTCCCTCATATTTCCCTTCCTCCATTGTGTACTGGTGACCATGGACTTGAGTTGGTTGGTTGGTTTGTTTCTTAATCAAAGATGAGGTCAAGATATTTAAGTATGTCCCAGAGAAAGGTAGAAGTAGTAGAGGAGAGAAAATAAGGGAGGAGCTGTTCACTAGAAAAAAAATGATACCCCACAAGCAAGGCAGTAATGGGAGGCCAATGGCATAGACATGGAACTCCCACCCAATCTCCCCATCCCCAAAGCCACTCACAGCTCAAACTAAGAGGATCAGTTATAATAGCTAGCATTTATAAGTAATACAAAATGCTTTACAAATACAGATCTCATCTGATCCTCACAACAACCTTGGAAAGAAAGGACTATATTATTAAGAGCTGATTTGATACTAACATTAGACTCTGCCATTGCCAGTGATGCAAGGCAGTGAGTCATCCATACCATTGAAAATGAAGGTATTTTCTGAGCAGTCTATGGAAGAAGGAAGGTCAGAGACCCAGGAAACTTGATTCTGTGCCACAGCAAGAAAGTGGATGAGTGTAGGAGCAATGCTGGCCTCTGAGTCAGTAAAGTCTTAGCTTTGCTGTCTTCTGGGGTTGAGCACCATATCACTCAAACCCATTTTTACTAAGGAGGTTTGGGGGGAGAGACAGAAAGAACATGATTAAGAGCTAGAAGGCATTGCAGAGAAAATCCAACCCCCTGAATTTTAGAAATAAAGGAAATGAGGACCGGGGGACATTGTGCCTTTCCCAAAGTCACACAGGTAATTAGGTGGAAGCTGAATCCAGGTCCTGTCATTCCAGAATCAGTGCTCTTTCTATTGAACCACATTGCCTCCCAAGCGAATGTGAGACAACATAAGTGCCTATGCCCTGAGACTCAGAGAGAGATACACAGAGAGAGCCTTAGAGAAACAGCCCATCACTTCTTTAAAAGCATCCAGAAAGTCTGTGGTTGTCTAAAAAAGGAAAAAAAGAATCAAAGACTTTATTAACTTCTAGTCAGCAATAAAGAAAGGTAAAGGATCAAAATAAAAGAAACTGCTTGGGAAAAAATGCCACTTCTTACTTTCTCCTAGTCCTTAGATTTGGGGGGTCACTTTTGTTTGTTTATTTTTAATGCTCTCAATATTGGTACCGTCTCTTAAGTTACAGCAACATCCTGCAGCAGCTGAGGAGGGAGAGATCGGAGACGACTGCTCTGTAAATCCTATCCATTTTCCTTCTAGCACCTGACAAGCAGTCATGTTCTCAGAGTACTATTTTTATATCCCTTCTAAGTGCCCCTCACCCTCTCGCACCACAAATATAACTAACTGCCAGGAGTCACATACACAGGCAGGAGCTGTTTATCCCTTATGTGGGAAAGGAGTTAACAGAGAGTTACAAAATTTCTTGGCACTTGACATCTGCAAAATTAATGAGAATAGCAGACCAACCTGCTGCCAAAATGGAAAGGTTTTTCTCTTTTCTGGAAGTCGTGGAGTACCTAGGTCTACCAATCATAAGACAAAATAATTGAATTTAGCATGACATTAATATATCAGTCTATTACATATATAATATATACTGTTTGTTATATGATCTTGTGTGTTCTATAATATGTATTATGATGCCATGATACCTAAGCAAATATATTAATAGAGCATAACAAATAAAAATAATTCATTTTTGGTGAAGATGTATCAAATCATAAGCAGCACAAGTGAGGCAGCGTGATGATATAGTAGCTAGAAGTTTGAAGATAGGGAGACCTGGGCTCCAGTCCTGCCTCAAGCACAATTAACTGCATCACCAGGGAATCATTTAATGTCTCAGCAACTCAGATAACTCTCTGAAACAAGAAGCCACAAAAGCATTGCCAATGTGCATCTGAAGAAGGAGGTTCCACACTGGGAGTTTCTCATATCTCATCAAATATGAATTTTGTGTCCCATTTCGGAGGGATCTACATGAAAGAACACTATCCACATTCAGAGGAAAAACCCTGGGAGTGGAAACACCGAAGAAAAACAATTGCTTGATCACATGGGTTGATGGGGATATAAATGGGGATGTGGATTCTAAATGATCATCCAAGTGCAATTATCAATAATATAGAAATGGGTCTTGAAAACCCAGTGGAACTAAAGTTACAGGAGGGAAAGAATAAAAATCATGTAACCATGGAAAATTTTTCTTAATCAGTTAAATTAAATTTAAAAAAATAAAAGAAAAATTTTAAAAGAAAAATCTTGTCTCCCCCAAAAAGCAAAAGGAAATGCATTAGTCATCTGTGACTGGTTAATAAATCAGAAGTCTGAACATCTTCCCATACCTCATTTTTAACTGAGGTTTGACTCTTGAATGTACACCTGCATCATTGGATTTTTGTTTACATTCTTCTATAATTCTTTAGCCATAGTGGGGCAGGTGTGTGTGTGAGGGGGAAGAGAACTTTTCTACCTACATGGAAATCCAAGCTTGATCCAGTCACATTTGTTAAAATAATTTAAGTGTGAGAATGAATACTATAAAAGTGACTATTGAGGTCCTGACAAGAAAATGCTTTATTCAACAATACCTAATTTATTGAATAGTTGGATTGGAATGTAATCCATATTTTCCAAATAAATATTTGACTTTTAAATGAACAAAGCTCTTTGTCACCTATTCTTATACAGTTCTCTAGAGCACTAGACTTAAGAGTCTGGAACTAATGCCTCAGACACTTAATAGCTTTGTCTCCCTAACAAGGACATAGAACAAGTCCTTAATGTCTCTGTACCTCAGTTTCCTCATTTGTAAACTGAAAAGATTAGATTTTATGGCTTCTATTACTTCTTCTGACCCTAATCTATGAACCTAATTATTTATTCTCTTGCTTTCTTAAAGAGAATATACCCAATATATTTTAGGAAGATAGGAAACAAGGGTTTATTAAATGTCCTCTGTGTGCTATAGTCCTAATTACCTTATAAATATACTCTTATTTTACCCTCACAACAACCCTGAGAGTTAAGTTCTATCATTATACCCATTTTAAAGTTGAGGAAATTGAGGCAAACAGAGATTAATGAGTGTTAGAGGCTAAATTTGAATTCATTTCTTCCAGAGTAGAGGAAGAATAAATAGCAATGAAATAGGAACTGGATTTTTCAAATTGGGAAATAATTTAGTGCATATGTGCTGCCCAATATGATTGTAGAGCCATACTGAGGTGTAGAGGACATTTTTGCTCCACACTAAAGCCCCCCTACTATCTAGAAGGAAGATTCATTAAGGAGGCACTGTTTGATTTTTGACCTTGTATACCCAGAACCTAGCATGCTGCCTGTCAGTGCATCCTGTTCCTCCCAATAGGTGCTTAATAATGGTTATTGCTTTATGATCAATTGATTATCAGTCAAACATTTATTAAATTCATATTATATCCAGTTACTATGCTAAGAAGGGGGGATACAACAAGAGGTAAAAGACCACCCTTAAGGAGTTTACAATCTAATGGGAGAGACAGAGTGCAAACAAGTCTATACAAAGTGAACCATATACAGGATAAATGGGAAATAATCAAAGGGGAGGCATTGGAATGAAGAGGGGTTGAGGAAGGCTTACTGCAAGGAGGTGGGATTTCAGTTGGGGCTTATGAAATAGGGAGATCAGTAGAGCTAAGGAGGGAGATTATTCTAGGCATGGATGACAGCCAGAGAAAATGCCTGGAGCCAAGAGATAGAGTGTCTTATTTGTGTGACATCCAGGAGGTCCATGTCTTCACTGGTATATTTCAGCTCTATTATGAAAGCCCTTTAGTAGTTGAAAATGAGTGTCAACTTTTAAGTCTGGTTCTCATCAGCATCCACTGTGAGCAATATGGCACTGCTAATCGAAGCTTCCCCCACTATATGATGAGCACCTCACAGTATAAGCTTACCAGAAAGGGGCCCTTAAAGTTAACAAGAATAAAAGACCCACGGCTATGGGAGAGGGAAAGGCGGGGGGGGGGGAGGGGAGGGGAGGAAAAGAAAACAATCTTTGTTTCCAGTGAATAATGTATGAAAATGACCAAATAAAATAATATTAAAATTAAAAAAAAAAGAATAAAAGACCCAGAGTAAACCTTTGGTTCAAGAAATATAGATTAAAAACTGGTCCTAAGTCAGTGACCAAAGATCTGATTCTGAGCAAGAGACATAAAATCCACACTAAAAGAGAACCACCCAAAGCTGCAAACACTTTGTTATATTCTGTGGGTGCTACAAGAAGACTTTGTAATGGTGGTCCAGCCTCTGTACCACCACTCTAGATAGCCTTAGTAAGCCCAGAAACAAGAGGACAATTAGCAAGGGGAAGAACCCATCTGCCAGTTCGGATAGTACCTTCCTATAAATGACTGGGTAGTTCATTCTTGGATTGAATACAGAAGAATTGAGAATGGAGAGGAAGGAAGGAAAGCAGGATAAGGAGGAGTAAGAAAGAACTAGTCAGTTTCATGTGTTTGGGAATTTTGAGAAGTGAGGATCTTTGGTAGTAAAAGGTTTGTGGACAAGTAAAAGAAATGATTTTTACAGATAAGGGGAACCACCTTGCTGTGGGCTTGCTCTATCAGTGTGCCTTTTGCCATCGACTTAGCCACTTACTGAGAGATACTGCAATTTAAAAAAAAAATTGTATGTGCTTTTTATAGTTTTTCTATCTTCTCCCTCGATATCAGAATGTCACTTCTTGCTGCTGTCAGAGTGTCTGCCTCTTGCACTTCCCCTTTGTCTCATTTGCTGCTGCTAATCTATTTTAGGCTGGGAAAACAGACGAGCATGACTTAAAAATTATGCCTAAAATAGGAGTAAGTAGGCTTTGAGTGAGGAGCTGAGGGGCTTTCCTATGAGTAAAATACCTAAGTAGAAATACTGTAGATGATTAGAGACAAAGAGATACAGTTATTGAACACTAACATTTAAGTCAGAAGACCCAGGTTCAAATCCTAATTCTCCCACTTTCTGCCTTAGTGATCACAAGTAAGCTGCTCTTAGGTTATTATATTAGCCTTCCTTTTTTCTTCTTTAAAATAAAGGCATTGGACTAAATAAGCTTGATGATGTTTAAAATCTCTTCCAATTCTAAATGTATATCTTTTGCGATACTTATTTTTGGCTTCTTTCAAAAGAAGTAAAGAACTGGTTATGAAAGGTTGCTTTGTGGGTTGTGGGGCTTAATTGTTTTCATTAGTACAAGATTCATTGTGGAGTTGGGGGACATGATTATGTCTTGATACCTTCTCAAATAATAAAATTATGATGTATTGAACATGAATTGAATTTTAGAGTCAGGATCCTGTGTTCCTAAATTGCTCTTTCATAGTAAATTGTTAGTGGCACCTAAACCTTTTTTTATGAAATATTTCTATTTCTCAAAATCTATGACTACATAAAACTGACCTGCCCTTTCCATCCTTTCTTTTACTATCTCCTATTCCTCCCAATCCTGGCTTATTGCCCCTTTTCCCCAGTTACTAATCCCCCACTAAATAATCTAAGAACTAAGAATTTAGGGTGATCTATGGCAAAGCATTTAGAAACTTTACTGACCTATACATTTAAAACTGGTAAACAGTGCTATAACCCATTCTATTAATATTACAGATGAAGAAACTAAAAATCCAAGAGGATAAATGGCTTGCCCATGGTCCCAGAGCTTGTTAGTGCCCAAGCCAGAATTAGATCCCAATTCTCCTGGCTCAGTCCAGCACCCTGGGTTCTTGGTTGTGTAATGAATAATTGAAGCTGTCAGATGAATGACCTCTGAATCACTGAGATGTGGCTGTAAATATAGCACATTGCATATATTATTATTTGAGCCTCATAGCAACTCTAACTAGTCATCCCTAGTAGTGGAAGGAGTGCTAGATATGAAGTCAAAAGGACCTGGCTTTTCAATCCTACCTCTGACACTTACTAACTCTGTGAATGTGGACTAGCCATTCATTCTCTCTGAGCCTTAGGCAGTTCTGTAAGCTTTTCTACTGTTAGAGAAGAACTATATGCAACACGAATATGAGAAAATCAAGAAGGTAGAAAGGGTCCAAGTTATACAGGGATTTGAAAGTCAAATTTGAAATTATTTATGATTCTGAAAGTAATAAAGAGTCACCAGAATTTAATGAATAGAAGTTGGAGGGAAGTGATATGCTTTTAAGGACAGTAACTTTGGTACCTGAGTAGAGGATGGAAGCAGAGAGTCCAACTAGAAGGTTATCGTAGAAGATATAGAATGATGTGGTCTTGTACTAGGGTGAGTTACTGTGAATATAAACAAGGTATTATAAATTTTTATCTCCATTTTATCCATGAGGAAACTGAGGTTCAGAGAGGGCAAGGGATTTATACACAGGCAAACTTTTAGTAAGTAGCAGAGGTAGGATTTGAACTCATGTTTCTCCTGATTTCAAGTCTAATGGAATTCAACTAGACCATGCAACTGCTTTTGCTTACAAACCCTCTCTAACCTGAGATCTGTTGACATTTGCAGTTCTATTTCTGATGTTTTGTAATAAAACAAACTATGTGGTAGCTGTTTTCTAGAGTGGTGCTTTTGTCTTAGATGTCAGACTCCTTTTTGGCCAACCATAAAAATGGCACTAGGATAGCAGACATTCACCCTGAATAACCATCCTTAAGAAGCAAAAACTTTTAAAAGGAAAGTGAATCAGAAGACAGTAGTCTAGTTTCTCAAATCTTTTCATCTAAGCTTGGCAATTGCCATATATCACATACCAAAGGAAGACTTTTTAAAGAAGAAAAATATAATAATCAACCATTTCCCCCTCTCTTTTACAGTAAGAAAGGCCTATACAAGTGATGGTGAACCTTTTAGAGACTGAGTGCCCAAACTGCAACCCACATACCTCATGTGAACCACGCCCTTACCCCAGACAGGGGAGGGAAGACATGCTCCCATTGGGCTGGTGGGCAAAGGGGTGAATGATGTGAAAAATATCATAGGTTCACCAACAGAGGTATAGACACATTTTTTATTAGAAAAAAAGCATAGTTTTTTTCTTCATAGATAAAAACCATTCATTTATATTGTTAATCTTTGAGTGGAAAAAATGGTTTCACATTCTACAGGAGAAATATTTAAAATTCACTTCATTTCTTCCATAGCAGAAAAGAGAATATTTATTACACCCATTAATTCAACATGAACTCTGTAGTTCTAACATTACTAAGGAATTTTCAACCTCTTATAGCACCATCCAAAGAACAGCCTGGAATACAATGATCCAGGACAATTCTGGGGGACTTATGACAAAAATGCTATCCACCTCCAGAGACAGAAGCGTTGATGTCAGAATGGAGATGAAAGCATATGATTTTTTCAATTGTTAATTTGGGTTTATATTTTGGGGGTTTGGTTTTATAAGATTACTCACAAAAATTAACACTATGGAAATATGATTTATATGATAATATATGTGTAATCCAGATCAAATCGCCTGCCAGCACAGGGAAGGAGAAAGGAAGGGAAGAAAGGAGATAAATTTAATTATATGACTTAGGAAAACTTGTGTGGAAATTTGCTATTACATGTAATTGGTTTAAAAAAAAAACAAACAAAGAGCAGTCTGGCACAGTGAATTGTTTGATAGATTTGAAGTCAGGGAAAAACTGGCTTAAAATCCTGCCTCTGACTCTTACTAGTTTTGTGCCTCTTAATATGTCATTTAACCTCTCTCTGATTCACAGAATTCCCTAAGACTAAACACTTTAGGCAGATTTTTTTTAATCTGCTCAGATGGAGTTCCCACATTTATGAAATCACAAGTCTTTGAATAACATTGGCATATATTGACATAAATCCTTTACACAGTCCCCTCTATCATGGTCTTTGTCTCTTAATACACAATTTTCTTTTTAAGTATTTTAACAACATAATCAGATCCTCTAACTCCATAATGAAATTTATCTTTTAATGATGAAAAGAAGCCACCCAACCCACACAGCAACCTGACAGATTAAGCAACATTCCATAACCCATAGTTCTTCACATCTGTATTGAAAAAAGAAATTTATGGTTCATTTTCTGCTCTCAGGAATCAGCACTGTTCATTGTATTTGGGATAAATTAATTTTTAGTTTCCATTTACATGATTCTAGACTGTGTATGTTTTTTTTTTCTGTTGGTCCTGCTTTTTTGTTCCACATTATTCTATAGAAATCTTCCCATATTTTTGGAATTCTTCATATTCACTTTCTCTTAGGCCATATTAATATGCCTTTATGTAAATATACTCCAATTTATTTAACTATCTCTCAGTTAATGAACATTAAATGTGTTCCCAGAAGTGTGGTTTTACATATTTTGTTATATATAGTATAGCAGCCCAGGCCACATGTATAATTAAGATGCAAGGATTGTGTGTGGGCACATGGCCATTCTTGCGCATGGCAATGAACTCCAATCCCAGCATTGCTAGGGTTAAGGCGCAAAAACTTAGTTCCCTTTGTCTTACCCACGCTGGGATAAAACCCCACCTTTACCTGGTCGTAATTTACAATTAACCAATGGCAATACACTATGTAATTCATCAATATGTATTGGGTACATTTGTGTATCAAAGACATTAAAAGGAGAGCCCTCAGTCACCTCGGTCTCTGAGATCTCACAGTTGCCTAACACTGTCTCTTCTCTTTTTCTCTCCTCTCTCTATCTCACCTAGCCAGGTGCCTTTCTTTTCCAATGCTAATACCTAGCACCTTCTAATTCATCCTATCATACTCTGTCTCTTCTCTCACCTAAGTGTAGTGTTAAATTTGGATCACTGGATGAATTCTGCCTTTCAGTTATCCAGAGATCGGAGTTGGCTGCAGCTCCATTAAAATCAATACAGCCTTGTTTCTGACTCAATTCTGCCATCTCTTACCTGGCTCCGTCATGCCCCCCGTGGAATTCCAAACTACTATCCTTTCTCTATCTCTTTTTTCTTGTGGCATTCGCAGGCGAAGGCCTCATATAGCATGTCTGTTTCTGTCACTGACTTCTCAATCATGGAATTGAATGCTGGATCAAAAACTCTGAAATAGTATCCCTCTTGATTCTCTATTTCAATCTAATGCTTCATCCTCATGTATTTAACAATTCAATTCCTGTGACCTCTATCTCCCTTCTAATTTGTGACATACTATCAAACTTAGGCCACACTGGCCACCCAAAATATCTCCTTCCAATATCCTAGATAGTAAATTCCTTTGGCCACAATATTCTATTCTTTTCCTTTTCCCAATTCTATGCTTCACAACCACTGTGACCATCACCTGAGTATTGTTTATTCTTTCAACATACTTCTACTTTTCTTGATACAATAGGAATTCTGTCTTCATTTCAATAGTGCTATATTCTTGAAAACCTTGAACCTTCTTTTGGGGAGGATGTTGAAGGAGAGGGAAATTAGGGCTGAGGATAGCATTTCTGACCTGTTACTTTTCATTTCACCATTTTTCTTACCATTTTCCTCCTGTCCTCCTACCCCAATGTAGCCAAATGTTGCTGGAAGAAATCAGAAAGATACTGATCAGGTCCACTAAAATTTTATGCCAGCTGATGTTAAGTGAGCTTTCCCTGTCCTATGACAATCCTTTTATTCATCCGTAATTGACTCTCTTTCACATTCCCCAGAAGAATTGTTTTAAAGCTTCTCTATTCTTCTCAAGCTCCTAACTCCCCCTCACTGTCATGACTCACCTTCCTTTCTGTCCATTTATCATAATTTTCTCTCTTTCAAAATGAGTAACTTGTGCAGATATGTCATGATTATTTAAACCAGGTCCTTCTTTTCATATCCCAATTATGGCAAACTTGAATATTTCATATAAAAAATTTCCGTGGCCATCTGGTTCTACCAGAATGTTAGCATCATAATAGTAGAGGATATTATTTTTTTTAATTTAGTCAATTTCAAACATTATTCCCTGGTTGCAAAAATCATTTTCTATTCCTCCCTCCCCTCCTCCCTTCCCTCCTGTAGCCAAGGCACAATTCCACTGGGTATTACATGTGTCTTTGATCAGAATCCATTTCCATATTGTTGGTATTTTCACTAGGATGTTCATTTAGAGTCTACATCCCCAATCATATCCCCCTTAACCCATGTAATCAAGCAGTTGTTTTTCTTTGGTGTTTTTACTCCCACAGTGTTTCCTCTGAATGTGGATAGTGTTCTTTCCCATAGATCCCTCTGGGTTGTTCAGGATCACTGCATTACCACTAATGAAGAAGTCCTTTACATTCTATTGTTCCACAGTGTATCTGTCTCTATGTACATTGTTCTCCTGTTTCTGCTCCTTTAGCTCTGCATCAATTCCTGGAGGTCATTCCAGTTCCCATTGAATTCCTCCACTTTATTGTTCCTTTGAGCACAATAGTATTCCATCACCAACATATACCACAATTTGTTCAACCATTCCCCAAATGAAGGGCATCCTCTCATTTTCCAATTTTTTGCCACCACAAAGAGTGCAGCTATGAATATTCTTGTGCATGTATTTTCCTTATTATATCTTGGGGTACAAACCCCACAGTGCTATGGCTGGATCAAAAGGTAGACAGTCTTTTGCACCCTTTGAGCATAGTTCCAAATTGCCCTCCAGAATGGTTGGATCAATTCACAACTCCACCAGCAGTGCATTATTGTCCCAACTTTGCCACATCCCCTCTAGCATTCATTACTTTCCTTTGCTGTCATGTTAGCCAATATGCTAGGCATGAGGTGATAACTCAGAGTTGTTTTGATTTGCATCTTTCTGATTATCAGAGATTTAGAGCACTTTTTCATGTGCTTATTAATGGTTGTGATTTCTTTGGCTGAGAACTGCCTATTCATGTCCCTTGCCCATTTATCAATTGGAGAATGCCTTGATTGTTTGTACAATTGATTTAGTTCTTTGTAAATTTGAGTAATTAGACCTTTGTCAGAGGTTTTTGTTATGAAGATTGTTTCCCAATTTGTTATTTCCCTTCTGATTTCGGTTACATTGGTTTTCTTTGTACAAAATCTTTTTAATTTGATTTGTCAAAATTATTTATTTTACATTTCATGACTCTTGCTTGGCTTTAAAGTCTTGCTTGGTTTTAAAATTTTTCCCTTCCCAAAGGTCTGACATGTATACTATTCAGTGTTCATCTAATTTACTTATAGTTTTCTTCTTTATACTTTCCTTCATTCACCCATTCTGAGTTTATCTTGGTGTAGGGTGTGAGGTGTTTATCCAAGCCTAATCTCTCCCATACTGTCTTCCAATTTTCCAAGCAGTTTTTTATCAAATACTGGATTTTTGTCCCAAAAGCTGGGATCTTTGGGTTTGTTATAGACTGTCTTGCTAAGGTCACTTACCCCAAGTCTATTCCACTGATCCTCCATTCTGTCTCTTAGCCAGTACCAAATTGCTTTGATGACTTCTGCTTTATAATATAGTTTGAGATCTGGGACTTCAAGGCCCTCTTCCTTTGTATTTTTTTCATTATTTCCCCGGATATCCTTGATTTTTTGTTCTTCCAAATGAACTTTGTTATGGTTTTCTCTAATGCAATAAAAAAGTTTTTTGGAAGTTCCATGGGTATGGTACTAAATAGATAGATAAGTTTGGGTAGGATGGTAATTTTATTATATTAACATATCCCACCCATGAGCAGGTAATGGTTTTCCAATTGCTCAGATCTAGTTTTAGTTCTGTGGAAAGTTTTTTGTAGTTATGTTCATATAGTTCCTGTGTTTCTCTCAGCAGATAGAATCCTAAGTATTTTATATTGTCTAGAGTTATTTTGAATGGGATTTCTCTTTCTAATTCCTGCTGCTGAGATGTGTTAGAGATAAATAGAAATGCTGATGACTTATTTGGATTTATTTTGTATACTGCAACTTTGCTAAAGTTGTTGATTATTTCCACTAGCTTTTTGGTTGATTCTCTAGGACTCTTTAAGAATACCATCATATCATCCACAAAGAGTGATAACTTGGTCACTTCATTGGCAATTTTAATATCATCAATTTTTTTTCCTTCTCTAATTGCTACTGCTAGTGTTTCTAGTACAATATTAAATAATAGAGGTGATAATGGGCATCCTTGTTTCACCTCTGATCTTATTGGGAAGGCTTCTATCTTATCCCCATTGCAGATGATGTTGGCTGATGGTTTTAGATAGATACTGTTTAATATTTTTAGGAAAGACCCTTCTATTCCTACACTTTCTAGTGTTTTCAATAGGAATGAGTGTTGTATTTTGTCAAAGGCTTTTTCTGCATCTATTGATATAATCATGTGATTTTTGTTGGTTTGCTTGTTGATATGATCAATTATGTGGATAGTTTTCCTGATACTGAACCATCCTTGCATTCCTGGTATAAATCCCACCTGATCATAGTGAATAAGCCTCCTGATCACTTGCTGGAGTCTTTTTGCTAGTATCCTATTTAAGATTTTTGGATCTATGTTCATTAAGGAGATTGGTCTGTTGTTTTCTTTCTCCATTTTTGACCTGCCTGATTTTGGAATCAATACCATATTTGTGTCATAAAAGGAATTTGGTAGAACTCCTTCTTTGCTTATTATGTCAAATAGTTTGTATAGTATTAGGATTAGATGTTCTTTGAATGTTTGATAGAATTCACTTGTGAATCCCTCAGGGCCTGGGGATTTTTTCTTAGGGAGTTCATTGCTGGCCTGTTCAATTTCTTTTTCTGATATGGGATTATTTAAGAATTCTATTTCTTCTTCTGTTAATCTAGGCAATTTATATTTTTATTAATATTCATCCATATCACCTAGAGTGGCATGTTTATTGAGATATAATTGGGCAAAATATTTTATGATTGCCTTAATTTCCTCTTCATTGAAGGTGAGTTCTCCCTTTTCATCTATTATACTGTTAATTTGATTTTCTTTTCTTTCCTTTTCTTATTAGATTGACCAGTACTTTATCTATTTTGTTGGTTTTTTTCAAAATACCAACTTCAAGTCTTATTTATTAGTTTAATAGGTCTATCATTTTTTATTTTATTAATTTCTCCCTTAATTTTTAAGATCTGTAATTTGGTTTTCTTCTGGGGATTTTTAATTTGTTTGCTTTCAAGTTTTTTTGATTTGCTTGTCCAATTCATTGACCTCTGCCCTCCCTAATTTAATATGAACTCAAGGATATAAATTTTCTCCTGAGTCCTGCTTTGGCTGCATCCCATAGAGTTTGAAAGGATGTCTCATCAGTGTCATTTTCTTCAATGAAATTATTAATTGTTTCTATAATTTGTTCTCTAACTGATTTTGGAAGATTATATTGTTTAATTTCCAATTAATTTTTTATTTGGCTCTCCATGTACACATACTGATCATTATTTTTATTGCCTTATGATCTGAAAAGGTTGTATTTATTATTTCTGCTTTTCTGCATTTGCTCGCCATGTTTTTGTGACCTAGTATATGGTCAGTCTTTTTGAATGTACCATGTGCTGCTGAAAAGAGTGTGTGTTCCTTTTTGTCCCTATTTATTTTTCTCCATATATCTATTATCTCTAATTTTTCTAAGATTTCATTGACCATTGATAGTGGTAGGCTCAGGTCTCCCACTAGTATATTTTACTATCTATTTCCTCCTTCAATTCTACTAGTTTTTCCATTAGAAATTTGGGTGCATACATGTTGATTAGTGATATTTCCTCATTGTCTATGTTCCCTTTTATCAGGATGTATTTACCTTCCCTATCCCTTTTAATCAGGTCTATTTTTATTTTGACTTTGTCAGATATCATGATTGCAACTCCTGCCTTCTTTCTATCAGTTGAGGCTCAATAGGTCTTGCTCCAACTTTTAATTCTGACCTTGTGAGTATCTACCTGCCTCATGTGTGTTTGTTGTAGACAACATATGGTAGGGTTTTGAATTCTAATCCACTCTCCCATTCATCTATGTTTTATGGGTGAGTTCATCCCATTCACATCCAAAGTTATGATTGTTACTTGTGAATTCCCCAGCATTTTGATATCCTCTCCTTGTCCTGTCCTTTCTTTTTTTGCTATATCTTTTTAAACCAGTGGTTTACTTTATCTACCCTCCTAATCCCCTCCCTTGATATGCTTCCCTTTCTGGTCCCTCCCTTTTTGTTTCCTTCTTGTTTTTTTAAAACCCTTCTGTCTACTCCAAGGCAGAAAAGTGGTAAGGGCTAGGCAATGGGGGTCAAGTGACTTGCCCAGGGTCACACAGCTGGGAAGTGTCTCAATCCAGATTTGAACCTAGGACCTCCCATCTCTAGCCCTGACTCTCAATCCACTGAACTACCCAGATGCCCCCCTTTCTTGTTTCTTTAGAATCTATTTAGTTCCCTCCCCACCTCTCCTTTCCTCCCTTTTAGTATTCTTTTTCCTCCCTAACCCTCCTTAGTATTCTCTTTTCACTTACCCTGTAGGATAAGATAGAATTCAAGATCCCAATGGATCTAGATGCTCTTCTCTCTCAGATTTGATTTCACTGAGAGTGAGGTTTAAGCATTATATATTAGCACTCTCTTCCTCTCCTTCTTATAAGAGTATTCTTCCCCTCCCCTTCCCATGTGTATCTTTGTGTGAAAAATATAATTCTACTTATTTTATTTCTTCAAGTATCTCTTGGTACCTTCTTTGATTCCCCCACCTTTTTTTTTGGCATAGTATCTTATAGCCCTTAATACCCCAATCTTTTCCTATGAGTGATTCTTCTAATTACTATTATAAAGAATACAGTTTTTATGAGTTACAAATCACATTTTCCCCATATTATTGCCCTTAAAGAAGAGAGTTTGAATACACACACAAAAAAAAACATTTTTCTCCTTTTCCCTCTTTTTCTTATTTACCTTTTCATGTTACTCTTGATCTTTGTGTTTGGATATCAAACTTTCCACTTATTTCTGGTCTTTTATTTACAAATACTTGGAAATCTTCTATTTTGTTGAATGCCCATACTTTCCCTGTATGTATATAGTCAGTTTTGATGGATAGGTGATTCTTGGTTGAAGACCCAGTTCTCTTGCCATTCTAAATATCATGTTCCAGGCCTTGTGGTCCTTTAGTGTGGAAGCTGCCAGGTCTTGTGTGATCCTGTTTGGTGCTCCTTGGTATCTGAATTGTCACTTTTTGGCTTCTTGTAGAATTTTCTCCTTAGCTTGAAAGCTCTGAAATTTGACAATTACATTCCTGGGAGTTGTCTTTTGGGGATTTAGTATAGAGGGTGTTCTATGAAGTCTTTCAATGTCTATTTTTCCCCTTGTTCAAGAACATCAGGGCAGTTTTCTTGGATGATTTCTTATAGTATGATGTCAAGATTTCTGTTTATTTCTGTTTTTTCAGGTAGACCAATGATTCTCAAATTGTCTCTCCTTCCTCTGTTTTCCTGATCTGTCACCTTGTCAGTGAGATATTATATATTTTCTTCTATTTTATCAGTCTTTTGACTTTGCTCTATTAATTTTTGCTGTTTTGCAAGATCATTGGTTTCCATTTGCTCAATTCTGTTCCTTAAGGCCTGGTTTTCTGCTTTAACCTTTTGATTTTCAGCTATAATTTTTGGTTTTCTGTTATAATTTTTTGGCTTTGTGCTACATTTTTTTTAATTTTCTTTTTGAACCATTTCCCACGTATCTTGCCAGAAGGCTTCCATCTTTTTTATAAGCTCCAATTTAATTTTTTCCAGAACTTGTGAACAATTTCCATTTTTTAAGAAGGCTTTTTTTTTTGTTTTGTTTTAATTTCCTCCTGTATATTCTCTATAGCCTGGGTTTTTCCTCCATAAAAATTTTCAAGGGTCACTGACTTTTTTTTTTGCTTTTTTTGGAAGGAGTTTGGGGTTCCTGTGTGCAATTAGCCATCACTATGGAAGATTTACCTTCCCTTTTTAGTCAGAATCTGAGTGAGCTGGGCAGGTTCTCTGTTTATGGAGCTAAGGAGCAAGGATTTTGCCTGAGGCAAGCTCTCAAATCTCCACTGCTGCTCTACCTTTCTGGGGGTGCCCACGGTCTGAGCTCCCCTTCCCCCAGGATTTCAGGTGTAACTGCTCTCAGGGATAGGTCCTTGGTGGTCTTAGTAAGCTCCCAAGACCTAGAGGTGCCTCTTCCTCACTCCAGAGGTGCCCCTCGCTCACTTGCTGATTCTGGCGCACTGGCACTTAGAGCCCAAAGTCTGCACTCTCCTACCTACCCGCCAGGGTTTTGGGTTTAATTGAGCTCAGGGGTAGGTCCTTGGTGGTCTTAGTCAGCTCGCAAGACCTAGAGCTGCCCCTTGCTCCCTCCAGAGGTGCCCCTCGCTCACTGATTCTGGCACATGCTGCCTCTGACTCTGACTTGGTAGGTGGGGTAGAGGAGGGTACATGTTTGGGTGGGAGCTTTTTCACCTCCTTATATTGTGAAAATGCCCAAATCCCACGTACCTTCAATGCTGTGCCCTACTGTTGAGCCCTTTGTTTTTCTGAAAATGTTTTTTTGGGTCTTTTGAGGTAATCTATTTCGGTGGGTCTGAGGACAGTATGTGTCCCATGTCTAGACTGCCACCATGCTTACCTGGAAGTTCAGTAGAGGATATTATAAGACTACCTTCTATAAGTGTTTTTTTTTTTTTATAAAGTCAGTTTTTTTAAGCCACTACAGTTATTTTCATGCTGGCTTTCCTACCTTATGTTGGTTTAAATGTTTGGGTTTTTTTAATCTCACCAAATTATATTTCAAAGTTCCCTAAATAGCAGTTTATTTATATAGTGTGCAGAGATAAGGGCAGAGTTCATCCCAAATGTGAGGGACCACCTATACCAGTTGACTGAAGATAAAATGTTTTATACAAAGAACAATAAGCAGTCCTTTGGGCTCAACTGAATAGTTGGCAATGGAGAATAATACATAATACTTGGGGGGAAATGGACCTGAGCCAGTCTGTAAAAGACTTTATATATCAAAGAAATAGGCTTGCCTACTTTCAGATGACTCTTAATTCACCTTCATCTGGACCCCACTCAGCCAAAATGTATGTTTTACCTGAAATAGATTTCTTAAATGCATATAAAATACAATTTTTATTGATTCTTCAAAATATCCTACTTCTAAATATTCAAAATAGCAAAATAATTTCTGGCCAATTAGATGATGAATCAAATCAATCTGTTTTCTACCAACATAGAGACTCATCATATAACAGTTTCCTGCTCCATTGAACAAAATAAAGAGAGAGAAATAGACATGGACTAGTTTATTGTTTGCCTCTTTGGATCAGTGTTGTAGTTTTAAAGAACACATTTACCAAAGTCATCCCACATCAAGTCTCTTAGAATATTTGTCATCAATATAATCAAGTTTACAATAACAAGTTGATGATGAAATTAATCTTTTTTTATAAGATCAATAATATCATATTGGCTCCTTATTCCACTAATGCATTACAGACTACTTTGTAACATAGATTTACACAGTCCTTAAGCATGAAGAGAAGCTTATTAAAATTAATTTTTTCCCTGAGGAATTTTTCTGGATTTTCACACACATTGCACAAGAGAAATGGCTTTTTAAAACTCATGCTTTTTGTCATCTTAATTGCTTTATACATCTTGGCAACTTTTCACACCCTGCATAAAACAGGGGTTCATTAAGAGTCATTAAAAGAAAATATTTTTCTTGCAAATGCATTAAAGCATTTGCACATTATTTTATTCCATTTACAGAAAAGAGATGTAAATTGTGACTAACCATAAAGCAAAAAAGGTCACTTAACATAAATGCTTGGAAAGAGACAATTAGCAACAATATTTTTGGAACTAGAAGTTTATGGAAGTTGGAAAATTAGGATGTAATTACTGAGTAATAAATGATGAACATATTTTACTTTATTGTTTTTAGATATTAAAGAATTGAGAAGCATTTTTCATTTTCTCAAATTTACATGAAGAGTATAAGTAAAATAAATGACTAAAGCAGAAATACTACTACAAATTTTATACTCTGTTATTGAATCAATTGAATGGTTATAGAAAACTATAAATGGATACTAGCCTATGGAAAAAGAACAAAATATGGGGATAAGGTAGTAGAAAATGATGTGGGAGAAGAAAAACTCAGTATTCTATCCCTTGGATTTTTCAATTCCACTAAGAATCCTGACAATGTATGAGTAAAACAAAGTGGGCTTCCAATTTAGGAAAGATACTCTATTTTCAACAATGAACAAGGGTCAGTCAAAACTTCTGTGGTATAATGAAGACACAAGTCCCCAGGATCAATTATGAACTATACTACCTGTAAAAATAGCCTCGAATCCAGAACTCCAATCCCTAGAATCCTTTGCTCCACTTCCCCAGAGTGCTTTGTAATCACACTGAATTCTTGCCTGGGCAAGAACACAAATGATTATTTAAAGGAGTTCTCCACCTACTGAGGGGTCTTTTGGACTTCCGTTTTGGAGCAGTTGCATCTCTTCCATGATGTGAGATTATCTTGTCTAGGCCTCTCTGGCCTAGGCACATGTTTTCTTATCCTGTATTTTCTTTAATCCTTAATCTTTAATAAACCTCATAAAAATCAGAGAGAAACTAATTTCTACCTGCCTCAGCTTCCCCTAAATTTTAATCTTTATATACCTGAGTTTATATTCTCTTCTACAGGCAATAAGGGACCATTGATTGTGTTTGAGTATAGGAGAGAGATAGTTCTCTCTGATATATGTAGAAAGACTAATTTGATAAATATATATAGACTTGATTAGAAAGGAGACAGGCTTGAAGCAAGAATATCAGGAGAGTATTACAGTAATCTTTGCCAAAAGTAATAAGAACTTGAAACTGGTGGCACTGTAAGAAAGAAATTAGATGGATAGTAAAGATTCTGGACATAAATTGACATCACTGTAACTAGTGGGGTAAGGCAGAAGAAAAACAAAAATGAATAATCTGAGGTTTCAAATCTATGTGACCAAGATATCAATGGTGTTTTCAACAAATATTGGAAAGTTATGAGGAAGGATAGTTTTGGCCAGGAAATGAGTTCATTTTTGGATATGTTGAGTTTGAGTTGCTAATATAATATGCATATGGAAATTCACAGAAAACAGCTGGAGACATAGAACTGGGGCTTGACAAAGAAATTAATATTGAATAAATAGATTTGAGATCCTAGGTGGAAGTGAAAATTAAAGCAAATTTGATCACCATATTAGAGATAGAAAAGAAAAGGAATGAGAAATGAGTGATATATATACTTGATGAACCCAGGAAGAAGACTAAAGAGTGGTTAGAGGGGTAGGAAGAGGATAAGGAGAGAGTTACATTATGGAAAGTGAGAGAAGAAAGAATATTCAGAAGAAGTCACTTTAAAATATTAAGTAATACAAAATGGTCAAAGATAATGAATGAGTCATTTAATTTTAATGATCAAAAATTCACTGAGGGTCTTCGAGACAATGATTACAGTAGAGTGGTAAAATCAGAAACCAGATAACAAAGGGTTTTAGAGTGATTGGGATGATAGGATATGGAGACAATAAATGTAGACTACTTGTTCTAGAAGTTCAACATAGAAAGGAAGGAGAGATATATAAAGATAAATTGAGAGGAATACTACAGATATTCAATAAAGCATTTAATAAAATACTTATCCTATACTGTAAACAAAAAAGGAGGAAATCAGATGTTCATAATTTAGTATAGCCCTTGAGGTCAAAACTATTTTCATAACAATATTTAGATGTTTTAATTTCTAATATAGTAAATATCAATAAAAATTACATCCCAGAAAGATATTTAGGGGTTCTCTCTATATTTTATGATTATAAAGAGGTTTTAAGATTGAGAACTTTGGGGTTAGATGATAATATATTTCATTATTTATGTAGCTAATTGGATGTCTAGTTAAAACGCAGGATAATATTCTGCATGAAACTTAGACATCTGATTTCTCTACCTCTTATGTTTACTAATTATGAGACTATGGGAAAGCAGTTACTTAACTTCCTTGAATTTGATTACTTAACTTCTCTGAATCTTGGTTTCTGCTTCTGTAAAATGGGCATGCAGATGTTTGTTATACTTCTAGAATTATTATGAGGATGATAATGGAAACAGTCTTTATGAACTTTGAAGTGCTTAAAAGTTATTTTTATTAATTTTATTAGTTAATTTATTTTTTTAATCATCAGACCTATTAATGGGTTGGTTTCATCTTAGAAGAAAATATGTAATTGAGTAGCAAAGGGATCTGGATTTTATTTTGGGCAATTGAATATTCTAATCAATGACTTGAATGAAGATCCTAGATATATACTGAATACTAGAAAGGACCTTAGAAATCTTCTAGTATTTCCCTTCTATATGACAGGTGAGGAAACCAAAGCCCTGAAACGTTAAGTAACTTGTTCAAGGTAAGAAATAGAACTAGGATTCAAATGTGGGTCCTCTAGCAGGTCCAATGTTTTTTCCACCATAACATATTGGCTGTTTCAGCATATAATTTTGTCAAAATTATAACCAATGAGTAAAATGTTCTGGAAGAAGAATTTGGGGTTCCACATAAGGAGAAACATCCTAATGATTAGAGCAATTCAAGACTGGAATGGGATATTGTAAAAATTCTTGGATTTTGCCTCACTGAAAATATTCAAGCAAAGGTTTGACAGCTCATTTAGGAATATTGTGTAGCATATCTTGGAAGTATGATTGATGTATCGATATTGTATCCTGTATATTCATTTACGAGACACATGGTCAGATCACTTAATGTTCATTGTATGGAAAGGGACAGTCCATAGGACTAGCGCAAAGGACAAGCAAATTCCTGGGCTGGGCATTGACAGCCACAGTGTCCTGGCTCGGACTACATTCCCTTACAAAGCGCGGGATGGATTAATCTCCTCTTCTTTGATTCTGTCATTGTCAACTCTACCAAAGTAAAAACCTATGTCATGTCACATATTCATTAATCACCTCCCACTTGACATTCCTAAGGTCCCCAATAAAAACTGGGGAACATGTGCGAGCCTCCTCCTCTCTTACACCTCTTGCTCTCACAACCCTTGCTCTTGCTCTTGCTCCTTGCATCTCTTAATCTTGCTATGGCCTATAATGGCCTCCTCATGTCTGACTGACTTACGCAGCACAGCTGCCCCGCACATCTCGCATTAATCTCTTGACCACCTGGTCCATGGGGGATGTCCCAGAGTTCTCAGCTCCACGCAGGTGCTCTTGTTTCTCATACTTATAATTTCCCCACTTGCTTTCTCTTTCTAGAGAGGTAATTACAGAGCTCACAACTCCCCAGGTATTTTAACTTGTGGTCTCTGAGTTCCTAAGTCTCTTCCTCTGACTGCCTTATCTATCTTACATCCATATTGCTCTAGCCTCCAATTTCCTTCTCAGGTCACTACCCACATATAAATTATATAGGAATGGCTGGGGGATCCTATATATTGCAAGGATCATTTTTAATACATTGAACTAGATCATCTTTAGGGTCTTTTCTAACTCCAAGACTCCGGGATTATGAAATTCTATGATTTCTCTTTGCTATGAAGGTTAATAAGATAGATGATATATTGGATAATAGAGTGAGGGCACTAAGAGAGCATGACATGGATCTATCTTTTAATAAATTTTAATAGGGATAAGTATACTTACTTTTTTTAAATCTACTTCACAAGCACAAAATAGGGGAGGTATAACTAGATAAACTATTCCTATTAAATATATGGATGAGAGTTAAATAGATTACAATCTCAATATGTGTCAACAGTGAAATAAAAGTCCAAAAATGATCATGCTTTTCTAGGCTACTTAATAAGAAGTTTAGTGTCCAAAAAGAGAGATGAGTCAATCAAAGAGAATTTATTAAGATATTAAGTGATAGGCACTGTGCTAACTGAGGATACAAAGGAAAAATATTGACCCTACTCTCATGGAACTCACATTATAATGGAGATAAACAAAATTCATGCATATGAGATATCTTAATGTAAATGAAAGTAATCTCTGACTGAAGACACTATTGGGGAAAAAGGTGAGATCTGAATTATCCTAAAAGAAACTGAGGAAGATGAGTAGAAGAGGTGACATAGAAGGATAAAGATTAAGAAACAGCCACTAATTTTAGCAATTAAATAATTGTGGATAATTTTGAGAGTTCATGTTCAGTTGAATAATGATTAGGTCAGAAACCAAATTCAGAAGGTTTACAATTTAAGGAAGAGAAAAGATAGTGGATTACAAAGAAAAATGCCTTTCTAAAGAATTTAACCCAAAAAAGGAGTAGAGAAATGAAACAATAGATCACAGGAAAGGTTGGATCAAGAGAGGGTCTTTAGGGATTTGGGGGGTGAGAGATAATGAGAAATTCAGAATGGCTTCTATGTTGTAAGCCTGAGGGACTGAGGATAGCATTGCACTCTATATAAGAGGGAAGTAGATAGGATGCAGGAAGAGTTTAGGATGAAAGATAATTTGGGACATATTGATTTAAAATATATCCTGGGCATTCAGTTCAAGATGTATGAAAATGAAACCGGAGGTCAAGAGAGAGATTGGGGCAGGAAAGGTAGAGTTGAGAATCATTAGCATAGAGATGGAAATCCATGGGAGATAAGACTAGTGTAGAGTGAGAAGAGAAGATGTTCTTGGACAAAGAGATCCTGAAGGATATCTATGGACAGAAGATGTGATCTGGATGAAGATCCAGCAAAGGAGACAAGGAAGGATCCATCATATAGTTAGGAGGAAAACTAGGAGAGTGGTGTCTAGAAAGGCTGCAGAAAAAAAAAAAACTCTCAAAAGAAGAGAATGATCAGCAGTATCAAAGATACTGAGGTAATAGAGAAAGACAGAGAGAAGATCATTAAATTTGGGAACTAAGAGATGATTAACATCTTGGGAGGGAGAAGTTTTTATGGAATCATAAGGTTGGAAGTCAGGTTATGGGGGAGCAAGAATAAAGTAGAGGCACAAATTGTACGCAGGTTGGAATTTATCTACAAAGGCCAAAAGTTATGGAGAATGACAGGGATAGAAGCCAGTAGCAAAGGAGTCAGTAGAGAGGGAAGAGATTGAAAACAAGTGAGTGTGAAAGGCAGAGTGGGTAATCTGTTGGAAGAGATAAGATGAAATGGTATCACATTCATCATCAATCAGCATGTATTTATTAATATTAAGTACTATGCTAGATGCTAGAAATACAAAGTCATAAAATGAATAGGATTACAAAGGGAACTAATTATATTGGAATAGTTACCACCCTCCCCCTCAAAAAAGTTCATGGACCTCAGGTTAAGAACCTTTGCTTTAATATAAACCCTTTCTTGTTATGATAAGGAAGTTGAGTGACCAATTGCCTTGCAGAGATATCACACAAGGGGTAAGTAATAGAATTTGGGCTTGAATCCAGGGTTTTTAATTATAATTCCAGGGCTTTGTATATCAATATTTCCCACAAGAATAAATACACAACACAGCAAAAGATAAGTATGGATATAGAGAGAGAAAGCTACCTTTGTAACCAGTCACCCATTTAACTTTTAGATTATATTGCTCAGACATAGAAAAAGCTCACTTGTCTCTCTGGCTTAACTTCTTTCCTACACAATTAGTTCTTCAGCCACAATGTACAAGCTAATTTAGGTGCACTAGCCCAGAGGAAATAACTACCAATTCTTTTACTCTGGGTGGCTTCAGAATGGTAGAAAAGCAAATATTCTTGTTTGACATGAGCTATTACTAAAGGCAGCTATGGTACTCTAGATAGGGTCCTGGACTTTGAGTCAGGAAGACTGGAATTCAAATACTGCCTGAAATATTTTTCTAGTTAATATGACTCTGCCATGTATTACATTCTATGTGACTTCTTTAAGTATCAAGTTCCTCTCCTCTATAAAATGAGCATAATAATATCAACTACCTCTGGGTCATTATGAGGATCAAATAAGATAGTATTTATAAAGTGCTTCACAAAACTTAAAGTGACAGATAAAATGTTATTATCATTATTCCTATCTTCTTACTTCCATAGTTTAAAGCATCAATGATTGTGATAAGAGACTTACACATCATAAACACTTAGTAATTTTTTTTCCAAATTGATCTAATATGATAATTTCTCCTTACCACATTTCATCAAGTAGACCAACTAAATATATTCAAAAAGGAGACTTGTCCATAGTAACAAAAATATTGTATTTTGATCCACCATAAAAGACTTACCTATTCACAGTAATACAATCATCAAAGATAGTTCTGAAAAAATTAAGAAAAAGAATACTATCTATCTCCAGAGTAAGTCTGAATGGAGTTCAGATGGAATCTGAATGCAAATCAAAACATACTATTTTTCACTTTATTTTATTTATGTTTTTATTTGGGGGTTTTGCTTTTATATGAGTATTTTCTCACAACAGTGGCGACCAATATGGAAACATATTTTGCATAATGATGTATGTATAATCTAGATCAAACAGTTTACTATGTCAGTTGGGGAAGGAAGACAATTTTAATTTTATAAACTTAGAAAATGTATATTGAAAATTGTCATTATATGTAATTGGGAAAAGAAATAATAAAAAAAAGAAAAGGTAAAAAATTCATGAATTTGTTACTTAAAACATCCTACTATAAGCAAACACAAGCATAAATATAGCTCTATTTTGACTGATTAAAATTCATTCAAATAGATTTTGTTAGGTGCCTCCTATATACACTAGATGTTAGACATAAAGACAAACATAAAATTGCCCCTTCCCTAAAGTGGCATCCTTTTAAACCCCAAAACAAATTAGAGTGGGTTCAATGAGAAACAGACATCATCTGATTTTCATCTGGAAAGTGTTATTATTCCAAAAACATGACAATGGTGGCCAAATGAAACTTTACTTTTAACCAGGAACCTATCAGCAGAGGGTCAGGAAAATACAATGACTTTTATCTCCAAATTGCTGATCTATTCCAAGCATCAAGATGACCCAAATAGGCAATGATCAGATTGCTTATTTTGCTCATTTTCCTATAAATATTTGATCATACAAACTATTATCAGATGGCCTTTCCTATTCATTCCTTTATCTGAATAATATTTTTTAAAGAGAGACAAATTAACCATCATTAAAATCTATTTAGCCTCCTATAAAAATGTTTTTTTGCCATTTAAAAAAAATTAATTTCAGCTTGACTTTCATTTCAACAATTTCAACCTGACCTGTTCAAGCAAGGTAATGGTACTGAAAAAAAGGAAATGGATAAAGGAAAAGATATCAAAATAGAGTATCACTATTTCCTATAAAGGTTAGCCACATTAGGCGGGAAAACATACACTTAATCTAACCTTGCCAAGCAGATAGTTACGGTGGCCTAAGAAAACACAACCTAAGATAAACTCCTTTAGAAAATTTAACCAAGGAGGATTGTGGGAAATTATAAGAACTGTCATTTTCCAAAAGACAAAAAAATATGAGGGACAATAAATGTGTAGAAAGCTTGATTCAGAAGCCAACTAAACCATATTAGCCCAATAGCATTTATAAATGAAACTTGAAAAATGAGGGGAAAGAAAAGAAAAATGGAATTGATCTATCAGCATTTCTATAACTACCACAACCCCCATAATTCCTTAGAGTGTCTGGGGTGAGGGGGTGTTGGCCAATTTCCAGAATTAATCTGAATGATATCTAAGCTTAATGGATCTTTTGTAGTGGGATGATGAATATAAAGCAAAGGCACTGCTCCAGGGGCAAAGCTGAAAGATTCTCTCACAGGTTTTAGATTTCAGTTTATTGAAAACATACTACTTTCTGGACTGTCCTAAACTATTTTATGCATTTTTTTATAATTCTTATAATGCCTAAGTCACGTTTTGCAAAAAATTTTATCCAAATAGGCAGACTCATAACAAAGTACAGATACTGTATAGACCCAGACTATCCCCCCATCTATAGGAGACTATCATTAACATAATCCAAGGTAATTTAGTGCACTAGCACTGGTCAATTATTTTACATGTAAATGCAACAATTCCTAGTAATGGGCCAAAATCTAATTTTAGAGAACCAGTAGCATTAATGTGAAAACTTGGCTTTACTGGATTGCACCCTATGCAACTTATGCTTTATTACAAAACTACAGGAGATAGTCGCAACCTCCTGATTGGCTAGGAAGCATTCTAAATGAGCACATTTGTCATGGCATGTACCACAAGTCACAAGTAACTGCTATTCACTCAGCAGTCTAAACTGTCAACTCCATCTTCCTCCTGCATAAAAATAAACATTTTCTCCACAATAAAGGCTTTTTTTAAAATATAAAAGCAATAAAACAACTCAAGGGAGCATTGTTATCAGGAGCTAATCACACCCTTGGGGAATTAGAGGCACTTAGCTGCACCTAGTGCCTCATAGCACCTGAGGGGCTGTGATTATCTCATGATAACCTCCCAGTCTGTCAGGCCTTGTTGGTTAATTAGATAATATTCTGGTTGGTAATATTGAGTTTGAAGATTTCTTTTTGAAGTTGTATAAGTAAAGCTTCATTTATATATAAAAAAGCTCAGTATATCAGTCAAAAAAATCATAATAATTAACATTCCCTACCAATGAACCCAAGTTTTAAATAGCTAGATAAAGAATGATAAAGTCCAAGGACTAAACCCTGAGGCAGTCCTTTAACAATGAGTAATTCTGATGAGTTCAACCCAGGAAATCTTTGAGAGAACTGACAAAAATTACATAATGTAGTTTATTTGCAAATCAATAAATGGTTGAGACACTTCAATCATGCTTACAATACTCAATTGTCCATTGTGTAAAAGAATTTGGGGCAGAACAATAAACACAGTGTTAATAATAAGCCAAGCCATAAACACATACACTGGTTTGGAAAACTTTGTCATGAGGTACAATTTACAGAAGAGGCATGAAAATTTAGAAATAAATTTTGTTGTTGAACTTAGTGATTTCTGCAGGATTTAAATGGTACGATAGTTATTGTCCCTATATTTATATCTCCTTCTTGCTCCTACTATAAGGATTTTGGGGTTCTAATACCTACTACTCTCTCAGGATATTATGAAATTTTAGTAAATGAATGAATCAAAGGAATTATATAAATGAAAATTAAATATAGGATAATTTTTTGCACTAATGCTTGAATATTAACTAATAAAGTACTAAGTATAGGTAGATATAGTAAGGGCAATAGTTACTTTCCAGTTAAAGGTACAATCAGTGCTTGATTTTTTTAAAGCTTGGGTTAAAATAGGTTCTGCCAGGGCAAGAAAGAGATGATGCATTCTGTGTTAACTTAGGTATCTTGAATTTTAACAATGAAAAATAATAATAATAACTGACATTTACATAATTCTTGAAATGTAGTCAAGCCCTTTACATACATTATTATTTCAATTGATTTCAATAATAACCCTTTCTGATAAGAACCACATGTACTATCTATCCATCCTGATTTTACGGTTAAGGAAAATGAGCCAAGGTGAGGTCAAATGACTTGAGGATTATGAACTGTAATAAATATCAAGTCAAATCAACAAGAATTTATTAAGCCCTTACTATTTTCAAGACATTGCATTAAGTTGCTTGTAATATAAAGAAAAGCAAAAGATAGTCCCTGCTCTTAAGGAACTCAGGCTAATGAGGGAGACAACTTGAAAACAATTATGTACAAACAAGGATATAAACAGGATAAAATGGTGATAATCCCCAAGGGAAGGCACTAAGATTAAGGAGAACTAGGAAAGATTTCTTGTAGAAAGTAGAATTTTAGATTAGGTTTGAAGAAGGAGAGAAGTCAGGAAGTAGAGATGAGAAAAGAGCTCTAATTGTAGGATTCCACTTACATTTAGTCTAAATTTTCTTCTTTGCAACCTACACCTCTTATAATAATGCATTTGAATGGGCATATATAAGAAAGATTTTTACCAGTGAAAGTCAATAACCATTGGATTGGATTTCTAAAGACTAGGGAATTTTCCTTTCTGAATCACTTTAAAAGGTTAACAGGTTAAATCATAGTTATATTGAGCAGTCTACTATGTACTGTAAAAAATAGACTCGAATACAGGACTACAATCCCCACAAGCCTTTGCTCCACTTCCCCAAAATGCTTTGTAATCTCACGGGAATTCTGAGGTGGGCCGAGATCGAGGAAGGATTTAAGCTGGTGGAAAAGGTTTTTGGGGCCCTTTTGGACTTCCGTTTTGGAGCAGAGGCGTCTCTTCCATGATGTGAGGTTATTTTGTCTAGGCCTCTGGCCTAGGCACATGTTTCTTACTTGTATATTCTTTAATCCTTAATCCTTAATAAACCTCTAAAAAATATAATACTCCTTGCAGAGAGGAACTAATTTCTACCTGCCTCAGTCTCCCCATATTCCTAAATTTTCACTACAACAGTTGGCAACCTAATGGGGAAAAAAAAACTCAATCTTCTGATTTAATCTTTATAGCTAGTGCCTAGAATTTTTTTTAAGCCACTTCTGTCCAAGATGCTTTTTAGAAAACTATCTTGATCAGCTCCTGCCTGCGGCCCTCTCTGGCTCCTGCTTCTGCAGCCTCTCACCTGGTGCCGGAGCTCCCGGCTCTGCTTGTCTTTTTTTTAACCCTCGCAAAGCTGTTGATCAGCTCCTGAGTGCCTGCCATCGCCATCCACTTCAGACAGCCACTTCTCCTGGCCCCACCCTGGCTGCCCGCTCTGCTCGGCCCTGATTGTCTGGGCTCTGGCTCTGGCCCCGGCCCAGCATTCTTTCTCTCGCTCACCTGGCCCACCTGATTCAACCAAGATTGCAATCACCTTGTGACCTGCCTGCCCAACAAACCCAGTTCTATGGAGCAGATCGCTCAGGACTCATTTCTACCAGCTGGTAACAAAACAGGGGTATTGGCTCCACATGGGCGGCTTAGGCTCCATGTGGACTGGGGCAGGAGGAGGGATCATATCAGGGGAGAGAGGAAAGGGAGAGGAGAAGAAATAGATTTTTCAAACAGAAACTTAATAGCAATGGGCTATTTAAAAGGATACCTTTTGACTGTTCTGGTAATAGCATTGACTTCACCTGCGTGTCAGGGAGAAGATTCAACTAACTTTGAAGGGGAAAATGGGTGGCTCAGCAAACTAAGAGCCAGGCCTACAGACATGCGGTCTTGGTTTAAAATCTGGCCTCATATACTTCCCAGCTGTGGGGCCCCGAGAAGATCGCTCAGACCCCATTGCCTAGCCCTTACCACTCTGCCTTCGGACAATAGACATTTAAATGGATAAGAACCCAAGGAACTTAAAGGCTATATTCTAAGGCATTTCAGACTCCAATGGTTTATAAAAATCTCTGTATTCTATTGCATTTTTTGTTTAAGGTTTAACTTTGTGATGTTAAATTCATATATTACTGAATTGAATATTATTCTGTTATGCTAAAGATTGATTGAATTTATTTTGAATGTACCGAGTTTTAAAATTCTGTTGTTTTCCCCCTATAACTGTGCTGAAAAAATATTATTGAATAAGCCCATATATGAAAAAACAGACTTTCTATTTTTGCCTTTGTAAAATTGTCATAGAGATAGATGGACTTCATCAGAACTGGTTATAATTGTAGAACAACCTTTGGAAAATTAATGTGCTAAATATCTCAAATGATTTTAAGGGTTTTTTAAATATGATTTTGTAATTTTTTTAACAGTCTCTGGTTATTTTGCCTGCCCCTACCACAAGGTAAGGCCCATTCTAGTATCTGAAGTGAAATACATTTTATAACCCCCAACCTTCCCGAATTTCTAAATATGTGAATGGAAGTTGGGGCAGTTAATCTCAGGGAATTTGTAGCCCTATAAGCCTCCAAGAAAAAGGAGAAACCCTTTATTTATACTCTTCAGCTCACTACTTTACTTGCACCAGAATGATATATAGATTTCTTGATTATGTTCTTAACCCAAGATGAGTTTTACTTTGTTTAAAAATATGTTTAAATACCAAGGTTGAAAGATTTGCTATGATTGTAAATTGTGACAAATATCCATCAATTCATAGGCTTTAAAAAATGTCATACAGCAACTTATGTGAAATATGAAAGTGTATTTGTTTGCTATTGTAATTAGTTGGGCTATTGAGAATTTTGGGGATATTGATATCTACATATTTGTACTACTGTATTTTTAAAAATGAAAAATTGTTAACCTTGTTCAATTCATTTGACTTCTACTCACAGTGATCATGGCCAGATAAAAAGAGGAAATGGATCTCATTTTGGTGAGAAAGCCTTGTATTCTATATTTTCTTAGCTGACACAGTGTCAATGATTATAAGCTACATTTTTTTAATTTTTAAAGCTCTTTTATTATTATATTTTTCTTGCATGTGCAATATACCTTTTCAGGTTTTTTTATATATTTTTCTCTCCTTTTTATATTTGAAGCACATGTCACCAGTATTAAGATTTTCTTTAATCTTTTGATTTTTCAGTACTACAAGTTTGAAATACATTTGCTAATGCATGCCCTAAAAAGCTTGTGACTATAAAAACAATGCCACTAATTATTTAAATAAATTATGGGACTTTGCTTAATGATTCTGTCTGATTCCAGGACAAGATATACACATAAGAGCCATTTCACAAAGCCAAAGAAAAGTAAATCCAGGATGGATTGATGCACTTCTAGGCCAAAACAAAGGTCTTGAACCTAGTGTGAAGACTCAAGGTTACTATGTTTAACATGTGTTAAGACATAGGCTTTCCTTGTGTCCACACTCACTCTGAAAATACTGACAGACAAGTATCCCCAAACCTTGGCTTATAATCTGGTCCCTTTTCTGCCTTTCATAGTGTGGTACCTTTCTGTAGTCCTGGCTACTGACTGGGTAAATGCATCATTGCTTAGATCATTTTGATTAGGCCCTGATTCAAGGACCTGTTATAGATTCATTTTTCTTTTTACTTGGAATTTTTACACATAAGACTTTGATATTTTCATCAAAAGACTTTCTATATTTTCATCCAGAATTTTTTTCTTTTCTTTTGGATTTTTCTGATGTTTTTTTTTTAATATCTCTTGTCAATTGATTCATATACCTCATACCTCAGCCATGCATCCTTAAGTGATTCTGTATTTGTCAATCACCCTCTTAACGGGGGGAATGTAAAAAAAAATATCATTATTTAAATTGCAAAGTTTAAATTCCTTTTGAGAAGAAGTTTAGGTAAAGAAGATGCTACCTCTCTGAACCCAGAAACTGAACTGTTGGAGAAGACATAATGAAGATGCCTCCAGACCACAAGCACAAAAATGAACTTTGGGTATGGTTGATTGAACATTTATTTGTATGTATACTTTTATGCCAAAGGGGACTGCCCCCTAACTGGCTTTCTGTCAATGTGTCCAGTAAATATTGGTTTTGTTTTTTTTTTCTCTTATCCTCAAATAATTGTAATCTTTAAATTGATTATGTTTTTATGATCCTTTGGGCAAGGACTTCTTCCCAGAGGATCAAACGGGGAAATGTAAAAAACAGACTCTAATACAGGACTAAAAAATAGACTCTAATACAGGACTACAATCTCCACAAGCCCTTGCTCCACTTCCCCAAAATGCTTTGTAATCTCATGGGAATTCTGAGGTGGGCCGAGATCGAGGAAGGATTTAAGCTGGTGGAAAAGGTTTTTGGGGCTCTTTTGGACTTCCGTTTTGGAGCAGAGGCTTCTCTTCATGATGTGAGGTTATTTTGTCTAGGCCTCTGGCCTAGACACATGTTTCTTACTTGTATATTCTTTAATCCTTAATCCTTAATAAACCTCTAAAAAATATAATACTCCTTGCAGAGAGGAACTAATTTCTACCTGCCTCAGTCTCCCCATATTCCTAAATTTTCACTACAACAGTACTCAGTGCTAAGCAAGGTACTTTGGGCATGTTGTTGCTGTTGTTCAGTTGTTTTCGACCATATCCAACTCTTCCTGACCCCATTTGGACCTTTCTTGGCAAAGATACTGGAGTGCTTTACCATTTTCTTCTCCAGGTTATTTTAAAGATAAGGAAACTAAAGCATTCTAGATTGAGTGACTATCCCAAGGTCATACAGCTAGTAAGTGTCTGAGGCCAGATTTTTTTAATTCAGGAAGATGAGACTTCTGACTTCAGGATTGGAACTATTTCCCTTATCTTGGCCAAGATAAGGAGTCATCAAATGAGGTAGGGAATTTATTATCATGATGGAGTGATAAGACCAAATGCCTATAAAATGCTTGGAGAATAATACTGAGCAGCAAACTGCTAAGTTCTCAATTTTCATCCTCTGATATGGTTTGTGCTAAATCCATCTATAAATGAGTAAATGAATGGATGTCATCAGTTCTTAATGGCAAGCTCTTTTGATGTGCCATGCAGCATACTCTCACAGACAAGAACTTGTGAGAACCATCTTCATTCTGACTTCCAGCACTATACTAATGATTGGTATTTCAATGTATAAGACATAGTTGTGGTAGGTCTGGTAGGTCAGATTTAAGTATATTACAAAAAAAGAGCTTCAAGTTGTAAGAATAATTATCTTACTAATAATACTATACAGTATGTAGGGTAAATATTGTTATTCATGTTTATGGATCAGTAAAGTAAGACTGAAAAGTTATAACCTTTTCAAAGTTACACAGCTAGGATGGTTCTGAGGAAAGATTTGAATTACTGACTCCTTGCTATAAAATCAATGCTTTTCCCATCATTCCATGCTATTTCTCATCTTGAGTAAAAATTCCTTTTATGCTCATAATATAATATAATATAGTATAATAATAAAATGCTCATAATATAATATAATATACTATAATAATAAAATAATATTAAATATTAAATGTCAAATGTATGATGGAATGTAAAATTATTCTTGAAATAATTTGATACTTTGAAGAAAGGTTTACTAAACATTTTAAGGTAATTAATGCAGAATGTCCATCACAAAAATCCAATCTATATTTTATTTAAAAAATTATAATGACTGAATGGCTCTGAAATATATTTGAAGTTATTCCATATTCCACCTAATAATATTTTTTTTTTCTGAGAGTGATGTTTTGACCCACAGGTCCATGTGCCAAAATTTTTCAAGCTTCTTACATAGTGTAGTTCATCCCACTTTTGAAATAATCTAGCAAATTACTTGCTAGCTTTGTATTGGAAACTGGATTTCAGGAACAGACTGAAACGTTTGCTAACTGGTTGCTTCCTTTAACACTACTAATTAATGACAAAAATCATGGGTTGTCTACAATGACTTTTTTTTTTCCTTAATTGCTAATGAAGAGCTAAAATTGCTTTTGTGCATAACCAAAATAAATAATTTGGAGAGAAAGTATTTGAGATACATATGAATTTGGGTAGAATCACACCTATGATTGTCATTGTTCCATATATATGAGAATCCGTTGATATGTTTACTTTTACTAGTCAGCGGACAAATTTGCTTCAAAGCAAAGTCTTTCAATGGAATAGCTTAATAATAAAAATTAGCAACAGAAATTCCCTACTCTTTCATTTAATGCTCTCTCAAATGAATTTAACCTCACTGGAAATAAATACATATATGGATCACATATGGAATATTCTTGTAATTTGAGCATCTAAGTAGAGGGATCCTCCTACAGCAAAGATTGGTGATGAGGATATATTCTTTGATGTACTACTCATGCCTCTGACATTGGAATGCTGCCCATTTCTCCTGAGTTATTCACTGCATTGTTCCCTTTTGAGCATCACATCTCTGCTATAGCTAGTCTTCAGCTATCCAACTTCATGGTCATTTAATGCCCTTTACAACATTCTATATTAAGTAAGCACCATTTATAAGGGAGAGTATTAGTTCTATAAACAGGCTTTTAAGCCCCTTTGCCCATCCATTGCAAAGTACTAGGACTGGTAAGTTTCTCTTTCAATTATCATTTTCATTCTCCCATTGCTTTTCCAGTGTAGCCTTAAGGCTTCAGGAACAACAGTTACTCTGTCCTTCCTCTAACTGTAGGCAGTGCTATTATTAATAGATATTTTCTTTATAGGAAAGGACTGATTTAATTAATTTTACAATAGTAACAAAGGAAAATGAGGTGTTTCAGACAGGAATAACAGTGAGGGGCCTATGCTTTACAATGGACACAAAAAGGGAAGGACCCAGCCTAGGGCTGGGCCATCTTGGTAAAGGACTTTGCCCTAAGGGGAGAAACCATTGGGACAAAAGAGATACTTAACATCTGATGGGACTAGCTATTCCCACCTAAACTACCTTAAGGTCTATCAGTAGTCCTAGACCAGTGAAGTAGGACTTTCCCTCAGGGAAGAACTCTCCTGATAAAGTCAAACCTTTAAGCTAAGTAAAGGGGGGATCATTAAATCTTTCTAGGCTACAAGTTTGGGGTTTCTAGATTCCACCTTGACAATACAAATTTCCAATCATCCTAGTTTCTACTTTTTCCTATTTGCTAATATGAAGAAGCTACAAAAGTATAGTTTCTAAAAATAATGTAGTAGGAAAATGGAATTATAATCAAAAGGTCTAGTTATGTTTCAAGTTTCAAGCCACTTACTATTTGTAGCCTTGGGCAAATCACTTTACCTCACTGAACCTTATCTTTAAAAAAAAAGATAATAGCAGTTTTACTACCTATTTCATAACATTCTAGAAGGAATCTCACTGAATTTGTGGAAAAAAGAGAATCCAAGAAGTCACTTAGGTAGAAGAAACAGAGACTCAGCAACCAAGGATGGATCAGAAAGGCATCATTCATATGGTTGCCAGTAGCAGATACTGATCCAAGAAAATACCCCCCAAAATATATGAATGAATTATACTGAAGTGGATCACGCATTGCTGAGATTCATTTGGTAGGGGTTGTCATTGGTGCTACTGAGTCATTTCAGTTGTGACTGACTCTTCATGTCCCCATTGGGTTTTTTGTTGGCAAAGATCCTGGCAGTAGTGTGCTAGTTCCTTCTGTTGAGGAAGAGCTTCACAGTAAAAACACAAGGTTTGTGACATGTTACCCTTTGCAAGAATGCGAGACTCCAAAGCTTAGCTTAAAAATAAAAAGAGAAATTTATTAATTTGGAATTCATGTTGAGAGCCCAGGGAGACAGTGTGCAGGTGGAGCACGACTTTCTAGAGGAGATGGATCCTAGGCTTTATATACCCTTTTGACAACAGGATCTCTGTGACTAGAGAAAGGACAATGATGGAATGTTACTGGATCTTTGGAACCAAGAAGGGTCACGTGGTTATGTCCTATGCCTCACAATCAAAAGAGAGTGAACTGTCCAGTATAGAGGATAATCCGATACCTATCATATAAAATAGATGTTTATCAGGAGCAAGTTGATATATGCCTATCTGTGCTCATCAAGAAAGGAGAGATCAGAGGGCCTCAAGGTCACATTCCCTAACACTACACAATCTGAGGTATTGGGGTATCCAGGGAAAGCCTATACCACATATCACTTCTCCAGATTGATTTATAGATGAGGAAACTGAGGCAAACAGGTCTAGCACTCTATCTACCATACCACCTAGGTACCCTTGAAACTGGTCTGGATTTTTTCCCCCTTTCTCTGTTTTCTCTCCCTTTTTTCCTAGGTAAAATGAGCCCAATGTCTGCTCTCAGGGCCTGAGGGCTTTACAAGTTTAAACAAACTCTTTAGCATCAAACTACCAAAACTAGATTAACCACTCTCCTTGCTAAAATGCATGCTTAATTCTCAGAATGTACCACTGAAAGAGAGTGATTGGGAATGCCAGCCAAGGATGAGAAAATTGTAAAATGTGATATTTTGCCAGAGTACAATATCTGACTGAGAATTTGGAGTTATAGAACCATTGTTGATTCTTTTTTTTTCCACTTGCCAGGGCACAAAGAATAATTTACTCTTGTGTCCCGAGGGCAAAAGAGTCAATGTCAGGGGCTACAGCAGCCACCAGGCAGTAGACTGAGTTAAGACTGGAGGTGGCCATTTGGCATTTTCACAGGTCTGATTTGAAAAGAAAGCCACTACCAAGAGGAGAAGAGCCAAGGAAAGAGAGAAAATCACACCCAAGGGAATGAGTAGCATTGGCTCATAGAGAAGGTGTGAAGGAGGGAGTAAGAGGGACCTACCAGCCTGCTCATCAGCTCAGGAGAGTAACCACCAATGTTAAATACAGTGTCCTAAAAGTCTTACAGAGTGTCCTAAAAGTCTTAATGCATTTTGTTTTCTTTTTATCTTTTAAAACTTAAAACTGCACTGAAACTTTTAGGATACCCCCCCACCCTGAATGTCAGGTGTTTATCAGATGTTATTGGTTTTATCTGTACCCCTTAAAAATTCAGGGCACTTGAACCCCAGAAAGGGAAGGAGAATGAAAGGTAATGCAAACCTATTATAGGTGCTGGTTTAGACCTACCCTCATAATTCTATACACAAGAGATCTAGTTCAAGGAGATAATACAGAATGAACTTGTGACACTGAGGCAGTCTGGCTACAATGTCC
Organism: Monodelphis domestica; assembly: GCF_027887165.1. NCBI lineage: Eukaryota > Metazoa > Chordata > Mammalia > Didelphimorphia > Didelphidae > Monodelphis > Monodelphis domestica. The sequence continues at coordinate 180,448,089 of NC_077231.1, forward strand.
AGGGATCCCTCAGTGCTTTCCCTCTGGGGTATCATTATGTTTTACTCTGAGAAAGGGGCCAACAGGGCATGATCAGTATGTGTCCCTATCAGCATCTGCAGCCATGCTATCCAGATTCCCTGACATCTAAGTAAAACTATCACAGGAGTAGAAAATTATTCTATAAGTATTCCATGCTGGGGGGTGGAGGGTGTCAACAAAAGTTGACCTAATGGTACCTTTGGAGACTTCACTTTCCTATAGGGTTTAATGGAGTTTAAGAACCTAACATTTCTTACAGTATAAATTGTGTGGAGTTTTTTTGCTTTTTTGAATTATTTTTTGTTTATTTGTTTTTTGCAATTTCCAGGCATAGAAAGAGATTGACACTAAAACATCATTCCCAAAGTTTTGAACTAGTATCTTATTGTCACAGAGATTTGGCAGGTTGTTTGTTGTGGTAATCAAATTCTACTAAAAATAAACTTACGGTTTATTATAATTATATATATAGCTTATTTGTGACAGGATTATCAACCCAATGGTAGGAGATAGGGTCAGTAATTATAATTAATATTGCTTTTTTATCTTGTCATTGCATTGTATTTTTCTTATTTTTAATTGCACATTTAAATTATATTACTGGTATTTGAAGATTAATCAGTGACCTGATTTCTGTTCAGCAGAACTTTGCATTTCATTGTGTTATATTTCTAAAATAAAAAAAAAAAGGGAAATAACAAAGAAATAAAGATGTTTCATTTTAGAGTTTATTTAAATTTACTTATTGGGTTTTACTAACCTATAAATTTTTTTACTTATTAAATTTTAGAGGCTTAAAATGATAGATTTAGTGTCTTATGTTTATCTATTACCTACTTAGGACATTGTTTTCTTTTTTTTGTTTGTTGTTGTTTTTTGTCTAAACTAGTGATTTGTTTGGTAAGGGAAGCTTTCTGTTCCCCTTTCTACTGATGCAGCTCTGCAACTTATGAACTTGGAAAATGCATGGGGACTGCCAGGAGGGTGACTTAGGGGATGGGACCAGATGGATAAGTTTGGGCCAGAATCAGAAGATTAAAAAGTTTGGGAAGGCCAACAAACCCAGCCAGGCAGAGCCTGACTCTAAGATGACACACAGACCCCTCAAATAAAATGGGAAGTAGGTTTAATAAAAGAAATAAGGAAGAAGGGTGTGGGATAACCTATAGTTAATTTCCTAACTAATACCCCAGGATCTGATATTTCTTCACAGAGATTTCTTCAGAATGCTTTTTCCCTACTCTAATCCTCTCTAACTGCCTAAATCCCCAGTCCCTGATCTTGGCTAAACTAAACTCCCCTTAGCTGGTTTTAAGGAAAGGGTCTGTGTAAGCCTGATAGGGCCCAGGGAAGGTCCTGGATCATAAAGTACTCAGACCTGGTCTCACAGTCAGATGCCAGATGGTTCAGGATCACCAGGAACTACAGTAGATAAAAGTGATCAGCAAAGCAGGCAGGGCAGCAGAGTTGCAGAGCAGTTAGGGCTGCCAGGCAACAAAACAGGATAGAGAATTCAAGGTAATATAGGGTAGTGTCAGCCACTAAGGAAAAGCAGCCTCAGTTATCTGTCTCTCCCTTACTTTCCCATTCTAGAATTCTCTCCCTGTTAGTCTCATGCCCCTGCAAAGTTGCTCTAACCCTCTCTTCCTTGTAACAGGACTTACCTAAGATCTCACAGACATTATGCATTAGATATGGAATTTGAACCGAGATGGTCCAGACTCTGAGAGGGACCCTCTATTCACTATACTAAGTTGCCTCTCTGGTGAAATCCACGTAAACAAATAACTCTGTATTAAAACAATAACAACAACAACAAACCCCAGCTGATGATTTGAGTGTGTCAAACAATCTTTTCAAGGAAACAGATATATTAGAATCATCGTACTAGATAGAACGCAGAAGATATCTAATCTAAACACCCATTTTGACAAATGAAGAAAGTGATCCCTCAGAGTAGTTTTAATTGAATTTCATATTTATAGTTCCAAGTATCAAAACCAACTCATTAATATCAGCATTAGCATCCTAATTATATATTTTCATTTTTACTCATAGAAAATTCAGAAATCTGATTTTGAAAAAAGAAACTTCAATTATTTTAAATAACAAGGAAATTAATTTTATATTCAGAAAAATCATTTTTTTCTTTAGTGAACAAGAAAAACCCAGTACTTTCTAACTAGCTGAATTGTCTTTGAATTTTAAAAATAGAAACCTTTTTTATTTTTATAAACTCTTTAAAAAGAGACGAACATTAGCAAGGTGCTCAGCAACTAAGGTTTTATTTGCCTGACTTCATTTACTAACTACTTTTAGAGTAAGTTATAAATATCTAGAAATGCAATTGCTATTACAACATTAAAAATACTAACTTCACCATAATTAAGACCTTATTATGATCCCCAGAGAATGAGCTTCATTCTTTTGTCTTTTGTTCACACTTGATATTTTGAAGCAGGAATTCTTAACCTTGGTCTTTGTACTTCTTTTCTTTTAAGTCTTGATACTTCTGTTTTAATATAATTTGTTTCCTTTGTAGTTCAATCTGTTAAACTTCATGCATTTCAAAATGTTACTCTGAGAAGGAATCCATAAACTTTATCAGACTGTCAAAGGGGTTCATGATGCAGGAAGGGATAAGGATCCCTCTTTTAGAAGGTATCACATTCCCAAAGATGAGAAAGTTTAGACATCTTAAGTCACTTAAGGCACTGTTACAAAGTGCCTGTCAGGAAGGAAGGAAGTTAGAACAATCTATATGGTGGGACTCCTTCTCCAGAACCAGTTTCCTTGAATTTTGCCTCTCTTTACAAAAGAGCAAACATGCAGCCTAGCTGGATAAGTACAGCTAACTCTTCTTCCAGCAATCAAACTGTATTAACATTTATACTAGCATTAATCAGGTGTGACTTCTTGAGTTGTAAAAGCATTGTGCACACATTGTTTGTGTGCTCTGATTCAATAGAGCATTATCCTCCACCCTGGCATCTTCTATGCTTATAAAGACAATTTGTGCTAAAAGGAGCCCTGTGCTCAATAGGGTCTCATAGTGTGGAATTTCTTGTTAAACACCCACTATCCCATTACAATAACACTTGTATTTAGAGAGTACCTTTTTTTAAGGAACTCAAAGCCTTTCCAAGAAGAGAGGTTCACTGTGCATTTGTTGCAATTAGAAAAAGACAAAAAAAATCCTAGGACAATGCAATTTAAAATAGCATTTCTCATTCATTTGCCACCTCTTCAAAAAGAAGTCCATAGATTTGAATAAAAACAAAATATATAACTTTTCTAGATATGTGCACATGTATATGTAAATATGTGGACCCAGGTAATTATTTTGCATTTGCTGAGTACATCCCATGCTTACATTGATATAAGAAACTCAGTATAGTAACTTTCTCAATCAATGCAGATCAGCAAATTGTCAATAAGTCATACACTTAGAAAATTGTCTGGGGACACAGAGGAGTTAAATGATTTGCTCATGGTCACAGAAATAAGATGAATTCAGATCTTTCTTGTTCTAAAGCCAGCTATGCAGCCTCTTAAACATATTCATGTATTATAAAAATATAAATGTATGGGAAGCAACATGGTATATGTAAGAGGGTGCTGGCTCTGAAGCCAGGAAGACTTGAATTTTAAGTACCATGTGTGACATATAATGACTTTGTTAGCCTAGGAAAAATCCATCTAATCTCTTCATACTGCACATGACTCTTTTTTAAAACCTTACCTTCCAATTTAGAATAAATAAATACTATGTGTTGATTACAAGGCAGGATAGAAGCAAGGGCTATGCAATGGGAGATTAAATGACTTGCCCAGGATCACACAGCAAATAAGTGTCTGAGACCAGATTGAACCTAGACTATCCCATCTCTACACCTGGCTCTCAATCCACTAAGCCACCTGGCTGCCATCCCCCCCACCCATATGTTGTATTGATTTAGAATCTTAATCTTTACAATGTGACTCTTAAAAACTATGAAAAAAAAAAACAAAAACAGAAAAGGTTCTGACCTGAATTGGTACAGAGAATTTGCTCACTTGAAAGTTCCAAATATGAATGAAATTACTGGTCCCATCCCTACTCCTTTAGGATGTGTGTGTATACATATATATGTTTGTGCACATATAAAAATGTAATCTGTTCATTATGTTTATATATACACATATTTATATAAATATTGATACATTGACTTTAGGTCCAATGGTGAACCATCTATCACTTCATTTATCTGAAGATCAGCATGGCTAAGTTTGGAGAAGTTCATTATCATGTCAGCTGAGAGATGATTAATTTTTTTTTTGTCACAAAAATTCTTTTAAAAAGTCCAAGTGATAAAAAAATGTTATTTCCTTCACTAATGGGGAGGGAGTACTCTCTTTGGCAAAATTACCCCCAGAATATTCTTTATTTAAAAATTCTCTTCTCAACCTATAGCAAACTCAAACCTACTATGAATATTCTGAGCCTCTCTATTCTACTTAGTCTAAACTCAGAAGTTGATGGAGAATCATGAACTTGGCAAGCTGTCAAAGGTATTTATTCCAAGATTAATTCAAATTCCAAGGATACAAGAACAAAGCAATCTGGAAAAGATGCACTGGTTTACTTTCTAATTCCTCTAGAGTTGTATTAATAATGCCAAACTTATGCAGGACTTTGCAGTTATAAAAGGTACTTTACAATATTAATAGAGCTTTTTGCAGTAGCAAAGACCTGGACACAAAGTTCAGTTTAGCCACTGGAAATAGCTAAAAAATTATTATATGAAAATAAACTGTACTATAAGAGGTAATCGGTATAAAAGTTTAGATAAGCTTGGGGAGATTGTTAAAATCAAAGCAAAACCAAAAAAGACCAAAAAAAATACAATGACCACAATGATGGAAATGGAAATGATGAAAAGCAAAACAAAATTAAATGCTATGTAATTATAATGATGAAACTTGTTCCTTAAGAAGAGATTTTTTAAAAAATATATACCTCCCTCATTTCTTTGAAAAGTCAGGGGACTATGGGTGCTGCATATACCATCAGATTCCATTGGTGAATTGGCTAGTTCGTTTTTTCTCTTTATTTTTTATTCTTTGTTAGGGATAACTCTGTGTAGAGGAGAGGAAAAAGGTATATATTCAGAGGTGATATAAAAACATAGGAAACAAATTAAAATGTAAGAAAGTATTTACACATATTATCTCTTTTAGAAATAGAATATTGGTGCTGAAAGGAAACTTAGAAATCATCCAGTCTTATCGTTTCATTTTATAATTAAGGAGAAAAGGCATCTAGATTGCTAGTGCCCTTGGAAAAGTCACTTCCCCTCAGAGTCTTCTAGTGTCTTATTTTACAACAAACCTAGGAAGAAGTCAGGATAAGTATCATTATCCCCATTTTACAGATAAGAATATTGAGGCTCCAACAGATTAATTAGAAAGAGTACTTACTTTGTGTCAATGGAACTCAAGTTCAAATGCTCTGCTACTTACTTCCATATCAATCATTTTCATCCTTGTGTGTAAAATGAGAAGAATTAGTTGAGAAATTAGATGACCTCTAAGATCACCACCAGCTCTATATCTATGATCTTCTGACTTTATCAGGAACTTAGAACAAATAAGTGTCAGTCAGAATTGAATTAAAATCTATGTGCTGTCCACCTTGCAATGATTTTTCTCAGCTAAAACTTCAGTGGGAAGATGAATCTTCAAACCCTTGTCAAATCTAGACTTCGTATATCACCTGGAAAGAGTATTAGTTACAACAAAAGATTTATATTCTTTAAATGGTATATTATGTTATATTGCTTTTTCTCTCATTTTATTAAAACAGAAAAGGTGTTGTTCACTTACTCTAGCAGTAAGGATCCTATGGACCAAGCATATTAGCATAGTATTGATAGGGATATAAATTCCCAAGTGATATGGCTGGCATGTAGAAAACATAACACCTTCTGGATTATTCCTCCAAATTGGGCAATCTTCCAGTTCCATGAATATACAACAGATGCTGCAACCCAAATGAGAAATGATTTGTTCTAGTTTGAGGTGACTCCCTTACCACATTAGGTTTAGCTATTTTTTTTTTACCAGAACTTTAGACAAGTTATTTTTCCCCTTGTTTGTTGTGATAAATGTGTGATTTTGTTGCTGTCTGAAATATCAATATGCCTCACTGCTCTGATAAGCTCATTACAAGTATAACTGGTTCCTAGTCCAGAATCCCCGATGGATCAATCCACCAAGTCATGGGAAATAAAACTCTTAAGACTCCCCTTCTCCACCCCCTAGTCCTAAAAAAGCTCAGTAATTTCAAAACTGATTCAAAACTGAGGTCCCTATTTAAGGAACTGTCAACATGGAATCTAGAAACCCAAACTTGTAATCTAGTAAGACCTGATGAGCTCCAAGGGTTTGGGGTTTCTAGATTCCATAGTCCTAAAATTGGGGTTCATCAGATTTACTAGGCTACAAATTTGGGGTTTCTAGATTCCGTGTTGATCGAATCCAAAAGATTGAATACATTTGTAGAGCTTTACAAGCAGGAAATTTAAAAAGCCAAAGCTATCAATCTCATTTTCAAATACTAATTAAGAGCTATTCGTATCACACAAATAAATCTTTTATAACTTCTCATGGGCTTCCTGCTACAATAGGAGAGAAAAAGCTTTCTAACCGTTCACAAACAACTTTAATTACTGGGAAGAGAAGGAAAATTGAAAATTAAGCCCACTGGAAAAAAAACTATCAACTCTAACCTCAAAGGAGCCATCCTTTCTCTGGAAGAGAGAGAGCACATTGCGTTGAATAGAGGGCTAGACTAGAAGTCGGGGATGTCTAGATCCAAGTCGTGCTTCCGATACATAGAAGCTTTCAGACCTCAGGCAAGTACTAAACTCAATGTCTGTAGCAATATAGAACTTTCTAGAGTCAAGAACAATAGCCCAAAATGCCGTTCAGTTGAAACAATGGGAACTTCTCAGAAGATTATAAACGGAGGGTTTTACGGCTAGATCAGAAAAGAAGAAAACACAATTTAGCGCAACAAAAATGAGAAAGAGCAAAGTGAGAAAAAAAATCAGGCAGTGGCAATATTTCTTTATACTTGTCCTCTGTCTTTGCTCCCATCAGCCACTAGATGGCGCCTAGTATTTGGCAACTACATATTTCAGGTTGCCACTATAGAGCCCAAAATAACTAATTCTGGGTCAGCCCTGGCAGAGCAAAACTTCATCCTATAACTAAAATCCAAGACTATTCAGTTCAGATTTTTAAAACTTTTTTTTTAGATCACCCAAGAAAAAAGCAACAACTCCCTCGGGGTACTCCAAGGTTATCTATTTTTTTCTACAGAAATACTATAAACAATAACGAAAGCTATTCAGGTTATGCAAAGAATTCTTTTTAAAAATTCAGGGACATAGGTCACATGGTATGGTAGCTATAATTTAAGGAGAAACATATCGTCTTTTACTTGCAAATAAAATTCAGGACACTATAATGAAAATAGCAGTGGAAAATAACCCAATGAACTGAGAGTCAGGAGCACTGCATTCTAGTCCCAGCATTTTACCTAAATAACCTTAATTGGAGGGAGAGGGGGGCACTTAAATTTTTTTGTCCTTCAGTGTCCTAATTTTTTTAATGAAGCATTGGACAATGTTGTCCAGTGTAAGCCTGGAATCTCAAGACACCTCTCAATTTCCTCCCTGACAACCCTATTACCGGGGGCATTGCATCTCTAGACCTCACTTCCTTAGATATAAAATGTGGATTTTCCCATATTATTCTCATGATAGGACTGTTTTGAAAAGAGTATTCTAGTGCTTTATAGACAAAAATTCTCATCTAAGTTTTCTCCCAACTCTAAAATTTTATGGATTTGTGGACAATGAAGATAAAGGGGCAATTAGGAGTCAGGGAGACATGGGTTCAAGTTTCACCTTGGACACATACTGAGATATGACTCTGAATAGGTCATTTCATCTTAGTGCCTGCAGGTAAGACTAAATTGCAGAGTAGGTGCTGGTCCACATTGCCAGATAGAGTTTCTCATTGATGTTCTCTAAACCAATGGAATTATAGTTTCAGTCCAATGTAACTCTTTTAAGTTGTGGATTAGAATGAATAAACAAAACCAAACAAAGAAAAAGCCAGATAGTTAGGCAAAAGGTATGCATCTGATCTCAGTGGTGAAATGTTTGTTGCTGGCCAATTCTTATGCTTGGAGGGAAACACACATTAAAAGGAGTATTGTGATTGGGCAGTTATACATGTAAGGCATTTCCCTAGAGCACTTGCTGGTGATTAGGGGATGGATTCTTCAATGTGTGGAAGTAGTGAAGAAGAGAAGAAGCCAAGGGAGGGGAGAAAAAGGATGAGACAAGAGGAATAGCAAGAGCAAAAGCTTCTAAAATAGGAAATAATGTTGGAGTTGCATCTCACTCTTACCAGGACAAGCACTCAATTTCCTCATCTTCACATGGTAGTGGTATTTTCAGGAATTAATGTGGCAGCATCCTGTCTGTCACTAAAACTCCCTCAATTCCCTGTCAGGAAGCAATAGATTCTCAGGTATTGCTATGTCTCTGATAAGAGACCACACTATGTCCAGCATTAGGTTGTTGTTTTTCTTATAGTCAAGCTGCTATGATTACTTCACTAGGCTCTGTATGGTATTCTGAGAAATTGGTAAAGAGAGCAAAAATGAAAGCATTTGCAGCTTCATAGGACTATAGACTTGGAAGGAGAAAGTCTGGAGAATAAGTGATCGAAATTTTACTCTTTATTTTACTTCCTTAGTATTCCCCTTAAATTTATTTTAAGTAAATGTCTTTAATTCTGTCTTGTGGTTTGAGGGAAGGGAAGTTGCATGGAAACATATTAAATTGGAAAGAATTCTCATGAGCAGTGGTTTTGAATATGTGATGGACCCAAATAGTTTATAGGAATCTGAATGTGGCAGTGGAATGCTGCATGCATTAAACACACACACACACACACACACACACACACACACACACACACACACACATGCACATGTGCACACAGAGTTCCTAGGAACACTTTTCCAGTACCTTCCCTGTGAGACTACCTTCTATCTATTTCCCTCAAGCTCCAAACCATATTTTTGCTTTTCTATCCCTAGCCCTTAGCACAGTGCATGGGACTTAGTAAATGGTTAAGAAATTGGGGGGGGGGGGGTTTGACTGAACAAACTCAGGATGTCTGAAATTGATCAAAAATTATTATAATTGACAATTAAAAATCTAAAAAGCAATATATATATATATATATATATATATATATATATATATCTTCCTTTAATATGAAAGATCCTATAAGCTATTTCATATCTATGACTTGAGATCAAGGGGAAAAGGGAATAAAATGTTTTCCTCTTCACCAACTCTGACCTTATGCAACTATAAGTTTTAGAAGCAAGATGAAAGGGTTGTTAATGGATAAGATAATAGAACTGCAAAGTGATATATATCACCTGAAATTAGGGGAATGTAATGAAGTCTCTCTCTTCATCCTCTTCTCACTGAACAAAAAAACCTTAAAATAAAATTTCTCCTCAGAACCATTAAGATCATATTGTCTCTTGCCATAGTACAGAGTTCTGTGCATAACTGATATCATAAGTGTAAGAGGGAGATCATACCCATATCCAACCCCAAATAATATAATTAACCAGGTACATTATAGTCTGATGCCTTTATCAGATGAAAAGTTTTCTTTGAGTTATAGAATAAAACAAAATTGTAAAATAAGGGTGAATCAGCCATAGGTACCTCTACTGCATCCATCAATTAAAAACATAGCTAGTGTGAACAAAATTTTAATCAATTCTTTGAGCCACTGAATGAAACTGGAAAAAAAAAAACCTATTACTGAAATATATAGGGATTTGTTGCAACAATTAGACACATCCCTGAGACTAATGTAAATTAGAGAAGGAATTCCCTAGAATAAGTTGGTCAAGCTTTTGGAACAAGTTAAGAAGGTAGGATCTTGGGACTCTACCAAAGGACAGTAAAGGAGGCTGAGACAGGAGCCCAGAGAGAGTATTGAATTCCCTCTCCCCATCTACCAGAAGATGATCTGAACTAAAGAAGACCTAACAGGCCAGTAAATTTGAATTCCTCATCAGAGTACCTGAATTGAGAGATAATATAAAGACCAGGGGTTTCAAATGTGCAGCATGCATTAGCAGCACTCACAAAAACTGGAACCAGATGAAAATGTAATTAAGAAATACTTAACGAATGGATACAATATGATAAAATAAATATAATGTTAATATGAAGTATTCTGGGTCAATATGCAGCTGTAGGGACCCTTCTATATGATTTAATGGCCCTATTTCAATTATAATTTGATACCAGTAATGAAGACAAATTAGACACATAATGGGAAGGAAGCTTCAGGACCCTCAAGGCCCATCTGAGAGCTAGCTATACCTAAGAGAGTTTTCCTGAGGACTCCTCAAAGGGAGAAAAGAACAGTCATCAAACCACCTAGTTTTAGCCGCCTTTTTGCCATATATGTTCTCTTTCAGATTAAGTCTACTTCCTCCTACCTGAGCAGACTTATGGCAGAGTATATCCCAGACATTAGAGAAATATTTTTTGTAGCTATTGTTCTTATTGTGTCACATTAGAAAATATTTTCTTTTACAAAGATAGTTGAGTTTGGTTCACTGGTAAGCACACAGAATAGGGGCTTCCAAGCAACAGAAATGGACAACCAACAACAATCCCTCAAGTTTAGGCCTAGAATCCTGAAAGGAAATATGGCTTCCCTCTGTGGAAGTGGGAATTGAGACAGGAACCCAGAGGGAGTGCTAAATATAGTTTAGTCAAGCATTTTGCTTTCAGGACATTTGGATTTGTGGGTCTCTAGGTAAGCAGTGAAAAGTCCTTATCTGTTATTTGATCTTTTGGCATATGCTTTCCTGACATTGTATAAAATTTAAATTAATATCTAATAACTCCAAGTATTATACTCTACAAGATTTATTAATAATCACTTGAAGTAGAAGAAATAAAAGAACAAAAGTAAATAACACATGAGCAAAATTCTCCTGCCTGGCACTCACCCAACTGCCCCAGCTAGGTTTCCTGAGAGAAGAGAGAAAGGGCATAGCTACACAAAACTTATATCTTCTCTACATTAGTATGGGATGCTGGGAAAGCTGGTCCCTGAGGACCAAAATTCTAATTAAACAATTCCCCCTGTGATTCCATTAGAAAACAAGCATGTAGAAATCTCCCAGATTTACATGCCTAGTTTCCCCAATGAATCAGAATATATAATCAATGAACTTATATCTCTAAATATCTTTAACTAGAGGTACATACAATATTGTATTTTCTAAGGGGAAATTACAATAATTTGGGGATAAGAGGGAAATAAAACAGAAAGAGAACAAAACCAATGTTAGGCACATTGACAAAAAAACAATTAGGGGGCAATCCCCTTTGGCATAAGAGTATACATTAAAAAGAAATGCATTCAACTCCCCACAGTTCAATTCACTACATCCCAAACTTCATTCTGGATCTTTTGGTGCAGTGTGTGGTTTCTGCAGGATTCTTAATAGTGCCTTCTCTAAACAGTTCACTTTCTTGATTTGGAGAGATAGCAAATTTCTTATCCTAAAATTAGTCTCAAACAAGAAAAATTTTTATAAATCTAGAATTTTATAATGTGAATCTTAAAATTTCTCAGTCTTGTGAATCTTAAAAATTCCCAGACTCTACCTTAGAACATTTGGTTAGGACCATTCCCCATTTTAAAACAATGAAGGGACTTTGGTCAGGAATATGGGAACTCTAACATTACTCCACCCATACTTAGGCATACTTTATGGGAAGATAAAGTTGTTAACTCCTGATTGAACAATGAAAGTCCCCAACCCATACTTAAAGTGAAGCCAGAACCCTTAAGCTAGGTCTAATTTTAGATCTAATACAAAAGGGTGCTTAGTACCTATGAAAATCAAATTAATCAGGCAACTTGCAAAGGACAAGATTAGTGTACTCAGGTGTGAATTACTCAAAAGTTTTAGTCTACTCAGGTGTGAATTAAGAATGGTCGGTCCTTTGGAAAATGTCTACTGTGATTGGTAGACGTAGAAATTTAGGGGAGGTGACATAGGAGAAAATTCTCTTTAAAAGGAGGTCAGAAAGATCTCTAAAGGGAATTCAGCTTTGGATATGAATTGGAGGTCAGGGAGTGCAGCTTTGGTAGCTGAGTTGGAGCTCGGGCTAGTTGAAGTAGCTGGGTCTCTCTGAACACTAGAATCTTGCTTGGGATAAATTTTGTGATGAGTTGCTTAAAGACTGACTGGTCTCTCTTAAAGCTTTCCCATTATTTCCTCTTGCTTTCTCTCTCCCTTTCCTTAATTCCTTATTTGTATTAATTAAAATCTCCATAAAAACCCAGCTGACTTGGGTATTTCATATTTGGGAATTTTTCCCATGGCGACCACTTTATTTTTAATATAAAATAAAGACACTAAAAATTATCTTTACCAGTATAGCAAAAACCTTACAGTTTGGCCATTTACACATTTTCACAGTCACAGTTTATGACAACCACTCTTTTGTCTGTAACAATAATAATACAATCCACCCTGAAAAGGATGTTGATCAGCACATGGATCACCCTGAGATACCTGGCTGAGTTATGAGGTATATGAATCAATCATCAAAAGAAAATCAAAAACATCAAAAAAAAGTAACTTCTGGATGAAACAAAAAAATATCAAAGTCTCATCTGTAAAAAATTCTAAGTAAGTAAGAATAAACCTATAAGAGGTTTATCCAGGGCCTGATTAAAGTGATTTATGTCCCACAAACCTATAGTAGTAATTATAACAATGTAACACTAATCCATTGGCAGCCAGGCCTACAGAAAACTGTCATACTATAAAAGAAAGAAAAGGGTATAGATTTGGAAGCAAAAGGGAAATATCATTCCCTGGTCTGATTTTACCTTTGCTCTTAGGGATAGGGGAGCCAAAATGGAAGCCAAACTGAGGTACATGTTAGAAGTCTGAATCTGGCACAAGGGAATCCTGTATCTGACTTTGCAAACAGCCACTTCTTCAAACCCCAAAATAAGTTCAAGTCCCCTGTCTTGGAGCAGAATCTCATTGATTCCACCAGGACTGGTTGGTCTCCATGACATTCTGCTCCTTGGCACTGTGCAGTGGCTCTTTTGTGATCCCTTCTCCTGGAATCAGACACAATAATTAATCAAAGTCCCATAATATTTAACAATCAATGGCAGGTTTCCATAGTCTAAAGCTTTTGGTTACACGTTTACATTATGGCTAATGGACATTTTAAACTTATCCTAGTGCAAAAAAAAAAAAAGCATAAATACAGGTTTTGTGCTTCAAGTACAAAAAATGAGAAAGAAAAGAAAATTCAAATACTTTATTGCACATACAAGGAAAACCAATAATAATTTTTTAAAAATAAAAAATATATAGTTTAATATCAGTGACACACTGTGTTAGCCAAAGAGAGGCACAATATAAAGGTTTCTCACCCCAAAATGAGATCCATTTCCTTTTTAACTTGGCCATAATCCACAGTGTGCATGCACATGTATTTCACCAATAAACAACTTTTAAAAACAGTAGCACAATAGCTAATGCACATTCAAAGAAGTACCAATATCCCCCAAATCATAATATCCCAGTTAATGACAATAGCAAACAAACGTACTATCATTAGGATTCACATGAGTTGCTTTGTGATATTTAAAAACCTTTGAAGCTTATGGATACTTGTCACAAGTTCCCTAGATCTAGTCAATCTTTCAACCCTAGCAAAGATATTTCTAACAAAGTCTATTACTGCCATCATTCCAAAATGTGTCAGGAGAAACCAGAAAAACCTCTGTACTGCTAATGAAAACCTTTTGGGTCTAAAATATCACCAAAAATCTAGATCATTCTGGTGGAAGGGTAGAGCAAACTGAAGAGTTACAAATATAAAAACTATTCAGGAGCCACTAGCTCTATGTGAAAATTCTCCCTCTGGGAGACATCCAGGGGTTATAAAGCCCCCTGGGAAATCCTTCCCACCTCCCTGATGAGATTATAACTCAGCATGGGGTGACCAAGCCCCATGGGAAACCTCGCACCTCTGGTATGAGACTGTAATAGCCATAAAAGACATATCTTTATATGTCTCATCCATTGTAATGTGGAGGTGAGGACTATAATAGTGAAAATCACTTCTGATGTCTCATCCATTATATTTTTATAAATGCAGAGGTGGGGAATACAATAGTGTTATTGTACTTCACTTCATCTTCTAAAATGACCCTTACCTCTTGTTACAAACACCTCAAAGGCAGGCAAATGATCAGTCAGAGGTAGAGGTGCTACTAGATATTCGAAAATTACTTCTGAAAATCCCTTTACATTAATTGAGATTTTTAGTTCATTAAATTTTCCAAAGGTTACTGATACAGATTGTAACTGTTTTGATCTATCATCATCCATGTGACAATTAACAAATGCAAAAAGGAACAAAATGTCATTAAGGTAACATGTGACCTCAATTGATCTGGTGAAAAATCCATCATCCATAAGGACCTATGGTTTTGCCATGGAAAAAGGTTTGTCTATGTTGTTTATGGACTTTTATAATGGTATTTTATACAGTTCAGTCATATGGGGAGTGTATAAATAAAGACTATGTAACAGAATATATATAGCTAATAGCCAAAGCACAGTAGTTGAAAATGGCATAGAGTAAGAGAAGACATTAGATTAAATCAATGTGTGAACTTAAAAACAAAACTAAATCTTAAAGCAAACAATCAGCAAATACGATATATGTGATAGGATGTGAGCAATGAATTTAAGAGTCCTTTTCTCTAATTCTGATAGTTGCATTACAGAGACTACTTCACTATTTGGAGGGGGACAAACTGAAACAGTTAATATCAATAAGACAAATGGAATCTGAAAAGGCTTAAAATTCACCTCCAGTTTCTTTAAGGTTTCTTCTCCTGAGTATCATCATCCATCTAGATTCCTTTTGTTATACTTCTGGGATTCCCCATACCCACACTGAGCATAGTGTGGATGAACCCCATATTGGATGTGTTGCAGAGGCTATGCAGACCAAAATGGCAAGAGGATATAGGGAGATGAATCTCCCCTCTGAATATTGAAATTACTCAAGCTATCAACTGCAAGGTATCCTATCAATATAAGAACCACCAGGAACAGCAGCAAGAAAAGACATCCTAAAACTCTGAGCTATGCAAGCTCCAGGAACAGGAGCTCTTTGAGATAAGCAGGAAACTGGGCCATATTTTAAATTCTACTTCCTGTCTGTAAGTGGTGCTAGCCTAGAATGTACTGGCAAGGAGTAAAGTTAAGAGGTTTAGAAATGTTATCTTCCTTCCCCTCCCCTCACTAGGGGCAAAAATGCCAGGAAGAACAAAAGGGTGTTTGAATATAGAATACAGATTCCACCTGATGTTTGGGCCAGGAAAACAGAAGTTAATTTCTAAAAATCTGGCTTTAAATCGACTGAGCTAATCATCTTCCCCCCTTCTGTGCTGGGTTTCAGGGTGTAGAGGGTCATACAGGAAACTCCCATGTGGGCTAACCCCTCAGTTTCTGTCGCCTCAGCCAGGAACGTGGAAAAAAATAAAAACAGGTTCAACTTGAAAATCAGCTTGGAAACAAGGTGGGGTAGGCAGCCTGTAAAGAGCTACCCAGTGGTCTAAGAGCTGCCTCAGCTGCAAGCTGGAAGTTCAAAGACTACCTCTTGTTTGAGATCCACAGGGGTGGAAAGGAAACTGTAACCTTACCAGGAGGCAGGGGACCAGTGCCCACTCAGCTGTTAGCAATATTGGGGAAACTTATACTTTACCTTTCACACAGGAACTCCAGCCAATGTGTTCAGGAGACAAGGTGGGTGGGTAGCAGGCTCAGCTCCTCTTATGGGCAGGTCTTCAACACTGAACAGAGTTCCCCAGAGTGGGAGAGCAAAAAGCTGGGCAGGAAAGAAATGCAGTTTTAAGCTACTCACTATCTTTATTCAAAGGCTTTCCCAAATAGAAGACCAAGGATTCTATTCTCCATAGTGGTCAGCAAAAATGTAAGACTTAAATCAATATCAATAACCCCAAGTATTATATTTTATAAGATTTATTAATGATCACTCAAAGTAGAAGAAATAAAAGAACAAAAGAAAAAGCCTAAGTAAATAACACATGAGTAAAATTCTCCTGTCTGGCACACACCCAACTGCCCCTGCCTTGTTCCCCAGGAGAAAAGAGAGAGGGTGGAGCTACACAAAACTTATATCTTCCCTACATTTGTATGCTACTTAGATATTTAGATGGAATGCTGAGAGAGCAAGTCCCTGGGGACCAAAATTCTAATCACACAATTGTAAGGTAAAAGAAATTAGCCAAGTCTAATTCTGCCCTTTCAAAATCCTAAGTATTATGACTAATAATATAATTTCCTTTTAAAAAGGGCATTCCATTTCCCACTTTGTAGTGTGATCCCCTATAACCAAAATGCACTTCTTCCTCATTTTTACTTTAGAGAATTCTTAACTTCTTTCAAAGTATGACTGATGCTAGCTCCTCTAATAGAGATTTCCTTAATGCTCTCCTTGCAATTATTTTTCTCATACTTTGTATTTACTTGACTATATACTCATTGTGTCCCTCTCATCCCCAAAAGTTCCTTGAGGTCAAAGACTCTTACATTTGTGTCTGTTTCTCTAGAGCCTAGATGTAGAGCCTGACACATTATAAACACTCAATAAATGTTGAATTTGCATTGATGTGAATTACCTAATTATATCAGAAGTTCATCATAGAGGTTTGAGGAAGAATTTGAAACTGAAAAGTATTTTCTTTTTTATATTTAATTTTATTTAATTAATTTAGAATATTTTTCCATGGTTACAAGATTCATGCTCTTTCCCTCCCCTTTCCCCACATTCCTCCCATAGCCAACACACAATTGCACTGGGTTTTACCTGTGTCATTGACCAAGACCCATTTCCACATTATTGATAATAATTGTACTAGGGTGAGCATTTAGAATCTACATCCTCAATCATATCCCCATAGAATCATGTGATCAAGGAGTTGTTTTTCTTCTGTGTTTCTATTCCCACAATTCTTTCTCTAGGTGTGGATAGCATTATTTCTCATAAGTCCCTCATAATTGTTTTGGATCATTGCATTGCTGCTAGTAGAGAAGTCGATTACGTTCGATTGTACCAGTGTGTCAGTCTCTGTGTACAATGTTCTCCTGGCTCTGCTCCTTTCACTCTGCATCAGTTCCTGGAGGTTGTTCCAGTCTCTATGGAATTCCTCCACTTTATTATTCCTTTGAGCACAATAGTATTCCATCACCAACATATACCACAATTTGTTCAGCCATTCCCCAATCTAAGGACATCCACTTATTTTCCAATTTTTTGCTACCACAAAGAGCGCAGCTATGAATATTTTTGTACAAGTCTTTTTCCTATTATCTCTTTGGGGTATAAACCCAGTAGTTGTATGGCTGGATCAAAGGTGAAATGCATTTTCTGACAAGTATAGTTTACTTTGGAATTGATTAACAGGAAAGAAAACAAACCTCCTGCCTGATAGTCTTTTAAAATTGAATAAAAATCTTCATTCTCTGTAGTAGTTTGTCTGTGTTCCTGCTTAAGGTAAACTAGTGATCTCTCAAACTCTTTTAGCTGTATGAGTCTGACATCTGAACCAGCAGCTGGGATTTCACAGGTAGGATAAGGCAATCCTTGGGGGAGTACAATAGGTCAATACAATTTAAATGTTACATACAGGGTTCATTAAGGGTAGCCCCTTTAATCTAGCAGAAGGAATTATTTTCTTCATTTAATTATACTTTGTCATGAAAGTCTATGAACAGCCTGGAAAGCAAAGAGGACAAGGAGACTCCAACATGCCCCCAGAACTGATGCCGTTCCATAACCTCCCCCCTAATCATTTGTCTAGGAAAACTTCCATACTGATCCCATTCTTTCCATTCTACAATCAACATTCAGAAATACAGTCATTAAAGCAGACCAGAGGAGTAGATAATATTTTAGGGGAAAACAGAGGTTTTGAGAGATATCTCTTAAGTCATTATCTCTGTCCATGACATGCTAAATATACATGGAGTAACAATCTGAATATTTAGATGATATTCTCTCATGTTACATTTTTTCATAGGGACTCTGACATCATACAGGAAATTGTCAAAGAAAAAGTAATTAAATTGTTGCCTAGAAGCAGTATCCATTTTTTTTTATTTTTTTGGCCAAAGTATATTTGTTGAAACAGTCAAAGGCAACAATGGCATTTTCCCATACACCTCCATTTAACAGGTGTTAACAATACACCTGTAGTTATGCTTCCTGGCCACCAGATGTCAATTTTTCCACAGTTAAGTTGCAATGTTAACGTGTATGTGTGTGTCCTTTCCACTGTTTGTCTTTGAATGTCAGAATGCAAAGGGACTTTAAAGATCATCTGTAAGGCTGTCAAACGGCTCCCAATCTCCAACCTCAGACATTCTCCTTTGGAGACAGGCATTTCGAGCAAGCTCAGCTGACATAACTCAAATAAATAGTAAAATAAATATGACATGAGAGCTATCATCATTCATGCCAAACTGATATGAGTTGTTCAGGGATACAAGTGCAACCATTTCACAAACTCTGACCAAGACAAACACTCACGAGAACACAGCACACACACACACCAAGAATATTGGATATGACTATCCAAGGCAAATGCCAGCTCCATGCCCTCTGTTTCTCCTATTCATTCTTGACACTAGCCAGATCTTTTTATACAAAGTAATAAGGCACAACTCATCACTTCCCATGCTTTATTATTCTTCATGCCAAGACTTTGATGACGAAGTCCACCAAAGCTAATACAAAGACTCCTCCAATCCAATAGCCTGAGCCCTGACCATTCACAGACCACCAGGAAGCCATAAGAATTTCCTTCCCCAGTGACCCTACTCTAAATTGCACTCATATCCCTCTAGAATCTCCCCTTTTT
Source organism: Monodelphis domestica (assembly GCF_027887165.1). Classification (NCBI taxonomy): domain Eukaryota; kingdom Metazoa; phylum Chordata; class Mammalia; order Didelphimorphia; family Didelphidae; genus Monodelphis; species Monodelphis domestica. The sequence goes on from NC_077231.1 coordinate 180,467,217, forward strand.
AAGGATACAATCGAAATGCCACGAACCTTGCTTTCTAGTGATAAACCCTTCTAAATGTACTGTTTTCCCCAATTAGAATGGGCGCTCTTCAAGAGTAGGGACTGCCTCTTTCTTCTATGCTCATTTATAGAACAGTGCTTGGCACATAATACATGCTTAATAAATGCTTTTCCATTCCTTTTAGTAATAAACAAAACACTTCTGAAAAGCAATTTGGAACTATGCTCAGAGAGTAACTAAAATGTCGTAAATACTTTCATCCAAAGATCCCACTCTTAGGCACATATCCTAAAGAGAGAGCAGTGTTAGAAAATATTCTACATACACAAAAATATTTAAAGCAGTACTTTTTGTAGAAGGAAAAAAAACAGTGGGAAACTAGATATCAATTAACCAGGAAATTATTAAACAAATTGTGGGACATGAACATAATGGAATACCTACCACTGAACAGCAAGAAATAATAAATATGTAGAATATCACATGATAATAAATAGTTAACACATATAGCACCTACTATGTGCCCGGTACTGTGCTTAACACTTATTATCTCATTTCATCCTCACAACAACCCAGATTAGGAACCTGAGAGAAAGTAGGCATAAGTGATTTTTCCCAGGGGCATGTAAATGGCAGATAGAGTGCCCAGATGAGAGGTCAGGAAAACCTAAATTCAAATTTTACCTCAGACTCTTATTAACTGTGTGACTCTGAAATAGTCACTTCTTTCTGGTTGCCTCAGTTTCTCCATCTGTGAAATGGGCTGGAGAAGGAAATGGAAAACCATTGCACTGTTTTTGCCAAGAAACCCCCCCAAAAGGTCAAGAAGTGTCAGAGGTCATCTCTCTAAGGAAATAAGAGACAATGAAATGAATGAAATGTAAAAACAAAATATATTAGTAATGTTTTTTTTAAAAAGGATATCATAGGTAAACTTGGAAAACACAAGTTTAGTCATCTAGTATCTTTAAATGTAATATTGTAAGAGACTAAGTAGGTAATAAAGGATAAAGATGAATTTAGAAATATAGACATTTTTGTTTGCAAATAACAGACAATACTTGTATATCTCTCCTCTTTAATGACTATCTTGATGAATCCCAAACTACTGACATACATAAAAGAAAACAGACTCAGGCATTTAAACTGACAGACTCAGGACCATAGCTTGAGTCTCCTATCAGTCTAGTTTTTCATTCTATATTCCATAATCAAAGTGTAGATGAATTAGATAAAGTAGGAAGATATTTATATAGAAGTCTATATTAGTGAAGATTCAGTAAGGAGAAAGATAAAATGCAAACTGGTGAGTATTTGCCAGAGAAGAGTCAAAAATGAGGATTGGGAGACCTGAGTTCTAATTCTAGTTCTGGTAGTAACCCAGCTGTGTGATCCCTCTAGATCTATTATTTAATCTTTTAAGGGAGGAGGTGATGACTTTGAGTATCCCTTCTAGCTCTATAGCCTATGAATCTATGATTTTACCAAAGTGATTTTTTAAAAGAGAATGTTCAGATTCCCACATCTGAGAACAAACAAGCAGACCAGAAGAGCTGTGTATGTCCTGAACATTGAGAATCTAAACCAATTAGGAAAAAATATAGTCCCTAGCATCACTATTTGGATGTAGTGATTATATTATACAAGCTATGGCAGGAGTACTATAATGGTGAAAATTTCACCTTTTTAAGATTGTTGTAATATTGAACAATGGCCGCCAAGGAATTTACTTATGAAATTCCTAAAAATGAAACACTCAAGTCAGAATGGAGTTTATGGAGGTTTAATCACACTGGGAGTAGGGAAAGGAGAGGGAGAGAAGGAGAGAAGAGAAAAGGGAAAGGGGCTACTCAACCTCTGACCAAGGCAGAGGGAGTTTTAGGCCCAAAGGGCCAAGGTGGAAAGAATCAGTCTTTAACTCACGTGACCTATCTGAAGGAAAGCTGTCTGCGGGCGTCCTCCCTGTCCAAGCTTCTAACATGAACTCCCGTCTCGCTCTCTCCACAGGAAGTGAGCAAATTTCAGAGGCTGTTCCCTACCTCACTTCCTGTGTCTCACAAGTGCCAATGGTTGGCTCTAGCTTGGCTTAGGACAGCCCAGGTGGGCAGTTAGTTATTTATGATTTGTCATTGACTAGCACATGCCCGTGTAGTGTGGGTGTGCACAATTTTTGGGTGCTAGACCAAGATGGAGACTTTTAAAATTCACAATCCCCCCTGATGATGATTGGGGGACTAGTCTCCCCAATTGATCACTAAACATAAACATACTGCACCCCAAAAATTTCTAACTGTAAGTGTATACAAAAATGTTTACCCACTAAGGGGAAAATTATAATAGTTGTAAATATGGGGAAATAGAGGAGAGAGAAAGACAGCAAACCAATGTTTTGCTGGGTGAATTGACAAAAACCAATTAGGGGGCAGTCCCCTTTGGCATAAGAGTGTACATTCAAAAAATGTTCAATCAACCACACCCCAAGGTTCATTCTGGATCTTCCTGTAGTGAAAAGGCTTAGATATCTTTCTGCAAACAGTTCATTCTCTGGATTCAGTTAGTTAACAAGCTTCTTCTCTGAAGATTTATCTTGAACAAAATTTAAATCTTGGATTTGATGAAATACAATCCCCCCTGAAGAAAGTGTTGAAAAAACCACTGAGTCCAGCTGAGGATTCAAGTTTTAGTTGTGGGGGTGTGTGAGTTAATCCAAAAGAAAAACAAAATAAAATGAAAATAAAATAAAAAACAAAATCAAAAGAAGAAAAAGGGAAAAAATTAAGGGAAAAATATAGACCCTTCATATGTGCATATATTTATATTAAAGAAGAATTCAAAATCAGTATCAAAAATCAAAAAAAAATCAATGTATACAAAATTTGAGAAAGCAAGAATAAAAAAAAATTTTTTTTACAGGCCCCTGTATTAGGGTCCAGTTAAGTAATTTCTAATCCCACAAGTCTGCAGGACAGAATGCAGCATATTTTACTTCCCCATTTGAAGCCAAGGCTACAGGAAGTTGCCATACTATAGGAGAGAAAAAAGGACCAGATTTTTATTTTATATCTAGGGAAGTGTCATTCCCTCGTCTGATTTTACCTTCATTCTCAGGGATGGATGGAGCCAGGATGGTAGCCAACCTTTGGTACTTGTCTATAGGTATTTTCACGAAGAGTATGGATACAAGGAAGGCCTACATCTTAACGTCTGTCAAGTGTCGCAACCCTGAGTCTCACACTTGGTTCAAGTCCTTAGTATTGGCTTAGAAATGCATTAATCCTACCTGGATTGGTCTTTGATTTTTAGACCTGTGAGCTCTTTTGGCATTATCCAGGTTATCTCTGTGCTCCTTGTTTGATCCCGTTCCTAGAATCAGACACAAACATTAATCATAGTCCCACAACAATTATCAATAAATGGCAGGTTCCCATAGTCTAAAGCTGTTTGGGGGCGTATTAATAATAACAGCAAGCATATATATTTAAACTAATATTGTAGAATAAAATTAATATTGATTATATGTACCTTAAGTACATAGAAATGAGGAAAAGGGAAAAAATAAAATATTGTAAAAATAATAATAATAATAAAATAAGGAAAAGAGAAAAAAGGAAAAAAGAAAAAAAAATAAATTTAGGAATTTAATGTGTCAAAAGCAGAATAAAACAGTTCCACTTGTCAATGGGTAGTTATCTCCAATGCATGTATAGGATACAGTCAATCAGTCTCAACAGAAGATGCTCTCTTTACATGAAAACAGTGAATCCAAGAGTCCTTTTCTCCAACCTTTATAGATGTTGGAGTAGTTAACAATATTTGGAATGGTCCTTCCCAGGAAGGCTGGGTTACTCCTGTACGCTGGAAGTTCTTTATATACACGTTGTGTCCTGGGTTCAGGTCGTGAAGTGAAAAGTCTAGTGGTCCAGCTTGTACTGCAGCTCCGGATTCATGTAGCTCACACAGTTTGTGCTGTAATTCTCGTATATAGGAAGCAATAGTAGTATCTCCCCCTAATAGCGACGTATAAGCCGGGGAGAAAGGCTTAGCCTGTATAGGTGGATGTCCAAAAAGCATCTCAAATGGTGAAATACGTAAGTCTCCTCTAGGCCTGCTTCTAAGATAAAATAGGGCCAAAGGGAGAATTTCAGGCCATTTTAAATGGGTCTCAGTGCATAATTTTCCAATCATAGTTTTAAGTTCTTTGTTCATCCTCTCAACTTGGCCTGAACTCTGGGGATGATATGGAACATGGAATTTTGGAGTTATCCCCAAGCAAGAATATATCTGGTTTAGAACAGAATCAGTAAAATGACTCCCTCTATCAGAATCAACATGTGCTGGTAGGCCAAAGCGAGGAATAATTTCTTTTAAAAGCACCTTAGCAACAAAAGCTACTGTGGCTCGGGCTGTAGGAAATGCTTCCGGGCATCTGGTCAGTTGGTCTACTATGACCAAACAAAATTTATATTGTCCAGCCTTTGGCATTGTTATGAAATCTATCTGCAGGTGCTCAAAAGGTATGTAAGCCAGAGGACGCCCACCAAAGGCTTTGCCACGAAAGGCATGTTGGTTATATGCCTGGCAGGTAGGGCAGGATGAACACACTTTAGAGGCTACAGTAGTTATACCAGGGGCTATCCATACTCTCTTGACAGAGTCCATGATGCCCTGGGTGCCAAAGTGGCCATTATTATGAACAGATTGGCAAATTTGGTGATAGAAACTTCTAGGGAGCAGGGGTTTTCCTTCAGATGACACCCAGACTCCATTAATCTGTTTTGCTTTAAATTTTTGTTTCCATTTTTCCACTTCCTTCTCATTATAGGAAAGTGATAAATTTGAGTCATCAGTAGTTGTTAATGTTAGAAGTAATTCAGGCCCTTCTATGGCTGCTAGCTTTGCAGCAGCATCTGCTCGGTCATTTCCCCTAGAGACAGGGTCGGTGCCACCTGTATGGGCTGAGCAATGAACTAAAGCTAGGGCTTCAGGCAGCTGAAGAGCAGAAAGGACTTCATTAATAATTTCAGCATTAGCTATGGATTTTCCAGCTGAGGTTAAAAATCCTCTCTGGAGCCATAGCATTCCTACTGAGTGACAAATGCCAAAAGCATATCTAGAATCAGTATAAATTGTTGCCTTTTTGCCCTTGGCAATTATACAGGCATGTTTCAGAGCTATGAGTTCAGCTCCTTGAGCGCTAATGTTAGAAGGCAATGAAGCTGACCACTCAGTAGCAAATTCTGTGACTACAGGAGCTCCAATGTACTGTATGCCATCTCTCATGAAAGAAGAACCATCAGTAAATAAGATCAGGTCTGAGGTCTTTAAGGGAGTGTCCAGGAGATCATCTCGAGGCTTTTCTGCCATGGACACTAGTGTTTCACAACTGTGTAATGGTTCTCCTGAAGTTGGTAAGTCTGGAAGCAAGGTGGCAGGGTTAAGAGTTGAACAGTGTTTCAAAGTATATTTTCATTATTTAGCAAGGTTATTTCATACCTTGTAATTCGCTGATCAGAAAATGCCTGTGTTCTCTGTCTTAGCAATAATGCTTCTACCTCGTGTGGACACATAATTGTCAATGGGCATCCTAATACTAGATCAACGGTTTTTGTCACTAGTAAAGCAGTAGCAGTCACTCCTCTAAGGCATGGTGGTGCTCCTGAAGCTATTGGGTCCAGCTGGGCTGAATAATAAGCAACTGGACGCTGAGAAGGCCCCAGAGTCTGAGTTAATATGCCAGAGGCTACTCCTCTTTGCTCATGTACATACAAAGTAAATGGCTTGTTGTAATCTGGGATGCCTAGAGCAGGGGCAGACAAGATAGCCTTTTTTAGCTCTGATAGAGCTGACAGGTGTTCAGGCTCTAATTTGAGGGGTTCAGGGACTGCATCCCTTGTTAGTGCTATAAGAGGTTTAGTAATTTCCCCATAGCAAGGAATCCATTGTCTGCAAAACCCTGTTGCTCCCAGAATTGCTCTTAACTGTTTTTTAGTGGTAGGAGCACTCAATTTTTGAATATTCTCAATTCGCTTGGGAGAAATAGAGCGGGCACCAGCTGTCAGAATGAACCCCAAATATTCTACTTTGGGGAGACACCACTGAACTTTATCCTTCGAGATCTTATGACCTCTTTTGTGCAATTCCAAAAGAAGGTGTTTACTATCTTCCTGACATGCTTCTGCATCCACAGAAGCCAAGAGTAGGTCATCTACATATTTTATTAATTTGCTGTTTTTAAATTTTATATTATCTGTATCTTGTCCCAAAATTTGTGCAAATAAGGTCGGACTTTCTACATAACCCTGGGGCAGACGACTCCAGGAATATTGTGTGCCATTCCAGGTGAAAGCAAAAATATGCCTCGGGTTCTCATGTATGGGTATAGAAAAGAAGGCAGAGCACAAGTCTACTATGGTAAAGTATGTAGCTGTGCTAGGAATAGAAGAAATAATAGTATTGATATTGGGAACTATGGAGTGTCTCTTTATAACATGATTGTTCACAGCCCTCAAATCCTGTACAAATCTATAGAGGTGTTTGCCATCGGGCCCCCTTTTTGGTTTTTTAATGGGGAGGATGGGTGTGTTGTATTCAGATTTACAAGGGAAAATTATTCCTTGGTCAATTAAAGAATTTATTATTGGGGTAATGCCCTCCATTGCCTCCTTGGAGAGAGGATATTGAGGAATGCAAGGAGGTGGGCTGGATTTAGTTTTTATTTGCACGGGAGCAGCTGATTTAAGTAAGCCTACATCAGTATAAGATGTGGCCCAAAGAGACTGGTATATCTGTAGGTATTTCAAACGTGGGAGGCTCCTTTGCCTCCTGGCTCTCTGAGAGAAATACAGGGAGTAAATTTAAGGTTTCCTCGGGCACTTCTAAAGAGAGGGAGCCATCTGGGGCATACATTATTGTGGTTTGTAATTTGCATAGTAAATATCTCCCCAGCAAATTTGTGGGGGATCCAGGCATTAAAAGAAAAGAATGTTCAACAGTTAGGGGTCCCACACGTACCATGCGAGGAGAAAGTTTTGGGACCTTTAATGGTTTTCCTAAAACACCTACTACATTTAAGGAGCCAATAGAATCACATTTCTCATCTGGTTTGCTTACTAGAACTGACCTAGATGCTCCAGTGTCTAAAATACAGTCATAGTATGAATTTCCTACCTTTAAAGTGACATGAGGTTCCTTACTGTTTGGGGGGGAATATATAGGGATTATTGGCATTAAAATATCAGGGTCTGGAAAATCAAAGGTTTCATTCTTTGATTCCAAGGCCCTCACCCCCCCCCCTTCATACCTTCATAAAGATGCTTGGGCAGTTTTTTGGGACCCTCCATGCTGTTGGGGGTGTTCACCCTGAGTGTAGCGTGGTTGAGCTCCATTTCTTATATATTGTTGTTGGGCATTTTTTGGGGTAGTATCATTTTCTGTATTTTGAGCACTGTCATTTTTATTGGCATTATGATTCCTATAGTTATTATTCCTAAAGGTGTTATTATTTCTTGTTTCCTGTAGCCTGCTCCTACAGACTATCATTGCATGGCCTCTCTTCCCACAGAAGGGACATATTAAGGAGTTTGTTAATGATCTATCTGTGGATTCCTGCAAAGGGGCCATGGTCTCTCCCTTACTTTTCAATTTTTCCTTTAAAATTTCAATTTCTTTTTCTAAGTCTGTCACTGATTTATTGTGTGACTCAGGTTTTTTTGTACGATTCTTATAAGCATATGTTGCTACTTTCCTCAGTTCTTCGAGGTCCATAAACTCCCAGTTGGGACAGCTAGTTTCAAAGTAGTCTTTTACTGCTGAACAACAATTCCTAACAAATTGTCTGCGTATATGTTTAATGTCCTTTTTTATTGACAAAGCAAGGTCCTTATATGTACTTCCTATGTCAATAAGTCTGTACATAAAGTGGGAGGGGGTCTCATCAATTTCCTGTCAGGATTGTTCAAATTTTCCCCATGCATCAGGGCTATCAGAGCAGTCTCTCATGGCTCTTAATAATGCTTCTCTGGCCAGGACTAGTTTTGTGTGATCTTGTGCAATATTGGGGTTCCAGTGTGGATCTACAGTTGGCCAGTGATGAGCTCCCCTACCACTTTTCTTATTAGGTAGAGAGATGACATTATTTTTTTCTCTCTTTGTCAGAAATGTATCTAACAAATTCTCCACATCCAACCAAGAAGGGTCAAAGTTTCTGAATATATTTTCTAATTTTTCTATAAACAACATTGGTTCTGCCTCAAATGATTGAACATTGTGCTTGAATTTTTCTAAATCATCAGGTTTAAAAGGTGTATAGTGTCTTACAGACACCAAGTTCCCTTCTTTATTAAAGGTGGGTACTTCCCTCAATGGAAATAAACTTCTGTCTAAACTATCTGATGTTACTGTTTCTAGGCTACTTGCTCTGTTTTCAATGGGGTAGGTAAAAGATGGGGAAAGGTTAGGATTATTGGCTGTTGGAGCATGGGGGTTGGAGATTAGAGCATGAGTGGGGGGGAGGGCAGGGGGAAGGGCTGGGACAGGAACAGGGGGCGGGGCTGAGGAGGCAGGGTAAGAGGCATGAATAGAAGGAGGAATCAGGGTGGGAGGGGCAAGAATGGCAGGGGGAGGGGCTGGGTGGTCAGGATGGGGAGGAGCTGGTTGGTGTGAAGGGGCTGCTATTTGAGCCAAATCGTTTTGGGCAGGGTGGGTCAGGGAACCTGATAATGATGGGGGATGGAGAGTTAAATCACTCCTATTGTAGGATGTTTTTAACTCACTTTCAATGTTTTGCAGGAAGGTTTTTATCTCTCCCCATTTTGCCTCCATAATTTCATCCAGGGAAGTTTTTATCTCTCCCCATTTTTCCTCCCTAACTTCATCCAGGGAAGTTTTTATCTCTCCCCATTTTTTCTCCCTAACTTCATTCTGTTCCACCAATTGTTGATAAATAAGGTTTTTTTTGTAATTTGTTGTTCAATAAAAGTATTTTGGTCCCTAATTCGTTGATCAGTAACAGCATTTTGTTCCTTAATTTGCTGATCAATAAAAGTGTATAGTTCCTTAATTTGCTGATCAGTAACATTATTTTGTTCCTTAATTTGCTGATCAATAAAAGTGTGTAGTTCCTTAATTTGTTTAGTAATAGAAGGAACAAGGGAGTGTTCTCTCTTAGAGGTTAGGTATATTATTGCAAGTACAACAATTACAATCCCAAGGAAGATGAATGTAAGGGTCACGAAGAGATTTTTAGTTTCTGAAAAAAAAAAAAAAACATCCTACAGGAACACCTACTAAAAATCCAATGTACTTGGTCATTGAACTTATAAGCCAATTCAAAGCAAATCAGACATTGGTTGTAGCCACATTTTTCTTCTTTAAGTCAATTACTAAGTTGCCTGTAACTTTTTTTTTTTTACAGTAGGTGGCTCCCTAGTCTACAACCCTATACACGCTATGGGCCTATTCTGTTGTAAATTCTCCTTATTAAGCTTCTGGGAGGGGTTACAAAAGCCTTATTCAGGAAGGTAGAAGCTATGAAAAGGCTGATTAGGAGTGAATAGACCGTAAACAAAAGGTAGAGCTAAAACTCCTTTTACAAAGCGTGTATATGGGAAGGTCCCAGCAATCTTCTTTAGCCCTCAGGCTAAAACTGCTAGGACCATGTGCTATCTTCCTTGAGTAAAGCCCACTTAAATTTTTAAGACTAGAAAGGCCAGGAAACAGGAAAATGGGTTTTCAGTTAGCTCCCTAGCTGTATTCAGCTGTTTTTGTTTTGTTTTGTTTTGTTTTGTTTTGTTTTGTTTTGTTTTGCAGGCTAGGAGCTCCTAAGAGCTCCTTCTCCTGAGGTTCCTCGTTGCTAATCAGTTGATTAGGTAAGCCTGGCCTGCCTCTCAATCCACTGAGCCACCTCCTTAAAGTAAAAGGAGACAGAAATGAGAGACAAAGGGGAGGAAAAAAAAAGCCTGTTGACCCCAATTTAACTTAAGGAGAAAAGGGAAGAGAGAAAAGGTATTTTATACTCACCTGTTCTGGCAGCTGTGTCTTTAAGCTAAGGTATTTGGTAAAAGGACTGACTGAGTGAGTAATAAGTGGGGTGAAAGAGCAAGAAAATTCAGGAAATTTATTGAGGTCCTAGAAACCTTCGAAGCACTAAAGCAGGGCCAAGAGCTGGAAGGGGTAGCCAAGGTGGGACCTCTCCCAGGTGATTAGTATGGAGATCAGAAAGGAAGATCAGAAGATTGATATAGTTCTTTTCCCCAAAGTTGTTACGCCAACTGTAATGGTGAAAATTTCACCTTTTTAAGATTGTTGTAATACTGAACAATGGCCGCCAAGGAATTTACTTATGAAATTCCTAAAATGAAACCCTCAAGTCAGAATGGAGTTTATGGAGGTTTAATCACAATGGGAGTAGGGAAAAGGAGAGGGAGAGAAGGAGAGAGGAGAAAAGGGAAAGGGGCTACTCAACCTCTGACCAAGGCAGAGGGAGTTTTAGGCCCAAAGGGCCAAGGTGGAAAGATTATTTCTGATTTGTCATTGACTAGCACATGCCCGTGTAGTGTGGGTGTGCACAATTTTGGGGTGCTATACCAAGATGGAGACTTTTAAAATTCACAGTACTATATTAACTCCTCCTCCCATTTGGATGAGGCTAGTTTTTCTTTAAAATGTATTGACATTCCTGGAAGTCTGATTAGCTCAGAGGACTAAAAACTCGGACTGTTGATGTGACTTTCCCATCACCTAAGTACAGTGAAGCCATGAGGAGCAGTAGGGGGTCCCAGATGCTTGAATCATTGACCAGAGAGGGAACTTCATCTAGCTGATTCAACTCAAGGGCTTCTCTGTGCCTCTAATTGTAGACTATCCTTCTCTTGCTCTAATTAAGTAAATCTCTTTTAAGTGTTGGATGATCTAAGAACATCTTATTTTGCTCTAATATTGAATTTGTAGTGCCAGTGGTCTGGCCTGAATTAGACTTCATCTAGAACACAAGTATTCTTCTCAACTTGGGCAATGGGTCTCTCTAAAGGTTACCTCAAGTGGAAAATACATTTTAGGTCTACATGCACTCAAAGCCACACTTCTACCAATGTTCTGCCCAAAGGATAAGATTTATTGAAATCAAAGGCTTCTAATGAAATCATAGATGAGAAAAATAACAATAAAATAGCTCCTTCATGAATCTGGGCTTCACTGTTCCAGAAAATATATAGAATCAAAGAGAAGAGTAGACATACACGAAGAACATGAACAGGCACACATCAGGAATACATTTGGCCAGAGAATATATTTTGAAAAAAATATGTAGCCAAAGTATGCATGAGGAACAGCTTCAGTCTCCTACACATTGGGGGTTACCAGTCTTTCCTAGTGATGCCACCATATAGCTCATACTAGCATGCTCCTAGCAGGGTTTATGGCATGTAATCTCTAATAGGCATATAATTCCTGCTTCATACATGAGTCCTACCAGACATTGTTCCTTGCTCCTGATGTTCAGCATCATTTCACTGGTTCCTTGGCTACTTCTAAGTATAGGTTTACTAGGCACAAGGTTATGGTTCTCTCTTCTGCCAGCTTATGACTTCATAAAGAGTCTTTAACTTTGTTGCTACTCTTTCTTTGGAGAATAATGGTCTTTGGCTTTGTTCTCTTAAATTAAAAAAATTAAATTAAAAAATTAAAAAGACTTTCCTGTTCCATTTATAAAAGGTAAAATCCTAACATAGTCACTTACTAGAGAAGGGAAGAAAAGAAGCCATTAGTGGCTTTTTTTTCTTTGAGCTTCTACTAGAATTGGCATTTCTCCAAAAAGAGAGCCCTAGTCTTAAGAAAAGTTCCTGGGAAACCAGAGACAGAACTATCCCATCAGGCTTAAATCAATCTTTTCACCTGTATTTTCAAGTTTCTAATGCTATAGTCTTTATCAACAGCTTCATTGTGACTCGGGGTTAGAAATTACCCTGATTCCCTATTTTGTTCCTAGCTATTAGTTTATTTCCAATCAACATCAATTTCAGAAGGTGCCATTTCTAGTCATCTCCAAAAACTCAGGGCTTTAGGTCAAGATTCTTTCAATTCCAAAACTTTATTTTCAATGCCTTTGGTCTCCCATGAAAATTAAATGAAATGTTGAAAATATATAGGAACAAAACTAAGCTCAAGAGGCATGATCATTGTCTTCCTTCTGCCTAACCATATTTTCTACCTTTATTGTGCATATGTGGATGCCAACCAACCTCGTCCTACAAAACTATTTCAAAACCAATGTTTGAGGGAATCATTCTGTCTTCAATTCTAACTCCAAAGTTAAAAAAGCAATGTGGTGCTTTGGTCTCAAGGTTAAAAGAGTAAGCAGGTCTAATAATTGTAAGATAACTGTGTGAATGAAGAGATCATTTGGAGAAAAGCCTTAGAGAATATGGAGTACTGGTATCTTTAATCTCATTTCAATCTTAATGATCTTGTCAAACAGCATTGACTAGCCCTCAACTGCTTTTGAGACAAGCCAAAAGATCTTGTTGGCAGACAAAACATCTGCACAGAGCTTCAAAAGAATTTTCAGGAAGACTGGAGAGTAGAGGAAGAATTAATCCAACTGTCAAAAGGGTAGTTGACTGCTCTTCATAGCTTTTAATCTTCATTTTGTTTCAGGGTGGAGTCTCATTTTTAGCAGCACTGTAGGGTTGGTGATTTCCAGCTCCAGGAGGGGAGCCTATACATAATGCCCAAGCTAAGCAGTTCAGTCAGGATTCATACCCAAAGATGCAAAGAAAACCATAGAATCCTACTAAGTTTCTTTGACTTGGTATCAACAGGGATCCCAAAGCAAATCTTTTTTTTTCTTTTTATCTGTAATGTGGCAAAATTGATTATCTTAGAAGACTATTTTCTTCCCTCCAGGAACTTCCTTCTTTATATATTTCTACCTATAATATACCCCAAGAACTAATTCACAAATCACAGGGTTATTCTAGCAGTCTTTCCAGACCTCTGATGGCCTAATGAAGTTTGGTCTTTTTGGTTTGCCTCTAAAAAATGGGTAGAGTATCCTTGCTAAACATAATGCGTAATGCTTTACAGTTTCTTTCTAGTATATAGGAAAGAGTTCACAATCATCATTGCCCTAGGCTTTCTTCCCAGATAGCATGTGTATCAAATTCCCTAGACAGCTGCTCTGTGGAGGATTGTGATGAGTGAAACTAGGTCCAAAAAATCAATTCTGATAACATAAGAACATTTATTTTGTTTCCTTGTTTATTTTCAAGAAGAAACATATATTTAAGTTGTTAGCAAAACAGAAATCAGAGTGTGTGGGGTGTGTGTGTGTGTGTGTGTGTGTGTGTGTGTGTGTGTGTATAAAAGAGTATATGCCAGATAATACAGTGTGTGGAGCTATCCCATTGGGAGGGAGGTAATTCAGCTCAACCAAGAAAAGAATTCCCAGATCTCACCCAAGGGGAAATTTCCCTAAAGTCTCTAGTGTAGCAAACTGGGGATAAGGACATGATGGAAATTGTTGGTTCTTCTCATGTCATCTTCTTCCCAGAATCATATTCTCCCTTTAGCAATCTGAAAAGGGGTTGGCATCATCCATCTTCTTTCTCAGGATGGAAGTTAGAAGTAACTGCAGAGCCTGAAAAGACTTAAAAAGATTGGATCTCTCTTCTCTCCTACTCTCACCAGCTCTGCTCTGCTCTGTTCCTCACACAGGCACAGGGCCATTGATCTCCACCAGTGAGGAATGAGTTCCATACCAGCTTTGGAACTTGGGTTACATTCCTCCCCTGGGTCAAAACTCTTTCGCTCCCTTGTAAAGACCAGCTGGGATAAATTCAAAACCTATAATTATATCGTATAAATAGCAACAACAAAAATTCAGCTTTTTAAAACAAAGAATGATTTTTTTCTTGGCATCCTGTGTAACCAACTTTCAGTACTGTTGAAGTTGAAATAAAAAAATGCACATTAATAAGACAGAGTAGACAAGGCACTCTACAGTGCATCATTAAGGAGGATACAACATGCCTAAATAACTCTATACAGTATATACCATATCCACATTTCAACACATATATCCATAGTACACAACAGTCACTCAAAAGCAACAAGTATGACTAACAAAGCAAAAGTAGCTCACTGCAGCAATAACATTTAATAGATAACATTGATATAATATATCTTAATTATAAGCAATAACATATATGCAAAATAATTGCCAGCATACAGTGAAACATGAACATAACACAAAACATTGGCAAAGGAGCATAACAGCAAAGTCAGAAACAAGCATTCTCAAATATGCAATAATTTACATGTATATAAGTTAGTAAATGCAATTACATGCATTGTGCATCTTACATGGGCTGGCTTTAGTGTTGTCAGCTAGATATATGTGTAACTGTATCTTCAGGTTTATTGGGTTTATTTTTATCATCACAAATCGGCCAAGCAACTAGCCTATATGCAGGTAGGTTATGCGGTGGATAGAACACTGGACCTGGAATCAGAAATCAAATCAGACCTCAGATGCATCCTAACTTTGTGACCTTGGGCAAGTCACTTAACTTCCACTTACCTCATTTTCCTTAATTAGGAAATAGAATAATAATAGCACCTGCCTCCCAGGGTAGGATCAAATGAACTAATATTTGCAAAGTGCTTAGCACAGTACCTGGCACATAATTGTTGTTATTGAATCATTTCAGTCAGGTCTGATTCTTTGTGATCCTGTTTAGGGTTTTCTTGGCAAAGATGCTGTTATGGTTTGCCATTTCCTTCTCATTTTATAGATGAGGAAACTGAGATAAACAGACTTGCCCAGGGTTACCCAGTTAGTAAGTGTCTGAGGCTGGATTTGAAATGACAAAGATGAGACTTCCTCTCTCCAGACATGGCATTCTATCCTCTGTGCCACCTAGCTGCCCCTCCCCCAGCACATAGTAGAAACTACTTAAATGGTTATTCCATTGCCCCTCCTTCCCATCCCCATTGACTGTGTTCTAATAGATCTAGTTCTCCTATCACTGATCTCTTATATTAGAGCTAGGAGTTGGCATGGGCTGACCATTGGAATGATTATAGCCTTGTTTGTGTATTCCTGAGCTGACAGATATGCCAGGTAGGTTCAGTATGTTTGTGTTCTGAAGGTTTAATTTGGATGCTGGGAGTCTGTGTAGCAGCTTCAGGCAAGATAAGGGATGTAACTGGGTTCAGTTCTTCTAACCCATAATACACTGGATCCCCTCCTTTCAATGTTCCTGTGTCAAAAAGTCATTGTACACTTTGTGGACAATCTTTTTTCTCAGCCTTTTTCTAGGTGACTATCCATTGGTTCTCTCTATTTGCTCTTTAGAAAGTCCAGCTAATTCCCTCATTAATATAACATAGTTCTTTTATTTTTTCCAAAATCGTACCTTCTACCTTAAAATAGATACTAAGTATCAGTTCTAAGACAGAAGAGTGGTAAGGGCTAAACAACTGGGGTTAAGTGACTTGCCCAGGGTCATACACTAAAGAAGTGTATGAATCCAGATTTGAACCCAAGACCTTTCATCTCCAGACCTGGCATTCTATCCCCTGAGCCACCAAGCTGCTCTTCAACATGCTTATTTTCAACACGGCATTCATACACAAGACTAAAATGATGAATAATACATAATCTTTTGTTAGTCGGGAATTGACCCAAGATTTCCACATTCATTGCTCCATTGGAAGGGAAGATTTCCCCACATCTTTTTTTTTTATTTGTTAATCTTTATTTTATTTTAATAATAAATTTCCATACAAGTTTTCCAAAGTTATATGATTCATTCTGTCTTCCTCCCTTCTTCCCTCCCTCCTCCCAGAGTTGACAAGCAAATCAATCTGGGTTATATATGAATCATAACGCAAAACATGTTTCCATATTATTCATTTTTGTAAGTGAATAATCTTGTGAAACCAAAATCCCAAATCATACACTCAAATAAACAAGTGATAAATCATATGTTTTCATCCACATTTCTACTCCCACAGTTCTTTCTCTAGAGGTGGGTAGCATTCTTTTTCCCTCAGAATTGTCCTGGATCATTGTATCTTCCATCCATCTTGTCTTCTCTCAGAGATCAGTACAATACAGTGGTGCACTAGAGTCAGGTACCGGTTCTGTTTCTTCATTAAAGCTGTGACCATTGCTTTTGGCTGACTCCCCAGTGCTCTGTCCTGAGCCCTCTTTTCTTTTTTTGCTTTACTATTTCACTTGGTGAACTCATCAGATACTTGGTGTTCAATGATATTGATTCCTGGATCAACATATCCAACCTTAACCTTTGGTCTTACCATTAGCATCCTCAAATATGTGAACATTTGCACATGTTTTGTAGCAAATACTGCACATTAGGGCTTGATTTATTGTTTGGTTGATTGGCTATAGCTAAGTAATAGAAAATATTAATAAAAATAAAATGTTAAATTGTTATGGGTAGATATTTTCTTCTTTTTGGAAAGTCAGGTGTTAAATATTTACCACCATGTTACTGGCAAAAAAATTCTTTAATTATTCCTTACTCAAGTCTTATTCAAGTCAAAGCTGAAACTAAAAATAGTGGAAGAAATTTCCATTTTAACTTCTTTAATTCTCCATCTTGAACAGTAAGTTCAACCAGTAAATAGGTTACAGGGGAAAATCAGTTACTCAAAAAAGAAAAATTAGGATGGGGTTCTGAGGGAAGGAAGAAAATAGAATATAAATTAGTAGGATTTCTATAAATTAACATCAAACTACTCAAAACAAAAGACTGAATTTGTTACTTTTTATTCCTGTAATTCAAGTACAAGAAGAGTAGTAAACTCTGAATGCACCTATTTCTATGGTGCTACTTTGAAAAATTAGTGCAAGAGCTAACAAAGGCATGTATGTGAAGGAATTAAAGGAGGAAATAAGGCAAAAAAAAAAAACTTGAGACATTTTTTGCTATTAGATAAATCTAAGTACTGCCTAATCGCTATTATCTGAGCAATCTCTCAGTAAGCAATCAAAAAAGATTTGGTTTTATAGGCTTAGCAATACCAAAGATCCCTGGCAAGCAGGTAACTCAAAGGAAGTATCAGATCATAAAAAAAGAAGTCAACAACCAAGCAAAGACCTTACTTACCTGTCAATATCAGGAGAGGGAAGAGACCAAGCAAAACCACTTTTTCCTTTTTCCTTCCTTTTTGGAAAAGTGAATTCAGCACTTCACAAAAAGAGCCTTTTTTGGAAGCCACACTCTCTACTAAGCAAGGTTATTATTTCATTCATTCAAAGTCAGTATAGGATTCCTTTGTGCCCAAGTTTTAAACTCACAATCACAAGTTCTTTCCACCTGAATATCTCCATAATCTATATTTCTTTTTTAAATTTTATTTGATTAATTTAGAGCATTTTTCCAGGATTACAAAAATCATGTTTTTTCCCTCTCCTACCCCAAATCCCCTCCCATATCCGATGCACAATTCCTCTGGGTTTTACATGTGTCTTTGGTCAAGACCTATTTCCTGCATGTGATTGAAGCAGAGTGAAGGATATGGAATATAAAGACATTTACTGCCCCTCCTAGGGCAGCTCTCCAGCCTCTGACCCTCACCTGACACCCAGCTCTCACTTGTGACTCCCAGTAGCTGCTAGCATGCAGCAGTGGCCACACCCCAGGCAATGGGAGAGGCCGGCTAAACCTTGTGAGGGTAGCCATTGGGTGGTCGACCCCTGGTGAACCAGGGCTTTGCTCACCCAGCATGTGAAGACTGTTTCAGCAGAACAGGCAGAAGAAACCAACAAGAAGGTTCAACGGCTGAGAGGGTGACACAGCAAAGCACTGTGGAGTGCTTAGGGCGTGATGGAGCACAAAAGACAACATGGCCATCCAATGCAGCTGAGGAAGTCTCCAGGTTTAACGACTTTTTATGCCACTGGACCCAGGCTTCCAACGCTGAGAGAGTGGGACTGTCTCTGTGCATCGACTTTTCCACTTAAATCTTCATGCATAAGTATCTTTGTGCACAAAAACGCACAAAGACAATCGTCATCCTCGGTTACTACTACTACTACTATTTCCATATTATTGATATTTGCACTAGGGTTATTGTTTAGGGTTTATAACCCCAATCATATCCCCATTGATCCATGTGATCAAGCAGTTGTTTTTCTTCTGTTTCTACTCCTACAGATTTTTCCTCTGGATGTGAAAAGTGTTCTTTCTCATAAGTCCTTCAGAATTGTCCTGGATCATTGCATTGATGCTAGTAAAGAAGTCCATCACATTCAATTGTGTCACTCACTATGTATCAGTCTCTGTGTACAATGTTCTCCTGGTTCTGCTCCTTTCACTCTGCATCACTTCCTGGAGATTGTTCCAGTTCTCATGGAATTCCTCCAGTTCATTATTCCTTTGAGCACAATAGTATTCCATCACCAACATATACCATGATTTGTTCAGCCATCCCCCAATTGAAGGGCAGCCCCTCATTTTCTAATTTTTTTTTTGCCACCACAAAGTGTGCAGCTATGAATGTTTTTGTCAGGTCTTTTCCCTTATTATCTCTTTGGGGTATAATCCCAGCAGTGCTTTGGCTGGATCAAAGGGCAGGCAGTCTTTTAGCACCCTTTTGGCATAGTTCCAAATTACCTTCCAGAATGGTTGGATCAATTCACAACTCCACCAGCAATGCATTAATATCCCAAACTCTATATTTCTATATTCAGCACAACAGGAA
Organism: Monodelphis domestica; assembly: GCF_027887165.1. Taxonomy (NCBI): domain Eukaryota; kingdom Metazoa; phylum Chordata; class Mammalia; order Didelphimorphia; family Didelphidae; genus Monodelphis; species Monodelphis domestica. Next base: position 180,485,946 of record NC_077231.1, read on the forward strand.
AAAAAAACACATTGTATAGCTCTAGTACATGTATCAAGCTCTATGTCAACACTGAATCAGGAAATCACAGATCACAACAGGGACTGAGCCAAGCTGGGCTGAATGCCCAGAAAATATATGCATTGAATTGAAAAGAAATAAAATAAACTATAGAAATAATATAAAAAGAAGATGGTTTAAGAATGTCCTGAGGAGAAAAAATGAGAAAAAAGACTGACACTAACAACTTCCTTTGCCCCTTTCTGAATGTACCCCAACCCAAGCAGGGTGCTATAATTATCCCCTTCAAGTCTTGAGCTATAAGGCGGCATTTCTGAGTAAGGAAATTCCTACCACAGTCATATGTAGAGTGAACACCAGAATGGAAAAGTGGCAGTAGAATACTGGCTATTTTTTATAGATCCAGACAAAATGGTCCTTTTAAAATATAGCACTGTCCTACTCACTGGAGCATAAGCACAGAGTAAATATTTGCCATGGACCAGGTTCTAAACAGAAAAAGGAAATAGTGTCACCCTCAAGATGCTTATGAATTCATCACACACACACACACACACACACACACACACACACACACACACACACATATATATATATATATACAAAAAAAGAGACAAAACAAATACAAGGTAATGGGAGGGGGGATACACCAGCAACTAGGGCCATCAAGAAATACATCATGGAATGGGAGGTGGAGTTCCTGGTTTCTTCTAATACTCAGTTCAAATGCCATCCACTTGCTATTGACCTTCCTCCCAATACTACCTTGCATTTTTTATGTATTGTGTGTGTGTGCATGCATATGTGCACCCTTTGGATCTCTGATTATAATACCAAGTATATAATTGGCATTTTATAGGATATCTATTTTCCAAAGTCAGATAGTATGCTAGAAACCCAATATTTGAAACCATGTCCTCTTTATCCCACTCTAAATCTAATGCTTTTCCCACAGCTCTATCTTCTGAACACTTACAGCTAGACAAATCATTTGGCAATTATGTTTTGTAATTTTTAAGTGTTGTTATTTAATTTTACTATTTAACTTTTAAGCATTACTTTGTGGAAAGTAAAGTTGAGTTAATCCAGGGAATGTTCCATGTATAGAGAGGGAAAGGGATAGGAAGGAGTAGAATCTGGGTTGCAGTCTTTCTGTTTGAATTTGTGTATGTATGTATATATTTCCACACACATATTCATATATATATATATATATATATATATATATATATATATATACATACACATAGGTGTAGATACATATATACCTTCAGGTGCAGGTGCAATTTTTTAAACTAAGTCCTTATAAAAGAAGTACAAAACAATTCATAATTTTTGTCCTGAGGAATAGCTAAAATGCTAAGAGTGGATATTTAGTTCTTCAGAATTGATTGTCCTCTTTCAAATTCAATCTTCAGTTTCTAGGGATTAGACAAGACTGATTCATAGTTAATTTTCTCAGTTGAGATCTTTGTTTCAACCTCTGGAAAAGTCAGGAATGGAATTATCTAAAATCATATTGATGCTATATGTGTGCATGTGTGTGTGGACCCACTGCCCTATCCCTTCATCTTTTTAATCAGGAAAGACATCCCAGCATAAATTAGTAAATGCTGCCAAAATTTGACGTTCAAATGTTGAAGAATACTGGCTTTAGAACCTCTCACTAATTGTGAGATTTATTGTGAATGGTTTAGATAACCAATTATGCAAATAATATTCTAAACAACCCCCACACACACACCATAACAGCATTCTTTATTACTAGACAATACAAGAACAAGTCAACAATCTAATAACAAAAGCATTTATTTAAGATAAAAAATCACTGTAAACAATAAAACTTAACAAAATACTAGAATCATTCTCTGCTCGCCAATACAAGTGGGTTGGTACCACAGTGTAAAGGCTATCAGGGAATTATCACCTAATCATTCCTTAATTCCCATTAATATATCTAGCAAAAGAAAAAGGATAAGGATACAATCATTTCAGAATTTGAAGTTGGAAGGGTATAACATTTAATACCCTCTGCTTTATGGAGTTCAAAAGAAATGTTTCAGTACAGAATGTAAAACAGATGAAGACTTAGGGCAGGTTGGAGATCTATGAGGCCATTTGGCTTGGCTTTGGGGTCATCAGTATTTGCTGGGATTCCTGGGTTAGGGAATGCAATAGTGGTACTGTTATGTTCAATTTCTTTTTTCTTCTCCAGTGCTAACTACAATCCTAAATTTGTCTCTCTTTTGCTCCTCTTCCCCATGGATCTGACAGCCCTGATTTTCAAACAGTGTTCTTCAGAACACTAACAAAGCACTCCCCTCACACTACAGTTCTGTGGCCAGAAACATAGCTTTCTGGGAAATGTGATGAGACAAATTTTTCCCAATGATCAATGTTCCGTTGGACCAAAGTACCATGGGAAATAAAATCCTGGGGACTTTTCTACATGTTCGTGCCTATAACAGAAGCATAAAAAATTCTATCTTGGTTTAGGACCACCATTCAGTGTTTTTGATTTTGAGGTTGTTGAGTTTTTTCACATTCTTTCTCTTTCTACTTCCACATTCTAGCTTTTTCTTCTCAAAATTGGTTAGCTTCTGACAGAAGTCAGAAAGACATCTAAGAATTGAAAGCACAATGGCCCACCACTTGCTCAGAAAGATGAAGTTCTATATTGTCTCTGCCCTACCAAGATCATTTAAATATCTTAACCAAATTGGTAATTTTTGGAAACATATTTTGAGCTACAGAACTTCAGTATTCTGTTAAGGTATGCTTTGGGATTTGGATCTGGATGGTCCTTTGGAAGCAATCATCTATTCCAAATAATTGAAGCGTTTTTTCATCTATTTTTTAATTGGATGAAGAAACTAAAACCCATAAAAGTAAATGATTTATGCAAGGTCAAACTAGTAGTAAATCACAGAGCTCAAATTTGAAGGCATATCCTCTGACTCAAAATCCAGTGCTTTGTATATTAATACCATATTTCAGCGGAATGTTAGAACCAGCTCTCATCTGCTCTTTGTTAAATTTTAGCCCATTGTTCAATTTTTAGCACAAGCATTTACACCTTGGAAATATGAATATTACACATTTTGGATTGATTTGTTGCTTTGTTGATTTCTAGACTTAAGAAAGTGATAAAGAACATGTTAATTCTAATTAAATATAAAAATGTGTTGTTTAACTTTTACTATGGCCATGGTAAACAGCACTAGTGGTAGTATTGGCAGTAGTGGTAGTTAACTCTACTGTCATGACAACCAAAGTCACTGAAAGACTTAGCACCCATAGGGCAGCTAGGTGGATAAAGTCCCAGATCTAGAATTGGGTGGATCTGGGTTTAAAGGCAGCCTCAGGTATTTCCAAGCTGTGTGATCCAGGGCAAGTCACTTAATCTTAATTGCCTAGCCCTTACTGTGATTCTGCCTTGGAAACAATATTTGTATCAGTTCTAAGACAGAGAGTAAGAGTTATTATAAAAAAGAAAAAAAAGAAAAAAGTTAGCACCCCTTTTGTGACTCATGAGGATACAGATAGACAGTGCACTGCCATGCAACAAAAGAGTAAGAGTTTCTTTTTTCATGCATAACATGCACTAGTGACCTGTCTCTCATACATACAAGATGATCTAGCACAAAATGTCTTCTCAGCCTCCATATATTTTTTTTTCATTTCATTTGGTACCATTTATAGTTATCAAAGCATCTTCTCTGTGGAGAAAATTGGAGACAAGGGAAGACATCATTGTTCAACTGTACCAGAACCAGAATCAAAACTAGAATCAGAACAATCAACTTGTATCCTTGCTCTGCATTCAACAACTGTCTCCTCATAGATTATTAAGTCAATTTATGTTTTTGGCATAAACCAAACATGGGCTTTTTAAGAAGGATTCCTGAGACCACTAGCAGAGTAGAACAGTTAATACTTCCAGGGCTCAAGCACTGCTTTTAATACACAAACATTTATAGAGCACTTAATATATATGGTCCTGCTATAGACACAAATACAAAATGGGACAGCTCTGGTTCATAGATAAGTAAATGCATGGTATATAATATGCAATATGAAAACATGGTGACATAGGTGAGATAATGACTGGAAGAATCAGAAAAGGTCTCTGGAAGAAAGTAACATTTCAATTGTATGAAAGGGAGCTAAGGTTTTCAAGGGGCTGAAATAAAGAGCAAGAATATGCTAGGTATGGGCAATAAAGATGGGAGATGAAATGTTTAATACAAGGAACAGAAAGCAGGCCAAATTTGGCTGGGGTATTATGGAATATGTGAAGGAATATAATATATTCTAAACAAAAAAAAACTCGGGCTGAAGCCAAAATTATAGAGAACTTAAAATGCCAAATGACAAAATTAGTATTCTCTCCAAAAGAAAAGGGAGAACCTCTGAAGCTTCTTGAGCAGAGGAATGACCTAGTCTGACTTATGCTTTATGAAGGAATTATTGAAGAAGGGAAAGACTGGGTGCAGAAACTGTTTCAATAGTCCAAGCCATCACCATCCTAAGATTTTTATCTTAGGCTATCAGCCAAAAAAAGGTACTTCAAGGGTTCTTATAGCATTATAAGTCTTGGTTATAATCTCTTAATGATATTGTTGCAAAACAACTGTCAGTGGATACTACATTTTAAGGGGCTTTGTGCAGTAACTCCTAAGTAACCTAAGGTGTATTTGTGGGAGAAGAATGTGATTTCCAATTCTGACAGTCATTCTACATTAAGGGATCCATCCACAAGAAAAATTTATAGTACTGATTTATTGGTACTCAACTTTAAGTGCCACTTAAGGAAGCAATCAGCGATAAGTTCCATATCAGTTCTCAGAATCTTTTTCAGTTCTGTCATCTACTCTTTGAATTTTTATGGCAACATCATTGGCATGCATGTAATGGTATATGTAGAAAGTCTGAAGTACTAGAGATTTCATCAGTGTTAACCCTGACCCACAAGGACATCTGTTCTCTAGGGTTCATCCTCTTTTCTTTCTTCTTGGCGGGTGATGATTTTAAATAAACTATCACAGATAAAATTCATAATGAAAGCACCTCATTTATAATCTGAAGCCTGAGAATTCACTATATTTGTGGTCCTGATTGCATGTAGTAGCTAAAAAGGGTTATTTTTTTTTGGTCACATCTATTTCTTTCTGATCTTATGCTATCACAGTCCTCCTCTGATGAAACTTAAAGGGACTTCAGAGATGAATTAGATGAAGCAGTCATTGCAAAACGCAATTAAACCATTTCAGTCAGTGTGTTTCAAGAAAGGACAGAAAGGGAAGGCTTAAATGATGGTACTCAAGTGATCAGGAAGCAAGGATGACAAGGAAAGGGCACTAGGGTATCACACTGAGTACAGGAGGTACAGCTGACTCCTTCAGACAGGAGCAGTCCATGAATCCCCTCACACTGAGTCTAAAACTAATCTAATACCTTGAAAATCTGACTGAGAAGGACAGTCAAGGGACACAAACTGGGCTGTGGCTGAGGAATCTTGGGCATGGTAGTTTTCAGATAGAGTGGCAAAAGGAAGTCCATGAAAGTCTAATGAAATAATACCCCCTGAAATTAGTGGATAATTACTTCAAGCTCTTACCAGGACTCTGAGGTCCTTTCTGAAGTATATTTGCTTACTCAGAGAGGAAGATGCTGGGGGAACTTGGAGGACAGATGATCTGAAACTAGAGAGCCTCCAAAATGGTTGGGAGGGCTTCTGTTCAGGTGGAGCTGATTGGTTTCTTACCTCTGAGGTCACAGGAAGGGAGTTAATGATCACCTAGGAAACTAGAAATTTCTAACTCGAAAGTTCACAAGTATAATAATTTCTAGCCATGAGGGTTCCAGAGAAGAGGAAGGTCAGATGGGAGGAGGGAAGCATAACTAAGGGGTACAGGGAGCCAATTGGACAAAGTCTAGGCATAAAGACCAATCACCAAGCAAACAAAACAACAAAAAAAGAGGTATCTCTGGACTATAACGTATATAAAATTTTTTTTCTTAACCAAGACTTAAGAGATATCATTCAATCAGTTTTGCACAGTTGGTCTCTTGAATGTTTTCAGGCAAATTCATCATTCAGGATGTTCTCATATAACACAAAGTAGAAGATATCATAATGTATAAGAATTTGTATATTTGGAATCAGGAGACTTGAGTTCTAGTCCTGGCTCTACTGCAGACTTTCTATGGGATGCTTGGTAAAGTATTTAACTGATTTGGATTGTCATTGCCTTACCTAGTAGGTAGAATGTTAAAAAGGAGTCTGAGTCAAAGGACTTGCATTCAGATGCCAACTCTCCCATTTCCTACCTTGGTGATGTATGGCAAGTTATTTAACACCGTTGAACTTCAGTCTCCTCATCTGTAAAAAGGGTCTGAACCATATAAACCCAGCTCCATCCTTCTTAGTTCTAACTATGTGATTGGATTGAATAATATTATTCTCAAAGTCTTTTCCAATTCCCCTATTCTGGCATTTTTAATTGCAACTAGAAATTTGTTAGTTTTTGAAAAATAATAAGTTCTAGCTCTTTCTATTTTCATTTCAGTGCCAAATGGGAATTTGATTGATGTTTATATCTGGTCTAATGACACTAAAATTCTAAATCATGATGTAGAACAGAAGTGTTAAACTCAAATAGAAAGAGAAACTCCAGCTGGATATTGACTTAAAAAAATAATGAATTAACATCTGTATGGCATTGTATTTTAATGTTGTTAAACATTTCTCAGTTACATTTTAATCATGTTCTAGTTCGATTCTGGAGTTCTGCCAGCCACTTTTGACCTGCTACAAGTTTGACTCCTCTAGGGTAGAACACTGCAGCACTGAGACACAGACTGGATAAATAAATTTCATTAGAAAATTAGATAAGAATAAACCATGAGAGGTTCAGCAAAGTAGCATAATGGATGGAGAAAAGCCTGAAATCAGGAGGACCTGCATTCAAAAGTAGCCTTAGATACTTCCTAGCTGTATGATCCTGGGCAAGTCATTTAATCCCAATTGCCTGACACTCACTACTCTTCTGCCTCGTGATCAATTTGATCAATTGATTAATTGATTTTAAAACAGAAGGCAAGAGTTTGTTGTTGTTTTTTTAAACCCTTACCTTCTACAATACTGTGTACTGGCTCCAAGGCAGAAGAGTGGTAAGGACTAGGCAATGGGGGTCAATTTATTTATTTGTTTGTTATATTTTAAAAAGTCAAATAACTCCCCTCTTCCCTCTCCTCTCCATATTAGGGAAAACATCATTTGACAAAAATATGTGCATATATAAAACTATGTCTTATTTCTATTTATCAGTTCTTTCTTTGGAGTTGGACATATACAAGTCATTCTTCAAACAACATTTCTGTTGCTGTATGTCCTGTTTCTTTGGATTTGCAGAATAATAGAACAAAAATAGATAACTATAATATGTAACATTTCATCATAAGTGCATTAGAAATACCAAAATGAGTAATAAGGGAAGATTATTAACTATCAGTGACATCAAAAAAGATTTCTTCAAGGAAATGAATTGTATCAAAAAGGGGAGTTTTGGGTAGCTGAAAGAGGAAGGGAAGACATTCTATGAGCAGGCAGAGAACATGGTGTTAGCAAAGGCTGAGAAGAAGCAGAGTATAGGGTGCATTCAGGTATCGTAGAACTACAGACTTAGGATTGGAAGGAAATTTATAAGTCATTTCTAGCTACTCAATTTTCAAATCAAGAAACTTGTGTCCAGAAAGGGTTGGTGACTTGTCCCCAGTCATAGAGTAAGTGTCAGAATGGGGATTTAAACATAGGTCTTATAGATACATTTGGCAGAAGTATAGAGTTAGAAAACAGAAGCAATGTGGGATCAAGACGGAAAGGTAGATTAATATCATATGGTGGCACCTGGCAACTCAAAAACTTTGGTTAGGAAACAATAGTCACTGATTTTTTTTTGAGCAGAGGGTTTTTTAAAGCAGATTTTTGCATAAGAAAAGTTATTTTAGGAAATAGTCATTTCAGCTCAACAAATATTTTTTTTCAGTAACCTTGAAACAGACCCCAATCAACGGTTAATAGAATAGCCTAATTTTATTTGCAACTTCTGATTATCTTTCTTTGTGGAACATGTGGTACCTTCTAGAACTGATAAGGGCTGCCCAATGATGACTGATTGACTCTCATTGTCATAAAACATAGTTTTAAGAAAAGTCACTGCTTTAAAAATGGGGACCAAAAGAATCAGGCAGTCTTTTCCCCTGCCACTTTTATTCCAGAGAGATCTTAGCAGTATAACCAGAGTACCCTCTTCACCTTCATCTAACATGAGGTAGACATATAGGAGTTATATATGCTTTTGTCCAAGTCCCAAATGGTAAATTCATGGACAAAGTCTATTTTTGGCCCCAGTCTTAGAGAAGTTCTCAGCAACATGGCAGATGTGGACAGAGAAATCATGTGGCTAAATCATTAGAATTCCTGAGTGTTCCCACTTTAGCAACTAAAAGTTCAAAAATCCATCTTTCTAGTCAGAGAAACAGGATTTTCAAGAAGTCATTTGCTTCAGGATAGTCATATATCTGAGAATTTAGGGAATCAATTTTTTTATTAAAAGGAGAGGAATTAGGTCCCTGCTTCAAATCTGTCCTTCGGGCTCTTCCTAGCTATGTGATCCTGGGCAAATGACTCAACCCCCATTGCCTAGCCTTTACCACTCTTCTGCCTTGAAAGCAATACACAGTTTTGATTCTATGATGGAAAGTATGGGTTTAAATGAAAAAGAAGAGGAATTTCCTGAAAATTTGCTTGCTTTTGAGAGAAGAGTATTGCAAAAGTAGTTTTCAATGTTAAGAGGAATATCAAGAAGAATTAAAGTCACAATATGCAAGAGCTTAGAGCCTAAGCTTTGTACTCTGCTATTTTAGTGATTTCTTTGGACTACCCAGGCATTACTTTATAGAGCTAGACAAAATAATAACAAAGTACATTTGGAAGAAAAAAACTAGAATGTCAAGAAACAGCATGTAACAGGTAGGAAATAGCATTTCCAGACATCAAGCTATATTAAAAAGCAGTAGCCTTCAAAATTATCTGGTACTAGTTTAAAAATAGATGTAGATTAATAGAACAGAATAGATAAGTAAGAATTAGGGAGGAAATCAAATTCAATAGCTCTGTCTTTAATAAATTCAAGAATATAATCTACTAGAGGAAGGACAACTTGCTCAACAAGAATCTCTGGGAAACCTGGAAAACAGTTTAGGCAAACTATGTTTAGACTAGAATTTTTTATCGAATACCAAAATAAGTTCCAAATAGATTTTCAATTTGCATATAAAAGGTCATATCATAACAAAAATAGAGAAACAAAATGAATGGAACAACACTGACTAAGATGAGATTTCTTTTCTTTTGCTATCAGAAACACATTAATCAATAAATTAATCTATTTATTTATTTAAGTATTTTCCATGGTTACATAATTCATGTTGTTTCCCTCCCCTTTTCCCTCCCCCCTCCCAGAGCCAACAAGCAATTCCATTGGGTTATACATGTATTATCACTCAGTATCTATTTCCATATTATTAATTTTATAATAATCTTTTAAAAAAGAAAATCCAACATCCTATACCCATATAAACAAGGGACAAATCAAATGTTTTCCTTCTGCATTTCTATTCCCATAGTACTTTCCTTCAATGTGTATTGCATTCTTTATCACAAATCCCTAGGGATTGTCCTGGATCATTGCATTGCTATTAGTAGTGAAGTTGATTATATATGATCATCCCACAATGTTTCAATTTCTGGGTACAGTGTTCTCCTTGTTCTTCTCATTTCTCTCTGCACCAGTCATGGAGCTCTTTCCAGCTTGTATAGAAATCATGCAGTCTGTCATTCTTTATTACACAATAATATTCCATCATATACCGCAATTTGTCCAGCCATTCCCCAATTGAGGGAGATGCCCAGTCAGAGGCTTTGCATTTGACTACCAACCTTACTCTTTATCAGAATGCTTCTCTCAGTCTTGAAGGTGTTACAGTGAGGTGGCAGAGTAGAGACACCTAGATTCAGGAAGACCTGAGTTCATATCCATCTTCAGATACTCACTAGTTGACTTTGGCAAGTCTATTAACCTCTTTCTGTCTCACTTTTCTCATTTGTAAAATGTGGATAATAATAGCACTTACTACTTCTGCCCACTCTATAGGGCCATTAAGAGGATAAAATAAGACAATATTTGTAATGTGTTTTACATACCTTAAAACACCATATAAATAGCAGGTATTATTATTATTATTTGGTGGTGGTGGTGCTAGAGAAATTTCTTTCCTAGTTCTAGTGAATACACATTATATATTGACTTTATTCATTCAGTAATTTTTATGGTCATCAATTTTAGAGCTTAGAGGAACTTTTAAAGAGATCATTCAATCCAAAGTTCTCATTTTATAGATGAGGAGAAAGAGGCAAGAACATGTCATCCAAATTTAATCAAATAGCAAGTATCATTCAACTAATTCAAGTATCATTCAACTAATAGTTAGGCACCTACTTTGTACAAGGCAAAATATGACATATATTATATATAATATATGACATATATTATACATATGGATGTCAGAGAACTCATTCCAAAGGAGTTTTAATTGGAGAGAGAGAGAGAGAGAGAGAGAGAGAGAGAGAGAGAGAGAGAGAGAGAGAGAGAGAGAGAAGACACATATATAAATGACTATGATTCAAGGGGAACTGAGATATAAATGCAAGAAACATGTCCATGCAAAATTGAAAGAGAAGGAGATCAACTTTCTCTATTAGGGCAGAGAAGGTTTTTTATGGGGCAAGCATTATGTAGCTTGAGACTAGAGGAAAAGAAGAGATTTGAACAGACAAATACAGAGGTAGGTGTTCTGGGATTCTAGGAGATTGCATAAAGATAGGAGAGGAAAGAATAAAAACAGAATTAAAGAGAATTCTCTAATTTGAACAGGTCATTCACAAAGGAAAATAGTATGAGCCATATTTGGAAAGGGAGATTCAAACCAGCTTCTAGAAAGCCTTGAATGAGAGTCAGATGTTTATTTCACAGTCAATGGAAAGCCACTGAGTTTTTGATAGATAGGTTTTGTAGAAACCTCTGTTCTCTCCCTGTTTCTGCTCCAGATTTTTGTGAAGGTTGGAGGCTCTTTCACTGTTTTTCCACTTCTCCACATTTGTGTTTCTGGCTACTTGTTCATTTTGCTTCAGGTCTAGTGTGCCTTGGCATTTGTTTCTCTGTGTTTCAAAAACATTGGCATCCTGACTCCCATCTGCTGTCCTTGGACTCTCCAGATATACAACAGAGCATGCTATGAACCTGACTCATCTCAGGTCTCAGACCCCTGTGGTTGGTCACTGTTTACCTTCTGCTACCAGATGAAAAGATGTGAAAAATTCCTTTTGCTGTTGTTTTTCTAACCTGTCCAGCATGAAAATTATATTCCTTGACAAAAATAGATGAAAGAAAAATTGCAATTAAATAGATCATGAGATCATACCTCTAGAGCCACACAGAACCTCAGAGGCCATCTAATCCTACAGTTGAGTAAATTGAAGTCCAGGGAGTTTGAGTGACTTGACCAAAATCATACTTTTAAGTTTCAGTCATTTCCTCCCATCAATTATTATATGATCCTTTCTAAACAGATCTAATCCTTCTCTCCTTCCTGATACCCTCCCATCCTTTTTCATTCCTTTCCTCTTGTCCTTCCTTCTTTCCTTCCTTAGAATAGAATTGGGTTTTTAAGTTTTGTTTTGTTTTCCCTAAGCTCTTTGAGAAATTATTTACATTGATCACATTCTTTAATTGATTCAATGCTGTACTTGACATTTTTCTTATAAGCCTCTTTTATTCTTTTATATTCTTCCTAGGTCATATACTATTGCTTCATTCTTCTGTGTGTGTCCACTTGCAAGCTAACCTCACCAGAGAACTCCCTTTAGATTTTAAAAATATTTTATTTTATGAAATAGCTTTATAGTTATTTATATTTCTTTAATGGTTTTTTTAAATCAGGTTCTTTCATAATGACAGTTACGTTTTCCAAAGCTCTCAATGGATGGATGAATGGATATATCCCTTTAGATCCATCTTCCCTTTTAATCTTCCCTGTCTCCAAACAAAACCCTATTAATAAGAGAGAACATTAATAACCACTTAACCTATACACTTACCTCTCTTTATTAAATTTTTATCAGAATAATCTGCACTTTCATCAAGGACATCTTTGGCAAGGGTTTTAGTAGGTAATGGCAAGCTATCAAAACTGAGAGCTCAGAGTAGTTCACATCTTTCCCATTATGCAATGTCATTTAATATGCACTCACATTATCCTTAGGTGGTGGCCCAGAAACCCAACCTCTGGGCTTACACATACTGGGCTTTGTCTTGGGCTATAAATCATATCTCTTTGGCTTGTTTAGCCACTGTCAAAGGTCCTCACTATTGAGATTTTGTCTTGATCTCCACAAATATGTACAAAAGGACTTTTGCCCCTTTGTAAGTACTCAAAGCAAGATTGTTAGAAGATACTCTTCATTTCATTCTACGATCTAAGGGGCAAAGAACCAATGAAGACAGTAGGATCTGATTTAGGACTTCTCTACTCTTCTGAGATATTTCTGATTCCAACTTGTTAAAATCTGCTTTAAATTAAGGATATTGTCATTGGTAGAGAGTTGTGAAGGTATCAATCAATCCACATTTATTGAGCCCCTACTGTGTGCCAGCACTGGGCTAAATGCTGAGGATACAAATTCAAAAAGTATTTGCTTACAAACAGATTAAACTCTAATGGGAATAGACAACACTCAAAATGAATCTGAAAGAGAGGAAGAATTGTATGGAGAAATCCAAAGGAGACTAGCCAGTGGGAAATGAAGAGATGACTGGCCTGGATTCTAAAAGGAGATGTCTGCTCTGAAGATATAATGGGTGTAGGAGTTGGGGAACTTTGGATCAGTCATCGTCTTGATCGTGGGATTGCTCCCTTGGCATAACTCCTAAACCTATATAAGCTTGGCAAAGTTTTTATCTTATACCGTAGAGAACCCTTTCAGAAATGCCAACAACACTGGCAAGCGAACAAAAGCTTTATATATAAATATATTATTTCTTTTCATAATAATGATAATAGCTAACATCTATATAGTGCTTACTCGGTGCCAGGCACTGTGCCAAATGTTTTAGAAGTATTCCTTCTTCTGATGTTCACAATAGTCCTCGTAGTAATTGATGCTTATAGTATTCCAATTTTACATAAGAGATAACTGAGGCAGAAAGGGGTTAAGTGACTTAGGCAGGGTCACATAACTAATTAATGTTTGAGGCCAGATTTGAATTCCAGTCTTCCTGATATGCTATACATTGCACTATCCAGTGTGTTCATTTCTCTTTTAGCAGATGGAAGAAAGACAATCTAGAGTTTTCCAAAGTGTATACTTGTACTTGAGATTGCATTAGACACTATAAAACTTTCCTAAAATAGGATGAAGGGTTCATAAATTTAAATGCTTAGAGGAGTCCTAAAAGAGGATTCAGGAACAAAGATGCTCACCTGTATGGTTCTAAGTGATCCACTTAAACCTTCCACGTCTCACAGCCAGCCACCTTTGGGACATTAATTAGTCACATCAATAGAGCATACAGTCAACACTTGCTATCCTTTCTTTTCTTTTCCTCCTTCTCTAAATGTAATTTTTTTGATTAGCCTCTTCCTCCTGCGGCAGAATACTGAGAAGTTTCTCTTAAAATAAAAATGAATAATGTAGCTTTTAAGGAAATGCAAAATTATGACATGCAAATCCTTTTCCTCCTAAAAAACTCAGTGTAGTTCAGAGACCTGAGGTAAAAGGAAATAAAAGTTGAATCTGTATAATTGAGTGTTCAGTTCTACTTAGCAAAGAAGACATACCTGTAGCTCATGCATGCCCTAAATAACTTGTATCTATGAAGCAATAAGCATCTGTCAACAGTTTTAGTTCATCTACCTATATCTCTAAATACAACTCATTGCCCACATCTACAGAACTGAAATAGATAATAAAAACTGATGCTGACAGAGTTTAAGTGACTCCACTCCAAATGTCTGAAGAAAGGATTTGAAAACAGATCATCTTGTCTAGATTCAGCATTCCATTCTCTGGACTATCTATCTTCCCACACGTTTTCTATGGGATGGTCCTATAGTCCCATTCCCACACATATTTCCTGAGTGGGACTCCCTTGCAACCCTCCATTACACATCTACTTTCTTAATTGATGCTAGAGAGGATTAACATTAACTTCACCTGCACTGGTTCATAAATTTCAATTATTCATATAATGTACACTAGTTAATTATCAAAAATGAGAATTTGATAGTCTCTAGAAGCTCTTGTTATAATACACAAGTGGATTTTGAGGCCCAGAGGGAAAGCCCTACATATTCTTCTACCTTTTTCTATTATCACATTAGTCGGATCAGTTAATCAGATTAGCTAATTGTAATCTTGAAGAGCAGAGATATGATATGGAAAAGAGGGGATGGAAGCAGCAGAAGAACAGAGGAATGATGATAGCAGAGCACAGGGAGCTAGAAGGAAGGTTGCCTCCATCAGTCAAAAATGAAGAAACACAAATAGGATCTTTAGCCATGAAGAGTAGATGAACATGAGAACTCTAAGTCTAAGGTGTTATTGCTTCCAAAGCTAATAATTCAACACATTCTTTAACAATACATTGGTATAAGAGTCTCATGATGGAAAAGGACATCCATCACCAAAGAAAGATCAGAGACAATGCAGATTGATGCATACCATTCTTCACTTTATTTCTTCCATGATTTTTTCTCTAGTGTAAGCAATATATATTATTTGACAACATGATGAATATGGAAATATGTATTATATATATAATCTATGTATAAGCCTTGAGGAGAGAGAAGAAAGGACTTTAAAGTTTACTGATTTCTTGTTGAAATGTAAGTTTTTTTTTTAAAGTAGGCTTAATAATAATCATATCAAAAAAGAAAAAAACCATTGGTGAATCATTTAAAAATATAAATAAAAGAGCTATATAAAATGCAGAATGGGACTGCACCAAGGAAAACAATGTTGAAAGTACTTTGTTAAATTTGAAATGTATATGTCTTAAGCACTATATAATATGGAAATTAATAATTTCATAATGTGGTCCTCTTTTTTCCTATTCTTTGAATGTGGAAATGTCCATGTCTGTTTGTACTTATCAAAGTCATAGTAATAAAAGAGAAAACAATTTTGAAAAACACTACTGTAATGGAAGGGGAGAAATGGAGTCACCCACTAATTAATTCAAGACTATGGTATGGTAGGGATGGAATGTAGCTAAAGTTGGAGGTGGAGATAGATTGTTTCTCCCCTCTTTTTCCCTAGTAAAACCCACACTAGGGTTCAGAGCCACAAACTAGAATTCTTCAGAGACTATTGAAGTAAATCCAGATCTGAACTGCTTCTCCCTCCCTGAGAAAAAGGTATAGTTTCCTCCCCATGTTTCAGGTCTCTCTTCTTAGATTTTATAAAGCAGGCACTTGATCTGATAAAACAGCTATTTATTCTTGAGGAACACACATAAGGTAAGGCAAGTAAGATTATGAGATAAGGTAATGGGAAAGGGGAAGTAGGGAGTCCCTAATAATTAACAACTGAACCCCTTCTTCCCAAATCCTGAAGGGTTAGGCTGACTGGCTGACCCCCACTTGGGTCAGTTGTGATTGCCATCCTGACTTCTAACTCTCCTAGTTATGAAGTTCAAGGACTACTTTAGAGAGATGGAGAGGAAATCTTCCTGGGATGGATAGCTTTATGACAAAGTCTTATCCACTCCTTTTGTCTTCCACTGGATTCAGGGTCTGGATTCACAGAAGGATGATCAAAACTCAGAGGTTCTCTCAGACCAACCTCTCTGGAGGAATCCCCAAAGAGAAGTGAGTTGACTTGGATTCTCTCTGCTCTTCAGTCCCTTCTCTGGAATTCTCTGTCCTTGTCCTTCCCCCACTTGATTTTGTTCTTCTGGAAGATTGAGTCTGGGTTTCCTCTCTTACACTAACTAAGTACAGATAAGCCATTTCTTCTAAAAGAGTCATATTTATGTGTATTAAGAGCTCTGTGTGACTTGTGATCAACCAGAATTTTTGAAGTGCCCATCGTGTGTAAGACTTTAGGCTAAGTACTGGGGATACAGGCAGAAACAACTACCCCTACTCTCATGGAATTTGCATTCTAATATAAGAGACATGTCCATAGATAGGTAAATACAAAACAATAACAAATCAAAGCAAAGCAACCTTTGATGATAAAGCATCAGGGACCAGAAAATACTTTCTACAGTAGGGGAAGGTTGAGCTGAATCTTGAAGGAAATCAGAGAATACAAGAGGCAGAAGTAACAAGGATAGGAATCCTAAACATAGAGGACAGATGATTTGCAAAACTTCAAATAATGACTATCAAATGGTTCCATATCTGAAACTGATTATGATTTTATCAGTGTCAGTGACATGAAAGTAACATCCCCATCTTATTTCTCCTACAGCCTAATCACTACGGTACTTTCTTTTTGACTTTTAACTGAAATCTTCTATACATGTCTCTTCTCTGAGACCAAGCTCCTTGAAGGTATAGAAATTGTTTCACTTTTCTATTTGTATTATCATCACTGAGAACATTTGTTTGCATGTATTAATCACTCAATAAATACTTTTTAATCCATCCATTCACAGAAATATACTTTTGGGGCATGGAGAGGAGTAATGAGGAAGTAGCCTGGAAAGGTAAGAAAGAGCCAAATTGTGAAGAAGTTTATGTGCCAGGCAGAGGAATCTATATTATACCCTACAGGTAATAGGAAATCACTAGGGTTTAATGAGTAGGGGAGACATGGTCACTTCAGAGAAATAATTTTGGCATCTCCACAAAGGAGAGACTTCAGTCATGAGAGACCAAATAAGAGCCAAATAAGAGCAGGAGCAATAGTCTGGAGGGAAAAGCGACAATGTCTCTTGAGCCACTGTTGCCACATTTCATCTACATTGGAACCAGTAGGCTATTGTTATCCTGGGAAAGGCAAAGAGTGAGACACCCAAAGCTCATCAACATGGAGAGAATCAGCCAAGTGTCCAGGGTCAAGACAGACAAGGTTAAATAGTCTAGAAGGTCTAGCTATTGTAAAGATAATTTTAGTGTTTTGACTTAAATCTAAATAATTGGTTGCCAGGGATGATTCCCAAATAATAAAATACCAAAGTCAGCTGGAATATTTTATGGAGATTTTAATTAATATAGAGAGAAGGAATTAAGGAGAGAGAGAGAGAGAGAGAGAGAGAGAGAGAGAGAGAGAGAGAGAGAGAGAGAGAGAGAGAGAGAGAGAGAGAGAGAGAGAGAGATTTAATTTAAACTGCTCTGGCTCAGGCTGAGCCAGGAAGTAGTTAAAGGCCTTGGCCAAAGTGGCCTCCCTGAGCCTAAGGGAAAGGAAGTCAGTCTTATCACTCATCAGGAGACCGTCTCCAAGGAAGCTCCAGTCCTTCACTGAACTCAATCTCCTGAACTGAGTTCCGAATCCAATTCCACTCTGAATTGAATTGTTACCCCTCCTTTTAAAGAAATTTTCTCTTATGTCAACTCCCCTAAATTTTCACGCCTACCAATCACAGTAGACGCATTTTACCAGGACTGCCCATTCTTAGTTCTCACTGCTCTTTAGATCTCACCTTCTCTGATTAGATTATATCTTCTGAGTACTTCATACTTCTTTGTTAAGCTCACCTTTTGTGAGTTACTTGACCCCTTTTTGTGATTAATTTAACCTTTATAGGTACTTAACACCTTTTTGTATTAGATCTAAAAATATATTTACCTTAAGGTTCTAACTTCACTATAAGGTATGCATTAAGTACCTTCATTGTTCAGTCAAGAGTTTACAATTTTATCTTCCCCTAAAATATGTCTAAGTATGGGTGGAGTAATATAAAGTTCCCAAGACATTCCTTATTCTGTTAGACCAAGTATCTCCATTGTTACAATAAGGAAATAGCTAAATCAAATCTTCTAAAGTACAGTCTGAATAGTTTTTAATATTCACACCATTGAATTTATGGAATCACAAATGAGGGGTGGAGGGAACCATACTTAAGGACCCTGATTCTTTAAAAGGGACTGTTATACCTTCTGCCTTTTCCTAATATTTCTTGCCTATTTAGAAAGTGATCTCAGGGTTTTTTTAAGATAAAAGAACATCATTAGAGTTTGGTAAGAAAGGAGTCAGTAAGCAGAAGAGGACCAGATAAATGTGAAGGGGAGATAAAGAAAGTGACTCTGAAACTTTGATTCTAATTTAGTAAAGGGCAGTTATATCCACCACTGTTAAGATAATAATTCCAAGGGGCTGGGACACAGTGCCTTATCCATGTCCACAAAGATGCCCCTCTGCTCTAGAGGTATCCCCTCTTTACTATCTTTACCTTGCTGTTATAAAACTACTAAAGCTACTAACAGCCTCGTGACTTAAGAGTTAATTTTTATAAAGAGCTACCACAACAACTTTTTATAAGTCTTAATTTGACCAAAACCCATTTTAACTCTTACACTGCTCTAGGGCCAGGTCAATTGCATCTGCTCGTCAGCTTCTAGGGGTATCCCTAAGGACTTGAGATGTCTTTCTTTAATGTTGAAAGCTTAAGTTTCTGTTGAAGTTCCCCCTATTGTTATTCACTACTAATCGTACTTCAGTTCCACTTAACATCAATTAGCTTTTACAAAAGGGACATTTTTCCTCCAAAGATATAACAAAAACAGAAACATAAATGTTTCCCCAACATTTGGGGTCCACACTCTAGCATATATCACCTCAAAGTTTGAGAGTGGGTTCAGATTTTGGTCCCACCAAATTCATATCTTAAGGTACCTTTGCTGCTGGATGAGTCTTCATTTCAGCTATGCTACAATGAAATCATTCCTAAAAGATCAATCCTCTTTCTTTGGTGTAGTGATGCTCGACTGGCTTCATATCCTAACAATGACTTTTTTCCCTGACTCTTGGACTCCTAGACCTTATGTGTCTCCCTGTTATGACATTTCACAACTTAACAACTTCATCCCTTTCACATAAAACAAAAGAGCAAAAGCTAATACAAAAATTCAAGTTTGTTTTCATGGCAGCTCATGCTGGCCTCAGATGAGGAAAGGACCCAAGGACATTCTGCTTATGACATTGTCTCTCACCAGACACATCCTTGCAGGAAGTCAGCAAAACACAAATCAAACCAAGAGGGAAGACCAAGACAAACTAATGCCTTTTCAAGGCACCTCCATTACCAGCTCAATGGCTGCAGCAAGGCAAAGATGTTTTTCAGCATGTACTTAGCAGACCAAAACCAGTTACAGAATGTCTGCACATGCTCCACATTTCTCCAAATTACTTTTTTTACATATAATCATAACTCTGGAAAGCAGACTCCCCATCCTCTTCTACATGAGAAATTGCATTAGAGGCACTCTATGCATGCTTATAAAAACTGGGCTCAACAAGGCAGGGATCCAGGACAATTCCAAGGGGCTCATGACGAAAAAGGCTATCTACCACCAGAGAAGGAACAGATGGAGTCTGAATGCAGATTGAAACATACCATTCTTCACTTTATTTCCTCTAAGAAATTTTCTCTAGCATAAGCAATATGTGTCTTATTTCAAAACATTATAAACAGAAAAAAATATGTATTACATGATTATATATATATATACATAACTTTTATTATATTATCTGCCTTCTTGAGGAAGAAGGAAAGGTGGGAGGGAGGGGGGAAATGAGTCATAGATTTTTGGACATAGCTAATTTGAGAGTTTTGTTTCTCTTGAATAAACATACTTATAATTTATTACACATTTATAAAATGATGTGTATATATATATATTATTGTTATTTTACATATTACATTGTTATTCATTTAACAAATATAAATAAATGATAAAAAAGCAAATGGGCTCAGTAACTAATCCTATGGCATATAGAAAAAGTTCCAGCTTTAATGTGCATCAGAAGTGTCTCACTAGTTTTCCTTGCTTCCCAGGGGTCCTGGAGAACTCATGAAGAAGCAAGATCTAATCTGTCACCCTTGATCTCAGATCAGGAAACTTGAATTAAATGAAAAATTGGCTGAGGGATTTAAGAAAAGGGAAAAAGAAGCAGAGAGAAATTTGACTTGCCCTTTGGTTAATATTACAAATTTCTGGGTCCTATTTTCACAAAAATAAAGGTTCTTGACTAGTTTCTATGAAACATTTATCAGTAAATTACACCATAGGGGCTCATCCTTATGCAAGGGTAGACAGGATTTCATAAGGGGACTTCATGGTAAAAATGAAGAAAAATTGTCATTAATTTTATCAAAGTGTGAATTTCTGGTTGGACTCCTGGTCTCCAGATTCAAAAGCATCACCTAGGGGTACAGTCAGGGTGTTTTGTTCATTACTTCATATATTCAGGTATCTTATATCTATAAAACAGGCCCCCAGACTATTACAAATGGGTGTATACATTGTCTAGAAATCAATGTCATTTCCAAATGAAATTTAGTATTTGTAATGACAAAAATCCTTCATAGCAAATACACACAGATCAATATATATGCTTCCATGTGCATAAATTTATAACTATCTGAAAAATGTAGATCTACCTATATAGATATTTACATATGCAGATAGTTATGGATTTATTGATCTATAAATGCATATAAATATATGTGTATATATAGTTGATCTGTCTGTCTGTCTATCTATCTATCTATCTATCTATCTATCTATCTATCTATCTATCTATCTATCTATCTAATGGCCTTTCCCAGGAGATATATATATATATATATATATATATACATATATATATATATATCTCCTGGGAAAGGTCATAATAGTCATTAATTGAAGCAGCCATACTTTAGCCAGGTCTTCCATAGCAGTTACTCAAGAGTTGACTGACTATAAGTATGGACAGTTCATTTAACTCTTAGTAAATGGACAGTTGGAAGTTACTTCCCCAGAGAGTTAATCTGGCAAGGTTTATGGATACATTTCAGAGAATGTGCTATTCATATTATGAAGCCCACACTGCTGACCCACTTTTTGTTTTTCCTTTTCCAGTAGTTTCTTTTTTTTTTTCAGTAGTTCTAATGTGTTCTGCTGAAATCTCTAGTCATTTATTTTCCTTTGGCCAACTACGAGCATGGCAGAATAGAAAGAGGGCTGGACATGGAGCTGTAAGAGAGTTAGGCTTACGTCTATCACTTATGAATAATATGACTATGGCTAATTCACCTCAGAGCCTCAGTTTTCTCATTTATAAAAATGTGATACTATTTATGGTACTTAACTGCCAAGGGTTGTGGAGATCAAGCGAGAGGGTGCATGTAAAAGATTTTGGCAAGTTACAGATTTTGCCATCCTAATTTGCACAAATGCCAGCTATTATTTGTGAAATGTCCTACCAAATGATGCTAGGATTCCTGGTTTCTGATTCCCAGAGCATTCAGACAATTCTCCAAACATCTCTAATATGGAATCAAAAAGAATAAAAAGTTACCCAATGATTGTCATCAAGCTTCTATAAAGAGATATTCTTGTGAACTGCTTTCCAATTGCTCTACTTCTCATCAGGTGTCAAAAGAAGAGAGAAAATGAGTTTCAATTGAAGCAAAAATGTAATTGGTTAAACATTAAGGAAAAGGGTATTGTTCAAGATGGTGATTAGATCCTGGACAAGCTACCAAAGGAAATAATGGAAATCACTTCTCCTAGAACTCTAAAAGTACACTGTCTCACATTTCCCCTGCCATCAGAGATGTACTAGTAATGTTGTGTCTGGGATAAGGAAGAGGTTGACAGAGGAAACACACCATGAAGTTTCTGGGCTGCTGAAGTAGAAGAGAGCCCTGAATTGAGGCCAGTGTTGGTGGCTAGTCCCCAGTGGGACTGACCAGAGGAGAAACTCCTTCCAGAACATCCTATAAATTCTCATCCTAGTTGAATTCTCCAGTGGTCATGCCCTAGTTTTGTCCCTAATATCCCTACTATGGCTGGGAGGTTTAAGTTATTCTGCACCAAGAGTGAGGGACAGGATGACCACTAAGCCAACTCTCCCCTCTACCAACCCTGACTCTATATGGTCACAGGGCTAAAACTGCTATTGTTACTGTCTTTCTAACTTGATGGCCTGATTCCAAACAGTGTATCTTCCTTTCCTGAGCTGAAAAAACCTATAGTCATTTAAAAGCCACAGAAAGCATTACTGTGATAAATAAAAACAGAATCTGCATTTACTCCACCTAAGCTAACAGTTACAAATGTTATCGTTTTTTTCGCACTTCATTTCCTAAGCTGGTCACCGGCTGGACAGAGAGAAAAATGTATTTTTATAGAAAGATGTGTAGGTTTCCAGGTGCATGATAAAATAACTCCCTAAGTCTTATGAAGTGCTGATAAAGGCCACTGCTTGACATAAATACTTGGCTGCCCTCAGGATTCTAAGCTAACCCCTTTTGCTGTATCACCACATACAAAGAGAAAACCTAATCTTCTTAGCTAAGTCTTCCCAGTAAATAGAAATTTAAGGCACACATCTTTTCTTCCTAAGCTGTTTTGTAATGGTTTTCATGCAAGTCATTTTCCCTCTATTTCCTATGCCCTTTTATAAATATTTTCCTCCTTGAATATGAAATACCCCAGAAAAAATCATCATGGGGGAGGGAGTAAGGAGACTTCTGGGCTTAGTGGAAACTCAGGGGCTTTAGGTACAGGAGCAGATGGAGGAAATTTGTTCACTAGTCGGTGCCCTTGCCTCAGAGTTCAATTCCAGTTGTTTTCAGTGATTCTCACATCATACACATTACTTATTTATATCTTCCCTCCTCCGCCCCCCCCCACTTTGCAGATAATTGCTACTTAATTGATACTGCCTCCATACAGACCTAGTAACAAGACACACTGCTAAATGGGGGGAATCATTAATCTCTGTATATGTTGTAGACTTCCTTAAAAGGATGGCTGGAATAAGCAAAGTCATTAGCAGTTTATTTACAGCAGCCCATATTTATGAAAAGCTCTGTGGAGGAGACGTCAACAGTCAGTTTGTAACTGAGCAATTAACAAGTACTTTTGTACTTTTTAGCGCTAGCATGGGAGTAAACAAAAGCAGATGTGAAGTATTTGTACTGTTAGTATTCACAGTCTGTTCTGACATATGCAAATACCATAATGCTTATCCAGCCTACCACCCTGATCGTAGCATGACCTTACTGAGGAAGCCTTAGGACAGAAGTGCTCCATTTGCAGTTTGCTATTAATTATTAACAGCCCATACATCCCTTCTTTTGTAAGGTGTTTTTTGGTTGTCTGTTCTCTAAGCCATTGCAGAGTTCCCAGCAGGGAGGCAGTGTACATAAACAAATTGACAATACTATAATTATCTACCCTGTTTTGGATAGAGTTCTTCCTTTCCCTGGGCTCACAAAATGCCGAGAAGAGAAGGGGGCTAGCGAAAGGAGGGAAAGGGGAGCGAAAGAAGAGATGGTGGGGAAGAGAGGAGAAGAAAGAGGCTGGGAGAAGAGAGGAGAGACAGAAAGAAGAGGAGTTCATTCCCAAACGATTGATAAACTGGATAACCTGTTCAATTCTGACTCCCCCGACTCATATTTTCTTCTCCATATTTATAAGCCCAGAGAGGGTCCACTAGTTTTTACATTAAGTAGAATTCCAGTATTGGGATAGACTAATGGATGAGAACTCAATTTTCCATTCCGTACCATTCACCATTCCCCTCCCCACCCCCCTGCCCCAACCCTCTTCTTGACAGGGAGTTTAGAAAATGATCTCTAGTAGAACTATTAAAATAGGAAGCAAATGGCATGACTTTCTGTCCTCAAATCTTTAAAGGACATGTCATAGGGTTCACCTTTAATAAAATCACTTGCATTCTGGAAAGAGACGCATTTTTTTTTCCACAGTGCAACAAAATGTAGCTCTTCCCATCTCACTGTCAGTAAATGCTGAGGTTTCTCATAGTTAGGGAAATGTTATTTTAAGTGATTTTAACGGAAGGTCGGTGTGGCAGAAGCGGTAAGACTTGATTAAAAAGAAAACTACAGCAGAGGTAACATGACTGGGTCTCACCTGTACCATAAGTGATCTACTCATCCACAGTCCCCTTTGTCATGTCCATAAATCAGGTGGCAAAAAAAAAAGGCTGCTCTGAGCTAGACTCATCTCTCCAGACCACCACAGAGTCTTACATCTTCACGTTAATGAGAGAGAAAGTTCAGGTTTTTAATGTTATCCAAGAAAATTATTTGAGGTTCCACGTTCTTGGACATGGTTGGTGGTCCATACCGTAGGTTTCACACCCTTCTGTGAGGTGGTGAGGATGGCTTCATGCTGTTCCCAGTGACCTGACTTTGGCCGGATCCACTGGCGCATTCTGGGTTTGTCTTTTGTGTGCTTTCAAGCATCCTAACGTTTTCTGTATACTTTGACCCAGACCTCTGCTTCTTAACCTTTCCTCTAAGTATTTTTCATAATACTTGATAGAAGTCATCAGAGTAAGTGTCAGAAACAAAACGCCTTGTAGTTATATTTAAATCCTCTCTCGGCCACAAACACTTCCCTTGACCAAGTTTGATCAGGCAACTGATTCCTCTATTCTCTGTCCTTGGTCCTATTCCAGGAAGCAACCTTCACACCCCAGAGAGCATCAAATAGCAGATATATTCAGTATAAATCTCGAGACATACTGTTAGCAAAATCTACTTTCTGGGGTCTGTTGTCTGGGATACAAGCACATACATACATACTCATATGCATATAGAGATATATCAATTTAGATATTAACTTTCTATGATGACTGCCAACTCTAATTGACACAATCTCTTTTTGAAGAGAGATTCTCAATTAGCTCAGCATTTAGAAGAGAGGAAATGGATAGAGAGACAGGATCCAGATTTATAATTTTATCAGTATTATAGAGACAGCTAAGTGGTTTGGGAGATAGACAGTCAAACCTGGAGTTGGGAGGACCTGGGTTCAAATCTGCCTTAAATAATTCCTAACTGTGTGACCTTAGGCAAATAACTTTACCCTGATTGCCTAGCTCTTACTGCTCTTCTGTCTTAGAATTGATCCTAAGACAGAAACTAAGGGTTTAAAAAATGATCAGTATTATGAATTCTCAGTGTGAAAAATTGTCTAATTAATGTAGCTCAGGAACTTGTCTATAACTTAGTCTTAGAAAGTTGTCTGGGAACACCAAGAGCACATGAGCTATATTCATGGTCATGGAACTAATATATGTCAATGGCAAGACTTGAAACCAATTCTTCTTAGCTTCATGGTTGGCTCTTTTTGTACTAAATATTCACAATTCCTGCCATATAGTAGACACCTAATAAATGTTTATTGTTTTGTGTCTTAAATGGTTATTCTCATTCTCCTCAACAAATGACTTAGTATTATTATATAACTACTACTTAGTAATTCAAATTGGTTTCACATATAGAAAACATTTTCCCTCCATTAAAAAATAATATCCCATTATATTCAGCTTACTTTCTGTCTATTTATACTCCTATTAATTGCCCCAACAGTGATAAAGTTTTGAAGAATCTTCAGTATCTCAAATATCCTAAGTACTTTAGGTATCTAGGTACTTTATCAGATATCTTAAGTCCTTTTGTTATTATCTTCTTACTAACTTCATTGTTTCCCTTAATTATCTTTTTGCATCTCAAATATTCCTTGTGTCATAAATATCTTAAGTATTCTAGTTATCACTTTCTAGTGCATAGGATGTAATTAATTTAACCCCATTGCTTCCCTTGATTGATTTAAGTATATTAAAGCATATAAAGCATATATAAATTTAGGTATGTTCTGGACTATGGAGATCTTATTATTCTTAATTATCACCTTCCCATGCAGGGATGTGATTACTTTAATGCCATTGATTCCTTCAAGGGTTTTTTTCTGTTTACTTTTTTATACTTCTTTTGTGTGTCAAATTTGATCATCACATTTATTTTTTAGTTCTGGTCATTTCATTAGAAATGCCTGAAATTTCTCTATTTCATTAAATATCCATTTCTTCCCTTGGAATATTATGCTCAGTTACACTGAGTTGGTAATTTTGGTGGAAGGAATAGTTTCTTTGCCTTGTAGAATATCAAATTCCATACCTTCTGATCTTTTAATGTTGAGGTTTCTAAATCCTATATAATCCTGATTATGGTTCCACAATATTTGAATTGTTATTTTTTAATGGCTGCTTATATTACTTTCTCCTTGACTTGGGAATTTGACTAAAACAGAACTGGGACTTTTAAAATAAGAATTTACTTTAGAAGTGTATAATTAGAATTTGCTGCCCAGGAAATGTTTCCTAGATTTCTACTTTCATTCTTACATTATGTCCTTAAGTTTTGGAGATAAAGTTTTTGTGTGACCCCAGTCCTCTTGCTTTCCCCCTAATCACAGTTTTGTGGAAGAGGGGTGAGGTTAAAGGCAGGAAAATTTTACTCAGGTTTTACTTTTATTTCTTTTTTCTTCTACTTCAAGCGATTATTAATAAATCTTATAAAATATAATAGTTGGAGTTATTGGATATTAATTTAAGTTTTACAAGTGGTATTAATTTTTACAAGAGGTGGATTCTTTTAACTTCTATTTTTTCCTCTTTATCAAGAACATCAGAGCAGTTTACCCTGATAATTTCTTTCAATATAGTGGTTATGTTTTTGTTTTCTGAGCATGGCTTTCAGGCATTCTAATAATTCTTAGATCATCTCTCCTGGAACTATTTTCCAGGTCAGTTGTTTTTCTAGTGAAAGATTTCAAATTTTCTTCTATGTGTTCATTCTTTTGAATTTGTTTTATTGTTTCCTGCTGTCTCAAGAAGTTGTTAGCTTCCATTTGTACAATTCTAATTTTCAGGGATCCTTTTCTTCTTTGAACCTTTGTACTTATTTTCTTAGGGAGTTATTTTCCTGATTGAGGTATTGTATCTCCTTTTTTAGGAAACTTTTCTTCAGGAAATTTTTATTCTAAACTTTTAAAATATCATTTTCTTTCCTAACTTTTCTTCTAAGTTTCTTATAATTTGATTTTCTATTCTTTTTTTTTACTTTTCTAAGGGTTTATTTTGGGCTTGATATCCTTTCTCATTTTCCTTTGAGACTTCATTTATTAATTTTTTTACATTACCGTTCTCTTATGAGTTTGTACTTTGGCCATCTCTCTTGTTAAGATGTTTTTCTAGTATCAGGTTTTATCTCTATCTTTTGCTCATTTGGGGATCACTTTTCCCTGAATTTAATCTATATGATGAAGCTTAGCTCTGTTCCTGGGATAGAAAGAATAGTGTCCCATATTTGTACTGTGCCTAAAGTCAACTCAGTTGTCTTGATCTCAGATTGAGCACTTTGAAGAGATGGCTTGATTGGTCTTAGAAAAAAACTTTTCAAATGTATTTTTATCTCTAGCATAAAAATATAAATGTATAAAGTATAGTATAGTATCATTAATATTATCATATGAATATATAATAATATTGATATTATTATTGAAGAGTAGTAGGAGATGGAAAGATGAAAAAAAAAGTTCTTAATAACACATTTTCCAAGGAGCTACTAAGTGGTTCAGTGTATTGAAAGTCAGGCCTAGAGAGGGGATATCTTGGGTTTAAGTCTAGCTTGAGATGCTTCCTAGCTATGTGACTGTGGGTGACACTTAACCACCCCCATTTCCTAGGCATTATTGCTCTTCTGCCTTGGAACCAATACATAATATTGATTCTAAGATGGAAGGTAAGAATTTAATTTTTGAAAAACACATTTTCTTTCATGAACTTTGGCTATTATATTTTTTACCCCTTAAATTGACATTTATAAACACTGAGTGTCAACAAGTACTTATAATAAAAGTACTGAATTTCACAGATTAAGAGCTAAAAGAGACCAGAGAGGTCAATTAATATAACTCTTTTATTGTGGAAAGTGAGACCCATAGACATCAAGTGATTTGTCCAAGGTTACTTGGGCACATATAATAAAGCCAGCTTTTGAATCCAGGTTCTTAGACACCAAATCCAACATGCTTTCTATGGCAGCATACTACCCCTCCCCCTTAATTGCTATCACAAGAAACCAGGATAAAAATACTAAAAAAAAATGAATGTTTTTTCTATAGCCATTTTAAGAAGGTAAAGTACTTTACATATGCAGAGTAAACCAAAGTCTTAGTGAAATTTTAAGCTTTGATAAATTAATTTATCTATGCATAAAACATGTGTGTATATGAGAAAGAGTGTGTGAGTGAGTGGAATATCATGGAGAGACTATAAGCCTCTTTGAAAATATTGGGGATTCATATGCTGAAGAGGAAACAAGGTAGAGCCAAGCCATCCAAGAGAGGAAATCACCTGCAAAGATGAGGAAAGGGAGGGATTATCTAGTAACTTCTTCATTTAACTAATCATTTTTTTAAAATTAGGTACTTAGGTCAGTTGCTTCCAAACTACTAAAGATATATGAATGCCATTAATAGTCTATAAATTTCAGCACCATAGGTCAAAACTCTCATATAGCCCTAGTTTTGGCTCTAGATTTAATACTGAAAGAAAAAAAATCTCTAAACTATAACGGGTTTCAAATTCTTCCTTTCAACTTAATTTTCAGACCTTCTTCCCTTTATATACAAACTTAAATACTACTAATTCCCTCTATTTTGCTCCTTATGCCATCTTTACTAATACAAGGCAAGGAATAACAATTGAATATAAGAAATTAGGAAATGCAGAAAATTTAGCATGTAGTTCTTAACTTACAAATAGGTTATATTCCAGAAGAGTATTTGTAAGTCAGTTATTTGGAATTCAAAATGCATTTTCTCATAAAAGTAGTTTTGTGGTTTGGTTCCCAGGCCAGCCCACAAATGTTTGTTTCACTCTTATTTTGAATTCATTCAGAGTTCCAACTTGGGGTGCCAGGAATATATCTTTACCAGATGTAGAACTTCCTTTCTCCATGATCTTATAAGCTCCTGTTTTTAAAATTGTAGATTTTAGAGCTAGAAGCAAAATTGTAACTAGCAATTCTTGTACACAGGGAAACTAAGAGGAAATGGAGAAGAAAGGTATTTCACCAAGGCTTTGGACTTAATGGGAAGGAAACTAACTCCATTTTATCATGATGTTCCAAACTTGATAATGGGATAAGAAATGTACTCTGGGACAGTTCTTCTAGGTCTATCTAGTCAAGTCAAATCAAAAAGCATTTACTGATACCCCACAGTATGCCAGGCATGGTGCTAAATGTTGGGCACAAAAAAGGCCAAAATAAAACCCCCAAAGAAACCCATTGTCCCTGATGTCAGTACTCACAGTCTAACAGGGAAGACAAGACAGTGTACCAAAACAACAATGTGCAAAGTAGATATAGAGAAGATAAGCTGTAGATAATTTTAGAGGCAACAGACTAGCATTAAGCATGAATAAAAAGGGCTTCTTACAGAAGGTGGGATTTTATCTGAGAACTGAAGGAAGTCAGGAAAGACACAAAATGGAAATGAGGAAGAGAATTCCAGGCAAGGGATACAGTCACCAAAAATGCATGGAATCAGCAGAGTGTCTTGTGAGAGGTACAACAAAGAAGTCAATGTCACTGGATTAATTATACAGTATTTAGAGGAAAAAAGGAATAAAATGACTGGAAAAGTAGGAAGGTGCCAAGGTTACAGAAGGCTCTGAAAGTTATAGAGGATTTCATATTTGAATAAATGGAAGTTTGTTGATTAGGGAGACAGAGATCAGACCTGGGCTTTAGGAAGATCTTTTTGATTGCTGAGTAGATGATAGACTGGATTGATGAGAGACTTGAGGCAGGAAGACTAACCAGATGCCTATTTCAGTAGAAGAGAGCGAAATGATCAGGATTTGTACTCAATTGTTGGTTGTGTCAGATTAAAAAATAAAGAGAAGTCATGAAAGTAGAATCAATGAGATTGAACCTGATTGGATAAGGAGTTGAGAGAGAAAGGAATTGAGAATAATACACATAGATTGAGAGCTGGCTTTCTGGGAGGATTGACCATAATAGGGAAATGAGAAAAAGGAAAATTCTCAGGAAAAAATGATGAGTTCATTTTGGACATATTGAGTTTAAGATATCTATAGAACATCCAGTTTGAGATATTCAATAATTAGTTGAATTTATATACCTTATATTTATAGACATGTTTATTTATACACTAGAGTGGCTAGCTTAGCACTGTTAGTAGTGGTGGCTCCTGAAGTCTGAAAGTAACAGACAACTCTAGAAAGTTCTTCTTCATCTAAGACGAATCTAGATATGACCTCTCTGGAGGGAGAAAAGAGCTAGAGGCTATTGGAATTGAGAAGATGCTAGCTCTGATAAGTGATATTTTGCCTTATCTTGCCCCAAACAAGGGCTCCCCACCCCTTCCTTACTGTACTGCCATACAACTTCGCTGTCAACACCTCTCACTCTGCCCCCTTCCAGCCATTCCAGTGTGTAGTCATCTTCATTAGAATCTAAGTTTCTTGTTTCTTTGAATTTGTATCCTCAGTGTTTTTCATAGCATCTCCAACAGAATAAATGCTTAGGGAATACTATTGTTTCTGAATGTCTGTTTCTGTTAACCCCAATGATAGCTGAAGTCTTCCTGGTGGCATAAATCATAGGAATTTCTTTTTTGCTAGCTAAGGTCTGACTTTAATTTTTCCAACTTATCTTCTGGGGGTTTTTTGTCCAATGTTTGGCCTAACTACTGTCCTTTGGTAGGTGGTAGAGTAGACAGAGTGCTGGGTTGGAAGCCAGGAAGAGTCATGAGTTCAAATTTGACCTCAGCCAATTACTAACTGCATGACTCTGAGAAAGTCACATAACCCTGTTTGCCTCACTTTGATCATCTGTAAAATGAGATGGGGAAGGAAATGACAAACCAGTCCAGGAGCTTGGCCAAGAAAATCCCAAATGGAGTCACAAAGAGTCAGACACAACTGAAATAACTGAAAAACAACTCTACTTTTCTTCACTTCTTGGCTTCTTCTTTTGCTCCCAGGCTAGAGCAGAACAAATCTTATCTCTTCTCCAGCAAGTATACACACCCTTTTGATTTCCTATGGATTTTACAGCTGGCCACAGTGAGAAAATAATCTCTAAAAAAAAAAGAAAAAAGAATGAACCAATCAACAATACTGTCTTAATGCCAGATACTTTGCTAAGGCTGGCTATAAAAAGAAAATGGAAAACAGTTTCTCTGACCTCAAAGAACTAATATTCTAACCAGGAAGACATGTACCTATAGAGGTGTATATAAGATAGATACCAAATACATGCAAGATAACTTTAGAGTGAGAGGCATTAGTAGTTATGGAGTACTAAGAATTGGAACTAATCTTTGAGATAATGTAGTCCACTCTCATTTTATAGATAAAGAAACTGAAGCACACTGAGGTGGAAATGACTTGCCAAGGTTAGTGCAGTCAGGCAGCAGGAAAACCAGAACCCAGGAGTCTCCTAAACTCTGGGCCATTTCTCTTTCTAATATACAATATTGCCTCCCTTAATTCTATATCACCCAGTCACACAGGAGTTCCTAGGTTTTAGGCACTTAAGGGGCCTTTAGAATCCTTGCATCTTCAAGATGAAAAAACTGAGACAATCACTAAACTCAAATTAAATGTGTTGCCCAAGATCACATGGATAGTAAGTAGTGGAAATAGAATTAGAAGACAGAACTCCTCACTCCAAATCCATTGTTCTACCACTAGGAAGTTTCATAATTTAAATTGGGGTAGTCTTTATATAGGAATATCTCTTTTTATTGTGTTTCATTTTGTTGTACATTGCAAATATTGTATTTTTTACAAATTGAAGGTTTATGGCCACCCTGCGTTGCACAAGTCTATCATTTTATCAAAAGCATGCACTCACATTTTGTCTCTACATACATTTTGATAATTCTCGCAATATTTCAAACTTTTTCTTTGTTATTATTATTACTTTTCATTTTTATTATTGTCTGTGATCAATGATCTGTGAGGTTACTCCTGTCATTGTTTTAGGGCTCCATAAACTACACCCATATAAGACAGTATACTGAATTGATAAATGTGTTTTGACTCCTCCCCAAACCAGGTTCTCCATCCTTCTTTCACTCCACCCTTTTCCAAGAGATACTACAATATTGAAATCAGTCCAATAAATAACCCTACAGTGGCCTCTAAGTGCTTAAGTGAAAGTCAATGTCCAAACTTCATTGTTGTCTCATTTCAAGAAATGGCCACAGCCACATCAACATTCAGCATCCACCACCTTAATCAGTCAGTAGCCATCAACAATGGGGCAAGCTTCTTCCCAGAAAAAGATTAGACTTGGGAACAGCTAAATAGCTCAGTGGATTGAGAGCCAGGATAAGAGAGAGGAGGTCTGGCATCAGTGAGATTCTGTTCTCTCAAATGAGAAAGGAGGTAGCAGTTGTTGGAACTGAGAAGATGCCAGGTCTCATAAGTGATGTTTTTCCTTATTTTGCCCTGAATTAGATCTCCTCATCAGTGCCTGGCCCTACCACCATCCAACTCAGCTGTCAACAGTCCCCACTCTGGCCATTTCCAGCTTTTCCAATGTGTAGAGTATTATATTCTAGCCAGGGGAGACATGTACATATACAGGTATGTATAAGATACTTACCAAATACATGCAAGATAACTTTAGAGTGGAAGGCAGTAGTAATTGTGGGGTCCTAGGAGTTGGAACTAACCTTTGAGATCACTAAGAAACCAAAGCCCTATGTGATCTTGGGCAAATCACCTAACCCGCATTACTTAGTCTTTTTTGCCCTTCTGCCTTAGAATCAATACACAGTGTTAATTCTTTATATATAATTTGTATATATGTGTGTGTATACATATGTATATATACATATGTATATTTTCTTCTGGTAAGACCTGAAAGGTCCCTAATTTCAATGGCAGACCAGTTCTCAACCCAACCCTTTCTTTCACTCTGATTTTTCTTATGAGAAAAGAAATAGTGGTTCAGTAACTGCAAGAGGTTGTTTCTCCCCTCTTTCCTCCATCGCACCTCTTCCTCTTTACTCCTCAATGCCACCAGCAGCACCAGGAAAAGGTGAAAAGAAAGAGTTCAACTTAACAGGGTAGGTAATAATGAAACAAGGATAAGAAATGAGGAGCATTTAGTGAAGTTTCATTTTGTCTTAGTGGCAGCCAAGGGAAGAGAAAGGGGAGAGAATAAGGATTTACATAGTTCCCACTATGTCCCAGATACTCTGCTAGGAACTTTTCAGATATCATTTCATTGATCCTCATGCCAGCCTGGAATTATAATCATTTTACAGTTGAAGAATCTGAGGTAAGCATATTAATTGACTTTCTCAGAGTTACAGGGCTAATGTCTAAATCTGAATTTGAACTCAGAGTTTCCTAGCTTCTGGTCCAGAAGTGTTTTTTTTTTCCTATTTTAGAGAGAAAATGTATTTCCAATAGCAACAGCAACAAGGTCAGGTCAGTTCTCCAAGATAATGAGACAAGACAAATTTTGCAGATATGAGATGTACAAAAATCAAGCAACAGTAAGTAAAGGAAGGTCTGCCTGTCATCTGCATGAGGAATGAGTAGCCCAGGGCTGTAAAAAGCATACTGGATGTGAAGTCTTGGGACCTAGGATCATATCTTAGCTCTACTCCTTTTCTGATCCTTTAAGTGCTGATTAGGTAACAATATTTAGAATAGTTTATGTTCCCTTGAAGTATTTATGGAAATAATTCACTTGGAAAAATCTAAGAGAATTCTGTTCATACATAAATGCTCAAATGGATCTGTGATCTCATCACTTCAGGAATGATGAGATCCCCTCCAATAATTCCAATTTAACTAATTCATGTCTATACCATACATTGTATGTGATTCTTGGTCATGTCTTAACATAATTTTACCATAGGTGCTCCATCTAATATACTGGGAAACTTCTTTGCTTTCTCTTAACATCATAAGGGTAGCTATGGGCAGGCTGTTGACCTGTTATCTTTCACTATTGAAACATGAATGGGCTACCTTCTTTTCCTGTTATACAATTCCCTGATCATAGTTTTTTCTCCATTTTTCCTTTGGAGTGCTTTATCAGTTATATGTTTCAGTCAACTCATATTCACCATCATAAGACATTTAAGTAAATCCCAAGTTTAATTCAAAGCAAGTCCTGTGTTCTCTGGCCATCACCTCTAGCATCTCTCTACCAGTTATCTGGGCCACATGGATTGAGAATAGCTGCCTTGTCCTTAACAAGAGGGATTAGATGATCCTGTGCTCTTGACAGCATGGTGTCACCACCCAAATACCCAAATTACCATTAGACCACTCCATCCTTTACTATTCTACTAATAGTTTCAACCTGTTCTTTAAGCACAGAGGTGTCAAACTTGTTGCCAGGCAGAAAAATTCTAATGTAGTCTGAACTATATAAAAATATACTTGGGAAGTGCTTAATAAAATAAATAATAAAATCATAAATTATAAATAGTATTAATTTATGGTTTTTTGAGTCAATATATTGCCAGCTGGGATCCTCTTCTATTTGAAGAAAGAAAGAAAACCACTGGCTAATTTTACTAGTCCTCATAATTCCACCCTGGTCTTGGGCTACTTGATCAATAACAATGATGAGGTCAGGAACAGCTTGATCAGGATAGGTAGAATGGCTTTGTTCAAATTCCTCAATAAATTGCTAAATACTATTTGCCTTCTCCACTGGGTTGGTTGTGAAGGGATAAATTACTTGAGATTCCTTCATCTCTATCACTAGAGAAGAGCTTTCACCCCACTAGAGAACTGATACTATATGGTGTTAACTACCTGGGATGGTTCAAATAAGTAACTTTAAAGGTTTCCATTTGGCTCTACCAACTATAACATTTCTAGAGGTTATTAAAAGGGATCCTGTGAATACTGAGCCCGAACCAAGATTTCCCTCTACTGACCACTCTCTGTAGAAATCTAAATGATCCAAATGAAGCAGAGGTTTTACAGTATCCCTTAGGTTTTGAAGGCTCTGAAGAACCATTGTATTTAATTTCCCTGTACAGTTTTATAAGTGCCCCCGTGATCTAGCCATCAATTACTTTCTTATTAATCCTATGTTTCAGAAGCACACTCAAACCTCCCTCCTGGGAATGGTGGCCATTCCCTTCTGCCCATCTAGCAATGTAGCACTGGCTCTGTGAATTCTACCCCAATTCCCAGTGTCTATTTGCACTGATCCCAGTATTTGCTCAAGCCACAACTGTCCCAACCTCCTGCTCAAATTTCACTAATTGATCAGCTCTCACCTCTGGTTGTGTGGTCAGGAAGAGCCCTCTCTGAAGCCTGAAGCCATTGTAGTAGGACTTCACTCAGAAGACTGACTTAATCCTAAGATTGCCAATAGCTTAGGGATCCTCTTGGCCAACTGAGTTGTAGGTGTGTGGTGGTAAATAAGTCCAATATATCAAACTATATCATTTAAGAAATATCACGAATTGACCTCAAGTAAAACTCATCTTTTCAAGTCCAGATGTGAATAATTTTCCTTTATCAACCAAATAAAAAGGGACAAAGCACATACACCTTCTGAAATGTCTACAAATTTAGTTGGTTATGTAAAAGAGGTTCTAAGAGAGTTGTAAAGACATTGAAGTCCAAAGATGAGAGAGAGCCTTTTAGCATTATCTCATGTGATCATGGCCTCAGGAGCCGTTGCTCCAAAGACTTTGCAAGTAGAGTAACTAAAGCCCTTCTTCTGGGAATAGTGCTTGGATAAATTTGGGACAATCAAGGCACAGGGGAGGTCTTAAATCTCTCCCCCAAATTTGTTTTTCCTCAGCCTCAAGACTCCTATCTCAACGGGAACCTTTGGCTGCTCTCCTTAGTTTCCACACCATCTATAGGGATTGCTTCTCTTGCCTGAGCCCAGGAATTCCATTAACTGTCCCTTCTCGACTTTCATTTAACAGTCCCTGAAAGCCAAGAATTTTACCTTTAGCTGATGAATGCACAGGCCCAATTTCCTTTCAGAATGACTGCATTGCAGAGCAGACAATTGCAACTAAAAAATGCTTGCCTTGGTGCTTTCTTTACTCTCCCAGATAGCTCCCTCTATACTTACTAAGCTAATCCATCCATATGAGCCAGAACCTGTTGACAGTCCCCTAGAAATGGCAAGTGTTACATAGTATCAGGAAGGCTCTGGCAACAAGAAGCAACATAGTGTTCTGCCATTTGATCAGGCAACCCTACCCTTTCATATCTGCAGGACTCTTCTGAAGCAAGACCCCATCCCATCTCAATCTACCAAATGATACCAAATGTTGTAGGAGTTGCTTTAAAGCCAATGCCCTCTAAGTCCAAGTTTGATGTTGGGGTAAAACAAAGCACTTCTAAGTTATTGAATATTAACAATGGAGGTTTACTTAGCCTATCATACATAGCAAGAATATGTGACAAAGAAGTTATGTTCCTCAGTTTCCCTAGATGGACCTCCTCTCATAAAGGTTGTGTTGGAGGAAGCAAGCTACATCAGTCTTGTTCTATCACAATAGGTTATCAATATTGAAATTCCACTATAGTAAATTCATTCCTTGGAATCTGAAAGGCTTTTCCCCCTAAAGTATTAAAATGTATATAGCCCTTAAAAAGGAATTATACTAGCTGTACTCTTTGTGGTGGCAAAAAAAAATGGAAAATGAGGGGATGCCCCTCGATTGGGGAATGGCTGAACACATTGTGGTATATGTTGGTGATGGAATACTATTGTGCTCAAAGGAATAATAAAGTGGAGGAATTCCATGGAGACTGGAACGACCTCCAGGAAGTGATGCAGAGTGAGAGGAGCAGAACCAGGAGAACATTGTACACAGAGACTATTACATTATGGAACAATCAAATGTAATAGACTTTTCTATTAGCAGAAATGCAATGATCAAGGACAATTCAGAGGGACTTATGAGAAAGAATGCTATCCACATCCAGAGGAAGAACTGTGGGAGCAGAAACACAGAAGAAAAGCATATAATTTGGGTTTTGGTGTTAAAAGATCACTCTATTCCAATTATGAATAACATGTAATAGGTTTTGAACAATGATATATGTATAACCCAGTGGAATTGCTTGTCAGTTCTGAGAGGAGGGAGTGAAAAGGGGATGGAAAAATCATGAATCATGTAACCATGGAAAAATATTCTAAATAAATAAACTCTTTATAAGTAATTATACTTTAAACTATTAGGAGTAAAACCTTACATGGATTAACTTTCTAACTTGATTATCCAGGGCCTTGGAGGAATGACACACCTATTGAGACTCTTGGAAAGATCTGAAGGAAGGAAAAATTCTAAAGAAATTCCTTGAGGGCTAATGAGAGGAAATCCAAGGATAAAATTTTTCCTATTCCCAGTTTTGTCTTGACAAGACCTGCTCATGGGATGGCTGTATAAGGAACAAATAAAATAACAGAAGTGAAAATAAGGTAAAGTACATGAAACATAAACGCAATAGCATGTATAGAAATATACTTTGAAATTCAAGGAAAACACAAAACAAATCATTAATAGAATCCTTCAATTTCAGGAATATACCATCTGATCAGAAAATATTGACCATAGACAGAGAGAGAAAAAAACATCCCTCAAAGTATATTTTTATAGAGGAATACAATAATAAGTTCGAATTTTTGGATATGCAGATAAGTAGTACAATAGGAAATAGGGCTGGGCCTGAAGAGTTAAAGAAGACTCAACTTCCTGAATTCAAAACCTACCTTCAAACATTTACTAGTTATGTGACCCTGGGCAAGTCACTTAACACTGTTTGCCTTAGTTTCCTCATCTATAAAATGAGCTGGAGAAGGAAATGGCAAACCACTATAATGTCTTTGTCAAGAATACCACAAATGGCTTTATAAAGAATTGGATATGGTTGAAAACAACCAAACAACAACCAGTCCTTATGCATCCAAATCCTATGATCTGTGGCATGGAAAAAAGCAAACAGTAACAAATTTCCCCATTATTTTGCCTGGGGAAGGGAGCAGAAGGCATGCTGGTAAATGTTTAACAATCAATTCTTAGGGGAGATGGGGGGGAAGGTCCAAAGACATACTTTTGAATTTAATCTCCATTCTTGATATTCTCACTATCACTTTCTAAGTCTAGACAATAAACAAAGCAATAAATCAAGCCCTGATTTGTAGTGTTTGCCAATTTCAAAAGCATAAATTTTCACAATGAAAATTTAGCAATCAGTTTAGAGCTGACTCCAGTACACCCCTGGAAGGGAGATTCTCTTAATTCAGAGTCTCTGGGTTGGCCTCTCTGGATTTACTATAATTGAGTTATAATTTGTACATTTCTTTAGGTTTTTGTTTTTATCTTATTGTATTATTTATGTTTATTTGTTTTTCAGGAAAAGAATTGTAGCCAGTGTGATTTGTGCTGTATTGATTATTTATCCCTTGGCAGCATTAAACAAATTAATTCTCTTACCTTCCTACTACTTCTACCTTCCTACTTCAGACCATATGATTTAGGTTGCATCTTAAAGAAAATGGAACTTTGCCAGCTAGGAGGTTCAATGGACAGAGAGGTAGACCTGGAGGAGGTCCTGGTTTCAGTTATGACCTCAGATGCTTCCTGGCTATGTGTGACCCAGGGCAAGATATTTAACCAGAAATGTCAAACTCTTACTGAACTTTGGCCTTGGAACTTATATTTTGTATAGATTCTAAGACAGAAGGTAAAGGTGAGACAGGCAGACAGAAAGATAGATAGATAGATAGAGAGAGAGAGAGACAGAGACAGAGACAGAGACAGAGACAGAGACAGAGACAGAGACAGACAGAGACAGACAGAGACAGAAAGAGACAGACAGAGAGAGAGAAACTGATTCTTTGAAATTTCTCTAAAGTATAGGGTTGATCTACTACTATTCTCATGTAGAGAAAATAGACTAAGTCCAATGTTAATATTTGTAGACCATTTCCTAACTCTCCTCACAGTTTACTTTAATTTTTTCAAACCCAATAGCCCCAGTGGCCAACAATGAAATGTTTTCCAAAGGACTGCCAAACATTAAAGTTTTGCTAGAGGCATTTGTTTGCTGCTACAAACTACCCCACAGAGTTTGTAGAAAGTTCCAGACACTTTTCAAGAATAAGGATTTATTAAAAGCATGTCTGATTTTATAGCAAAGCAAAGCATACTGAATTAGATGTTCTTTCTGGAGTTAAAACCTGTGATTCTGTAAAATTCTGTCCTCTTTATCAATTGATCCTTCCAATTGTTAGTGCCTTCCATCTGTACTCTATAGTACCATAGGAGTCCATATAAAGGATAAGAGACAAAAGACAGATGAAATGGAATTGGTTGTAGCCTTGCTAATAAGATAATGTATTATTTAGGGAAGAGTCATAGGATCTCCTATTTTGAAAATGACTTCAAAACTCTTTCCTAGGGTACAAGTAGCATTTCTTTCCCCTCAAATTTTACTAGGATTTCCCCCAAATCTTTTTGAGGCTAGAGGAAAAATACTAATACCCCTTCCATTTGACTTTTCTTTCTTAGGTATCTCTTTCCCTATACCTAGGGTTAAGTCATACAAAGATCCTAATATTCACAGTAGTCTCAGAAAACATTAGATAAGCACAATTGGGGTAAAGGGAATCACCACCACTTGACCTTTTGGCACCTTGACCCA
The DNA here is from genome assembly GCF_027887165.1 of Monodelphis domestica. Taxonomy (NCBI): domain Eukaryota; kingdom Metazoa; phylum Chordata; class Mammalia; order Didelphimorphia; family Didelphidae; genus Monodelphis; species Monodelphis domestica. The sequence continues at coordinate 180,525,805 of NC_077231.1, forward strand.
ACAAGGAGTTTCATGTTTCTGTTCCATTAACAGTTCTATTCCCCTGACCCCCAACTAATAAGTGAGGAGAAAGGGGTAATTTTTCTCTAAATAGTTCATAGACTTCGAAGACTTATCCCTTTTCTGCCCTCCTGACAGTTTTTTTTTTTTTCCTGGTGTTCTCAGATTCTCACCTCATCAATTTTTTTTTCCTTAGTTGTTGAAAGAGAGGAGTCCAAGTCATTTTTCAGACCTAGTTCTTTGTGCTTACTACTGCATATTACCTTAAAAGGTCTGTGCCGTGAGACAGTATGTATTAAGCAAGAGAGACTCACAATGTATTCGATACATAACGTGAAGGATTTATAAAATAAAAAGCTATTTATAGATTATGATCCAAACTCACTTCACATCTTTTCCTTTCCCTGAGAATTGCTCTTCGATTTCTCTCCTTTTCCCCTCCTTTGCTAATTGAATCTTCATTTTTATTTAATGTCTTGTTCAATTATCTCTCCCTCTGCTTTTTTTTAAGAAGTTAGATTTTATTGTTTCCTTTCTCTTTGTTTTCAGTTGGCTTGTCTCTTGATTAGATGGTTTTCTCTTTATAGTTAAGCTAAGGTTCCCTGTTTAGTTCTGAAATGCCCTTCACCACCCCCTTCAATTTATTTAGCAAACTAATTACATTTCTGCTGCTTTTATTTTTAATTTGGTGGGCTAAGCTTTGCATTTGGTGATCCGAGTTCCTAGAGTGACACAAATTGTGTCACTTCTTGCTACTACAAATGCCATTGAAAATAAAAATTTGGTGCTGTTCCAATCAGTCAGCTCTCCCTTCTGCTTTTTAATTATTTATTTTATTTTTTTAAGGCTCAAACTTCTGTCATTATGAAGAGGGTTGATCATTATTCCAAAAAACTGCTATGAACAGAATTGTTCCCCCAGCAGAAGAGAATCTGTTTTAAGTGGTGAAACATTTGGGTTGATTGTGGGAGAAAAAGGTGCCTCATGCCTTCAGTGCACTGGGAGGAACACTTTTATTTTAGAATACTCAGACTAGGTCCTTATTTGCATCCTGCCCAAAAATAGAATCTAGTGGCATTTTAAAACTGAGAAATCATTTTAGTTTTATTCCTTAGTAACATAAAAGCTTTAAAATCGGACCACCTCATGAAACAATAGAATTAAAACTCAGCTCATCCATCATCATTAATATGCTTAATTTTGTGAAAAAAATTCTATGAGGTTAAAACTATCAAATTAGGTGGCCAGGGAGTCTATCAAAATGTGCATCCTTTATTCTATCACCTCACTTAATACTCCTCAAACATTAAAAAAGGCAATAAAATATTTTCCCTATTAGAAATAAATCAATCAGCCTATCAGTCAGAATCTATGATACTGGGAAATAACAGTAGACTTGGAGTCCAATGACATAGGTAAGTTCAAGTGCTAGCTCTCAAATTAATTTGCAGTGTGACCATGGACAAATCATTTAACCTCTTCTTTTAAAAAAAGAGGAATAATAAAGTGTGAACTATTTACTTTATACAGTTATGTACAAAATACACAAATAGACCTGTGGTCACATCTGGATGATATCCACTCTAATTATCTAAGTCACAACCTCTATTTATCCATCCTATGTAATTTTCATTCATGTGCTCTCACAAGTTCATTTTAAGAATACCAACATGTTGAGGGACATCTTTGAGTCCTCTTGATGTTGAAGAGATTCTAGTGGAATAGGTGAACTGTTTATAGGTTTCCCCTCACCCTTATCTCCTATTTTTAACAAATGGTTTTGCTGTTTTAAAAAAGTATTATTTGTTTTTAGCATTCCCTTTTTTTTTTAAACCCTTACCTTCCGTCTTGGAGTCAATACTGTGTATTGGCTCCAAGGCAGAAGAGTGGTAAGGGTTAGGCAATGGGGGTCAAGTGACTTGCCCAGGGTCACACAGCTGGGAAGTGTCTGAGGCCAGATTTGAACCTAGGACCTCCCATCTCTAGGCCTGGCTCTCACTACAGTGAGCTACCCAGCTGCCCCCGTAGTGTTCCCTTTTTTAAAATTTTGAGTTCCAAATTCTCTCTATCCTTATTTCCCTTACCCAACTCACTGAAAAGTCAAATAATGTCAATTATACATGGAAAAATCATCCAAAACATATTTCTATATTAACCATATCACAAAAACTAAAGGAAGTGAGAAAAGTATAGTTCAATTCACAACCAGAGTTCATCAATTTTTTTCCTCTGTAGGCAGATAGCATTTTTCATCATGTGTCATTTGGAATTGTCTTGAATCATTGTATGAATCAGAGTAGCCAGATCTTTAACAGTTAGTCATCTTTGCAATATTGCTGTAACTGAGCACAATGCTCTTGGATCTGCTCACTTCACTCTGCGTCAGTTCATATAGGTCTTCTCATATTTTTCTGAAACCATTTACCTAGTCATTTCTTGTAGCACAATAGTACTCCATCATAATCATATGCTACAAGTTGTTCAATAATTCTGCAATTGCTGGGTATCTCCTCAGTTTAATTATTTACCATGACAAAAATTGATATAAATATTTTTGTACCTATAGATTCTTTTCTTATTTCTTTGGTGTCTTTGGCTCATAGACCTAGTAGTGATATTGCTAAGTCAAAAGGTTTAATTTTCAATTGTTCTCCAGAATGATTGGACCAAGTCAAAACTCCACAAAAGGTACATTAGTGTGCCTATTTTCCCTCATCCTTTCCAAGATTTGTTGTTTCTGATGCTTGTGAGGTGGTACCTAAGAGTAGATCAGTAAATACTGATTTAGAACATTTTTTCTCATAATTATAGGTAGCCTAGATTTCTTCTTCTGAAAGCTGCTAAAGAATATATATTATTGATCTATCTATCTATATATATATATATATATATATATATATATAGAGAGAGAGAGAGAGAGAGAGAGAGAGAGAGAGAGAGAGAAAATAACTAAAGCATATACTAATCGGTGAATTCTTCTTGTTTTTATAAATTTTAATCCATTCTCTATATATTTGAGAAAAGAGATCTATATCAAAGAAATTCATCATAATTGTTTTTGATATCATTTTGTTATCTATGTTATCTTTTATCAAAATGTTGTTTCCCTGATTATCTCTTCCAATTATATCTATTCTTGCTTTTTTTTTTCTTGTCGGAGATCACAATTGCTACACTTGTCTTTTTTACATCAATTGACGCATAATGGATTCTGCTTCAGATCTTTATTTTAATTGTGTGTCTTTCTGTTTCAAGTGTGTCTCTTACAAACAATATATTGTTGGATTCTAGATTCTAATCCATTCTGCTATCCACTTCGTTTTATAGGTGAGATCATCCCTTCTACACTCATGATGATAATTATATTTCTCTCTAATCTATTTTCTTTTCCTTATCCTCTCTCTTTATTCTGTCCTTTCTCAAAAGTCTGCTTTGCTTCTGTCCATTGATTCTTTTAATTTGCCTTCCATTTTATCATTCGTTTCTCCTTTTTCTTATCCCCTTTCCCTTCTATTTCTCTCTTGAGTAAGATAGATTTTTACCAACCTACTATCCCTTATTTGAACCAATTCTGATGAGAGTGAAATTCAAGCATTGCCCACTACCTACAACAATTACCCCCTCCACTTTAAAAGCTCTTCCTTGAATACTTCTTTACGTGAGCTAATCTTCCCCATTTTACTCTCTATTCTCATCCTCCCAGTGCATTCCTTTTCTCAACTCTTAATTTATTTTTCGAGATCCAATAAAACCAACTCATAGTCTTGCCTTCTCTCAAAAGAGACTCCTTCTAACTGCCCTAATAATGATAATGTTCTTGAAAATTACATGATTTTCTTCTCACATAGGAATGAAAGTAGTTTAACTTTATGAAATTAATTACCCTTCCTCTTTCATGTTTGTCTTCTCCTGAGTTATGTTTGAATGTCATTTTTTTTCTATTCAGTGTCAGTATTTTCATTAGGAATGCTTGAAAGTCTTCTAATTTACTAAATACAATTTCCCACCTGAAATGTTATAATAACTTTTACTGTGTAGGGTATTCTTGGTTGTAATCTTAACTCCTTTGTCTTTTGGAATAACATACTCTAAACCCTCCTTTGCTTTTTACTGAGGAAGCTGATAAATAAATAAAAATAATAATTATTTCTTTCTAGATGATTGCAATATTTTTCTCCTTGATTGGATATAATATAGCTGGGATTTCCATTTTAGGATCTTTTTCAGGAGATGCTTGAGGGATTCTTTCTATTTTATCATCTGGGTCAAAGATATAAGGAAAGTTTTCCTGTATAATTTCTTGAAATATGATAGCTAGGTACTTTTTTTTAATCATGACTTTTGGGTAGTCTCATAATTCTTAAATTAGCTCTCTTTTATATATTATCCATATCAGTTGCTTTTCTGATGAGATATTTCACGTTTCCCCCTTTTGTTCTTTTAACTTTGTTTTATTATTTCTTGTTGTCTTGGGGAGTCAATAACTTCCACTTGCCCAGTTATGAATTTTAAGGAATTATTTTTCAGTGTATCTCTTTTATCATTTGGTCAATTCTGCTTTTTATTTTTTTATGTGAATTTAAATTTTTTTAACTTTTTAATTTTTTTAACTTTTAAAAAAATGAGTTCTAAATTCTCTCTCTCCCTTCTTTCCTTTCTCCCTGAGATGCCAATAAATATGATATAGATTATACATGTTCAACCATGTAAAACATTTCCATATTAGCCATCTTGAAAAAGAAAACATGCTCAAAATCCCACAAAATATGGAAAGTTTTTAAAAAGTATTTTTGATGTATATTACTACTCCACAAGCTCTTTTTCTGGAAGTGAATAGCATTTTTCATTATAAGTCATTTGGAACTGTCTTGAATCATTGTATTGCTTAGAATAGCAAATCTAATCCCAGGTAATTATTATACAGTTTTGTTGTTACTGTATACAATGTTCACCTGGTTCTTCTCACTTCACTTTGTGTCAATTCATGTAAGTCTCTCCAGGTCTTTCTGAAAGCATCCTGCTTGCCATTTCTTATAACATAATGATATTCTGTTATAATCATATACCACAACTTGTTTAACCATTGCCCAATTAATTGACATCTCCTTAAGTTCTAATACTTTGCCACCACAAATAGAATTTTTGTACAAATTGATCCTTTTCCCTAATCTTTGATCTCTTTGGGATACAGATATACTAATAATATTTCTGTGTCAAAAAGTACAGATAGCTTTGTGGCCCCTATGCCACAGTCCCAAATTGCTTTCCAGAATTACTGGATCAATTCACAATTTCATTAATAGTGCATTAGTATCCCGATTTTTCTATATCTCCTCCAAAATTTGCTATTTTGCATTTCTTTAATGTTAAACAATCTATTAGGTATAATGTGGCACCTCAGAGTTGTTTTAATTTGCAACTCTAATCAATAGTGAATTTGAGCATTTTTTCATATGACCATAAAGAGCTTTGATGTGTTGTTTTGAAAACTGACACCCATTTATGTTATTTGATCATTTATCAATTGGAGAGCAACTTGTCTTCTTATAAATTTGACTCCATTCTCCATGTATATAAGAAATGAAAATTTTATCAGAGAAACATTACGTCCCTCCAACTCCCCACATTCTTTGCTTTCATTCTAATCCTTGCTGCATTGTGGAAGCATGCAAAATCTCTTTCATGTAACTAAATTTATCCCTTTTGTATCCTGTAATTGCTCTCTATTTCTTGTTTGGACATGAAATCTTTCCTTATCCATGGATCTGAAAGGTCAAATATTCCATACTACTCTAATTTGCTTATGGTATCACCCATTAAATCTAAATCATGTACCCATTTTAACCTTATCATAGTGTCTGGTATGAAATGTTGGTTTTTCATAGATTCACCCAACCTCCTTTCTAGTTTTTCCAGAAATTTTTTCTCAAAAAAATGAGTTTCTGACCCTAAAACTTGAGTCTTTGTGGTTATCAAACATTAGATTACTATGGTCATTTGCCACTGTGTATTGTCCACCTAATTTATTCCATTCACCCACCATTGTATTTATTAGATGATACCAGAATATTTTGATGATTATTACATTGCAATGCATCTTAAGATGTTACTGCTAGACAACCTTCCTTCACATTTTTTTCATTGATTCCTTTGATATCTTGACTTTTTGTTCTTCCAGATACATTTTATAAGTGATATTTCCAGGTTTATAATTTTTTCTCAGTTTGATTGTCATGGCACTGAATGAGTAAATTAATTAATTTATAATTGCCATTTTTATTACATTGGCTCAGCCCATTAATGAGCAATTGATATTTTTCCAACTGTTTAGATCTGCATTTATTTATATAAAAAGTGTATTGCAATTATGCTTATATATTTCCTGGGTTTATATTGAAAAGTGAACTACCAAATATTTTATATTATCTAAAGTTATTTTAAATAGAATTTTTCTGTCTATCTCTTGCTGCTGGGCTTTGCTGGTAATATAGAGAAATGTCGGTGGTAATTATTTCATCTAGATTTTTACTTGAATCTCTAGGATTTTCTAACTATACCATCATATCATCTAGAAAGAGTCATAGTTTTGTTTCCTCATTGAATTGTCTAATTCCTTCAATCTCTTTTCCCCCCTCTCATTGCTATAGCTTGCATTTATGGTACTATATTAAATAAAAGTGGTGATAATGGGGCATCTGTGCTTCACCTATGAACTTATTTGGAAGTTTTCTAGCTTATTCCAATACATATAATACTTGCTGATGGTTTTAGTTATGGATCACTTATTATTTTTTTAAGTTCCAACTATTCCCATGTCTTCTATGTTTTTAAAAAAAGGAATGAAGAAGATATTTTGCTAATACCGTTTTCTGCATCTATGGAGATAATACAATTTTTGTTGATTTATTATTCTGATAGATTTCCCAAAATTGAACTATCCCTGTATGCCTTGTGTAAAATCCATCTGGTCATAGTGTATAATTTTGTGATATGTTGAAGAAAACTCTTTACTATTCTTTTATGTAATTTTTTGCATTAGTATTCATTAAGAAAATGCATCTATAATTACATTTCTACATTTTTGCTCTTCCTGATTTAGATACAAGAACCATACTTGTATTGTAAAAGGAAGTCTTTACTTTTAACTTCATTTTCCAATTCAATTTTTAATTTATTTTAATTTTTTCTAGATTAGATACTAACATAATTTCTTGATATTCATTTTCTGATATTTTGTAATCCATGTTCTTTATTTCCTTTTCACCTCTGGTCCCTCCCACAGAAGGCAAGTTATTCAATATAAGTTGAACAAATACTATCATGTAATGTATACTTCCATGTTTATCATGTTGTGAAAAAGATTTATATTGCATGATAAAAATTCATGGGGGAAATAAAATAAAGAATATGTTTCAGTTTTTTTCATAAGTCTAGGAGTTTTCCTGGATCTTTATTATTGTTGCTGTATATACTGTATAATAAGGTATCCTGGTTCTTCTCATATCACATAGTTTTTTTCCAGGTTTTCAGGTATGTGTGTGTATGTGCATGTGTTTATGTGTCTGATTATTTCTTATGGCACAATGGTATTCCATTACAAGTATATACCATAGGGGACAGCTAGGGAACTCCATGGATTGAGAGTCAGACCCAGAGATAGGAGGTCCTGGGTTCAAATTTGGCCTCAGACACTTTCTGGCTGTGTGACCCTGGGAAAGTCACTTAACCCCCATTGCCTAGTGTATAATTTAAAATCTGTCCCCCCCCAAAAAAGGACTACATATTCTGAGAGTCCACTGACTTCCTGTCATTACGTACTTCCTATAGACAAAGGATAAAGGGAGTGGATGCTGAGGCTCCTCCTCTCCTTTTGGGCATGATACAGCAAACAGCAGTGATGGTGGTGAGTGGGGATTTTTTAAATGGCTAACCAGCCATGGGCATGTGGTTTTTATTTTGTATCCTCTTTATTCCTTGATTTCTAATGTTCATTTAATAAACCTCATAAAATAAATATTTTTATTTTTAGAGATTATAATTCAATCTTTACAGTTGGCAACCAGAAGGGATGGGAAAAATAAAACTCTCAATGTTTTTTAAGATAGCCTATATAATTTTTTTAAGCCACGTTTCTCCTGCCAAGGCTTTTCGCCCACCCCACCCACCCACCGACCCTCTCAAACTGCGAGAGAACTCAAACTCTCTTTGGAACTGCTGCTTTTTTTTTCTTTTCCTACTTTTTGTGCAGTTGCTTACCTTCCCTACAGGCCTGACTGTTTCAGTTTGAGGACTTTTGCCCATCTGTTTGAGTCCATGTTCCTCAATTCCTCACTGCTAACTCTGGCATTGCTGATACTGCTTCATCCATCCCCAACCCTGATCAGTCATCTAAACCTGCCCTGGCCCCAAGCCCAAGGCTCTGGCCCCAGCCCCTGGCCTCCTGAAATCCTCCTCCTGATCTCCAGCTCTGCTCCTAAAATTGGCCTCCAACTGGAACCCAAACCCTACCGCTTTTGCTGATTGCTGCCACTGAGAAGCTAGGAGTCAGGGTAGATAGTAAAAAACTGGGGTGTTCTTTTCTTAGGCAACAATTATCCCCCATATGGCAGGGAATCTCAGGGGGTGGGGACAGAAAGAATGAAGAGACTCTTCCACAAAGGAAGTTGATTACAAGCATGGTGAATTCTATGAAAGATCACTGCATTGCCTATTTCAAACAACTTCTACCATTCATGAGTGCACTGATCCTTTTACTTATCTTACCTGAGATTCTGGGGAGAAATCCATCTCCCTGCAACTCTTTGCCATTTTGGACTACCCAGTTTGAGATTCCTAAAACCCATGTGGGAGATCCCACTGTACTGACAAATCTCAATGGTTAAAAAAAAGGAACTTTAAGGAGACTGGAGGTGAAATTTTTGAGCCTTTTCAGACTCCAATGTTTTGTAAAAGCCTCTGTATTTTGTTGTATTTTGCTGATAGTTTTGTTTAAGATTTAATTTTGTTGTTTTAAGTTCATATATTAGTGTATTTGATATTTTTCTGTTACATTGAATCATTTTAATCTATGGTGTTTTAACTATTAGATATATTCTGTTACCTTTTCCCTGTGGCTACTGTATATTCCAGTCACAGGTCCAAAAAGAGGAAGAAGGAGAAGGAGTTACAGTCATTTAAATACCATCATGCAAAATGCAGGGACACAGGAAAAGGGAATTTTGGGAAATTCCAAGGGACTTCAGGGGGATGAAGTCCAAAGGCTCAAAATCTCCATTTATATACTACTGAACAAAATATTATAAAATATTGTAAAATCCCATACACAGTTTTCCCCTCCCCCCCATCATTTTTTGTTTGTTAATTGTCAAATACATGATGGATGGATTCAACCTGGCTAACAAACTTTAGAGAATTTAATAAGCTAATAATTTAATGGTGATTCTAAGGGGTCTTCAGAAATAATTTTAATTAACTAGTGGGTTCTGAAAGGATGAGGTTTTTTTTTTATATTTATATTTTAAAGAATGCTGTATTAAAGGTAGAGAAACAAAGAAATGTTCCTACTAAGGTATTTCTATGAATTGGGAACCCAAAAAGAGCTCCTGAAAAACCTCTTCAAGTCAATTTACTTCCACCAGAACAATCTAGATTTCTTTGTGATGTTCTAGACCCAAATTAGTTTTACTTTCTTTAAAAATATATTTGCCAAGGTTAAAAGATTTGCTATGTCTGTAAAATTATGACAATTCATCAGTTCATAGGTTTTTTTGTCATACAACAAATTATATGAAATATGATAGTAGGTTTGTTTGCTATTGTAATTAACTGAGCTATTGTGAATTTGGGGGGCTTTGGTACTTCTTTAAATGTGCATTATCTACTGTATAACTGTTTTATTCTGAAAATCATTTGTACTTACACAGTGGTTTAATTTAAAATGAAATGGATCTTTGTGTGAAAGACCTTTGTATTCTACCTTTCCTTAGCTAACATAGTGTGTCAATGACTATAAGCTATATATATTTTTTGAATTTTAACTCTTTTAATATTGTTTTTGCTTGCATGTGCAATATACTATTCAGTTTTTTTTCTCTCCTTTTTTTATTTGGAGCACATCACCAGTATTGAGAAGATTTTCTTTAATTTTTTTTGATTTGGCAGTAATATAATTTAAAATATATTTGCTATAATGTCAATGTATACCCCAAAAGCTTTAGACTACAAAAATTATACCATTGGTTGTTAAAAAAAATTATGGGACTTTCTTAATGATCCTTTCTGATTCCAGGAGAAGGCAATACAAAAAGAACCATTGCACAGTGCCATAGAAGCACAAAGCTACTTGCATAGTGTCAATAGAGCACAAAGTCGAAGAGACCAAACCAATCCTACATGACTTGATGGTATTCTGTGCAAAGAGTGCAAAGACTTGATCATGTGTGAGACTAGAGGTTGTGGTGCTGGACATATGTTAAGACACAGGACTTCCTTCTAACACATACTCTATATCAAATGCATATACATAAATTATTCTGACTCCTGAATCCCTGAGAAAAATTCATAAAATCAGACCAGGGAATGACACTTCCTTATCAGCCCTTCTTTCTCTTATAGTATGGCAACTTCTTATAGTCTTGGCTACAAATTGGAAAGTGAAATATTACTACATATTTTCCTAGAGACTTGTGGGATAAATTTACTTTAATTGGGCCAATTCAAGGACCTGTTATAGGTTTATTTTCCTTTACTGAGAAATTTTACACATAAGACTTTGATAGTCTATATTTCTTCCACAAATTATTTTCTCCTTTATTTGGATTTATTTTTTTGCCTTTGATTTCTCTTGCCCATTGATTCATACACCTCATAACACAGTCAAGCATTCCTAAGTTATCCCTGTGTTTTTCAACACCCTCTTCAGGAGGGCATGTATAATTATTTTAAATTGCAAAGTTTAAATTCTTTTTGAAAATAATTTTAGGTTAAGAAACGTTAAAATAATTTTAGGTTAAGAAACGTCTCCAAATTCAGAGTGAACTATTTGGAGAAGGCACCATGAAGATGCTCCACAGACCAGAGGCTGCACCAGAAGATCCAAATTGAACTTTGGGATGTGGTGATTTGAACTATGTGGGGTTGAATGCATCTGTTTTGTATGTATGTGCTTATGCCAAAGGGGACTGATGCCTAACTGCCTTTTTGCCAACACACCTAGCAATTATTGGCTTTGTTCTCTTTTCCTCTTAACCTCAAATTATTATAATTTCAAAGTTGGTATGTTTACAAGACTCATTGGAGAGACTAGTCTTCCTAAGCTCTCAGGGAGGAATGTATAATTGAAAATCTGTTACCCTAAAAAAAAACTACATATCCCAAGAGCCCACTGACTTCCTGTCATTATACACTTCCTCTATACCGAGGATAAAGGGAATGGGTGTTGAGGCTCCTCCTCTCCTTTTGGGCATGATACAGCAATCAGCAGTGAGGGTGGTAAGTGGGGATATTTAAAATGGCAAACCAGCCATGGGCATGTGGTTTTTATTTGGTACATTCCATGCCTTTCGGTCCTTAAGTGTGGATGCAACCAGATCCTGTGTTATCCTCACTGTGGTTCCATGGTATCTGAATGACTTTTTCTTGGCAGCTTGTAATATGTTTTCTTTGGTCTGATAGTTCTTGAGTTTGGCTATAACATTCCTGGGTGTTGTCAGTTGGGAATTAAGAACAGGAGATGATCTGTAGATTCTTTCAATCTCCACTTTTCCCTCTTGCTCCAGAATATCGGGGCAATTTTCTTGAATAATTTCCTGTAGTATGACATCCAGGATTTTTCTTTTGTCATGGTCTTCTGGCAGACCAATGATTCTTAAATTGTCTCTTAATGAACAATTTTCTAAATCCTCTGTTTTGTGAATGAGATGCTTCATATTTTTCTCAATTTTTTAATTCTTTTGATTTTCTTTTAAAGTGTCCTGCTGCCTTGTGAGGTCACTTGATCCTAATTGTTCTATTCTGGTTCTTAAAGGCTGGATTTCATCCCTGCCTTTTTGGTCATCCTTCTCCTTCTGGTGTGATTTTCTTTGGAGGTCATCTATTATTCTCCTTACCTCATATCTGTAAACCTTAAAATTTCTTAGACTTATAAATGTTGGAAATTTCACCATTGGGAAATTTCATACTTGAAAAATTTCCTACTAATAGTCTATTGGAATGTGAACCCCCCTTGGCATGGGAGGGTCCTCCTCCTCCCTTCTTAAGATTACTTTAGGACAGAAACCTTTTGCTGAACAATGGAAAGGGCTTTGACCTATGCTTAAGCATAGAACAGGAAGTTCTTTGAGTCACGATTGATTTTAGAATTGATACAATAGAGATACTTGGAATGACAGAACCAGGTCTTGGAAAATACAATTTCCACCCCACTCAGTCCTAACAGAATTTAGGAAGGGCTGCAGCAAAGGATCAAGATTTAATTATTTGAGAATATGACCTTCAACAGACATGTGCAAGGCCACAGACCTCTGGGAGGTCCTGGGTTAAGCTAGAGCCACCATTGGCACAGGGAAGACATGGACAGTGATTGGTGTGAGAACTGAGGGGAGGGAACTTGGATGGTTTCCTTAAAGATAGAGGGGTCTGAGGACTGAGGGTTGGTTGGTTAGAGAGGTTTTGGCTCTGAGAGGTGGTGCTTTGAGAAGTTTGCTCTGAAGGAAGCTGGAGGTGGAGGCCCCTGAGACTGTTTCTCCATTTTGGTCATGTGAGTGATAGGGACTGATCTCTTTTCTTTGCCTCAACTATCTAAGGGCTTGGGCCTTTTGACCCAGCCTAAACAGAAGGGGTATTTAAGCCCTATTCCCTTCTCTCCCCTTTCTTTCTCTCTCTCCCTCTCTCTATCTCTAATACCTTTCTTCCTCCTGTTTGTAATTAAACTCCATAAAAGGTTGACTGCTGACTTGAGTTTTCATTTAGGAATTACATAGCTGAATTCCTTGGTGACCTTAAATTAATATATATCAGTCTTTTAAAGTGATTTCCTTGACACATATCTCCTCTCCTTTGCCTCATCTTTCATCTTCTTTGCCTCATCATTCATCTTCTTTGCCTCATCTTTCAAGGTGGTTGATTTTGGCTTTCAAAACACTATTTTCTGTTTTCAGATAACTTATCTTAGTTTTAAAATTCTTGTCCCAGTTGTCTTCAGCCTCTCTTAATTGTGTTTTGATTTGCATTTTGAGTTCTTCCAAAGCCTGTGTCCAATTCACTGAGATTTCTGTTTTATTATTTGCACCCTCCTGTATATTGTTTGTTCTTGGTTCATTGCCTGTGCAGAAGGTGCCAATTGTAGTTTCTTTATTCTTTTTCTGTTGCTTGCTCATATTTACCCCCTTCATTGCTCCCCATAGTTGTCTGTGCTCTTACTCCTCTCATTTTTTTAGGTTTTGGGGCTTTCTGTCAGTCTCCGCTCTTGGAGCTTTGTCAGATCTCTCAGTGCAGTCTCTGGAGGAGGAGTGTTGAAGTTTGCCCTTCCCTGTCCTCTGGAGGCTTTTGATTGGATTAAAGTCCAGCAGTCAGTGTTGCAGCCTAGGCTTCCCTGAGTTCAGAAGACTTGAGATGGGATTAATATCAGCTGGCTTGGGCTATGTGTGCTCTGAGGTCAAAGATCTCCTTGATGGCTGGAGCAGTATGGAAGATCTCCATGACTCTGAACAGGCTGCCAGGTCCCTCTCCAGCTCCTTCCCCACCATCTGTGCTCGATGCTCTGAGTGTGGCACTGTCCTTCCCTCCAGACCCTCCAAACCAGTGCCTTTGCCAGCCCAGAGGTTCCCGCTGCCACTTGAACCTCGGTGCTCTAGGTGGGGGGGAGTGGGATGGGTCCTGGGACCTTCATCCTGCCTTCCTCTTAAACCCAAGTGTTCTTGGATTTTGGCTTTGGGGTGGGGAGTTGTAACTTTTAAATTAAGTCCAGAAAGAGGGTTTCTAGGCTCTGTCTTGTTGTTATGTTTGATTTTCAGTACCCTAGGAGCATTCAGTTTGTGATCGGTAAGGAAGGGTATTCAGAGGTCTGAACTCCTGCTCCTTATACGTGACCTTCTTGATTCCACATCAACTGCCTCCTACTAATTTTGGATGCATTAGTTTTGTTTGTACAAAAACTTTTTAATTTGATGTAATCAAAACTATTGATTTTACAGTTTGTGATTTTTTTCTAGCTCTGGCTTGGTTTTAAAGTCTTTCCTTTCCCAAAGATCTAATATGCATACTATGCTGTGTTCACCTAATTAGCTTATATTTTACTTCTTTATATTCAGGTCATTCACCCATTCTGAGTTTATCTTGGTGTAGGGTGTGAGATGTTGATCCACAATTAATTGCTCCCATAATGTCTTCCAATTTTCCCATCACTTTTTATTCAATGCTGGGTTTTGATCCAAAAAGCTGGAATCTTTCGGTTTATCATAGACTATCCTGCTGAGGTCATTTACCCCAAGTCTACTCCACCAATCCTCCTTTCTGTCTCTTAGCCAGTACCAAATTGTTTTGATGACCACTGTTTTATAGTATAGTGTGAAATCTGGGACTGCAAGGCCTCCTTCCTTCACATTGTTTTTCATGATTTCCCTGGATATCCTTGATCTTTTGTTCTTCCAAATGAACATTGTTATGATTTTTTCTAATTCAGTAAAAAAAGTTTTTTGGTAGTTCATTGGGTATGACACAAAATAAGTAAATTAATTTGGGTAGGATTGTAATTTTTATTATGTTAGCTGGTCCTACCCATGAGCAATCAATGTTTTTCCAATTGTTTAGATCTAGTTTTAATTGTGAGGAAAGTGTTTTGTAGCTGTGTTCATAAAGTTCCTGTGTTTGTCTTGGCAGATAGATTCCTGAGTATTTTATATGGTATAGGGTGATTTAAAATGGAATTTCTCTTCCTAATTCCTGCTGCTGAGATGTGTTGGAGATATATAGAAATCTGATGACTTATGTGGCTTTATTTTGTATCCTGCAACTTTGCTACAGTTATTGATGATTTCCACTAGCTTTTTGGTTGATTCTCTAGGACTCTTTAAGTAGACCATCATATCATCTGCAAAGAGTGATAGCTTGGTCTCATCGTTGCCTATTTTAATACCTTCATTTTTTTTTCTTTTCTAATAGCTACAGCTAGTGTTTCTAGTACAATGTTAAATAATAGAGGTAATAATGGGCATCCTTTTTTCACTCCTGATCTTATTGGGAAGGCTTCTAGTTTCCCCATTGCAGATGATGTTTGCAGATAGTTTTAGTTGCATACTGTTTATTATTTTTAGAAAAGGCCCTTCTATTCCTATACTTTCTAGTGTTTTCAATAAGAATGGGTATTGTGTTTTCTTAAAGGCTTTTTTTGCATCTATTGAGATAATCATGTGATTTTTTTGTCCATTTGTTTGTTAATATAGTCACTTATGTGGATGATTTTCTGAATATTGAACCATCCTTGCATTCCTGGTATGAATCCTACCTGGTCATAGTGAATAACCCTTGTGATGACGTGCTAGAGTCTTTTTGATAGTATCCTATTGAAGATTTTTGCATCTATATTCATTAAGAAGATTGGTCTACAGTTTTCTTTCTCTGTTTTTTACCTGTCTGGTTTTGGGATCAGTACCATATTTTTTGTCATAAAAGGAATTTGGTAGAACTCCTACTTTGCTTATTCTGTCAAAGAGTTTGTATAATATTGGGATTATTTGTTCTTTGAATGCTTCATAGAATTCATTTGTGAATCCATCTGGACCTGAGAATTTTTTCTCAGGGAGTTCTTTGATGACTTGTTCAATTTCTTTATCTGATATGCAGTTGTTTCGGTAATCTATTCCTTCCTGTTAGTCTTGGCAATTTATATTTTTTTTAATATTCATCCAGAGCACCTAGATTAGCCATATTTGTTGCCATATAGTGAAGCATAATAGTTTTTAATGATTGCCTTAATTTCCCCTTCATTAGAGGTGAGATCTCCCTTTTCATACTGGATACTGTCAATTTGGTTTTCTTATTTCCTTTTTAAAATTACAATGACCAGTAATTTGTCTATTTTATTTGTTTTTTTCAAATTAACAGCTTCTAGTCTTATTTATTAAATTAATAATTCTTTGACTTTCACTTTTATTAATTTCTCCTTTGATTTTTAGGATTTCTAATTTAGTCTTCATCTGAGGATTTTTAATTTGTTCACTTTCTAGTTTTTTAATTTGCATTCCCAATTCATTGACCTCTGCCCTCCTTAATTTGTTAATATATGAACTCTAGGATATAAATTTTCCCCTGAGTACTGTTTTGGCTGTATCCAATAGGTTTTGAAAGGATGTTTCATCATTGTTGTTTTGATTTGTTCTTTAACTAACCAATTTTGGAGAATCTTATTGTTTAATTTCAAATTAATTTTTTACTTACCTCTCCATGTACCTTTACTAATTATTATTTTCATTGCATTGTTATCTGAGAAGGTTGCATTAATTTTTTCTGCTCTTTTGCACTTGTTTGCAATGTTTTTATGCCCTAATACATGATCTAATTTTTTGAATGTACCATATGCTGCTGAAAAGAAGGTATATTACTTTTTGTTCCTATTTATTTTTCACCACATATCTACTAACTCTAATTTTTCTAAGATTTCATTTGCTTCTCTTACCTCTTTCTTATTTATTTTTTCATTTGATTTATCTAGTTCGGATAGAGGAAGGTTCAGGTCTCTGACTAGTATAGTTTTTCTATCTATTTCATCCTTGAGCTCCACTAGTTTCTCCTTTTGAAATTTGAATGCTATGCCATTTGGTACATACATATTGAGTACAGATATTTCTTTTTTTAAAAACATTATTTTATTTGGTTATTTACAAACATTATTCATTGGAAACAATGATCATTTTCTTATCCTCCCCCACCCCCTCCCCCCACTTCTCCCATAGCCAACGCACAATTTCACTGGGTTTCCACATGTGTTCTTGATTCAAACCCATTTCCATGTTGTTGGTATTTGAGCTAGAGTGTTAATTTAGAGTCTCTCCTCAGTCATTTCCCCTCAGCCTCTGTAGTCAAGCAGTTGCTTTTCTTCGGTGTTTTTACTCCCACAGTATGTCCTCTGCTTGTGGATAGTGTTTTTTAGATCCCTGCAAGTTGTTCTGGGACATTGCACTGACCCTAATGGAAAAGTCCATTACCTTTGATTGTACCACAGTGTATCAATCTTGGTGTACAATGTTTTCCTGGTTCTGCTCCTTTTACTCTACATCACTTCCTGGAGGTTGTTCTGGTCTCCGTGGAATTCATCCACTTTATTATTCCTTTTAGCACAATAATATTCCATCTCCAACATATACCACAATTTGTTCAGCCATTCCCCAATTGAAGAGCATCCCCTCATTTTCCAATTTTTGGCCATGACAAAGAGTGCAGCTATGAATATTCTTGTACAAGTATTTTTCCTTATTATCTCTTTAGGGTACAAACCCAGCAGTGCTATGGCTGGATCAAAGGGCATACAGTCTTTTATCACCCTTTGGGCATAGTTCCAAATTGCCCTCCAGAATGGTTGGATCAATTCACAACTCTACCAGCAATGAATTAGTGTCCCTACTTTGCCGCGTCCCCTCCAGCATTCATTACTTTCCATTGCTGTCATGTTAGCCAATCTGCTAGGTGTGAGGTGATTCCTCAGAGTTGTTTTGATTTGCATCTCTCTGATTATAAGAAATGTAGAGCACTTTTTCATGTGCTTATTAATACTTTTGATTTCTTTGGCTGAAAACTGCCTTTTCGTGCCCCTTGCCCATTTATCAACTGGAGAATGGCTTGATTTTTTTCTACAATTGATTTAGCTCTTTGTAAATTTGAGTAATTAAACCTTTGTCAGAGGTTTTTATGAAAATTGCTTCCCAATTTATTGCTACCCTTCTGATTTTAGTTATATTGGTTTTGTTTGTACAAAAGCTTTTAATTTGATGTAGTCAAATTATTTATTTTACATTTTGTGACTCTTTCTATGTCTTCCTTGGTTTTAAAGTCTTTCCCTTCCCAACAGTCTGACATGTATACTATTCTGGGTTTACCTAATTTAGTTATAGTTTCCTTCTTTATGTTCAAGTCATTCACCCATTTTGAATTTATCTTGGTTTAGGGTGTGAGGTGTTGATCTAATCCTAATCTCTCCCACTCTGTCTTCCATTTTTCCCAGCAGTTTTTATCGAATAGTGGATTTTTGACCCAAAAGCTGGGATCTTTGGGTTTATCATATATTGTCTTGCTGATATCACTTGCCCCAAGTCTATTCCACTGATCCTCCTTTCTGTCTCTTAGTCAGTACAAAATTGTTTTGATTACTGCTGCTTTGTAATATAATTTGAGATCTGGGACTGCAAGGCCCCCTTCCTTTGTATTTTTTTTCATTATTTCCCTGGATATCCTTGATCCTTTGTTCTTCCAAATGAACTTTGTTATGTTTTTTTTTAAATCAGTAAAGAAATTTTTTGGAAGTTCCATGTGTATGGCACTAAATAGATAAGTTTGGGTAGGATGGTCATTTTTACTATATTGGCTCATCCTACCCATGAGCAGTTAATGTTTTTCCAATTGTTCAGGTCTAGTTTTAGTTGTGTGGAGAGTGTTTTGTAGTTGTGTTCATATAGTTCCTGTGTTTGTCTCAGGAGATAGATTCCAAGGTATTTTATTTTGTCTAAGGTGATTTTGAATGGGATTTCTCTTTCTAGTTTTTGCTGCTGAGCTGTGTTGGAGATGTATAGAAATGCTGATGACTTATGTGGGTTTATTTTGTATCCTGCAACTTTGCTAAAGTTGTTGATTATTTCAATTAGCTTTTTGGTTGAATCTCTAGGATTCTTTAAGTGGACCATCATGTCATCTGCAAAGAGCGATAGCTTAGTCTCCTCCTTGCCTATTTTGATGCCTTCAATTTCTTTTTCTTCTCTAATTGCTGCTGCTAGTGTTTCTAGTACAATGTCAAATAGTAGAGGTGATAATGGGCATCGTTGTTTCACTCCTGATCTTATTGGGAATGCATCTAGTTTATCCCCATTGCAGATGATATTAGCTGATGGTTTTAGATCTATATTTTTTATTATTTTTAGGAATGACCCTCCTATTCCTATGCTTTCTAGTGTTTTCAATAGGAATGGATGTTGTATTTTATCAAAGGCTTTTTCTGCGTATATTGAAATAATCGTATGATTTTTGTTGGTTTGCTTGTTGATATAGTCAATTATGTGGATGGTTTTCCTAATATTGAACCAGCCCTGCATCCCTGGTATAAATCCTACTTGATCATGGTGGATGACCCTTCTGATCACTTGCTGGAGTCTTTTTGCTAGTATCCTATTTAAGATTTTTGCATCTATATTCATTAGGGAGATTGGTCTATAGTTTTCTTTCTCTGTTTTTGACCTGCCTGGTTTTGGAATCCGTACCATTTTTGTGTCATAAAAGGAGTTTGGTAGAACTCCCTCTTTGATTATTATGTCAAATAGTTTGTATAGTGTTGGGATTAACTGTTCTCTGAATGTTTGATAGAATTCACTAGTGAATCCGTCGGGCCCTGGGGATATTTTCTTAGGGAGTTTTTGATGGCCTGTTGGATTTCATTTTCTGATATGGGATTATTTAAGAATTCTATTTCCTCTTCTGTTAGTCTAGGCAGTTTGTATTTTTGTATATAGATTGCCTAGGTTGGTGTATTTATTGCCATATATTTGAGTAAAGTAATTTTTAATGATTGTCTTGATTTCCTCTTCATTGGAGGAGATGTCCCCCTTTTCATCTTTGATGCTGTTAATTTGCTTTTCTTTTCCTTTTTTTAATTAGATTGACCAGTACTTTGTCTATTTTGTTTGTTTTTTCAAAGTACCAGCTTCAAGTCTTATTTATTAAATTAATAGTTCTATCACTTTCTATTTTATTGATTTCTCCCTTAATTTTTAGGATCTCTAGTTTGGTTTTCTTTTGAGTGTTTTTAATTTTTTTCCTTTTCGAGTTTTTTTTAATTTTCATTTCCAATTCATTGATTTCTGCTCTCCCTCATTTCTTAATATATGCACTCAGGGATATGAATTTACCTCTGATTACTGCTTTGGCTGCACCCCAAAAGGTTTGAAAGGATGTTTCACCATTGTCATTTTCCTCAAAGAAATTATTAATTGCTTCTGTGATTTCTTCTCTAACTAAACGATTTTGGAGTATGATATTGTTTAATTTCCAATTAATTTTTATTTGGTTTTCCATATACTGTTACTGATCATTATTTTTATTGCCTTGTGATCTGAAAAGGCTGCATTTATTATTTCTGCTTTTCTGCATTTGTGTGCCATGTTTCTGTGACCTAGTGTATGGTCAATCTTTGTGAATGTGCCATGTGGTGCTGAGAAGAAGGTGTATTCCTTTTTGTCCCTATTTATTTTTCTCCATATGTCTATTAACTCTAATTTTTCTAAGATTTCATTCACTTCTTTTACCTCTTTCTTATTTATTTTTTTATTTGATTTATCTAAATTTGATAATGGTTGGTTCAAATCTCCCACTAATATGGTTTTACTGTCTATTTCTTCCTTCAATTCTCCTAGTTTCTCCATTAGAAATTTGGGTGTTATATTATTTGGTGCATACATGTTGATTAGTGATATTTCCTCATTATCTAAAGTCCCTTTTAACAAAATATAATTACCTTCCCTATCCCTTTTAATCAGGTCTATTTTTGCTTTGGCTTTATCAAATATCATGATTGCAACTCCTACCTTCTTTCTATCAGTTGAGGCCCAGAAGGTCTTACTCCATCCTTTAATTCTGATGTTGTGGGTGTCTACCCACCTCATGTGTGTTTCTCGAAGACAACATATTGTAGGGTTTTGGATTCTAATCCATTCTGCTATTCGTCTACGTTTTATGGGTGATTTCATCCCATTCACATTCAAAGTTATGATTGTGACTTGTGAATTCTCTGGCATTTTGATATCCTTCCCTAATTCTAACCTTTCTTCTTTAGCTCTAACCTTTTAATCCAGTGATTTACTTTAAATCAGTCCCCCTTGGCCCCTGCCTTGATAAGTTTCCCTTTCTAGCTCCTCCCTTTTTGTTCCCTCCCCCTCCCCCCTCTCCTTCACTCCCTTTTTGTGTTCCCTCCCCCCTTACCCCCTTTGGTTTTCCCTTCTCCCTACCCTTGTTGGGTAAGATAGAATTCAATATCCCAATGGATCTGGATGTTTTTCCCTCTCAGAGTTGATTTCCCTGAGAGTAAGGTTTAAGTAAAAACTCTCTTCCTCTCCTTCTTATAGGAATTTTCTACCCCTCCCCTTCCCGTGTGAATCTTTGTGTGACAAAGATTATTCTATTTGATTTTTCTTTTCCCCCTATTTACACATTACATTTTCCATATATTTATATATATGTATATATATACATATATATATATATATATAGAGAGAGAGAGAGAGAGAGAGATTAATATAAATGTAGTCCTTATAGAAGACAGTTTGAATAAAAGAAAAGATAATTTTCTCCTTTTCCTTTTCCTTCATATGTACCTTTTTAGGTAATCGATGCTCTTTGTTATTCGATATCAAACTTTACACAGAGCTCTGGTCTTTTCTTTGCAAAAACTTGGAAATCTTCTATTTTGTTGAATGCCCATACTTTCCCTTGGAAGTATATAGTCAGTTTTGCTGGATAGGTGATTCTTGGTTGAAGACCCAGCTCTCTTGCCTTTCTGAAAATCATGTTCCATGCCTTATGATCATTCAGACTGGAACTTGCAAGGTCTTGTGTGACCCTGATTGGCATTCCTTTATATCGAAATTGTCTTTTTCTGGCTTCTTGTAGGATTTTTTCTTTTGTTTGAAAGCTTTGGAATTTGGCGTTTACATTCCTGGGAGTTGTCTTTTGGGGATTTAGTGTAGAGGGTGTTCTGTGAGCTCTTTCATGGCTGTATTTCCCCTTTGTCTCTGGGCAATTTTCTTTGATTATATCTTGTATTAAGATGTCGAGTTTGGTGTTTATTTCTGGCTTTTCTGGTAGTCAGATTATTCTTAAATTATCTCTTCTTCCTTTATTTTCCAAGTCTGTCACCTTGTCAGTGAGATATTTTATGTTCTCTTCTAATTTCTTGATCTTTTGGCTTTGCTTTATTGATTCTTGCTCTTTTACCTGCTCGTTGTCTTCCAGTTGCCTAATTCTGACCTTTAAAACCTGGTTTTCCTTTTCAGTTTGGTCAAACCAATTTTGTAATTGCGTGAAATTCTTTTGCATTAATTCCCACTTTTCCTGCAAGAAGGCTTCCATCTTTTTGATCATTTCCAATTCAAATTCTTCAAAAGTTTGTGGAGTGTTTCCATTTCCTTCTGAAGGTTTCAGAGCATTTGCTTGTGTTTCCTCTTCTATCTCCTCTGTGTTTTGTATTTTTGTTCCATAAAATGTGTCCAAATTTGCCCCCTTCTTCTTGTTTTTCTTGTTGTTTTAAGGCTTTTTTCCTTCTGTGCTGTTTTCCATCTCTATCTGAGTGAGGGGGGGCTGGCTCTTCTTTTATCTGTCTGGTGTTCAGTGGCTTTAGCCCCAGGCAAATTGTCTGTCTTCCCCGCGAAGCCAGGAATTACTGGTGTTTCAGTGTTTCGGTGTTACTACCCTCCTCAGTTTCCTCCAGATGCTTCTCCTTTGCCTTACTTCTAAGCTCTGAGCCTGGCTTGGCACTCTCCGTGAGGTATTTCAATGCCTTTCAATGCCAGAAAACCCTGCACTCTAAGGGGGAGGGGCCGTGGCTTCCCAGAGCTCTGAGGTTTCCTATAGGATTAACTTCAGCTGGGTTGGACTGAGTATGCCCTGCCGCAGGGACCTTCTGTGAGCCTCAGATGGAAGATTCCAGCCAGGGGGCTACAGGTTCCCTCCTGTCTCTCTCAGTTTCTCTGCTGTCTGTGTTGGGTGCCCCCGCATCTGGGTCAGGTTGTTTTCAGGGTGTGGCCTTCAGAATAGCTGGCCCTGAGGCCCTTTTGCCCACCCTGAGGTTTCTGCTGCTGCCTTGGATTCAGTGCTCTGGGTTGGGGAGATGGGTCCTGGGACCTTCCTTTTGCCTACCCTTTATATCTGAGTGTTCTAGGGTTATGGCTTTTGGGGGGCCATACCTTTTGATCCAGGTCCAGGAGGAGGGTTCCCGGGGTCTATTCTGTTGTTTGTTTTAAATTTTGGTGAGCTAGGAGCATTCAGTTTGAGATCAGTAAGGAAGGGTTTCTGGAGCTCTGAACTTTAGCTTTCTCTAAGCCGCCATCTTGACTGAAAGTCCCGAGTACAGATATTTCCTCATTGTCTATACTGCCTTTTATCAGGATGTAATTTCCTTCCCTGTCTCTTAACTAGATTTATTTTTACTTTGGCCTTGTCAGATATCATGATTGCGACTCCTGCCTTCTTTTATCAGTTGATTCTCAATAGATTTGGCTCCATCCTCTTACTTTCACCCTATGTGTATCTACTTTCCTCATGTGTATTTCTTGTAGACAGCATATGGTAAGGTTTTGGATTGAGTTCATTCCATTCACATTCAGTTATGATTACCAGCTGTGTGTTTCCCAGCATTTTGAGTTCTACTCCTAGACCTCCCTTTTCTTCTTTCACTATTTCCTTCTACACCAATGTTTCCTTTTAATCAGTCCCCCTAGTTCCCACCCTTGTTTTACTCCCCTTTATACACCCCTTCCTCCTTAACCCCCCCAAATTTTCTTTGCAGTATTTTTAAAACTACCCCCCACCTTCTCCCTCCCTTGTACTGCTTCCCTCCCCAGCAGTCTGTTTGTTACCCTTCTAACCCTTCTACTTCCCTAAAGGGCACAAATCTATTCTCTGCCCCAATGGATTGGATTATTCTTCCCTCTTTGGGTCAATTTCAATGCAAGTAAGAGTTGAGTATTTCTTATCTCCAACCTCTTTACCCTTTCAGTTTATTGATATTCTCCCCCCTCCCACCATGAGCTTCTTTGTGACATATAAATTTACCCCCTTTTGTTTCTTTTCCTATGTCTCTTATTATGAACCTCTTTTAAGCTCTAGTTGTATGTGTATATACACACATGTATATGTATGTATCCATACATATATCTATATACATATTTATGTCTTGTCATTTCATCCTATACAATTTATCTCTGTTCTCTCTAAGAGTAATTCTTCTAGCTATCCAGGTGATAATAACAATTTTCAAGAGTTACCAATGACCTCTTTTCTTATAGGAATACATATCATTTTAAGTTATTGAGTCTCTTAAGAAAAGGGTTTTTTTTTTGGTTTGGTTGGGGTTTTTTCCCTCTTTTTAAATTACCTTTTGATGATTCTCTTGAGTTCTGTGCTTAGGCATCAAATTTTCTGTTCAGGTCTTGTCTCTTCTTTACAAATGCTTGGAATTCTTCTATTTTGTTGAATGACCATATTTTCTCCTGTAAGAATATAGTCAGTTTCTTCTGGGTAGTTGATTCTTGGTTGTAGTCCTAGTTCCCTTGCTTTCCAGAATATCATATTACATGCCTTTCGGTCCTTCAGTGTCAATGCAGCCAGATCCTGTGTTATCCTCACTATGGTTCCATGGTATCTGAATGACTTCTTCTTGGCAGTCTGCAATATTTTTTCCTTGGTTTGATAGTTCTAGAATTTGACTCTAACATTCCTGGGTATTGTCAGTTTGGGACTAAGTACAGGAGGTGATCTTTGGATTCTTTCAATTTCTACTTTTCCCTCTTGTTCTAGAATATCGGGGCAGTTTTTTTTTTTTTTGGATAATTTCCTGTGGTATGACATCCAGGCTTTTTATTTTGTCATGGTCTTCTGGCAGACCAATGATTCTTAAGTTTTCTCTTCTGGAATGATTTTCTAAATCTTCTGTTTTGTGAATGAGATGCTTCATATTTTCCTCAATTTTTTCATTCTTTTGGATGTGTTTTATAGTGTCCTGCTACCTTGTGAGGTCACAGTTGTTTTATTCTGGTTCTCAAAGACTGGATTTCATCCCTGGCTTTTTGGTCATCCTTCTCCTTCTGGTCTGATTTTCTTTGGAGGTCATCTTTCATTCTCTTTACCTCATCTCTCATCTCCTTTGCCTCACATCTCCTTTGCCTCATGTTTCATCTTCTTTGCCTCATCTTTCATCTCCTGTGCCTTATATTTAAGCTGAGTGATTTTGGCTTTCAAGACACTATTTTCTGTTTCCAGATGACTTATCTTAGTTTTTAAGTTCTTTTCCCAATTTTATTCAGTCTTAATTGTGCTTTGAATTGCATTTTGAGTTCTACGAAAGCTTGTATCCAATTCACTGGGATTTCTGTTTTATTGCTTGATATTCACTCCTCCTCTGTTCTGTTTGTGCTTTGTTCATTGCTTGTATAGAAGCTGTCAATTTTAATTTCTTTTTTCTTTTTCTGTTGTTTGCTCATATTTACCCATTCTTTGCTCCCTGCAGTTGTCTATGAGCTTGCTCCTCCCATTTATTTTTGGTTTTGAGATTTTCTGTCAGTCTCCCCTCTTGGAACTTTGTCAGAAGATTTCTCAGTGCAGTCTGTGGAGGAGGTGTATTGGAGCTTGAGCTTCCCTGTCCTCAGAAGGCTTTGATTGGATTAAAGTCCAGCAGTCTGTGGGGGAGGGGTGTTGGAGCTTGAGCTCTGACCTCAGAACTTTTGATGGGATTAAGTTCAGCTGGGTTGGGCTGGATGTGCCCTGAGGCCAAAACCTCCTGGAAGGCTAGAGCAATATGGAGGGTCTCCACCACTGTGACCAGGCTGCCCACTCTGCACTCTCTCTCCAGCTCCTTCCCCACTGCCTGGGTTTGCTCTGAGCCTGTAACAGCCCTACTGGCAAGTTATTCCCTCCAGACCAGCACCTTTGCCCACCCAGGGATTCCTGCTGCTGCTGTAGGCTTAGCGCTATAGGTGGGGTGGAGTCGTGGTCCCTTCCTTCTTCCTTCTCCTTAAACCCATGTGTTCTCTAATTCTGGCTTGGGGGGGGGTACCTTTTGAATTGAGTCCAGCAGGAGGGTTCCTTGGCTCTGTCTTTTTGTTAGGTTTGATTTTCAGTCCCCTAGGAGCATTTATTTTGTAATTTGTAATGAAGAGTTTTCAGAGGTCTGAACTTTTGCTGACTGTACGCCACCATCTTGACTCTGCCTCTCTTTTGTTCTTCAAGATGAATTTTGTTGTTATTTTTTCTAGCTTTAGCAATAAGTTTGGTGTAGTTTTGTTGGTATGGCACTGAATAAGAAAAAATTAGAAAGAATGGTCATTTTAATTTTATTGACTAAATTTACCCATGAGTAATGAATGTTTTTCCAGTTGTCTAGATCTGATTTTATTTGTGAGAAAAGTGTTTGGAGTTGCTATCATATATTCCTTGGGTTGGAGTTGGCAGGCATATTTCCACATGTTCTATTGTCTTTGTTTTAAATGAGATTTCTATTTCTATCCCGTGCTGTTAGGCTTTATTGGTAGTACAGAGAAATGTTGATGATTTTTTTTTGGGATTTATTTTATATACTATGACTTTGCTAAAGTTCTTAATTGTTTTGATTAGCTTTTTGGTTCATTCTCTAGTATTTTCTAGGTATACCATCATGTTATCTTTGATGAATTATTGCTGTATATTTTAAACTTCATTTTAAAATTGGGCTTTGTTCCTAGTTATAGGATGTAATTTCCCAAGTTTCCAGTTGTTCATGCTTCTGTTTTCAGTTCTTCAAAGGTATTATGATCTAAGGAGAGTTGTGCAACTTCTCTTTTAACTTGCATTATTCTCTACAAGTTATCATAAATACTCTTTTCCAGCCTAGAATTGTGAGCAGGGCCAGAGGTCCCCTGAGGCTTTCAAACATTAGTGTGGGAGGGCTCATCCTCAACCTTAGACTGTGTCCCCAAATCCCATGAGGGCAATGCAAGAGAGTCCTTCACCCAGTATTAGTAAAGAATCCCTTGTAATCTTTTGACGAGCTTTCCAATTCTCCGCCTTGCTATACCAATTATGTTTTTAAGAAGTTTTGTTTTTTTATTAGTGAATTTTTGTAAATCATTTTCTATTTGACCTATTTTGCTTTTTAAGAGCTCTTTTCTTTGGTAATTTTTGTGCCTATTTTACCATTACATCAATTCTACTTTTTACTGTATATTTTTTTTGTGTGCCTCTCTTTTCTTTCCCCAATTTTCCCTCTACTATTCTTATCTCTTTCTTTAACTCATTCAGGAATTCTTGTTGGGCTTGGGGCCAACAAGCATTTTTTGTTTGGCTTTGCTTTTAAGTGGTTTCATCTTGTTGTCTTCTTCTGAGTTTATGTCTTGATTTTCCCTGCTACTGTAGCAGCTTTTATAGTCAAGTTCTATTTTTTCACTTTTTTACATTATTTCTTGACTTTAAACTCTATATTAAAATTGGGCTCTATTATTCTGGAATTGTGGAGGTACTATCCCAAGAGCCAGGCTGCTTTATACTGCTATTGTCAAAGCTAGTTCTAGGAGTCTACAAGTTTTTAGTCCTTTCATGTTGGTGTGATCCAGAACTCCTGCTTCCTTTTTGTAAACCCTTATCTTCTTTCTTAAAATCAATATTAAGTATTAGTTCAAAGGCAGAAGAGCAGTAAAAGGTAGACAAATAAGGCTGACCCTTGCCTAGGGTCAAATAGTTGAGGTCAAATTTGAACCTAAGACCTCCTGTCTCCTGAAATGGTTTTCTATTCATTGAGCCACTTAGGTATTCCTACCTTCTCCTTTTCAACCAATCATGCCTTGAAACTGTGACTCAGAGCTGCATACATGAAATAGAATTGATATACAGTGACTGGTGAACCCAGTGCCAGCTAGGGTCCCCTGTAATCTCTTTCTGACCAGTGGACTTCATTGACTTCATTGACATGAAGAGGAAGTTAGCCCAATAACTATAAAACACTGTCTCACGTAAATGCAATGACACTCTGGAAAATGATCCTGAAAAAATCAATTTCCTTTCCTTTCAAAGCTATACAAGCTAAGTTACTCAGGGAAATAGATATGCAAAGATAAAATGGGCTATTCCTCTTCTTCCTTACCTATCCACCTTTTCCCCCATGGCATGGTTGTAGTCCTCTAGGAATAGCACCATACTTTATTGAGGATTCTCTTCCTTCTTCAAAAAGAGTACTGTTGAGGAACACTTCTTGGAGGTCAGTGTCCACATACTTAAAATAAGAAATTCTCAAATTTGGGATCACCTACACAATCACTTCCAAAGCCATTGCTACCTAGGAAATCTGCCATCTCTGGCCATGCTGTTTAATGAATTAAAAATCCCTGTAGTTCAAGAGCAGTGATTCTGAACTCCCTTCTCAAGACTAACACAAACACATTTGTCACTGATATGTGCTTTTGCTATAAACCATCACAACTGTAGAGTAAAATAGGCTATAACAGGAAAGAAAGAAACCCCTGCCTCCTCATCTACCTAGTCTTAGTCACTGGCAACTAGGGAGCAATTGCATGGCAATTAGACAATGCATTTCTACACTAATTGAGGAAATAATCTTCAGATGCCTCAGTCCAAGTGTTCTGTGTGTGTTTGTGTGTGTTATACACATTTGACTTTATCATATCTTCCCCCCTCCTTTTAGTTACCTTTCAAGTGCTATCTTCCTCCGTGAGATTGTAAGCTCCTAAAAAGTAGGAACTATCTTTCTTTTTTAATATTTGTATCTCTAGCCCTTAGCAAGTACCTGGCACATAATGAGTATTTAATAGTAGGTTATTGATTGATTGGTTGGCCTTCATCAGTCTGGTGAAACCTATGAACACCTTAGAATTTTTAAAGCATATAAACAAAATACATAAAATTAAAAGGAAACCAAACACTAGTGAAAATAAAGATGTCATTTTTTCCCATACTAATTCACAGACTTTTTGGAACTCATGATCCCCAAGTCAAGAATATCTGTGAACCTATTCAAAGACCCCTGCTCTCCAATCTCCTCAAGTAGAATGAAAAAAAAAACTCATCAAACTGATAAGGGGCCTCTGAGAATAGTGCCCTACATACATGAGATAATACATGTAAAGACATAACAAACATTTAAAATACTATATAAATGTTAGCCATTATTATTAATATGCAAAATATATTTTTCCTTTTTTCCCCATGGTTATGTGATTCATTTTTTTAATTTGGTCAATTTTGAAAATTATTCCCTGGTTACAAAAAAAATTTTCTGTTCCTCTATCCCCTCCCCTATCTCCTCCCCTGCCATAGCCAATGCACAATTGCACCAGGTATTACATGTGTCCTTGACCAGAATCCATTTCCATATTATTGGTATTTTCACTAGGACTTTAATTCAGAGTCTACATCCCCAATCCTATCCCCCTCAACCAATGTAATCAAGCAGTTGTTTTTTCGTTAGTGTTTTTACTCCTACAGTGTTTCCTCTGAATGTGGATAGTGCTCTTTCTCATACATCCTTCCCGGTTTTTCAGGATCACTGCATTGCCACTAATGGAGAAGTCCATTACATGCATTGTACCACATTGTATCTCTCTCTGTGCACAATGTTCTCCTGGCTCTGCTCCTTTCACTCTATATCACTTCCTGGAGGTTGTTCCAGTTCCCATGGAATTCCTCCACTTTATTGTTCCTTTGAGCACAATAGTATTCCATCACCAACATATACCACAATTTGTTCAGCCATTCCACAATTGAAGGGCATCCCCTCATTTTCCAATTTTTTGCCACCACAAAGAACGCAGCTATGAATATTCTTGTACAGTTCTTTTTTCCTTATTATCTCTTTGGGGTACAAACCCAGCAATGCTATGGCTAGATCAAAGGGCAGACAGTCCTTTAGTGCCCTTTGGGAATAGTTCCAAATTGCCCTCCATAATGGTTGGATCAATTCATAACTCCAGCAAAAATAAATTAATATAATATCTTCACTTTGCCATGTCCCCTCCAGAATTCATTACTTTCCTCTGCTGTCAGGTTAGCCATTCTGCTAGGTGTGAGTTAATACCTCAGAGTTGTTTTGATTTGCATCTCTCTGATTATAAGAGATTTAGAGCACTTTTTCATGTGCTTATTAATAGTTTTGATTTCTTTGGCTGAAAATTGCCTGTTCATGTCCCTTGCCCATTTATCAACTGGAGAATGGCTTGATTTTCTTGTACAATTGATTTAGCTCTTTATAAATTTGAGTAATTAGACCTTTTTCAGAGGTTTTGTTATGAAGATTGTTTCCCAGTTTGTTATTTCCCTTCTGATTTTGGTTGCATTGGTTTTGTTTGCACAAAAACTTTTTTAATTTGGTGTTGTCAAAAATATTTATTTTATATTTCACGATGCTTTTTAAGTCTTGCTTGGCTTGGAATTTATCTCTTCCCAAAGGTCTGACATGTAAACTATTCGGTAGTCACATAATTTACTTATAGTTTCCTTCTTTATGTTCAAGTCATTCACCCATGCTGAGTTTATCTTGGTTTAGGGTGTGAGGTATTGATCCAGACCTAGTCTCTCCCACAGTGTCTTCCAGTTTTTTCCAGAAGTTTTTATCAAATAGTGGGGTTTTGTCCCAAAAGCTGGGATCTTTTGGCTTGTCATAAACTGTCTTGCTGAGGTCACTTACCACACCTATTCCACTGATCCTCCTTTCTGTCTCAACCAGTACCAAATTGTTTTGATGACCACTGCTTTATAATATAGTTTGAGATCTGGTACTGCAAGGCTACCTTCCTTTGTATTTTTTTCTCATTATTTCCTTGGATATCCTTGATTTTTTGTTCCTCCAAATGAACTTTGTTATGGTTTTTATTTCTAATTCAATAAGAAGTTTTTTGGAAGTTCGATGGGTATGGCACTAAATAAATAGATAAGTTTGGATAGGATGGTCATTTTTATTATATTAACTCATAATACTCAGGAGCGGTTAATGTTTTTTCCAATTGCTCAGATCTAGTTTTAGTTGTGTGGAAAGTGTTTTGTAGTTGCGTTCATATAGTTCCTGTGTTTTTTGTCTCGGCAGATAGATTCCTAAGTAATTTATATTGTCTAAGGTGATTTTGAATGGAATTTCTCTTTCTAATTCTTGCTGCTGAGATGTGTTGGAATTATATAGAAATGCTGATGACTTGTGTGCATTTATTTTGTATCCTGCAACTTTGCTAAAGTTGTTAATTATTTCCATTACCTTTTTAGTTGATTCTCTAGGATTCTTTAAGTAGACCATCATATCATCCACAAACAGTGATATCTTGGTCTCTTCATTGCCAATTTTAATACCTTCAATTTCCTTTTCTTCTCTAATTGCTACTGCTAGTGTTTCTAGTACAATGTTAAATAATAGAGGTGATAATGGGCATCCTTGTTTCACTCCTGATCTTATTGGGAATGCATCTAGCTTATCCCCATTGCAGATGATGTTGGCTGATGGTTTTAGATAGAGACTGTTTATTATTTCGAGGAAAGAATCTTCTATTCCTATAATTTCTAGTGTTTTTATTAGTAACGAGTGTTGTATATTGTCAAAGGCTTTTTCTGCATCTATTGAGATAATCATGTGATTTTTGTTGGTTTGCTTGTTGATATGGTCAATTATGTGGAAGGTTTTACTGATATTGAACCATCCTTGCATTCCTGGTATAAATCCTAACTGATCATAGTGAATAAGCCTCCTGATCACTTGCTGGAGTCTTTTTGCTAGTATCCTATTTAAGATTTTTGCATCTATTTTCATTAAGGAGATTGGTCTATAGTTTTCTTTCTCCATTTTTTAACTGCCTGGCTTTGGAATCAGTACCATATTTATGTCATAAAAGGAATTTGGTAGGACTCCCTCTTTGCTTATTCTGTCAAATAGTTTGTATAGTATTGGGATTAGCTGTTCTTTGAATGTTTGATAGAATTCACTTGTGAACCCCTCAGGGCCTGGGGATTTTTCCTTAGGGAGTTCTTTGATGGCTTGTTCAATTTCTTTCTTTCTTTCTTTCTTTCTTTCTTTCTTTCTTTCTTTCTTTCTTTCTTTCTTTCTTTCTTTCTTTCTTTCTTTTGATATGGGGTTTTTAGGTAGTCTATTTCTTACTCTGTTAATATAGGCAATTTTTATTTTTGTAAATATTCATCCATGTCACCTAGATTGCCATATTATTGCCATATAATTGGGCAAAATATTTTTAATCATTGCTTTAATTTCTTCTTCATTGGAGATGAGTTCTCTGTTTTCATCTATTATACTGTTAATTTGATTTTCTTCTTGTCTTTTTTTAATTATATTGACCAGTACCTTGTCTATTTTGTTTGTTTTTTTTTCAAAATAACAGCTTCTAGTCTTATTTATTAGTTCAATAGTTCTATCACTTTTGACTTTATTCATTTCTCCCTTCATTTTTATGATCTCTAATTTGGTTTTGTTCTGGGGATTTTAATTTGTTTGTTTTCAAGTTTTTGGATTTGCATGTCCAAATTATTGACCTCTGCCCTCCCTAATTTGTTAATAAATGAACTCACAGATATACATTTTCCCCTGAGTACTGCTTTGGCTGCATCCCATAGTTTTATCTCCTATTCATGTATTTTTTATGTTCGAGTTCATCCCATTTACATTCAAAGTTATGATTGTCACTTGTGAATTCCCTAGCATTTTGATGTCCTCTCCTACTTCTGTCCTTTCTTCTTTTGCTATATGCCTTAAATCCAGTGGTTTACTTTTAATCAATCCCCCTAATCCCCTCCCTTGATAGGCTTCCCTTTCTGGTCCCTACCTTTTTTTCCCTTCTTGTTTTTTTTAGGGTATGTTAAGTTCCCTCCCCCCTCTCCTTCCCTCCCTTTTTGTACTGCCTCCCCCTTAACCCCCTTAGTCTTACCTTCTCCCTTACCCTGTAGGATAAGATAGAATTCAAGATCCCAATGGATCTAGATGCTCTTCCCTCTCAGAGTTGATTTCACTGAGAGTAAGGTTTAAGTATTATCTATTAGCACTCTCTTCCTCTCCTTCTAATAGGAACAATCTTCCCATCCCCTTCCCGTGTGTATCTTTATGTGAAAAAGATTATTCTATTTATTTTATTTCATCATATATCTCTTGGTACCCTCTACAATTTCCCCAAATCCTTTTTCTTTTTTTGCATAGTATCTTTTATCCCTTAATGCCCCAATCTTTTCCTATGAGTGATTCTTCTACTTACTATTATAATGAATACAGTTTTTGAGAGTTACACATAACATTTTCCCCATATAATTTTATCTAATTGTAGCCCTTAAAGAAGAGAGTTTGAATAAAAAAAATACATTTTTCTCCTTTTCCCTCTTTTTCTTATTTACCTTTTCATGTTTCTCTTGATCTTTGTGTTTGGATAGCAATCTTTCCACTTAGTTCTGGTCTTTTCCTTACAAATACTTGGAAATCTTGTATTTTGTTGAATGCCCATACTTTACCCTTGAAGTATACAGTCAGTTTTGCTGGATAGGTGATTCTTGGTTGATGACCCAGTTCTCTTGCCTTTCTAAATATCATGTTCCAGGCCTTGCAATCTTTTATTGTGGAAGCTGCCAGGTCTTGTGTGATCCTTATTGGTGCTCCTTTGTATCTGAATTATTTCTTTTTCGCTTCTTGTAGGTTTTTCTCCTTAGCTTGAAAGTTCTGGAATTTGGCAATTACATTTCTAGGAGTTGTTTTTTGGGGGTTTAGTGTAGAGTATGTTCTATGAACTCTTTCAATATCTATTTTGCCCCCTTGTTCCAGAACTTCAGGGCAGTTTTCTTAGATGATCTCTTGTAGTATGATGTCAAGATTTCTGTTTATTTCTGGCTTTTCAGCTAGACCAATGATTCTCAAATTGTCTCTCCTTCCTCTGTTTTCCTGATCTGTTCACCTTGTCAGTGAGATATTTTATGTTTTCTTCTATTTTGTCAGTCTTTTGACTTTGCTTTATTAATTCTTGCTGTTTTGCAAGAGCATTGATTTCCATTTCCTCAATTCTGGTCCATAAGGCCTGGTTTTCTGCTTTAATCTTTTTGATTTTCAGCTATAATTGTTTGGTTTTGTGCTATATTTTTTTAATTTTCTTTTTGAACTATTTCCCACTAATCTTGCCAGAAGGCTTCCATCTTTTTGATAAGCTCTAATTTAAATTCTTCCAGAGCTTGTGAACAATTTCCACTTCTTTTGGAAGGTTTTGGAGCATTTATTTGGATTTCCTCTTCTGCTATTTCTTCTGTAGTCTGTATTTTTCCTCTGTAAAAATTATTCAAATTCAATCCCTTCTTCTTGTTTCTCTTGGTGTTGAGAAATTGTTCCTGGGCAATGTTTGCCATCACTATGTTTTTTTTTTCACCCTTCCTTTTCCATTCAGAAATATGAGTGAGGAGGGCAGGCTCTCTGTGTAAGGAGCTAAGGAGCAAGGCTTTTGCCTGAGGCAAGCTCTCAAATCTCAGCAGCTGAGCTACCTTTCCAGGGGCACCCAAGGTCTGCGCTCCCCCACCCACTAGGGTTTCAGGTGTAACTTGTCTCAGGAGTAGGTCCTTGGAGGTCTTAGTCAGCTCCCAAGACCTAGATGTACCCCTTGCTCACTCCAGAGGTGCCCTTCATTCTCTCACTGATTCTGTTACATGCTGGCTCTGAGTGCCCAAGTTCTGCACTCCCTTTCCCGCCTGCTGGGGATTTGAATGTCACTGGTCTCAGGGGTAGGTCCTTGGTGGTCTTAGTCAGCTCCCAAGACCTAGAGCTGCCTCTTGATTTTTCCAGAGGTGTCCCTAGCTCATTTGTTGATTCTGTCAAGTGCTGGCTCTAACTCTGGCTCCAAATGGTGAGGTGGGGGAAAGTAGATCAGCTCAAGTTTGGGTGGGAGCTTTTTCAATCCCTTATAGTATGGAAATGCCCAAATCCCATGTACCTTCAATGCTGAACCCTACTGTAGGGTCCCTTCATTCTTATGAGAATTGGTTTTTTTGGGTCTTTTTAGGTCATCTATATTGGTGGGCCTGAGGAGGGGAAGCATCCCATGTCTAGACTGCCACCATGCTTACCTGGAAGTCCCACTCTATGTGATTCTTTTTTCCTTCTACTTCTCTTCCCTACCTACTCCCAAAGCTGACCAGTAATTTCACTGTTATACATATATTGTCATGCAAATCCTATTTCCATATTATTCATTTTTGTAAGAGAGTAATCTTTTAAAACCAAAACCCCAAATCACACACCCATATAAAAATGATAAATCATGTGTTTTCTTCTTCATTTTTACTCCCACAGTTCTTTTTCTAGATGTGGATAGCATTCTTTCTCATAAGTCCCTCAGCATTGTCCTGAATCATTGCATTGCTTTTAGTAGCAAAGTCAATTACATTTGATCATCCCTCAATATTTCACTTTCTGTGTACAATGTTCTCCTGGTTTGCTTATTTCACTCTACTTCAGTTCATAGAAGTCTTTTCAGTTCTTATAGAAATTAAGCAGTTGATTATTCCTTATAGCACAATAGTATTTCATCACCATCATATAACACAATTTGTTCAGTTATTCCCCAATTAAGGGAGATCCCCACCTTTTCTAATGTTTTGACACCACAGAGTGCAGCTGTAAATATTTTTGTACAATCAGAAACTTTCCCATTTTAAAAAATCAATTTGGGATACAAACACAGTAGTAGTATTGCTGGATCAAAGGACATACAAAATCCTTTGGGCATAATTACAAATTGCCTTCCAGAATGGTTGGATCAATTCACAACTCCATCAGCAATGCATTAGTGTCCCAATTTTGCTACATCCCCTCCAACATTTATTATTTTCCTTTACTGTCATATTCACTACTCTGCTAGCTTAGCTATAAGGTGGTACCTGAGAGTTGTTTTGATTGCAAAATGATTTTTAAGAGAGAAGTATCTGCCCAAATAAAGGGGATCTCCTGGTAAAAGACAAAGGAATAGCAAATATATGAGCTAAAGAAATAATCAATGTTTCCTTAGAAAAGTTTGGGTTAAATGAAGTCAATCATATTCTTTGTTCCTTAATTAAAGTCTTCTAAATGACCATTTGAATAAACATCAACTAATCAATTAGTAGCTATTGATTAATTAATCCATCAAACAGGGTATCTTATGTGGCACAGTGGATTAAGTACTGGGCTAAGAATCAAGAAGACTCTGGCATTAGTTCAAATCTAGTCTCAGACACTTACAAGTTATGTGACCTTGGAAAAGTCATTTAAACTTGTTTGCCTCAGTTTTTTCATTTGTAAAATGAACTGGAGTAGGAAATGGCAAACTATTCCAGTATCTTTGCCAAGAAAACTCCAAACTGAGTAATGAAGAGTTAGACATGATTGAAAATGACTGACTAAATTAATCCATGTTTGACATATTTAATGTGTTCTAAGCACTGTGGAAACAAAGGCAAAACTGAAATGTTATTCTAACAAATACCAGATTTATTACTTTATGCTAATATGATGTAAAAATTAAAATCTCACCTCTGATATCATGTACCCCTATATGTATATGTATATGTATATGTATATGTACACATATGTACCCCTAGTTAAATTACAACCTTGTTGGGCTTTATTTTACCGAAATGCAAAATGAGGGGTTAGATTTGATGACCTCTGAGATTTTTCCTAGTGTTAAATCTCTGATCTAATAATTTTGAAATAATTTCTTTTAAGGACAGATAAGCCAAAAAGTGACATGGGCACTGTACCCCAGAAACCCAGGTGAACTATTATCAGGGAAACTCCCTTGCCTTTGCATCCTTGTGACTCTTAACCTAGAAACACTCAACTACCCCACCTAGGGTCCTGAGATGTTTACCTTCTTTTGTCCTCTAGATTTAAGATGGACAAAGAGATGAATCTTTATGCCTCCAAGCAGACCCCAGTCAGATGACCACCTCACCCCACCAAATGCCTGAGGGACTAATACTCTAGGTCACGTCCACACCAGGACATAGCATCTAAAGAGTATATAATCCCCAGAACTGATGTGGTCTGGAGGACAGCCTTTCCACTCACGCTGTCCCCATGGAGGAACAACCTTCCCTTTCATGCTGTCCTCCCAAGGAATTGCTCCCCATCTTGCTATTCCACCTTGCTATCCTCCTGACCACTCTCAACATTACTTTCTAAATTAATTGTTTTTAAGCTAAGTTTTGGAGTCTTGCATGCTTGCAAAAGGTATCCTTCCCAAAGCCCAAAGGGTATCCTTCCTGCCCCTAACATTTTGGCACCCAACATGGAGCTCTCCTGAAAGCTACTCCTGTACCCTGGATCATCCACGAGGACACAGCTTCTCAGGTAGAAAGGACCCTTTTCTTTGACTCCTGAAACCCCCAGCTTTTGGGTGAGATCTTTGTGGGAACTCTTCCATGCTCTCTCTCCCATTGGCCCCAGATCAGTCTGGCCACTGGAGTTTAGGGTCTATCTGTTGGCTTCCCCTTATGATACTAGAAGACGTTCTGGTTTGTGGGCAGCCTCACCTCAGTCTTACACTGAGTGCTCTTGGTTGGACAACCTCTGTGGATGCATAGTTGTTGACACTCCAGGGTGGAATTGGCCATTCCGCATCTAAATGGGACAGAGACAGAGAGTACCCAGAGAGATTCCCCTTTGGGGTGTATACTTAAAAACTGGAAAAAATCGGCACTAAAGAGCTTAAAGAAAAAGCAACCAATTTCTTTTTGTAATGTTGACTGGCCACAATATAATGGCACCCTAAAATTGAAAATTTTTTTTTCAGCCTGAGGTCAAGCCAGATAGGGACTAGCCAATCCAATTAAGACAAAGGGAGAAACATGCTTGCAGGCCTCTCCTGTTGGGAAGAGATCAAGTCTAAGGAGCCTGAGAGAAAATTCAGTTGGATTTTTTGTTTGTTTGTTTGTTTTCTCTCATGTTAAATAGCTGAGTAACATAAAAAAAATGATGAGGAAATTGTTTTTTTTTGTTACCCTAAATTCCAACACCAGGTGGCAATTGGACATATTTTATGGACAGAAGCTCTGAACCTTTTAGATTTATTCTCTCACCAGGATCCCAGTTCTCCAAACTCTACTCTTTACTTGGATTTTAAGGCAAGGGCCCGCCAAGAATTCCAGGCTGAGATGGGGAAAGGAAATGGGGAAACTTTTTAGTTAACTAATCATATCTGCTTTCCTCCTCTTCTGCAGAGAGGAAGGGGGTTGATTCTGAACAGAAAAACTGGTGAGACACCCCTATTTTGGGGATTTTTAAATGTCTTACACTTTTAAAACTAAGGTTTTTTTTTCAACTTGTAGAACAACCTATTAATTATCTTCTGTTTTGAGGTAAACAGGGAGAAATAAGAAGACCTGATAAATCTCCTTTCCCTGTCTGCTAGCCAGAAGGAAGTAATGCTTAAAATCTGTCTATTAGAGGTATTTATTGGTATTTTATTTCAAAATTGTGATCATATAGTTATATGGGTTTGGAAAAAAAACACCCTAATTTTAATTTTGTCAGACAGTGAAATTTCAGTTTGTATAGAAAAGCCATGGATCAGTTTTGTAAAATGGGTTTAAGTGTTTAAACTTACCAAAAAAAGGGTTTTTGCTTAAAATTATCAAATGGTTTTCTTCTCAATGGTTTTCATCTCAGTGTATTAAAGTTGGACTAACTTTATTATTACATTTAACTTCTTGGTCTTGAAAATAGATAATCAGCCTGCTTGTCAAAAGGCTTGCTTTAAGGTTTACAGACCTTAAAAGGTTTCAAATCTCTAAATTTAAAATAGATCCTGTAATACTAAAAGCTTTATGAAATTTTTTGAAATGTTATGTGAGTTGCTGTTGAAATGTGTATTTTAAATATTGTTTGGATGTAAACAAAAGTTCATTGTAAACCTGACTCTACCATAGATTTTGTTCAATACTTGATGGTTATCTCAGTTTACCAATTTGTACTATGAACTGAAACTCATAACTGATGAGTACTATACTACAGATACAGTATTTCAATGATCCTTTGAATCAGAATTCTTATGGGTTACCGATTAGCAATTGAAGTGATATCAATAGAATGTTTGTTTGACTTATGATGATAAAAGCAAGTCAGAGAAGGTGGAGAGGTATGTTGGATTTGAATTCAGACGAAAGAGGGACTTTGATCTAAAGTCCATAAAGCTTGAGTTTGTAGATTTGTGAAGGAAGAATGGAAGTTGTGTTCTGCTTTTTAAGCAGAGGGTTTTGAAGGAAAGGAGAAAGACAGAGAGAGAGAGAGAGAGAGAGAGAGAGAGAGAGAAGGTGAAAGTGAACAGATAGATGTTCTGTCCTCATAATTGGATCTTTAACTTGGGGGGTAATTTCTAGAATTGTATGTAGTTTTGGAAAATCACAAATAATTCTGGAATTTCTCTGAAAATTCCTTAGAGAGATTCCTGACTGGTCTTGTCTTAGTTCCTTCAGATGGCTTAAGGCCAGGATATGATCTAGCCTTGATTTGTATATTACTATAGAGCTAATGAATTCAACATTCCTGTTCAGGTCTTATGACTAAATTGTGATAAATTAATTATTGCCAAAATATGTAAGAATAATTGCTATAATGTAGACTCATAGGCTTTAAGGAATCCTTAGAGAGGGCAAATGGTCAGAAAAGCTTGTTTGAGGATATGGAAATGTGTTTTGGGACTGCTGATAAGCAGAAATTTCTCTGAGCTATAATGGGTGAGACTTGTCCTTTAAGGGAAAAAGAAGGTTTCTGGGATCCAATGGCAAGTGCTCTAAGGAGAAAGTCCTAGGATGGTTATAGAGAAGGCAGCCCAAGGCTCACTTTGGACTGAATTTTCCTGACCATCTAGGCTGCTGATACTTGAGGGAAACAATAATGACAGTGACAACCTTGATTGGTACACGAAGCCACTCATTGTGTCCTTTGTGACATGAGGAAATATTTTCCCTTTCTGGGACTTCTTCCTTCGTGACAATCCCCATAATCAGCACATAATACAAATTGAAAAATTAAAGTTTCCATTTCCCCAAACAACCTATTAGGTTAGTAATTGAACATTCTCAAATTGTTAGGAACATACTTGGAGAAGTAGGTGAAATGTATTAATTGATGCTTGTATTTATAGCCTTAATTGAAGTTTGGATCTTGAATTTGGAATAGCTCAAAGCTCTCCTGAATTTTCCCCAGAATCTGGAGTAAAGAAATTTATCTGTAAAATATTGTTACTCAAGTTTTTCTAGATGTTATAGTTAATGTGTACTTTGCAAAAGGATATTCTTTAACAGAAACATCACATACCAACTCTGCAAACAACTCAGGAATCCAATTTCCTAAAGGGATCTATTCCTGTCAGAAGATGATTTCTGAAGAGGTCTGTTGGCTAAGATACCCAAATGCAAATGTATAATGCCAATTGCTATTGTACTGTATTGTATTATTCTCTGTTTCTATCTGTTGTTCTAGTTTTTGCCCCAGTCTTGGTTTATACACTTCTATCTTAGGGACTGACTCTCCCCTTGTGACCTGTCTGCCCATCAGGGGAAACAGTCGCTGGAGATCCTTCACATCTCCAAGCAGATTCCCAGCTACCTAGGACCCAGGCATTCACTGAGGACAAGTCCCTATGACCCTGTGCCTGTAGCCTTTCCTTCCCTGTTATTTTAACCCCTTTTACTTTAGCTCTTAACTACCTGACCATAATTATTTCTTTCCTTAAATCTTGGGTCTTCTCCTATGTTTTAAATCATGCATACCCAGCCAGCTGGACATATAATTCTAATTCATTTCTCTAGTTGCTTCTAGGGTAAAAGCACTCATGGGAGTCACCCAGATGCCAGATGCCACCATAACCATCCCAGCTTGATGCTCTGGACACGGCCTACAGTCAATACCTCTCTCTCTCTCCTAACGTTAGTCAGGGACAACTCTACACCCATTCTCGGCTGTGAAGAAGTTACAGAAGGTAGAGACCATCATCCCTTTTCCCTTATATATTAGGAGAGGGGGGAGATGACATGGGCACTGTACCCCAGAAACCCAGGTGAACTATTATCAGGGAAACTCCCTTACCTTTGCATCCTTGTGACTCTTAACTTAGAAATACCCAACCACCCCACCTAGGGTCCTGAGATGTTTACCCTCTTTTGTCCTCTAGATATAAAATGGACAAAGAGATGAATCTTTATGCCTCCAGGCAGACCCCAGTCAGATGACCACCTCACCCCACCAAATGCCTGAGGGACTAATACTCTAGGTCACGTCCACACCAGGACATAGCATCTAAAGAGTATATAATCCCCAGAACTGATGTGGTCTGGAGGACAGCCTTCCCACCCATGCTGTTCCAATGGAGGAATAGCCTTTCCTTTCATGCTGTCCTCCCAAGGAACTGCTCCCCATCTTGCTGTTCCACCTTGCTATCCTCCTGGCCACTCTCAACATGACTTTCTAAATTAATAAATCTCTTTTTTGTTTTTAAGCTAAGTTTTGGAGTCTTGCATGCTTGCAAAAGGTATCCTTCCCAAAGCCCAAGGGTATCCTTCCCGCCCATAACAAAAGTTTTGTGTCTCAAATTCTTCATGGAAAGAAATCATTTTTGAGGTGCACACCTATAAAAATGTTCCATATTCCATATTACATTTAGAACTGGCAATATTATTCAACAGGTATCTTATGGAGCAATTTTGAAAGAACACAAAAGGACATTGTGAAGGGAAATGAGCAATAATCATGAGCCAGTGGTTTCATAACTGTGATTAGAAAAAAACAGATGCATCCCTTCTATGTTTTAATAAAAGCAGGACAGTTCAGAGGAGATGTGTCTGTGAATAGTGCTGTCATCAAGAAATTAACTCCAAAATGCAGATGCACAGTCTGAGAGCATTAGCAACTCTACCAATCATCAGAAAGCAAGATAAAAGCCATTAAAAATTAACACATTAAAGGAAAATACAGAATGAATTTAGGACCACTTTTCTTGCCCTCTAATGTTTTTTTAAAATAACTTTTATCTCTCTTTCTGATTCTCAATTTCATTCTCATTTTAATAATTTTAATATTTTTAATTAGTTACCTGTATTTTTTAACATTCTCTATGTTTAGGGATCACTATTGTCTTCTTTTAATACAAAGTAATTTCTCTTTTTCTTCTTGTAATAAAATCTTGTTTCAATACATCAATTCACTTCCTCCTCCCCTCCCCCTTGGAATAGATATTTAAAAGGAGGAGAGACAGATATTGCTCAGCCAATATGAAGTTGGTGCTTATTTTTAACATCTTCCTATATTTGACTTCTAATTACTTAGTGATTTTATGAGCGACTGGAACATAATGGTCTGTAGAGGGGGAAAGGTTACCATTTAAAAGGCCCAATGCTCTATTTGGAAATGGTTCATGAATATCAAAGTACGGGTAATAGATTTTAAAGTTGTATCATTTCAATAAATAAATTCTAATGCTATTACATTTGGTGCTAGTTAACCTTAAAGCATAATTATAAGTGGCAAGGAAAAGATATTCATTCAAATTCTTGGTGCACTCTGACTGCCTTTTTAGTAGGAAGGCATTTGTTTTCCAAGCAAAAGTTTCTTTTTTTTCCCTGAATGCTCCAACATAAAGATAAATTGCCTATTTAATACCTTGACACTAACTACATCTTGAAGAATAGCTTTAGTATCTATTCTTTAAGCTGAATTCTCAGGGAAAGATCTATTTCTTAGAAGAAAAACATTGCCTCCTTTTTGACCCTTAATATTAGTCTCAAATAGATATCATATTGATTTTACTCAGTAAGCAACTAATTGATCTTCATTTACAGGTTACAATGTTCTTGAAAATTTTAATATTTACTTTAGAAAATGAACTTCAAATGTGGCTCTTCATATGGGAAATATGTCCTCTAGATTTTTAAAAAAAAATGTTATTGTTACTGGCTTTTTAAATTGTTGATTTGCTTGTTTTTCTCTGGTCTGGACACATAATTTCATCACAAAAGTTTCCTGGTGAGGAAGCTTTCTTTTCTCATGCAAAGCTTTCATTTAGAGTCTTAGAGAATGATCTAGGGGTATTGAGAGATTAAGCAATTTACTTTGTAAAATTCACAGTCAAAGATGAAATTTGAAACCAGGACCCACAATATCCTGAATGACTTACCTACTGTGCCAAAGTGTCTGTTTTGCATTATCTATATATGCAAAATGGCAGCCTTTGCCATTTCCAAATTAAAGTACAAATGTTTAATCTATAGCACATTCACCGAATCACAGATAGGAGGAAGAAGCAGAATGAATTTCCTCAATGCACAGGTATATAATACTACTACCCAGGATATCCCACCCCTTTCTCCTAAATTTGTGTTTGAGACTGGTGTATGTTGTGTAATGAAATAAGGACCAAATCTGGGCCTAATCCTGTGTTATCTGGAAGCCAGGCTTCTCTGGGCCTTTCATTTCTATAACAGAGGGTACTAGAGGAGATCAGAGAAAAAACATGAATGAATTCTATGAAAACATAAAAGTCAGGTCATTCCCCACATTTAAAAAGCAATTTAAGGTTTTCAAAACCCTTTACATATATTAACTCATTCAAACTTCATAACATTTTCATTTTTAAACTGAGGGAACTGAGACTGAAAACAGTTAAGTGACTTGCTCAGGATCATACCTCTAGAAAGTGTAGGAAGAATTTGAACACAAGTTCTCCATATTCCAAGTTCACTTCTCTATCTGGCACAGCTCAAGACCTGAGGTGTAGAATCTCCCAAAAAAGGAAACTCTCAATAGCCCTGGACAGTTCAATCAGAGAGAAATACATCTAACCTTTTTCTTAATCCTAATCCTTAAATTAGAATGACATAAGTGAAACTTGTCAGTTTTTAAATTACTATCATTTCAAAGAAAAAAAAAACCTAATAAACAGATTTTTAAAGTACTCACTTTTTTTTTTAATTCCAGAATTAGATTGAGTGTGCTTTTGATCTTCCTTTTCACTAAATACATAGATACTTGGAGATTAAACAGAAGATTTTTCCAGATAAAATGATAGTCTCCTAACCTAGAGAGTAGTTTTAAGTTTTCCAAGGAAGTTTTCCTCCATTGAAGTTTGATAAAAACAGAACAAGTCATTTTGGCTTCCTAAAGAGAGAGAGAGTGTAACTAAACACATTCAAGAGTGATGGGAGATGCCAAGTCTGGTTGCTGAGCCAAATTAAACTACCTTCCTCCAATGCATGCAGTTTGGGAAGAATGGGAAAGCTCAAAAATAAGCATCTAAATGCATTCAAAAATTGTTTCAGACTCTGAACCTTGAGATTCTAGCCTTTTAAATCAGAGGAGGCTTGGAGGCTTCCTGCAGCTATGTTAGCTATGTACAGAAATCTTTCACTATAAAAGCTTCCATTGTTCCATCTTGCTTCAAGAAAATAAAC
Organism: Monodelphis domestica; assembly: GCF_027887165.1. NCBI lineage: Eukaryota > Metazoa > Chordata > Mammalia > Didelphimorphia > Didelphidae > Monodelphis > Monodelphis domestica. The sequence goes on from NC_077231.1 coordinate 180,570,193, forward strand.
CAAGCAACTCTTGAAGTCTAACTTTCTAATCATTTTCAATTTGCCACTTTCTTTTTTCTCACTCTCCCTCACTAAAATCAGACTTTTAGAATCCTTTGTCTTTTCTAGTAGGATACACAGTGTCCCCAGGCCAAAACTTAAAGCTATTGATTTGTTTGCTTTCTGGCAATGTAATTGTCTCAATTCAGAGTAAAGAAGATAAGAAATTATGTAACAATTGATAGGGGAAATCTTTTCCCCTGGAGAAACCCTAGTTATGTGTGGTCTTTGGGGACAAGATACTTTTAGGTTCCACAGAGAATAGAAGGCTAGACCTGAATTTAGAGACTTGAGTTCAAATTCAAACCTAAAAACATTTAGTAGCTGTCACTGGAGGCAAATCACTTAACCTCAATCTGCTCCAGGTTTGTTTCTTGATCTATTTAATTGGGGATAACATCTTTCTCCCAAAATTATTGTAAGAATTAAAAGAGATACTATATAAAGTATCTTTATATATAAAGTGCTTTATAAATCTTAATATACCTCTCATTCAATAACCACCAATGGCTCCCTATCACCTCTGGGTGATCAAATATAAATTTTTAGATTTGTCATTCAAAGCCTTTTACAATCTGGCCCCTTCCTACCTTTCCACTCTCCTTATACCTTACACCTTTCCAGTCACATGCTCTGACACTGGTTTCACTGCTATTCTTTTGTGCACAAGAAATTCAGTTTCATATCTACAAGGAGTGAGCTACTCCCTATGTCTAGACGATGATCTCTTTTCATCTTCTCCTCCTGGCTTTCTTGACTTCCCTTAAGTGCCTATAAAATTCCCAACTTTCATGAAAAGCTTTTTCTAAGCCCATTTATGGTTCATTCTTTCCCTCCTCACCTCAGATTTTTCTGTCTTTAATTTGTTTACATATAGTTGTTTTTCATGTTGTCTTCCCCTACTAGCCTGTGAACTCCTTAAGAGTCTTGGACCCTCTGCATCCTCAGCACTTAGACAGTGCCTAGCACATAGTAAATGCTTAATAATTTTTTTAAACTAACTGATTTAGCAAGTGCTTATTAAAATGGATTACATAGATACACTGTCTCATATCTCTATAACACTTTAAAATTTTACTTTCCATAAATTTTTTTTTGGTCTAAAAATATTCCTGGAGATAGGTTTAGTTTATTAGTTTTAGATAGATTAGGAAATAACCTTAATACTATCCCAAACTAACAAATAAAACTACTGAGATCAGGAAAAGTGACTCCTTTAAGGTCACATATTTTGTAGCTGAGCTAGACCCTGATTTCCTGGCATCTAGTCAAGTAACCTCTCCTCTACATCATGAATATGAAAGACTATCAATTGCTCTCATTCATGTCAAACACTTGTAGTCATGTATTATAACTTTAATGATTGTGTACTCATTCCATATTTGGATGGGTCTGTGATCTCATCAATGTGTGCACTCCCTCCAAAGATAGTTATTCCAAACTCATCACTGATTTCTCATCTTGTGAAACTTTTGTTGCTTTACTCAGTTAATCCTATAATATTTATGGTTTAGCAGAATGAGTCATATTGTTCTCTTGCTCAAGGAATCCTGAAAAGTAGACCCTAAATTCCCAAGGTCAAATTCGTTCTCTTAATAGAATTTGGAAAGCACCATTGTTCATCTTAAAAACAAAACTTATAAGAAAAAGTGAACAGATTCCTCAGATTCTGTGTGGGGTGGTATTAAATTATCCACCTAAACATTTCTTTCTTAAAAAATCTCATCTGCCAAGAGATTTGTGTAAAACAACACAGTACAGGCTTTAAGGGTAGCTAAGCTGTCATTATACTTTGTACCTAACAATCCAATAAATCAAATGAGGTGTTTTCCATTATTGTTTAATAAGAAAATTTTTCACAACAAAGTCTCTAAAATAAATAGGGCTTCTGACTGCCCAGCATTTAGTGTGGTCAAGGTCATCTGCAATCCTACTTACTAAATGTGGTCCCACTTGAAATATGGGTGTTTTAATGAATCTTAGGGAGTTTCCTTGTCTTGCTTTCTAGGTGCCAGACAATATTTTGGCTAATGGGAAATTTATATATGTTCTACTTCCATGATGTAAAGCAGTTAATATATCATTTATAATCCTGGATAATTCTGATTTCTCATTATAGTAAGACATGACATCAACAAATGGAGATTTGTTTCATATATAATGGGAAAGCCTCAGGGCTTGAAAAAAATGGGATGTTTTTATTGACTTTCAGTGATGTTTTATCAAGATTTTTCTTTTCTTCCCAGTAATGGTATGCCTGGATGAGGGATGGTAATTTTGTGGAAGCTAAAATACAGCTCTTTCTATTTATTACATGGCCTAGCATGTCTATCTTTCATTCTACTTTAAGCACATCTAACAGTTTACATTTCTATCATGGCTTTCAGAAGGCAGGTGCCACATCTCTGTGGATTTTTTGCTGTGAATTGTTGAATGAGACCATGGGACCATCAATCTGGATTGAGGGGCAGTACCAATCCCTTCAGATTTGCATCAACTACTGACATTCTCAGGTACCCACCAACAGCTTTGATTCATTGCTATGAATTCATTGCTATGAATTCATTGCTAGAATAAAAAATAGTTTTCATTTTCAGTTTCTGAAGTACATTATGAGCTATGAGATTTTATAGATGAAGGAATTATAGTTCCAAGAATGACTTGTCCAAGATCACACATAAAAAGTGACAGAGTCAAAATTCAAACCCAAGTCCTCTGACTCCATGCCCATTGGGCTCTCTGCTACACAACATTGTCACCTTCATGAACTATATGAGCCAGGAGATACTAACCTCAAAAACAAAACAAAATTAAAAAAAAAAACAAAACCTGTTGCTTTTAAGTACTTCAAGATCTCACTCAATTAATGGATAGTGAATCAGTTTCATTGTAGGATGAATACATTGTAAACTATGAGAAATACAATTTGCATTCCATTAGTTCATATTTATAAAATGCTCAGAATGGAAGTGCCATTAAGTGCTGTGTATTTTAGCTTCTTGAAGGCTTATTATTTATCATTAATGCTTCATCAAGAAATTACTTTTTTCCTTCAATAACCTAGTTTTAGAATTCCTTCTGTATGTACAAAGCTTTACAATGGGTCCTTGAAACCTCCATTTTTAATAATAACTAACATTTATCTCTTTGTTTTATGCATTTTATATGGAATTAGAGCCCCCTGTAGAGACATTAGATTAGGGATTATAAAATCAATGTGGCGTGCAGCCATTGTCCTCGTATTTTCAAACCATCAATGCAGAATGGAAAAGGGGGCAGCTGGGCCCTGACCTACCATGTGGGCCCACATTATCCAGTAGGGTGTCTCTCCAAGAGTCACTAACCAGACAGCCTGTGTAAAGTTAGATAAGGGGTAAGCTTAATGTTCAGGGAATCTATAAATAATTATTCAGTTCACCAAGCAAGGTAACACTGCACCCTGCAGGGCCCAAATCAGATGACTCAGTATGAGAGGGAAAATATTGGAATTTAACAGCAATTTAATTGAGTTCTGAGTCCTCACTGGAAGTTAACCTTTCCTTAAAAGTAGGTCACTGAAGTAACAACGCATTGAAGGGCCACCTTCTTGGATGAAGTCTCTCTTGTCTATAGAGCAAACTTGCATAGTCTATACAAGAGCACCTCAATTGAATTGGACTGATAGGAAGGAGTATGGAGGACCTGGAAGGGAGCATGAGTAGGAGGAAATCCTGCACCAGGGCAATCCCTGGGAGGTTTTAATCATAGACATTTTTTTTTTAGAAAAGCAGTTATGTAATTTTCAAGTACCTACAAAAACCTATCTTATTGCTAAGCAATGGACTTTTAAATAACGTTCCTATTGGGTCAGCTTTAATAAGTAGGTTGGGTCATTTGTAATTAGCTCTATCTGCATACAAGGTACTAAGCATCTTACAAATAGTTTTTTACCACATTCCTTGTGTATTGATTTTCTTAGCAAAACTTTTCTTCATCCACAGAGCAGAGTTAATGTTAGCGAAGACCAGATCCAATTTTCAAAAAATTATGAATGATCAGTCAAAAATAGTACTTATTGTCTAGATGAATGGTGTTTCCTCTACAGCAATTCAATGCGGGTACTGTACCAGATATGGGCATATCCAATAACCAAAACCAAAATAAAACTTTGTTCAAGTCTTAATATAAAACCCATTTGACATACTTTTGAATCTTTGTACAATCTTATGGGGGTTCTTTAGGTTTCTATAAATTGTCTATACATAAAAACAACATTCCTAATTCTAATTAAATATGAAAGAATTTATGGTTCAGGTGGGATGTTTCTAATCCAAGTAAAGTCTCCACTCAGCAATACTGAAGTTCTTAACAAATTAGCCTGATACTTTATAATTCACCTAGGTTAAGAAATACCCAAATAAGGTAGATCAAGACTGAAAACATTAGAAAAGGGTTGTTGTTCTTGGGGGGAGTGTTTTTTTAAAAGCCATTTGGATTCTTTGGAAACCTTAACCTCAGGTTCTAGACATACACTTCCATGTGATATTCTTTGCCACAGGGAAGCGTTTTTTACCTCTGGCAAAGCAAGCTCAGGGTTTATCTGATTAAGCTCCCTTCTAGCACATACTCTACATCAAAAATGTTGGCTGGCATTGTATATGCCTCCATTAAGGCCACCTCCAATGTCTCTTCCTGGCATTTAGATGATAGTAGTTCTGGAAGGCCATGATATTGATTAGCAAACTCAGATTTTGCCCAAGGGGAAGGATTCTTGGTAGGTCTTGGTAGTAGGAATGGACCTTCATAGAGGTGTATGACCTAAAAATTTAACTCCAGTTTTGCCTGAAATTATGTGTAGTTGTGATCTTTGCACACCTGAGGTTAGATAAATATAAACTATTATTATTAAGGTGGCTATAGGCTCTAGACTTATTCTCCCAACTCACCTACTAAAAGGTTGGTTGACAAGAATATGGCTGGCAAGATGCAAGGGGTACCCCTAAAAGACAATGAGGTGATTTTTCTCATGTTCTTAGCTCAAGCCCCCATTCCAGCATACCTCCTCATTATCAAGCACCAATGATTAGAGTCTCAGTGTTGGTTACTGAATTCATATCTCTGATATAAATAAGCAATTAATGTCAATTAGTCTTTATGAAACAATTTTTACTGAAATGATATAATGGAAACCAAAATACAAAAAAAAAAATAGAAATCCCTCCAAACAAGGGCACACTACCACCACCTCTGTGTCTGGGGAGAATGGCCTCAAATTTAAAGTGGTTGTTATATAGCATTTGCCCCATGAACAAGTACTCTTATGCTGGCAGAACATATTATTTTACTTGCCAGCAAAATGCACAACTGGGATCATCCAAGTAGACCACTCCTTGCTTGTTGTGCCAGTAGAGCTTGTTGAAAGTAGCTGTAAACTATGGACTCATAATTTTTTGAAGTTTACAATGTCTCTGATTCTCCTTTACCTAAGAACAGAACCAAACACAACAGAAGCAATACAAAAACTTTTTCCATAGTACATGACACCTAGAAAGAACTAGGAATTCTAATCCCACCAGGAGGCCTATGGTATTTTTTGTTTCTTGCCCCTAAAAAAAATAGATAAATAAATAAATAAATAAAAGCTTGTCTTTTAAATAACCAACCAAGAGGGACAGATTTATTTTATCTTATTTATTAATATTCTAACTGGAATGCCTGGGAAGGTCATGCAGCAACCTGGTGTGATTTAAAGTTGTTCTTTGTGATGCTCTCATTCAACATATGTTCCTGACAGGCTACATGTATAATGTGCCATAGTTTTCATTGTTGTTACATCTGATTCTTTCTGACCTCATTCGGAATTTTCTTGGCAAAGATACTGCAATGGTTTGTCTTTTCCTTCTCTGACTCATGTTACAGGTTAGGAAACTGAGGCAAACAAGGTAAAGTGACTTGCCCAGGATGACACAACTAAAAAGTGTTTAAAGTAAGATTTTAGCTCAGGTCTTCCTGATTCCAAGCCCAGGGTGCTATGCACTGCACCATCCAGGTACCTATGACATAGTCTACTGAATAGTTTTTCCCATTTATTTTTAGGAAGCAGGAAGACATTTAGCATTAAGCTCTGTATCTCCATTTAATGGTTATATTTGACTCAGAAATGAATGATTTTTAAGTGAATGAAAAGCACTAAAACTTATGACCACTTTGAGACAGCTGACTTATAGTGACTAGATAAAGCAGGAGACTTAAGGCACTAGGAGAGGTAAGTTCAAATTTTGCCTGATACCCTTGCTAGCTGTGGGCCATTGGCATTTTACATTCATTGAATTTCTTTTAACTTTAACATTTCAGTTCTAAGAAGTTAATTTCATTTAACCTCTTTCAGTCTTAGTTTCCTCACATATAAATTGGGGACAACAATAATAGCTAGTACTTATATAGTCATTTAAGCTTCACAAACCACTTTACAAATATTTCACTTGAAGCTCATAACAATCCTGAGATGTAGATCCTATCATCCTCATTTCAGAGAAAAAGAAACAGATTTAGGTTAAGTGACTTGGTCAGAGCAACATATCTAGTGTGAAGCTAAATTAGAAGTCAGGTCTTACTCACTGTAGGTCTATTATTCTATCTCCTTTGTCTCCTAGCTAAATCACCTGGTTATTGTGAGGATCAAAGGAAATAACACATTTAAAGTACTTCCTGCTGTTATTGTTTCCTTCAGCATCATCAGTTCCCCACAAAGTGGATATTTATATGTTTATGTAGGATTGTTATTTATGGTGAGTGGGAGGAGGAAAGGTGAGCTCTACTCAGCATAAATCTCAAAACATTCTTATCTTGTGAAATGCTATCTTTGGATGAATCATCATGGCCACCCAGGCTGAATTGTTTCAGATCAGTAGTTTGAAAGGGAAGACCCCAAAGTCAACAAAAATATCTGTAGGTAAAGATACATCCTGCTTCTTTCTGATATGAGAATATCCTCTCATTAGGATACATAAGGGATCTGGGATCATAGGTTCTTTTAAAAATGCTCTTTTATCTAAAAGAACTGGGAATGTGGGAATCCCTTCCTTAGAGACAGGTCACAGCTGGTCTATGGCATAAGTAAATAAGACCTAGATAGTTTCTTGGAGGATGTTAATGTCAAATGTCTTGCCTGGGGACATACAAGTAATGAAGTTGCAGAGACTGAATTTGATCTGAGGTCTCTAAATTCAGGCATAACACTCAATTCATTACTTCAGATGTCTTCCATCCTCATTAAGACACTAAAAAAAGTGCTATGGGGTAGGTGAGGTAGTTGTTTGCCTTGCTATGGGATACAAAGAAAGGCAAAAACCCCAAAACTGCATGAACATGCTACAATACAGGGAAAAAATAAGAAATAATCACCAGGGGAAGGCAATAGAATTAAGAGGGAGAATTAAGAAGCTTCCTATAGGAGAAATTTTAGTTGAGTCTTGAAGAAGTCCAGGGAAACTATGAGGCAGAGATGAAGAGGGTAAATATTCCAGGCATGGAGGACAGACAAAATGCTCAGAGCCGAGTAAGAGAGTGACTACTTATAGAATAGTGAAAAGGTCAGAGTCACTAGATTGAAGAGAATGTATACATCAGAGTAAAGGGAAATGGGGAAGGTGTAAGAAGACTACAAAGTAATGGAAAGAAGTAAAGGACTTTAAAGGACTTTGATCAGCCAGAGGGTTTTACATTTGATCCTGGATATGGTAAAGGACTACTAGAATTTATGGAGTTCCTTTGCAGATAGGAAATTAAATAACAAAGAAAGTTGGGATGGGACAGGACAGAGTACAGGAAGACTGTAGGGCTGGGAACTTCTGCAAAGGGATGCTCCATCAAATAAATTTTAAAATCCTCTAATAAGGTTTTTATAATTAAGCTAGAAAATCCTATTATGGGGAGAGGGGCTAAGGAGGATAAGATTATTTGCATAAAGCCGGAGTAAACCTATATTCTTCTAGAATACTTTATTAGTTAAGTTAACCTGCCATGATGGCTCAAGAACTTCTTCCATTCAGTGTTTCTATTTGGAAGAATTTTTGGGACCTGTGATTCCCATGGTTAAGGGAACTCCTTCCACCAACTCCTGATTTTAGAGAGTAGTTTCAAGATGTTGGCTTTTCTACAGTCTGAAGACATGTTACACTATCCATAACATATCCCTGAGATGTGAGTTTGAATCATTTTCATGCTAGAATAAAAAGTAGTATTAAATGACGTTGATGTCTATAATAAATGTCTACTATGTGCCAGGTACTTTGCTGGGCTCTGGAGATACAATTATTGAAAAAGAGACAATATCTTTCCTTAAGATGCTTACATTCCAATGGGAGGATTGAGATGGGATTGAATATGAAAACAGATGTGTAAATATTATAAATACACTAAAAAATAAATAAATGCAAATAAATTGTTGGAGGAGAAGCTAAGAATGAGGGGATCATAAGGAATCTGGTATTTGAAGTCACACTTGACCTGAGCTTTCAGGAGAGCTGATGGGAACCATGAGATTAAGCTAAAGAGAAGGAACTACAGTCTATGAAGGAGTCAGCCTGTGCAAAGAATAAGCAATGGGATAGATGCCTTTTACTGTGAACAGCAAATAGAGCATTTTGAATAGAACATAAAGCACAAATTGAATGGCCAGGTTGTAAATAACTGTCAGTACTGCTATTATGTTTTTTTTTTAATAATGTGTTTGTTCCAATGAGCTTGATAGATTAGGGAACAATTTAAGTATATTTTGAATTTTATTTTTATTAAGAAATTGCATCCTTGAGAAACATCAAGAAAGTAGAAAACTGCACCAATTCACAATAACACATGCTACAACTATTCTGACACTTACTTCTACAAACAAACTTCAGGTCTTCTTTAAGGTAAGTGCCATAATTAATGCATATTTTGTATTTATTTATTTAATTTAGAATATTTTCCCATGGTTACATGATTCGTGTTCTTTCCCTCCTCTCCTCCCATTCCCTTCCGGTAGCCAAGGAGCAATTACACTGGGTTTTACATGTGTCATTGATCAAGACCTATTTCCATATTATTAATATTTGCAAAAGAATGATCATTTAGAGTCTATATCCCCAGACATATCCCCTTTGAGCCTTGTGATCAAGCAGTTGTTTTTCTCCTCTGTTTCTACTCCCACAGTTCTTTCTCTGGGTGTAGACTGCATTCTTTCTTGTAAGTCCCTCAGAATTGTACTGGGTCATTGCATTGTTGCTAGTAGAGAAGTCCATTATATTCAATTGTGCCAGACTGTATTAATCTACCTGTATAAATGCTCTCCTGGTTCTGCTCTTTTCACTCTGCATCAATTCCTGGAGATCTTTCCAGTTCATATGGAATTCTTCCAGTTCATTATGCCTTTGAGCACAATAGTTTTCCATCACCAACATATACCACAATTTCTTCATCCATTCCCCAATTGAAGGGCATCCCCTCATTTTCCAATTTTTTTGCCACCACAAAGAGCGCAGCTATAAATATTTTTGTTCAAATCTTTTTCCTTATTATCTCTTTGGAGTATAAACCCAGCCATGGTAAGGATGGATCCAAGGGCAGGCAGTCTTTTAAAGCCCTTTGGGCATACTTCCATATTCCCTTCCAGAATAGTTGGATCAATTAACAACTCCACCTGCAATGCAAATTTAATGCATATCTCCTGGTGAAGTAGGAGATTTAGGTGGAGAAAGGCTGGTCCTTGCCTCTGACTCCCAATCTTCTACCATAACCATCTGTACCTCAGACTCTGAATTGCTTCCTGCCTGACTTGCTCAAAACTATGCCAACCTGGACCATGGGAAGTAGGGAGTGGGGAACAGATGGAGTAGAATCCCAGGCTGTGAACTCTGTCTAAAAGTGTGCGACTGTTTTGATTAGGTTTCTATATTTTTTGTGTGCCACTTGAAAAGGTTTTGACCCAAATATGCACCATAAACTGTGTGATTTTTATTTTCCATAATACAGGGATGCTTAGGACCATAGAATTCTATAAGTCTATAGGTAGGCGACCAAGGGCTTTAATTGGCAGGAAGAGGGGTTTGTATTTTCTCCTAGAGTCAAAAGGGATCTGTTAAACCATCTTGAGCCAGGGAATAATATAGTTATAACTGAGCTTTAGGGATATCACATTGACATCTGTGTGGAGACCAATTAGGAAACAATTATACTATAGAGTGATTCCTTGATACACGAGCACCTGAAGCCACTAGTAATTTGAGATATGAGCAGCCACAAGTAGATATTTGAAACACAAGCTTCAGCCACCCTCTACTAGATAGTCTGCCCAAGGTTAGGTTTCACACGTTACATGAGGCTGTCTTGTTTAGTTCAGTGTTTATTTGGCTGTGCAAGCATCTGTATTGGATTGCTTTTGCTTTCTTCTTTATTTTTGTCTCTATTATTAGTTTTGGGGTGTAAAAAAATATTATTGTAAATTGCAAAGTTTAAATTCCTTTTGAGAAGAATTTTAGGTAAAGAAGATGCTACGTCTCTGAATCCAGAAACCGAACTGTTGGAGAAGCCACCATGAAAAAGCCTACAGACCACAAGTTGCACAAAATTGAACTTTGGGTGTGGTTGATTGAACATTTATTTGTATGCATACTTTTATGCCAAAGGGACTGCCCCCTAATGGCTTTTTGTCAATGTGTTCAGCAATTATTCGTTTTATTCTTTTTTCTCTTATCCTCACACTATTGTAATCTTTTAAGTTTATTATGTTTTTATGATCCTTTTGGGGAAAATTAATTTTTCCAAAAATTATCACATAGGGAATGTAAAAAATAGACTCAAATACAGGACTACAATCCCCATGAGCCTTTGCTCCACTTCCCCAGAATGCCTTGTAATCTCACCTGGGCCGAGATCGAGAAGGTATTTAAGCTGATTCAAAGGCTTTTGAGGGCTCTTGGCTCTTTTTGGACTTCCATTTTGGAGCAGGCGAGTCTCTTGCGTGATGTGAGGTTATTTTGGCTAGGCCTCTGGCCTAGGCACATGTTTCTTACTTGTATATTCTTTAATCTTTAACCTTTAATATACCTCTAAAAAATATAATACTTCTTGCAGAGAGAAACTAATTTCTACCTGCCTCAGTCTCCCCATATTCCCTAAATTTTAATCTTTACAGTTACAGGGGGCAAATTTCTTAACTTTTAGCCATGGTTAAACCATGGTTCTGACCATGGAGAAATTGAAGGAGTTACAGCAAGAGCAGCATAAGGAAATTAGTGGGGAGGAACCTAGGGAGGAGCCTGAGGTGGATGAGGTAATCAGTACAAGTGAGATTAAGGAAATGTTGAGGATTTGAGGAAAAAATTAAAGTTTATTGAAAAGACACACCCAGAAAAAGTTGTAAGGACACTTGTTTCACACATTACCATGTGTAGAGAGTAGGTTATGTTAAGCAATAGAGCACAAAATGAAAACCTTCTCTGCCAGCATCTTCTCCTGACCTTAAAGGTAAATAAAATTTCATAAGCAAGTTGATTTTTTTACATTCTTTCTAATTATCTATAAATGTATTTATTTGTTATTTATAAAGTACCTTTTCATATTTAAAAGCATATAAAAACAAAAAGGTTTAGTGTTTTTTGGGTGCCAGAATGGATTAACTGCATTTCCATTAATTTAAATGGGGAAATTCCACTTGATTTGAGCAAATTGAGTTATGAGTTTGGCCATGGAATAATTTAAACTCATGTGTCAAGGCATCACTACTCTATACTAACTTCAGAGGACTGTAATATGTGTGGAGTGAACAGGACAGATGAGAGAGAAGATATGGACATACAAGCCACAAAATTTGGCAACTGATTGGATTGCTGAAGGAAATAAGAGTGAAATATTGAAGATAATGCAAAGAGATAAGGGTTAGATATGTGGATTCAAGTGTTATCTGCATAGAGCTGATAATCAAATCTGTGGGAACTAAGAATTTAGAGAAGTATTAGAATAGAGTTCTGAGATACTCCCAGGAAAAGGGAAAGGAAATAGAAACAAAGGACACCTGGGAGGATTAGATAGGTAGGAGGGGAATCAGCATATAATTACATAATGAAAACCTGAGAATTAGTTAATAATGTTGAGCTCTGCCAGGAAAAAAAAGAGGCATGAAAAAAGACTGTTGAATTTGGTGATACAGAGATCATTTGGTGCCCTAGGAGAAGACAATTTCAGTGGAGTAGTCTTGGCCTGGAGCCAGATTGCAAGGGGTTGAGGAATGAACAGGAGGAGAGAAAGTGCAATTGAGAAATGTGGACAGCTGTTTCTTTGATTTCCTAGCCAGCTTCAGTTATATTTAAATTCTCTATCAAGTCATATACTTAGGTGCAGTGATGATAGATTTCTATGATTCATCTTTTTTTTAATATATAGTCTTTTCCCCTTTTTTATAAGAGCTGGAAAATTCAAATCCTTTTTGTCTGAACAAAACCAAATATTTTCCCCATATATTTAATTAGTTTACTATCAACCAACAAGAAACAATTAACTACAAAAGTGCTAGGAATATAGATATACTAAGTACAACTCTCAGCTCTATAAAGAATGAATTTGCCTCACAAAAGTAGTTCATTTATCTTAGTCTCAAACTACCAGCTTTGTAGACAAGAAGGACTTGAACAAAGAGAAGACAAGACCCTCTGGGATTTAGATAATACTGTTTCTTAGTTTAAAAGCATGCTTGCCATACCCTGGAAAGAGTTAAGTATAGAAAGAGCTGCCATTTTTAGAAGATGCTAGAAACAGTATCATAACCTCAGGGAATGGACCAGTGATTTTGTCCCAGTGATGTAATGTAGCCAGTTTAGGGGATTGTCACTTGATATTTCACCATGGGGGTTAGAGTGTATTGGGTTTTGTGTGTGTGTGTCTGTGTGTGTGTATGCACACGAGCTTGTGCATGCTCCAAATGTGGTTCAAGGCTTGCCACTATGAGAGAAAGTGAACTAGGGAAAAGAGATATAATTCCTTTTCCCTCTAAACCCAACACATTGAAGTTGTCATTGAAACAATAGCACACCATTTAACTAGTCAATATAGGAATGAGTGAATGGTATAACTTGGTACATGACACTTTCCAAATACAGTGGCTGCATTAACTGCCCCCTCCCATCCTATGTTTGTTTATTCCCCATTCTCTTCCTTCTTTTCTGCTTCAGCTAACTGAAAAGTACAAAAGCCTACATTTGTCCCCTGTCTTAGTCTACAGAGAAGTTACAGTGACCTTTTCTAGGGTGTGCATTTTTTTATAGAAGAAACTCTTTTGAGGAAGTTATTTTGGTTATTGTTGATTCTCTCTCACCTAATGCCCTACCCCACCTCCTCCACCTGCCCCCTCAATTGTTGACTATTATGAGCTCTAAGAGAAGACTGCCCAGGCTTCTAAATCTTTCCTTTGTCAGGAACATACTCACTCAATCTACCAGAGAGGCATCTAATCTTGGCCCCTGCCTGTCATTTGGCCTTTTTAAAATGGACCCAGTTAAAAGTGTTGTGTAATAAAAATAAATAGGGTTGCCTCCCTAAGTGCTATGACTCACCCTCATTAAAGTCTCAGCTGCCTTGAAGGACACTGCTTTTACCTTCAGATCCTAGGAGGAGCACAAAAGTGAATTGGGAAGAAAGGTGCCTGTGTTTAAGAACACCTACTAGATGGAGAGTTCTAGAGTTGGTGGAGAAATCATTTAGAAATGCTTCAGAAAAAGTCTCTTATCCTCCAAACTTGCCCTATTAATATTCCTAGATTTTATTTCAACTATGTGGAGCCAACACATCTTTTGAGTGTACTCATTCGCAGTATTCTCCTCAGTTTCTACTTTGGCATTTAAGTCACCGGACACAATTTATCTTTTTAATATGGTTCTTTTGTTTATTTAGATTTTACTGCAATTGTTTCTGTGTTCCCACCACTTCTACTGCCACCCTTTACTATGAGGAGATCTAGACAGTGACTTGCCAATTTTCTAGGTACTATTTCCATTTTGTACATAAATCTAAAACTGAGAAATAGCTATGGTTTTTTAACTTCATTTAAAAATAATAAAACTATTGAAACTAATAACTCATTAGCTACAGCCTTCAGATTAATGAAAATGCATCTATTACTTGGAATAGTATTAAGAATGACATATAATGCAAAAAAAGTAACATTGCTGTTCAATCAAATCACATATTTGTTCATTGTGTTGCCCAATTTGTCTTAGTAAATCTTATAAATACGTTATATATTAGTCAATCAGCATTTATTAAGCAATTACTATGTGCTAGGCATTGAACTTAGCACTGGCAGTACAAGAAAGGCAAAATAGTCCCTGTCCTCAAGAAGCTCACATTATAATAATGGAGATGATATGTAAATAACTATGTCAATACCAGATACCTTCAGAGTAAATTGAAATTAATCTCAGAAGGAAACCTAGGGGCGTCCTATGGCTAACTCCTGGACAGCTAAGAAGTGAAGATGAGAAAGAAAGGCATTCCAGGCACAGGGGACAACCAAAACAAAGACCCAAACCCTGGAGATATAGAGTCATGTATGAGGAATAGCAAGTAAATGAGGGTAACTAGGCCATGGAGCACATAGGGAGGGGGCAGGGGGCAGAAATATAACAAGACTCAAAAGTTAGAAAGGGGACATATCAATGAAGAATTTTACTCAAAAGGTAAAAGGGAGCTAATGCAATTTATGGGATTGTGATATGGGAAGACCAGAACTTTAGAAAAATGATTTTGATAGCTGAGTAACAATCAAATGGATTGGAATAAAGAGAGATTTGAAGGAGAGATGTAAACTAGAAAGTTCTTGAAATAATCCATGAGAGAGGTGATGAAGTTCTCTACTAGCTATGTAAGTGGAGAAGAGACATATACAATTGACTTTGTGAAGGTAAAAATGACAAGATTTTGAAATGTACTGAATATGCAGGGTGAATGAGAGCAACGATTGGAGGAAAAACTTTGGTTGCCAATTTTGGTGACTTGGAGGATGGATGACATTACTCTGGGCAGTAATATAGAAGTTGGGAAGACAGAAGGGCTTTGAGTGGCAGAGGGAGAAAGATGTGAAGAAAATGTTCTACTTTAGACATGTTAAGTTTTAAGTGCCTCTGGAATACCCAGTATGGAATATCCAAAATGGCATTAAGATATGTGTGCCTGAAGCTCAGAAGAGAACTTGGGGCTCTGCATGTAGATCTGGGAATCATTTGCATTGAGATGGTAATTGAACCCATGGAAGCTGATGAGCTCACCAAATGAGACAGTAAAAAGCAAAAGAAAAGGAAATCTCATTATAGAGCCTTTGGGGGGGGGGGGCTCACAATTAGTGGATATGGTATGGATGAAAAGGTAGAAAAGGAGACTGGAAAGGAATAGACTGGAAGGAGAACCCAGAAGAAAAAAGGAGACCTGAGAACCCATAAAAGAGAGAATATCCAAGAGGAAAAGGTTGACCAACAAATAATAGAGATTCTACAGAGGTCAAGAAGGATAAGGACTGAAAAAAGACTACTGAATATGCCAATTAAGAGATCACTGATAACTTTGGAGAGAGCACTTTTAGTTGAATGATGAAGTCAGACACTCGATTATATAGAGTTTAGAAGAGAGTGAGAGGAAAAGAAAAATTGGAAACTATTAACAACTACATGAAATAATGCTCCAAATCACTAATGATAAGAGAAATGCAAATCAAAACAACCCTGAGGTTTCACCTCATACCCAGCAAGTTAGCAAAAATGACAAAAGATAGGAATAACTAATTTTGGAGCAGTTGTAGAAAGACAGGTACACTAATGCATTGTTAATGGAGCTGTCAATTAGTTCAACTATTTTGAAAAGCAATTTGGAATTATGCAAATAATATGGCTAAAATGTTCATACCCTTTGACCCAGAGTTTCCACTGGTAGGCATATATCCCAAGAAAATCACTGACAAAAATAAAGGTTCCATTTACAACAAAATATTTTATAACAGCCCCTTTCATGTTAACAAATAATTAGAAACAAAGTAGATGCCTAGCACTTAGACAATTACTAAACAAATTGTGGTACATGAATATGAGTTATTACTGTATTATAAGAAACAATACATGATAAATTCAGAGAAACATGGAAAGACATGAACTGATGCAGAGTGAAGTAAGCAGTCAAAAAAACAATATACACTACACAATGAGAACAATGTAAATAAAAGGACAATGACTACAAAACAATTATTAATGAATGTAGCAAAATTACAAAGAAAAAACAACACCAAAGATAAGATATGAGAAGATACCTCCCCCAACTCCTTTGTCTAAACAGGGGAGGGGTTCCCTGCAGATATGGGATATTGCAAGCAATGTCAGATTTTCCCAAATGATGATCAATGTGATTGAATTTTTTCCTCTTCCTTATCTTAAAAAAATGTCTCTTTTATTAGAGATTGTCCTCTGAGAAGACAGGTAGATAAATTTGGTGATTAAAAGCAAACAATATAAATAACTTCTGCTTAAAAGAGATTTAGAGAAGTGGAAGGAAGAGAGCTTTTTTAGTGCAATGACACATTTGGAAGGAGAAATAAGTGAAATGAGGCAGAAAAAGTGTTTTGGATCCAGATTACAGAGGACCTTGAATTCCAAACAGTTTTCCTTTATAAACAACAAGGAGCTATTGCTGGTCTTTTTGAGATCTATGACATGATTGGACTTGTGCTTGAACAAGATTACTTTGGTAAGTGTAGGATGAATGATTTGGAGAGGGTAGAGACTAGAAATTGGCCATTTAGGACACTACTGCAATGGTCCAGGCAAGAGGTGATGATAGTCTGAATTAGGATGATGGTTGTGATAATGGAGAGAAGAGTATTTGGAGTGATGGTGTAAAAATAAAATTATCAGAATTTAGCAACATATTGGATAAGAGGGGTTAAGGAAAAGGGAAGAGTCAAATATTATACTGAGGTTTCTGAGCCAAGATAATTTAATGATGGTCCTATAAGTAAAATAGGTGAAATTGACAGAGGGACAGGTTTAGGTGAGGCAGATTTTGAGTTCCAATTTAGACAATGAGATATCAAGTGATACTATATTAAATTGGGTTCATTACGTTACTGGAACAAAATCACTGTCCATTCACTGACCTTATGATGCTGTTACTAACATTAATGCGTTCTTGAATGATTAAGACATTCAGATCACATTTTTAAAAAAGTTTCTATCATTTAGGGAGAACAGGGTCCATATTTTTAAGCTTTAATCTCAGGACTAATAGCAGTAGTCCTTGTCCTACACACAAAGTCTCCATGAAATTAATTGGGATTATTGAGTCTCTTAGTTTGTTCCATTTTACTGTGACATTACACTTGACTATAATGCATAACATATTTTGCTAGCAGTTTTCATAGTTACCAAGTACTTTGTGCACTACACATATGTTCCTCACCAAAATCCCATGAGTTGAGATTCTAAATCTCATTGGAAACTGAGGCTAAATGACTTTATATTCTGAGTGACCTTGATTGAGTCACTCAACCTCTCTAGGTTTCAGTATCTCCATTGGTAAAAAGACCTTGATGATATTCAGAGTTCCTTTCCAATTCTGAAGTTATGATCCTATAATTTCAAGCAACATTTGCAAGCTTGTATTGGTCCAATGGTTTAATATAATCTATCACCCCATCTCTCTATGTCTTAACCTAGAATGTATCTAAGGTACACAGTAATTCCTCTGACCAAAGACCTTCAGTAACCAGTAAAACAAAATGTAAACTCCTTAGTCTCCAATTCAGTCATGCTCCTTTTGCCTTCCTTTCCTTATTTTATAATACTTCTTTCATGAAATATATACTCCAGTCTTGGGCAAGACATTTAACCTTTATTAACCTGAGTTTCTTCATCTATAATAAGAGAGGGAGTGAAGTAGATTGCTTCTAAGGGTCCTTCCAGTCTAAATCTTTGGTTCTTTGATGGTCAACTCATTTTTACCAGATGCCATCCTGTCTTTTCCTGCTTCCATGGCTTTACACACATTCTTTCTCAAGCCTAGAATTTATTAACTTTCCCCATATCTTTCGTCTTCAGCTTCCAATTCAGGTAATCTCTTCTTCCAGGAAGCCTCCTTTGAGGTTCTCAGCTAGACATGAACTTTTCATTCCTGAATCTTCCATACCAGTATGACCTCTTCTTTGCCTTTAATCATAATTTAACCTGGTCATAAAATACTCTGTATAACCTTACAGTTGGTTATTTCATCTGTAGTAAAGACCACCAAGACAGATCATAAATCATCTGTAGATAAAGTAGAGAAGTCTAGAGGATATACAGGAGAAGTGACTTATTTAGAAAGGGTCAGAATGTTCTTTGATTTAAAATCCATCACTCTTTGTCCTGTTGCTATTTTAACTTATATTCTGTTAAAGCTTGCATTAAAACTATTTACATATGGAGTTAGAAAGAGAAATTCCATTTAAAATCACTCTAGACAGTATAAAATATTTAGGAATCTATGCCAAAACAAACACAGGAATTATATGAACACAACTACAAAACACTTTTCACACAATTAAAACTAGATCCAAACAATTGGAAAAACATTAACTGCTCCTGGGTAGGATGAGCTAACATAATAAAAATGACAATCCTACCCAAATTAATCTACTTATTTAGTGCCATACCTATCAAACTACCAAAAAACTTTTTTATTGTCTTATTGAAGACTGGCAGCAATATGGTGTCTGTCAATGAGCTTATTCCCTTGATGCAAATAGACAAGTTTCAAATCACTATCTGACTGCTTAGTTTGATTTCATTGTGATTGGGGTAAAGGGTAGAGGTTTTCCTGCTTCATGCACCTCTAGAGCTCTCAACATTCCATTTCCCCCAAGGGTTCTTTTGTCCTACTCCCCATCATTACACATGGAAAAATATCTCCAAATTTAAAAAAAACAAACAACTATTTACATATGTAAGAAGATAACCCCCACTGAGACTTCAGCAACTGGGAAGGCTCTTCAGGAACTAAAAGTTAGAGACATTTAAAAATAAAACAAAAAGTCTTCAGATGCAAAATGGATATTCTCCATCCCAGGAAGGGAAGAGTGATTGAATTCCTTCATGGCATATGAGACACACCTGGGTGTCATAGGCCAACAGCATATTGACCCATCTAGCTGAGACACCAGTCCTGCAGTTTTCAAAGGAGTGAGTTGCCTTGAGGGCTTGAAATTCTATTAGGGATTGCAATTTTCCTTAAGTCAGGGACTATCTTTGCCTTGTTTTTTTTTGGGGGGGGGGTTTGTTTGTTTTTGTTTTTAATCCCAGCATACTGCACAGTGCCTGGCAGATACTTAACAAATATTTGCTGGTTGATTGTAAAGTTGTGAGTTATCTTAATTTCAGAATTGTGAGTTGCCTTAAATAATGTGTCTTACTCTCATGGTACTTTTATTTTGTGCTCACTCTTCTGCCAATCCTGGGCTTAGAGTATATGAGTGGGAGAGAGTACCCTGGGGTGAGAGAAGTGCCTTAAACTACTTTTCTTGCCAAACCTCCTTGGTAAATCTATTTGCTAAATAACTGAATCTACTGCCTGATTATTAGGAGAAAGGACAAATGGCTTGTGAGCCATTATAATGGAGGATTGTTGGGATTCAAGTATAGTAATGGCATCCTTTATGGAGACCCAACCTGCCAGATGTGGCATGAGGCATGAGTTGGACAAATGAGCCCAAAGGGTTGGGTGGGGACTGTTACAAATACATGCTTTATTCTACTAGATTATAATATCCTTTAGGAGAAAGTCTGTACCTTATTTGAACTTTGTATTTCTAGCGTCTTGTACTTAATAAACATTTGTCTAATAGATTACAGTATGAAGAAGATACTTGTTTTTAGTGATTATGCTAATTTAATAAATGGTCAATGAAATTGGTAACTTGGGTCCCAAAGACAATATTTTGTTATTAAAATTGAATTGACAAATATCTACTTTGCATTTTGTTAGCTAGACAAAGTAGGAGTAGTATTATCCCAACTGAATGATTCAGGAGGAAAAACTACAATAGAGAAGCAACCATGTATTTTTGGTCTGTTCTGTCCACATGAACAGATACACCAGTGCTATCAATCTCAAATGGAAAAAACAACTACATAATGATCATTGTGGGCCACATATTACCTTGGTCTTCCAGTGTAATATTATCCATATTTCATAGTATTTTTATTTATTTTGTTAAATATCTCCCAGGTAAATTTTAAATGGTTCAAGCCACATTCAGAAGAATTGTGGGCAGCATGTGGCCTAGAAGCTAGTGTTTGACATGTCTGGTCTATACTGACTTAATTTACTAAATTTTGATATAACTTACCATTTCACTTTGAAATCTCTCCGGCCAAATATTTTTATATTCCTGAATTATATACCCCTGGAAATCACTTATTTCATTATTTTAACTAACCCAAAAAGTCACTTGCAGTACTGTGACAATTCTGGACATTATGTATCATAACCAAATTTGAAAGAAAAAATTCTTTAATCTAGCATTACAGTAAAAATGGTATTACATAAACCTCTAACCAACATTTTAAACAAATGTATATAAATATTTATACATGTATATACAAATAAATGCATGTATGTACACATAACATATACAGGATAGTACCATATAATAATGTACAATTTTGTTTATTGTTGTATTGAATGTTGGCAATGTTTTACTGTGTTTAATTTATAATTTAAACTTCATTGTATATATGTATATAAAAGAAAATCACAGTATATATGAGGTCAGTAAGCATATGCTTATATGATTTCAGCCATCCAGGGTAGGTCTTAGGGTATATGCCCTACAAATATGGGGGGCCCAGGGTATATGTCATACATATGCACATATATTTGTATGTGCATCTATGCATGTTTATATATAATATAGATAAAATTGATAACCTGGAAATATATATATATATACTGGAAAGAAGGAAAGATGGATTTATTTAGTGCCTGCTATGTGCCAGACATTAATCTAGGCATTTTACAAATATCATCTCATTTGATCCTCACAACAATCTTAGGAGATAAGTACGATGATGATGATGATGATGATGATGATGATGATGATGATGATGATGATGATGATGATGGAGTTAAGTGACTTGCCCAGAGTAATACAGCTAGTTAAGAATCTAAGGCAGATTTTAACTCAGGCTCAACACTCTCTATTCACTCGGCACCTACCTGTTCATGTAAGCTATAATTGTTTAAATATATTATATCTTTCATAATTAGGCAGGGACTCTTTCTAAAGAATTATAAATTTAATAAATACATAAACTTACATCAAAATGAAAAAGAACATTTTTTAAAAGGATCACAGATTTAGAGCTGAAAAGTGCCTGGTAGATTTTTTGGTTGAACCCTCTTATTTTTCTAGATAAGAATAAGTTTTGACTTGCCCAAAATGTGTAATAAGACTAGAACTTTCCAGAGGTAACTTCCTACTTTCCACCCACAATATGGGGAGGGTTTAAGCAAAAGATCACAAAGCAGCCTTAGGACCTGATGGCTTCTCCTTCCCCGACTCAGTTTCTTGGGTCTTTTGGGGGCATAAAAAGCCCCATCCAGTAAGCCGGGATCTCTCACATTTGGTGGGTGACCGGGACCACAAGATGCTCCATTTTCGGATGACCACCAGCTAGAAACATTTCCAGATGGAAGCCGGGGGGCCAGGTCTAGAGAACAAAAAGTCCACTTTCTCCTTGTTGCATATTCCTTCCCTATTAGGACAATAATTCTCCTTTGTCTATTTGATGGTTAGTGACTTAAGAGGACCTCGTTTGGGGCCAATATGAACCTTTAAAAAAGAAGGTGCTGGCCTCAGAATCGCCCCTCCAGCACCACAGTCAGGTCATTAGTGACAGAGCCAGGAGATGACTTCCTGTCCTCAGGCTCCAAAAATAGCATTTTTTCTACTACACCACCATTGGCCTGAGCAGACCAGCTAGGTTTCAGGATACAAACTGTTCTCAAAGAAAGACAATGTGGTTTTAACATGTACACAAATAGTATTTAGAATTACAGATAGCCAGCATGGTTTCAGTCTCCAAAATAATTTGTCAGAAAAATAATACAAGCATGATAAAAACAAGCTGAGCACCTATGTAATTTGGGAACACCACCCCTCATTCTCTGAGATAGCCAGACTGTTCCCGCAGTCACTAGCTATGGGTGGCTCCAGTGTCACGGAGCTGACATGTACAAACACTAAACCCCCTATCCCATCCATCCCTAACCCTATGAATAGGGGAAAACATTTCATGGATTTGCACTATTATTATGGTCTATAAAAAGAAAGTGGGGAAAGAAGAAACCTCAGTGTTGAGTCTTAAGAAAAACTCAATAACAAAGCATGTAATTTGCTTCCCAAAGGTCTTTGCTTCTCTTTGTTAAAAGGATAATATTAATTAGTTTCATCATACTAATGGAATGCATACTAATGGGTCCTACTCTGAATTTTTTTTTCACTCTTAGGAAATAGAATGAATAAAGACTTGGTACCTATGAAAATATAGCATTTAAAGTTGTCAGTATTTGGTTTTCCCTTTCTCACGTCTTTCCTTCTACATGCCTAAATTTAATGGAAAAAAACAAGCTTCTCCAAAGACACCCTAGGAATAAATAGGGTATGTAATGAGCAACCATTATACATGATTTCTTCACTCATGTGGAAACCCCTATAACCCACTAATGAGTTCACCATTTGCGAGTTATGAAGGCCTTTCCTTTCGACTACGCTAATCATATTTTATGGCCACCCATTATACCTCCTTTATTCATGTATATTACTATTTCATCTGTACATACTGTATTTATACTTTATGGTCCGGTTTGTAATTTGACTACATTTGAGAACCAAACCTATAGGGATATTTTTGTTTCAACATTTGATACAGAAAGTGCATTAAAGTTTCTGTTACCTTCATAAACATAATAGAATATGTTAAAAGAGAATACTTTGTAAGTAGATAAAATAGCATATAGCAATGCTAAATAACCTTTTCCATTCTGAATATTAATATAGTGGGCAGTTAGATGACACAGTAGACTGTTAAACACGGTGTTAGGAAGGACTGAGTTCAGATTTGATTTTGGACACTAGCTCTGTGACTCTGGACAAGGCACTTAAACTCTGACTCAGTTTCCTCATCCTGGAAAAGGGCATAATAGTACTTACCATCCTAGCTTATTGCAAGGATTTTTATGAAGTACAATGCAAACCTTAAAGTGCTTGATAAATGCTAGCTCTTCTTCTTGATTGTTATTATTATTACTATGGTTTGTGCTACATCCAGGTAACCTCCCAATGAAAAGCTTAACCTCGAGAATGGTTTAATGACTGGTAAAAACAACTGAAGAGTATTTGTTCAAAAAGACCATAGAGGTCTAGTCCAGGTTCTTCATCTTAAAAATGAGGAAACTAGAACCCAGAATGTTAAAAGTGACACAGCAAGTTCCCATGGTTTCTTCCATCCTCCAGATTCTATGATTTCTACCATTTTCCCATCATTATTGCACCATAATTATTGTCCAAGTTCTGTTTGTATGTTTCTCTGCATTTTGGTTAGAACATTTAGGGAAAAGATTTTTATTGTCGATAAGTCATAGTGGCTATCAACTATCAAATTTCAACCAGCAGCTCTAAGATATAATAGAAAATAGCAATGAATTTTCTTTTTTGTATGGAATAAACTTCCTTTGAATAGTTTGAAACTATGGTATGATGGAGAGGAGAGAATGGATGAAAAGTAGAGATTAGAGGAGGAGGGAGGAAGAGAAGGAAGAAGAGAAAAGGAAAGAGGAAAAGGAAAGGAGAAGGAAAGAGAACAAAAGAGAAAGAAAATGAAGAAGTAAGTAAAAAAAGGAGAGGAGAGGGGAGAGAAAGGAGAAGAGAAAAGCAGGGAAACAAATCATAAACTGATTATGAGGCAACCCATATTCCTAGCCCATATTCAAAAGAATTTTGACTCAAGGGAAGTTACATTTTTTAAATTTGGAAAATTTTATTTAATTAATTAATTTAGAATATTTTTCCATGGTTACAAGATTCATGTTCTTTCCCTCCTCTCCCTCCAACCCCCTCCTATAGCCAAGGAGCAATTCCACTGGGTTTTACATGTGTCATTGATCAAGACCTATTTCCATACTATTTATATTTGTACTAGGGTGATTGTTTAGAATCTATATCCCCAATCATATCCCCATCAACCCATGTGATCAAGCAGTTGCTTTTCTTCTGTGATTTTACTCCCACAGTTCTTCCTCTGAATGTGGATGGTGTTCTTTCTCATAAGTCCCTCAGAATTGTCAAGGGAAGTTATGAAAACCCAACAATTAACATTTATTAAGCATTATTACACAAGAAGATGGATATACAAAGGCAAAAAGAAAAATAATTCCTGTCCTCAAAGGGCTTTTTCAAGACTTCAAGAATGACAGGGAGAGCTCTCATTGTTTTTCTTTTGTTTTATTTTTTTCTTGGTAATTCTGAAAAAAAGGGAGAGGAAGGGGTTAGGGAAGATCTAAAAGTATCAATGCCTGTAGCAAACAGGAGCAGCCAGTTAAGATAACACCAGCTCCCAGGTATTTAAGTTGAAATGAAAACTTTTTTGCTTGTTGCTTTTGGCTTCAAATTGACTTCAGATCACCACAATCAATAAGTTGTGATGATCCACAGTGTTCTGAGCTAAAAAGAAACTCACAGAAGGCTTCACAAGACAATTTGTTTTACCCCAAGTTGTCATATTTAAGAGAAGAAGAGAGTAATTTGTCTGCTCATGAATAGTGCTGGGTTTTAGACTTACCTCTTCACTAACTATTGTGTAAGAGGAAAGCCAGAAAGAGAGAACTTCAGGCTTGCAAAACAAGCTGGGGACCTGATCTGCAAAATCAAGGTGAAGATTCCAAACGGAATGTTCCCAGGAGGAGGCAGTTGAAGCTGACCAGGGGGAGAGGAACTGATTCTGTCTCTCTCTGGGGGTGACTGACCAAGAAAGAAGAGAGAAACCTCTGCTCTCTGGGGTTTTTTCTGACCAAGGGAGGCAAGCCTGGCTGGCAAGGGAAGAAGCCCTGAACTGATCCTGTTAGCTTCTGTCATAGGCTGAAGGACCCTTAAGGGGGCTTCTGAAATTTGGCTGAGAGACCTTGGTTTTGTGAATTGAAGAAGAAAAGAAGACTTAACAGTTATCCTCCATCTCTCTTACTGTCCCCCTGTCACAGTTGTGACTTCCCAAACCCTCATAATCTTCATTTTAGGTTAGGGAAATCCTCATCCCTCTCACCTCAGTTTCCTTGTCCTGTTGTCCCAATAAACCCCTTACCTGAAAAAAGAAAGGAAGACTTTTTTCTCATAAATATCATAGTCCACTCAGGGGGGAGGGGTGAAGTCACAAGCTTCAGAAGAAACTGGAAGGGAGAGGGTGGAAGAAGGGAAGGAGGTGAAGGGAAGAGGGTTAGGAAATATATTGATCTACTAGTCATCAGTAGGGATCAGTAGGCAAACTCCAGTGCATTCCCCTGCGGCAACATCTCAGTATCTCTCAAAGTACATCTATCCCCATTTTAACTAGGCAGACCTCAGGTGTCTCTCTACTAGCAGCCCTCTAGTAAGCCGGAGTATCCAGTTATTGTAACAAGAAATAGTTTCCACACAGATTACCCTTTTTATTAAAATTGGCACCTCAAAGTTGACTGAACTCCACAATCCTTCAGGCAGGATAGTTAAGAAAGATAGTCAAAATGTTCGAACAAATTGCTTTTTGGAGTGGTAGTCATTGCAGCCATTGCCTGCTTTTGGGCATACCACTTACTGTATAGCAAACTTACCCATATGGTAGTGGAAACAATTGATTATGTAGGCAATGTTACAATGTCTATTTTGCATTTGCCATTTCATTATGTACTGGTACTCTGGCAAGTCCTGGCATAAGTGTAAGCATTCTTTGTGTCTGTGTTGCAGACTTTAACCCAAGTGAAGAAAGTATCTAGATTTGTGGTTCCCCTTAAGGCAGAGAAGATTATGGCCATGGATAACAACCTAGAAGGCATGGTTAAGGCTGTGTTTGAACAACTGATTAAGAAAAGAGGACTAGATCTGGTTATGGGCAAGGACAATGGGCAAACAGAGAATGTACCTGAGGAAAATGAAGATGGCAATGAAAACAAGGCTGCTAGTGAACCTGAGAAAATCTGTCCTTTAAAAAAGGTTACTAAGCTAACTAGTAATGCTGGTGTGATACACTCCAAAGCCCATAGACAATTCAGTCCACAGGAATTTGAATCCATAAAGTGCCATTTCCCTAAATTTGTAGAGAATCCCTTCAAATCACAGAAGGAGCTTAAATGGGCTTTCAGGATCTTTTATCTGGATTTCTAGAATGTAGACTTCCTATTGTCAGAACTGTTCAGCCCCCATGAACAGAGGCAATTTCTGGAGAAGACTAGATCTGACAGCAATTTAACTAGCTGGCCAACTGTGGAGCAAAGGGTAGATATGGACTTTGCAAATCCCAGCTGCATGTCCTACCTTAAAAGGTGCAGGGAGTATATACTACAGGCCATAAAGCAATGCTGTTCTAAACTGAATGAATGGGATAAGTTTGACAAGATCAGGCAGGATAAAGGGGAACATCCTGCTACATACATAGACCGTCTGTCATAAATGGTAGAGTCAATCTTAGGTCTAGAAGCTGATACTGAAGGGACAGCGAGCCATGTCCATAGACAATTTCTAAGGGGATGCACACCCAATTTGAGAACCTTTATCAAAAACTATTCCCCTAAGTGTGACTCAATTTCTATGATCAAATTGAGAGACAGAGTGAGTTACTTGTTTGAAAATGATTCAAAACAAAGTAAGCAAGTCCAGGATCTTAAGGAAAAATTGGAAAGGATAGAGAATGATTTGGAACAAAAGGAAATTGAAAAAATTCAAAATCTGAACATGGTTAGGACTTTCACAACATCTAGTTACCATAAACCTAGTTACAAGGGAAGACCAGTACAGAAAGAGACTAGGGAATGTTTCTTTTGTCACGGGAAAGGTCACTTGATTATAAATTGCTTTTTAAAGAAGAAACATGAGAGTAATAACAAAGACAAATAAAATGTACAAGCTAGGTACAAGAAGTCCACTTGTTGTTCACATTGCAAGTTAAAGTCCTCACAGCAAGCTCCGGATTTGAATGAAATGTAAATGGCCATAAAAACTGGAGCTAAGCCTAAATATTCAGGTATGGTTAGAAAAGAGTTATGAAGCTAGGCCCATAAGATATATAGTGTGACACTTGGAGATAGAAGAGATAGTGAGAAAGAGGCTGCAGTTGAAAATAGTAGACAAAAGTTAGGGAATGGTGAAAATTCTGTGCAAAGAAGTGAATCTGTAAATGATAGCCATTTCAATAAAGCAAGAGAAAAGCAGAGACAAATTACAGAAAAATGAGGCAGAAATTAAGGAAATAACATCTCACATAGTAAATGAGATGAAAGACTTTGAAATGAGTTATACAGTAACTAAACAGGAAAAGTCTGTGAAGGAAATCAGATCATTCTTAAAGAACTTTTTTTCCAATGTAGAGTAGATAATGGAATTGAATTATGCAATAGAAAAAGAATGAAAAAGTCACAAGAACTCAAGCAGGAGTTTGTGACAGATACAGAGACCCATAATTTCAATTCCCTAAAGGTTACTGTTGCTAATCATAATAATGCTTTAAAAACATTCACAGATGAAGTCCCACCAAACTTAGTTAATTCTGTAAATAGTTTTATGGCAGAGGTACCCTTTGTAAATACATCTAAGTTGAACCCAGAAGCTGGTACCTTCCATCCAGCAATTAGTGATGTAGATAAGGAAAAATTAACTGAAAATGAAGCTGAAATTACTGTTGAAAACAGTAATCATATTCATGGTATTGGAGGTGACGTAACAGTTAAATTTGAAAAGCAGGTTGGAATGGAACTCTTACCAACTGGAAAAACTACCATGGATTCAAAAGACAAGTTTGAATCCAACATTCTAAGGGGGCAAAGGGGTATCTGGCCAAAGCAACTACTGTGATTTAGATTCATGTTCCATTGTAGACTGCAGTGGGAATGAATTAAATAAAAAAGAATTAACTAAGATACATATACCACTGGCAGAGAGTAGCAAAGACATGGACAATGAGTCAGTGGTTATGAGCACCTTAGCTACAAAGTCAGAAACAGATATATGTTGTAGTGGGAGACAACATGAAGGCACACATCCTATTACTGACACGGGGAAATGCAGAAGTACAAACCTTATTCCCAGGACAAAATACTGAAATAGAGGGAAAGATTCCTATCTCTACACAGTCAAATGAGAATGTATTTAAACATAAACCTCAGACTAGTGAAAGAGTAGGATCTATTATTAACAGTGTAAAAGATCTGCAAGAAGAAGCTAACCCCATACCATCTAGTTTACCATTTCAAAATGTAAATCTAAAGCTTAGTAGTGAAAAAAAAAAACTGAAACTGATTTGAAAAACACAGAAGCTGGTATCATAGGCTTGGCACCATAGTGCCAAGGAAAACATTTCTCCAAGTTGGCATCTTCCAATTTGACATTAACCCATTAATGACTACTTGTTAGGTCCAGTCATTTAACAAAATTGAAATCCACATAATTATAGAGCCATGGATGTAGCCCACATATCTGCACCTCAATCACAATGATAGCTTAAGAAATATTATTAAATGCTTAAATTAACTCTGGGTCAACTGTTCCTGCAGCAATTCCAAGATCAAATGACCCTGTCAATAAAAGGAAATGAGATTACCTTGGAGTGACCTGTTCTTGTTAAAACCATGCTGATTCCCTTGCTACACATGGCAATATATAATATTATTAATTTGATTTAGAATTTTTCCAGGAATCAAAATCAAACCTATAGAACCACAACAATTTTTTTTTTACAGAAGCTAACCAAAACTGCACCCTCTATTCTGTTGACTGAGGGAGAGTGTACCCAGGGCTACTCCTGTGGAGACCAACAATGAGGAGAAGATGCTAAGCTCGCATAAGGAGAAAAAAGTATGTTTCTCATCTCTTTTAGGGATCAAGATTGCTCATTGCATTTCACCTGAGTTTTGCTGCTATTTACTCTAGTTATTATTTACATGATTATAGTAATTGGGTATATTGGTCTTCTGATTCTACTTTTTTTTGCATCATTTCTTACAAGTCTTACCAAGAGTCATGCCAGAGTTACCACACAGCATGAATTTAATTTATAAATCCCTGAAATAGGAAAGAGTATTCCCTAAAAGGTGAAAGAGATCGATCTCCCAAGGATCTGACTAACCCCTGCCACCCTTACGACCACTTGCATCCCAATACTAATCAAATTACCATACTGACCATCACCCTGCTTTCAAAATGCTTTTCCATAAAAAGGCAAGGGAAGCCATGTCCACTAGAGTTTAAGCTAAATATTGTGTCCTTGCAGAAATCTTTTCTATGCTGTAACTAAATAAACTTCTTTTGTTTAATGACCTTGAAGCATCTCATTTTATCACATCCTGACCTAGGATGCCTGTGATTTGCCTGTTCTCAACACCACATTACCACATTTCTCTGAATTCATAGCAATGACATTTTAAACTCAAGTAGTACTATCTATAGTTCTCAGCCCCTTTATGGAAAACAATGAAACCAATATCATCACTATTTTTTAATCACTGGATTAAAACAGTCCCTATCAAGAGAAATCCGGAAATTGTCATTTAAATACTTTAATGCTTTGTTTGAAACCCTGTAAAAGGAGTTGAAGATGATTTCTTTCAGTTCAAAGAAATTGAGAATAGTGAAGAAAATAAAAGTGAAGAATTTAAAAACAGAATAAAGTGATGGTACCAGAAATGATGAAGAGATATACATATATAAATTGAAGGGCAATAAAATGATAATCATGAAAAAAATAATATAACTTCAGATAATAACTTAATGAAAAGTTTATGCCACTAGGTACATTAGTTTTTGTGCATAACTATTCTTATTTTTTTATCTGAAACTCAAGGTTAATTGTCTTTTTTAAGGGTTAATAAGGTTATAAGTAATCCCCAAGCACTGAATGAACTGAATTCCAAAAGCCCCTTTCTAAGTCAGTTGCTTGGAACAGGCAAAGCATTTTCCCATAAAAACAATGTTATAAATAGTGATTAGGCCTCCTTGACAGACCACAAAAGCCTATTTAATCCATAATGTAGTTGAACTACAATATTAATAGTACAAGTTTGAGTTACAGGTCCTGGGAATAGGAGGCTCTTTGGTACATGAGGGAGAAGATAATTTCCTTCTCTATTCCTGGACTCAGGGCTGCTCTTAAAGAATGTCTTGAAATAGGCCTAATTTATACTGGGCATGTTTTTGCTGTCCTCTGGATAGGCGCCTTTCCCTAAGTACCCAATGCTCTCAATATGACTTAAATTCCCCAGCTCTGGCAGTCTACTTGGATATGCCACATTTGCTTTCCCACTCATATACCTCAAGTTTTAAAATTTCCTACCTCTTTTTCTTGACAGTCAAAATTCTATTAACTCAATATAGGTAGTCTCAGGTACTAGGAATTATGATTCAACTAAATCACCTTAAGATGAAAATTATAGCCCTTTAAACTTCCCTTTAAACTTACTGTGGTTATCTTACTTTAAAAAAGAGAATTTTTGTCAGACAAATGATTCACTAATTTTAGGGTTCCAAGGAACTAATCCAATCTCTCTCCACTGAGCCTGTCCTCAAGGTAAGCCTCTCTGAATTATGATTGTTTTTCATAGCTTCTTCCCTGACTTCCCCTTTGAACCCATAATCAACTAAGTAAGCAAGTAACAAGCATTTAAATGCCCACAGCCAGGAGCTGTGCCAAGGGCTGGAGAGACAGAGTTTAAAATGAAATAGCAATAAAAAAATAAAATTTTAAACAATAAAATGGCTTCTTCATTCAAAGACCTTACATTCTAATGAACAGATCAACATATAATTATTTAATTTTGTATAGAATATAAGGTCTACATTTTTCAGTATCTTCCATGGCAACAGCAAATAGGGTTCTATTGAGGTAATATGGGACAACTATTTGTTCTTGTCTGTCATTTTGTAGTAGAAGACAAACATGCTGACTTAATTTGAGGAATCCATGGATGTGGATATGTAGATAAATAGTATGTTGTTTATTCTTCATTTCAAAAAGAACCAATGACATCATGGAATGATGTCTTGACTCAAGCATGAATTGGATGTAGGTGAGATTAAGTCACAGAAAGTCATTAGACTCACTCTTCCAGAGTCATCCAAGTCTAGTGGCAAGACCAAAGTCAGAACATCTTGAAGTAGCTCAGGATCCAGTGGATGACCTTGACATCTTTGCTGTCTGACCAGGCTCTAGGTATTCCATAAATGCCTTCATAGCCTCTGGAACAAACTCTTCTCTTCTGCCCATTCATCAGAGGGAAGTCTTCATATGTCCCCTAATTCACTAATACATTGGAAGATTATTGCATATAGGCAATACACATATATAGAACTTCTATGATAGGTAGATAGAAAATTAAATTGACATGAAGTCATTATCTTCCCACCAAATGAATGTTCTTAGAGCTTTCACTGACATTTTTTAATGCAGATTACATTGCACCTAAAGATAAAACATTCATATCTCTTATAGGTAGAATGAGCTACATAGCAGAGAATCTTAATCTTTTGGTTGTGCATCAAGGATCCCTTTAATGGTCTAGAGAAGCCTTTCTCAAAATAATATTTTTTAAAATTTGCAATGAGGCTTAACATATGTCAGATCACCTAAGATCTAGTCAAGCCTATGAGAGGTACCAAGGACCTACTGCTAGGAGAAGACAGATTTCATTGGCTTACCGTTTGGATGAGAGTGGTCTCTTTCCATTGGCTACATAGGTGGAACTGCCTGTATATTTATTTCTACTTGATTTAGGTACAATTTTTCCTTAGTGGATTATGGATTCCAGAGCTATGAGGGCCAGAGAATTACTGTTAAAATATATAGCATAAAATATATTTAAATACAAAGGAAGGCAATTATATTGAAATACAGCCATTAGAAGTTTTAAAACAAAATTCATAGAGCACATGTTTTATAGTTTTTAAAATTCTAAAATTATTAAAAGAATTTGCAGAAATTTGACCAAATAAGAAAGGAATAAATGGGATCATCATTCTGACAAAAAGCCATTTCCCTGAAGACAACAAATTACTATTAGGCCTTATTGTTTTACATTTTTTGTGTCCCTAGGAGACCTTTTGTACTTTGATCTCTGTGAGTACTCACTTAATATTTGTCAAATCAATAATTGGACTCTGAATAACTTAATAAATTCAGTCCATTAAGTAGTCTATCCACATAAGAAAAATCAAGTGGATGAAGAATATTTATTGTAATTGGATAAGTAACCCAAAGTTTATCCATCAGATTATTTTGGACAGACTCCAGCAATGGGCAATGAGTTGGGTCCAGAATTAAACAGGAAGAAGAGAACTATCCAAATATTTTTTTTGTCCAAATCTATAATTTTTCTTTAGGGAAATCTCTGGAAAGGAAACACCCTTCATCAATATAAATCATCAACAACAATAAGGTAATTTATAGTTTTAGAGTGTATCCTGGGAAACTAATTGTTGATTTTCCCATTTTTATGTTTAAATCCTAAATTATTTTTCCATGGGCAGGCATTCAGACTAACTAGTAAATGAATGACTTAAACCTAGATCTTCTTAACACTAGGACCAATTTTCATCCATTATAGGACCTTTCCTCTCCTAGGGATTGAATCCTTGGGAAACTGTATGATTCTTTTAGCACCCCCAGATGTTTCTTAAGCAAAGGCCTTTCTTGTTAGCATTGATATTCTATCAGAGATGTTATATATCTATGAGTCATGGAACAAATATAGGTCACCCAAAGGACGATGGAAAGGACCTTGCTATGCATGAGAAAAGGAAAAGAAGGAAACAAATGTTTGCAAAGTCTTTCCTATGTGCCAACAACCCTGTGAGGTAAATGCCTATTATTATACACATTTTCCAGCTGAGAAAACTGAGGCAGACAAAGGTTCCTTGAATTCGGGTCTCATATTTGAACTTGAACTGAGATCTTCCTTACCCCAACCCCAGCACTCTGTCCCCTGCACCAATTCAACTGAATAGGCTGCAGTACATTTCAAACATATGGAAATAGGCATAAAGGTATAAAGAATGTAGAGGTATAAAGGATGTAAAGAAACATATGAGCAGGAAAAGAGGATGGCCTGATCACAGAGCAAAGAACCATTGGATGTACAGATAGCTTGAGGGCTCCATTGATATTCATGCACTATCAAAAAAAACTCAAAGAAGACCCAGAGCATGATGGTAGAGGGGTGAGCAAAGACGCATGGATGGATTATGATCCAAATCTTTGGAGGGAAGACTGCATTGGTGAACTCATCAACACATAATGATACCAGCCACTACGAGGCCACAAAAAAGAATGGCATTGTCCCTGCCCTCAAAAAACTTAACATTTGGTGAGGAATCAAGATTTACAAACATGAAATAAGTAATTAAGACAACTAGCAAATAATATAAAAAGCACAAAATGGAATGCTAAACAATATGATTATATATGAAGTCATAAGAGAGCTTCATCGAGCAAGTCAAACTTACAATTATAGAATCTTATAAGTAATATCTCATATTTATATAGCACTTTAAGATTTGCAAAAAAAATGTTCTCTGTACATTATCTCAAAAAATTCTTTTTGTAATTCTTTAAAGCTGATAGTATAAAGAAGCATTACAACTCAATTAGTAGTTCCAGATTAATGCAAGCATTCTACCTATAGTATCTTTAATGTACCTCTGATTAAACGCATTCAGTGCAAGGGAATTTTCTGCTTTGTTAGACAGACCATTCATTTTGCTTCTAAGGTGTAATCCCTGCCCTCAGGAAAGCCACAGTTAGCTAAGTGTTCCAGATTAATTCTCCCCAAACCTTCTTCTGTTGAACCCTTGAAAGTTGGTCCAATTCCCATCAAATCAAAACTAAACTGCTTTTATAGTTTTCAAGTTGATTTGTCTTAGTGGAGCCAACCATCCTCTTATGATCCTTACTCGAATCCTTTGTTATAATCAAACTACTCACTATATATGCCTGACTCATTCCTCCCACCAAGAACACTCTATATTTTCTCTCTATACAAACTGAGTGATAATCAACTACCACTGAAGTATAGTATACTGAACTTTAGTTTAAATGACAATTAAGTACTATTATTCTTTTAGCTACATCCTATCAATTTTATGTAATATTAGGATATATATTTGGACTTTTAAAAGCAGGATGAGGCTTATTTCATACTCTGCTTCTTCAGTTTTTAATGCATGACTGTAGGTTTTGTCTCCCACTTTTCCCCATGAAAATAAGGGACAAGATTCCTAAGCTAGTTATCTGTATGTGAGACTTGGAGATGGGCTATTCACACGCATAAAGTATCTTCTGTGGCTTTGACAAGTTGAGAGGTATATTGTGTTTAGTTCTAGGATCATTTTTTTACTTTCCAGACAAAAGGTTTTCTGCTACTAATCTGTCAGTCTTAAGTCTCATGGGATATGCTCTCTTACAACCTTCCTTCTCTCTTGTTTTTTGAGTAAATAATTATATGATGTTTTCATCCTAATGCATATATTGCCCTAAATCAAAGCTCTCTACAAGAAGAATTTACATGGAAATGAATCACATAGTAAGTATTAATGGTGTTTTGAAATAATAAACAGCAGCTCTAATGGCTTTTAGCCAAGTCAAACTAAAAAAAATGAGGTTACTGAGATCAGAATGATGTTGTTTTTCACATTGCTGTTCTTAGACTTAGAAAATCCATCAGGAATAACAATAAAAAATTCCCAAACTTGAGACAACAAAGGATAGGAAGAGTAAGCCATGTTATAACAGATCTAATTTTGAGGTCAAGGAATGAGACAGACCAAAAACATAGATTCTTTCAGAGTCTACAATTGCGTGACTTTTTGTTAACCCCTAATATTATAAATGAATTTATATAGTGTTGATTTCCACATTCTTCGTGTGAATTTCTGGTACAGACTATTCAGCTTCTCCTTCAGTATTCACTCCAACAAGTTACTTTTCATTCCTTTGATTTTTGAAGAACTTACTCTTTCTTTCCCTCTGTGCTTTTGAAAAGTGTTGTGTGTGTGTGTGTGTGTGTGTGTTTTAATATTTTTTGAAGTTTTCAGAGTGTTATTTATTTTCAAGGACAAATTTTCACAATGAAGTTATACAAAGCTTGTGTGATATTCTGAAGACAAAGGTAACAGTTCCTGAATAAAGAAAAGAGATGTTCCTAGGGAAATAACAGAAGTGGTCAAAGCCCCAGAAAATACAGAGAACCAGTTTAAAATATCACTGGTATTTTCCTCACCCTCTTCAAGTTGCAACTCTATCTATAGCCAGTTCCTTTGGCAATGTTCATGAAGCTTGCTTTGCATTGTGGATTTTTAGAAAGCACACAGCAAGTTACCCATATTTTGGAAGCAGTGAACAGGGAGATTAATGAGCAGCTTAACCCCAGACTCTTTGAATGAGTATTTATTGATTTTGACAGTGACATAGGAAGGTGAATGATAGAGAGTATAGTTGCATATCACATCTGGCTCTCTGCTCCAGTTTGTTGGTTAAAATGGATAGTAAATGAGACTATGCATGAAAGACAGTATTGAAAAAAAAAACTCTACTGGCCACAGAAACAGAAGGCAAAGGCCATAGAAATCCAGCCTTTCCCCGATGGGCTATTTTTGCTGTCTAGAATTTCTGGCACATACAAGTTATTTTAATATCATGCATATAAATGCATTCACAAAGTTATATTCAGTTTACAACTCTTAAAAACAAGCTATAAGCTTGACTTCATGTATTTCTGGGGAAAAACCAGGTTGTGTTCTATCAGTCTTGTACGTCATCACCAATAAAGAAGATTCTTGGCATTCATCCACAGTTGGCACTATTGTTAAAGTTGCATGAGGGAGACGGGATATAGCTTGCTTGTCTACAGCTATATTGGAGCTGTAAAGCTGACAGTAATAAAAATTTGTTTGTGTCACTAAATTAGGTATGTATGAGTCAGAGGAAGAGGTGACAGAGTAAAGATAGTTTCAGTAACAAGCACTATGTTCATTTATTGACTTATTTTTGGCTGTCATGCCACCGACCAAAGCCAAATTTAAGTCATTCAAGGTTAAAGATAAAATGTTATTGTGTTTTGTTCCTATTTCTCATAGTTTTTGTATTTTTTAGATTTGAAAAGGAAGCAAATTTTTTTTTGAAGAATACAGGATCATGTGGTCACATGATTAAATTTTTGGTCCTGTCTCATTTGAACTTATCAAAAAAAGTTTCTACCATTTCCAAATAAAAAAAAATCTTTCTTTTACTCAGGTTGCAATTCCAAATAAAAAAAAAGTAAGAAGCTCATACCAGTGTAAGAATGGGAATCAACTAGGTCAATCAATTATTCCACTCTACTTCAGTGGCAAAATACTATGTCCTGTTAATTTAATTAGGTGAGAATTTTCTCATTTGAAACAATCATAAGCATTAGACTGTCAAAAAAATTCACTAATCAATTTAGATGTTCTTGAAAGCTGTTGGATGAATGGGTGTAATATTGTACAGGAAGTATATATTTGAATTCATTGACAAAATTTTGTCATGCCCTATGGGTCATCTATAAAATAGTAAGCCATTTTTGAACTCAGGAATTTGAGCTCCCAGTAGAGTGAAAAGCTTCTAAACAAAAGAAGTAATTGTTTGGGGGAAAAAGAAAAATCCCAAATTGACCTTGGTCTTGGTCTCCACCTTCAACACTCGCCCTTCTTGAAAGAAGAACTTGTGAATTTTGGAGGAACAGAGAATTTGAGCTTTTCATCAACCTCTAAGCTGTATTCCCAGGACAGCTATCATCTAATCATGATAGCTACTTCAAAAAGCAAGTATTACAGGTGAGAACAAGGATCAGGTGGCCAATTCTTTTTGTTGTTATTGTTGAATGGAAATGAAATAACAATTTAGAAGTAGTATACATGGCATAGCTTATGGATGAGAGCAGCTAACAGAATTCAATGGGAAGACTCTTGTCTCTATTGCTAAGGAAGGGTTAGAACTTCCAGAAGAGAACAAAGCAATGTAGAAGAGCAAGGCAAAATTTGAGAACCTGTGCAGTTCTCCTGAAGGAATGATTCTGGATAAGACTGAAGGGAATTCTGGATAAGAAGATTGAGATAATGAAAATCTCCAATTGGCTAGTATATGTGGCTGGACAGTCAACATGGACTACATCATGATAGAACAGTTATTGAGAGACAACTCCACAATGGGTTACAATGGCCAAGAAGTACCTGGAGATAATCTCAGATCACTGCATTCTGGACATTCTCAGGCAGAAAGAAGACTGAGGCTGACAAGAATGAAAAATCTGTGAAAGACCTAATGGTCCTGCTTTTTGAGACAGCTCTGAGGTCTTTGGGCTTTTCCCTTGAAGATCACCAGACTCTTAAATAGAACAGGTTGATGTTCATTGATGGACATGAGGTGGTAGCAGAAGAACCCAGTTGTTCTGTTCCTGATGAGATTTCCCCATTTGAAGTAGATGAAGATGCATCCCACATGGAGAAAATGGATCAGACAAACCTCAATATCAAGTGCCACCCTCTGTAATGTATCCCTTGTTCCCCACAGCAGCAGTAGAGGTCTTTTCCTGCCTGCATCCATCTGCCAATGCCTAGTGATGGGGTTTTTTCCCTTCTATTTTCCACTATATTAGAGCAGGCCTTATAGGGTTCCTATACCCCCCCTTATTGGACACAATGAATAAAAGTAAATTCAGGAGCCCAGTAGAAAAACTATACTATACATAATGGGAATATCTTCAAAATTCCACATTTCAAAGGACTTAAAAGAGCTAGGACTGATGCCTTTGCCACATGTTTTCTCTAACCTTAAATTCACTTTTCTCCTGAATTTGCATTTATTTGGAAAGTGTATTATAGATTTCTAAGCAGTATTTTTTTCTATAAACTGTTCTTACTATGTCAACTTTCTAAAGACTTATACAAATTAATTAAGTCTAGTTGTCTAATTAATATTATTTGATTATTTTGGAGGTTCTTGAGCTATGACATTAGGAACATACCCTATAACCATTCAGGGCTATTCTTGTTATCCCCAAGAGATCAGGAGTGCATTCATCCTGCCAGAGCAGGGTTTGGTGTAATCAAAAGAAAGATGCCAAAAATGCAGATGAGGCCCTTAAGTCTTCTGAATATAACCTGAATCGGATTAAAGTATGATTGGGAAATGTTTAACAAATAAATTAAAATGCAACAAAATATAATTAATTATATAAAATTTGTATGTTAATATAAAATATGCATTACATTTTAAAGCCAAGATAATATGTCACCTCAAGAGATCCTTATTGTGGTTTAGTGGACACCATTTCTTTTTGAGATTGATACCACTGGTTCAGAGCATGTGCTGCACTAGCAAGAACCTTCAACAGTCCATATTCTTTAAAGTTATATTCTAAATTTGAGTGGATCTTGCCATCTGATATTAGCAATTGTCTCATCTTAAAAATCAGAGAACCACTATTCATTTGTTCATATATTACACATATTAACTTCAATGTTTATGTGCTATGTTAAATGTAAAGAGAATAAAGAAGGGGGTACCAGGGGAGGGAGGAAGGGAGGAATGAAGAAATGAACAAACGAATGAATGGAGAGTCCTCGACATGGTCTTAGTCTCCACCCTCAACTCTACACCCTTTGGAGGAAGAACTTGTAAACTTTAGGAACAGAGAATTTGAGCTTTTCATCAACATCTAAGAACTATTCCCAGGAAAGCATCATGGAATCATATCTGCATCAAAAGACAAGGACATACTGGACACAATGAAGAGAAATAATTTTGGGAGCCCAGCAAAAAAACTACACTATACCTAAAAGGAATGTCTTAAATATTAGTAGTTTTTTCAAAAGACTTCCTAGGAGGAAAGTAAAAAGGACAAAAGGAAGAAGGAAGGAAGGAAGGAACACAGAAAGAATCATGCCTTGCCCTTAGGGAGCTGAAATATAGTGTGAGTTTGCTACATTACTATTAATTTAACATAAAAATGACTGGATATTATTCTTATTTATTCCAAACTAATAGAATTAGCTTGCATTCTGTTTTCATGTTTGTATGCATTTTTTTTCACATCAAGGATAGAAAAAGAGAAAACGATAGCAAATTCTAATATCTATGTTTGACATGTACTTGTGCTATGGTGTATTATTATACCAATATAACTTATTAAAAAGTAAAAATTCCTCTTAATTCTCTAGCTAGATTAGTCCACACAGATGTTCTGAGTCAGATGATTTAATTATTTGTTTTATAGGCATTCTGTGGTGCATTGCTGTACACCAATACTTCCAGCACCTGGGAAGGCTGAGGCTAGAGAATCTCTTGAGTCTAGGTATCCTGAGATCCAGTGGTCTAAGATGATTTGGTGTTTGCATTAAGTTAAATATTAATATGGTGAACTCCTGATAATGGAGGCCACCAGATGAGTAAGTAGGGATAAATCATCTCAAAGTGGAAATGAGGAAGATTAAATTTCCAGTGCCCAACTGTGGGACTTCCTGCCTGGACAAGATATGGAGATATAGTATTAATACAAAGGAGAAAAAGTTAATATCCCATCACCATTTTAATTCAATTTAGCTCAACAGAGATTAGATAGATGGATAGATAGATAAGTAGGTAGATAATGTATGTATAGATGGTGTATATTTGT
Source organism: Monodelphis domestica (assembly GCF_027887165.1). Lineage (NCBI taxonomy): Eukaryota > Metazoa > Chordata > Mammalia > Didelphimorphia > Didelphidae > Monodelphis > Monodelphis domestica. The sequence goes on from NC_077231.1 coordinate 180,610,174, forward strand.
ATATGTATATATATAAAACATATAAAAGAAGTTTTAATTTGTCAATACAAATGTTGTCTATTAATTTTTTTGTGTTCATAACCTGAAAAAATTATGTTTCTTCTTGTTGTATACTGAGATTGTGAAAAGCATGGCCTTGGGCAAATCACTTCAAATCACTCCCAGGAAAATGAAGTAATTGGAGCTAGATATTCACAAAATATATTTCCAGTACTAATATCCCATGATTCCACAGTATTATGATTTTTCTAGTCAACATTTTGACAATAGAATCAGATATAAAATTAATAAGAGGATAGTGCAAAATATATCTTTACATTCCCCTATTCTAATAGGTATTCTTTTGGAGTTTATTTTGAATTTCAACTCCAAAATTCTATGATTTTGGTGATCTGATTTATCCACCTCTTCTATACATGTATTAGGTCTTACCTCCATTTTTAAATCTCTCATGTTAACATAACAACTGTTCCCTTTTTTCATGAAGAAAAGAGTAAAAGAAAAGGGAGGACAAGAGAAAACAGGAAAGGAGAAAAACGTGGAGGAAAGGGGAAGATATTCCAGGTTAGGTGGGCCAAAAGTCACTATAGATAATTTATTTAATTTTGGGTACAGAGCACTAAAAATGGTAGCATATCAGAACTGTATTTGTTAAGTCTATTAAAGATATCTATCTATCCATTTATCTATATACATATATATATATACATATGCACATATATATATATATATATTATAGTAGGAAATATCGGAAGGACCTATAATTTATAAATGTCTGGGGAGCTCCTCACATGGAAACTCTTTCCACTTACACCACTCATTTCCATTTTAGTAGGTAAGTCCTAAGGAGTTGTCTGAGAACCAAGAAGATATCAGCTGATAAATGTCAAAGGCAGATTTTGAATCCAAGTCTTCCTGACTCCAAGCCCAGTATGCTTCCTACTATAACATACTACCTCTAGAGACTACAAAAAGATCCATTAGATTAAAAAGATTATAAATACTAGGAAATAAAATTTGAACATAAATACAAGTTATTAATTTGTTAATCTCTTGAGGATAGTCATACATATATATGTATATATTTTGATTAGATATAGATGCTTATTTATTTGGAGTTAGTTTATTTAGTTTAGGTTTTAGAACTTAAAGAAAACTGGTAAAAAATTTTTTTTGGTTATTCATGACCTAATGTCCCCAAATAAACTGAAATTATGTATGCACTTTTATTCATGTATGATCTCCAATAACGGATTTAACAAGGTAAAAATGCTTAAGAAAAGCTTAATAATCCAATGTAAGTGGTAAATATATTCCTATTTTATGGATTCATTCATATGATGTTCTACAAAAATGAAGTTAAAGCATTCTCACTTGTCAAATAGAAATATAATGACTGATCTTAATAGGCTAACTGATAAATATAAAATTTGATTGCAGTAATAAGTGTTAAGAAACATTCTGAAAGAGCAGGGCATAAAACCAATCACAAATTCAGAATTATGTCCAATTCATTTTATTCCTCATCTATTTGCCAGTAGGGGTCACTGATATCACAGGACATTCCTTTCCTCTGTTTAAAATTTGAAGGATAATTTACCTGTTGACAGGTAGTATGTCATAGGAATAATGCAATATACTCAATATTTACTATTCATCAAAGAATAGTAAATAGCATATGTGTGCAATATAATGATTTCAACCTAGGATATGCCATTGGGAAAGTTTAATGTTGATCTTTTTGTGTGGAAACTAATTTATTCTGTTTCCTAATAAATAAAAGTTTGCAGAAACTTTGTTTTTCACTTTTTTGATTGAGCTATTCCTTGTAGTCAAATAACAAAGAACTAGAAGATGAACAAATCATTCATTTTAACTTCATTAAACTGATATATCTTTGTGTCTTAAGAGGAATATATTATATAAAATCTATTAGCACCACTCAAACATTTTACTGGATTTCCAAGAAAATTCTAAATAATATCCTCTCTTTCCATGCAGAAGATGAATATAAACAAAATCCATAAGTGACCCTTTGGGGGAATTACTTCAGTTATATAGTACTAATAAACACAGTTTCAGTAACAGTCTAGAAGTATAAATCCATGGGGTGTGTGCACATGTGTGTGTGTGTGTGTGCACATACAGAAATAACTTTTGTATGTTCATTTCTTGTCTATCTGGTGATAAATTGCATAAATTCTTCATCCTAATTCTTTAGAAAGCACAACGAGAGGTGACTGCAGAATGCCCTTAGAATTGCAGTGCCTATTACACTGTTATCCATATACATAAGATCTGTGTTCAGGTTTTGTCTCTGTGTGTTCCTGATTGCATTGTCATTTCAGTTTATGGAAGTGATTCTCTAAATCGATCTGTCAGAGAGCAGGTGCCAGTCTGCATTATTAGGGGTAGCTTCCTCACTAGTAATTCCTTGAACCAATAAAATCACAAGGTTCTCTTTTCTCTTCCCCCACCTCAACTTGTGATGTAATTTTTTTTAAATTTTTGGCTCATCTCTAATTGAAATTTGACTTGCAAAATTTACTATTTAAGGAGAGAAGACATGGCAAACCACTGTACCTGTCTTTGCCTGGCCAAGTGTGCTTTTTATGGCCACTGGATAGTGTAAAAAAGTCAACCCTGCTAATTATTTGCTGGATATTTATCTGACATAAATTTAGTTATAGTTTTAGATTCTAGAACTTAAAGAAGTCTGGTGAAAAGATTACTTTTTTGTTAGTTAATCATCTAATGTTATTCTATAAAATAAAAAAATACACCCTTATACATGGGTAATTTTTTTCCAACAACTGCAGTTATATGCATAAGGTAAATATGGACAGCAAAAGCTTAATAACTCAACCCAAGCAGAAAATGCATTCCTATTTTGGAGGACAGTTGACATTACTGAAGAAGGGAATTATTTTTTTTAGTTTACAGGATTCTATAGAAGTGTAGCTGTGACCCAAATGGCAGAAAACTTAGAAGTCATCAAGTCTAATCTAATTTTGTAGGGGAAGAAACTGGATCCCAAAGAGGTTACATGACTTACCCAAAGTCTCACAAAGAGTGAGTGGGAAAACCAGAATGGGAATTCAGGTCCTCAGATTCCAAATACAACATTGATCCTTCTACACTGTAACACCTGCCTGTTCCATTTGTCACGTCACCTAATCAATTTGAAAAGTTCATTTGAAAAACTACTTTTACCTAAAAGCCTGAAATCACTGATTAGTCTGATTTAACTTGTTCTAAATTCACAAACAATCTTACTGCTTTTTGCTTGTCATGACTGCTCTGATAGCATTTTAACAAGACAGTAAAGGAATCCAAAGGGTTAAATTTTCTAAAATGCCTTGGAAAATTCTTCATAACCTTTCTTTATTTCACAATGAAAAGCAAACACTGCTTTGAAGTTTAAATACAAGTGAATTAATTCTAAAAAAAAATAAATGTATTTGTACTAGAACTGCAAATGTTTGACAGAAATAGGAAAGTGGCTCTTGAAGAAACTCTCAACTTGAAGAACCGTAATTAGTTTTGAGATTTACTCCTAATGGTTACTCAGATCTACAATACTTGTTTGATATAAGGTAATATCTTTTTGTGTCTAAGGGACATTCAGGCCCCAAACATCAATTGATTTATTATTCACTTAATTCTGATAGCACTGTGAAAATATGATATGGAAGTAATAGCAAAAGATTCCTGAAATAACACCCATTAACACTTCAAAGAAATCCTCTTCCTGATTTGAAGAAGTATGATAGATAGATAGATAGATAGATAGATAGATAGACAGACAGACAGATAGACATAATTGTCTGCCTTTATATCTCTGTCTCTGCCTCTTGTATCCATCTGTCTCTGTTTCTCTATTTCTCTCTTTTCTCTCAGTCTCTGTCTGTCTGTCAATCTCTCTCCCTCCATATGTCTGTTATCTGTCTATCCCTCTATCTATCCTAACTAGTTATCTTTTGCTTTTTGCTTAGATTTTAAGTAATCCCGGAACAAATATCCTTTTGACTTTTATGAATCTGAATTTATTTAAGATTGTTAAGTAACTTTGTATCCTATCTCTTTCTTCTTGAGGGATAGAAGGTCTGGTTTATGGGAAGAATTTTTTCACACCTTGAATGAAATATGAGCCTCCTTTATCACTTTTTGCAAATATTTAAAGAAATATCACATTTTACTAATTCTCTATCAAGGTCAATGATTTGTCATTTTTATTATGAAAATTTACCCCCAAATCCAAGAATGATTATCTTTCTGCACTTGGTATAAAAGGTAGACAATGGTGAGCTTAGATTTTGGACTTGCATATTGGTATTAGAATGACAATTTTCTTCCATCCCTTGTAGACTTTTGCAGTTCCCAAATCTATCACACTAGTCAATGGACTAATTCGATCAAGTTTTATGTGGCACAGTGTATAGAGTATTGCCATATTTGGAGTCAGGAAGAATTGAGAATTTGAATCTTACCTAAAGCACTTACTTTATTCTAAGTAAATCTCTTAACCTCTCATCTTGTAACCAGGGGGCTAATAATGTGAGAAAGAGAGAGAGGATACTTTCACATCCCACTCATGGTCTAACCCTAACCCAAACCTTAGCTAACCCTAACTCTAACCCTAAATTCTAACCCCAACCCTAGTGCAAACATCAACAATATGGAAATAGGCTTTGATCAAGGACACATGTAAAACCCAGTGGAATTGCACGTCGGCTATGGGAAGGGGTGAGGCAAAGCAAGGGAAAAATATGATCCTTGTAACCAAGGAAAAATGTTCTAAATTAATTAAATAAAATTTAAAAAAAAACAGAAACTGATATTTTGCTCTCTTTCTATAACAAGTATGTTGTAACATAAATTTTAGAGGGATATAAAAACTAGGAAACCAAAAAAATCTCACTAGATTGAAACAATGAAGATAATCTAATAAAATCAATTTAAGGAGGGATAAGTATGAGGTCCTACACTTGAGTTTCAAAATAAAATAAGTAAGGCATAGGATGAAGAAGATTTGACTAGAAAGCAAGTTATTTGTAAAAGACCTGGCTGGGGGTAGCATGGGTTAACTTTACAAAGTGGCAGCAAAAAAGCTAACTGACTGTATTCCTAGCAGTATGTTTTCCAAAGTGAAGAGAATGTAACTGGACCTGAGCATCTAGACCACTGTTTCATTAAACCTACACCAGAGACAGCTAGGTGGTACAGTGGATAGAGTGCCAAACAGGAAGACCCAAGTTCAAATCTGACCTCATACATTTACTAGCTATGTGAAGCTGGGCAAGCAACTTAACCCTGTTTGCCTCAGTTTACTCATCTGTAAAATGAGCTGGAGAAGGATATGGCAAACCACACCAGCATTTTTGCCAAGAAAACCCCAAAATGAGGTCATACAGAGTTGAATATGACTAAAAACAACTGAACAACAAAGGTAGCCCATCTTGGGAACCATGAACCAGAATGTGTTCAGAAGAGTATGACCAGCATGATAAGGGGACTAAAAACCATCCTGTAGGAATGTTTCTTAAAAGGAAAAGGGTATTTATAGCCTCAAGAAGATTTTCAGGGAACAAGATCACTGTCTTCAAATTGACTTGAAAAATTGTCATGTGGACAGAGTATTATACTTATTCTGCTGAGTCCCAGAGGGTAGAAACAAAAACAATGGGTATAAGTGATAGGCAGATTTTGCTTTCTATAGTGGAAACACTTACTAACCATTACAACTGTTCAAAAAATGGAATGGTCTGTTCCAAGACATAGAAAGTTTCCCACCAATGGAGAATTGCAAACAGAGTCTGGGTGATCAGTTGCCCGGAATATGATGGAGATGATTCAGGCTACAGGTACAAATTGGACTAGTTGAACTTTGAAGTCCCTTCAGATTCAAGCTATATAGTTTTACTCCTGATCCGATGGACTGCACAGTTGGCAGGATAATGATGGGCAACAAAACCTGGGTTTGCATTCGTTCTCCAGTGATTTTATAGAAAAGATGACTTGAGCTCTATCTGTATTACACTACAAGTCTTGATCTTTTGTCAAGTATAATAAACTCCCAGTTATCAAATGGGATCATTGGAATGCAGTGTTCCAATTAATTAGAGAATTACCATATGGATATACATGGATTACTAATTTTCAACGAGACAGGCTCCAATAAAACACACTTAATAAAACTATATTGAATATAATTTGGTTTATTTTGATGATTCAGAAGACCCTTCAGGATCTTGCAATGCCTTGGGGTCGTTATTAAAAATATCAGTTATCATTATACAGTAGATATGCAGAAATGCCAATTCTGGTTAAAAGAATGTCACAGCAGAGTTTATGTTAGCTTCTACCTGAGGCTTTAAGCCTCTGCTATGCACACCTTCACAATGAAAGTTGTCTCTGACAAGGCTTAACAGGTATGCTGTGTCTACTCAACTCAGGGTTATAGACTCGTCATAAACACCTCCCAGAGTGTACTAACCTGATCAGGGAGAGTTTCATAGGGACAACAGAAATACCATCCACTGTCCCTGGTGCCTTCCTTAAGGATCCATATACAGGATAGGTCTGTGAGCCACACAAGGAGGGCTTATCCCTAAGGAAGTACCCCAAGTCACCACAGTTAAGCCACCTCAGTTTCAACAGAATCTTTACTCCCCTCCCTCTTTTCCTTTTTTAAATCCATTATTCTTTTCAGACAGTATAATAAGCCAGTCTCATTCCTTAGTAATTCCACTCCCTGATGTGTGCTATCTTGACCCTACTAGAATGTAAGTTTCTTGAGGGCAGAGACTATTTTTGCTTTTTATATCCCAGCCCTTAGCTAGCACTTGGTATATAGTAAGCACTTAATACTTTTTCAGTTATTCATACTAATATAGCTATTACCCACCAATAAATTGTTATTTTCATTTAATTATATTGAATATACTTTTCATTTACCCAACAAGAAAAATTGAATTATAATTAACATTGGTGTGTTGTATGTTGTAAGTGGGAAAAACCATGAATAAAGCAGGTCTAGGCCTCAGAGATGTTCAATCTCGTGTCTAGTGAAACCGCTCCACTTTTTCTCCTCTCTGATTTCCTGGCCTCATTTACTATTGGGCATCTCAGCTTCTTTTCTATTTGGGTCTTTGGTATGGGGTTCAACTCTTATTTGTCCTTCATTTTTTAAGAGGACCAGTGACATATGTCAAGAGTGATGTGCTTAACATAACTTGTTTTTTTTTTTTCCATGTTGTATCTGTGAATCTCCCTAGTTTCAACTTTGTGCCCCTCCAAGGTTAATTTTCTAATTTCATAACTATGTAGCCTTGATTGATACCATTTCCCTTAGCCTCCTCTCCCCTCTGATTGGAAGGGTAGAGCAAGGAGGACCAAATTCCTCCCAATACTTAAGAAAGGGCAGAGGCTAGACTTGACTCAGCAACTCCACTTTACAGCTGCTTTCCTGCCTTATTTTAGTCTCACAGAATAATATACCCCTGTGCCAAGTACCCCTGTATCTCTCTTTTCTTGCTTCCTTTTATGTGTTATCCCTTCCCATTTGATTGTCATCTCCATGAGGGCAGGGACTGTCTTTATTATTAATTGTATCCCCATCACTTTCCACATGCCTGGCACATTGTTGTTACTCAGTTATATTCAAGTCTTCATGATCCCATATGGAGTTGTTTTTTTGGCAAAGATATTGGAATACTTTGCCATTTCCTTCTCCAGTGGATCAATGAAAACAGAGGTTAAATGACGTGCCCAGGGTCACAGAGCTAGTGAATATCTGAGACTGGATGTGAACTTAGATGCTTAATAAGTTTTTAATTGTAACTTGCCTACTTTCTCCAGTGTTTGGTTTTTCCTTTTCCTACCAGTCTACTAGATCTATCCTGTCTTAGAAATACACTCAATCCTTTTCCATTCTTCTAAAATATCATAACTCAGAGGCAACTGGTAACTCAATGGATTAAGAACCAGACCTAGAGATGGTGGATGGGGGTGGGTGGGTCATTATTCAAATCTATTCCCAGATACTTCCTGACTGATGTAAAAAATAGACTCGAATACAGGACTACAATCCCCATGAGCCTTTGCTCCACTTCCCCAGAATGCCTTGTAATCTCACCTGGGCCGAGATCGAGAAGATATTTAAGCAAAGGCTTTTGAAGGGCTCGGCCCTTTTTTTGGACTTCCGTTTTTGGAGCAGAGAGGTCTCTTCCATGATGTGAGGTTATTTTGTCTAGGCCTCTGGCCTAGGCACATGTTTCATACTTGTATATTCTTAATCTTTAACCTTTAATAAACCTCTAAAAAATATATATTCCTTACAGAGAGAAACTAATTTCTACCTGCCTCAGTCTCCCCCTCTCCCCTAAATTTTAATCTTTACAGTTATGGCGACCACGAAGGGACAAAGAACTTTCAATCTTCTGATTTCTTTTCTGATCTTAAATTCAGTTTTAATAGCTAGTACCTAGAAATTTTTTTTTTGAGCCATATGTCTCTGGCCAAGGTTTTCTACCCTCGCAAAGCTGCTACAGGCTCCGGACCTGCCCTGCCGCTTCCTGCCTGCAGCCTGCAGCCCTGATCGTCCTCACCTGGTACCTGGTCCCGGCCTTGCCCACCCCCGCAGCCGCTCCTGCTCCTGGCCTCTCACCAGCCGCTGCCTGCCTATTTCTGCGCCCCAGACCCACAAGCGTGACCCCAGCCGGCTCATCACCCAGATCCTTGGAGCAGATCGCTCAGGACTCATTGCGACCAGCTGGTAACAGTATTGGCCACATGGGCGGAGGGGAGAGAAGAGAGGGAAAGGAGACCGGGTAATTTTCCCTTAGGCTAAGCCTCCACGTGGCTGGAGGTATTGGCCACAGGGTGATCAGAGGGGAAAGAGAGAAAAGACTAGAGAGAAGAAACAGACTTTTCAAACAGAAACTTAATAGCAATGGGCTGTTTAAAAGGATTTTTGACTCTTCTGGCAGTTTCATTGATTTTACCTGCCTGTCTGGGAGCAGACTCAGCCCAAAGATTCATCTTTAACTTTGGGGAGGAAAATGGGTGGCCCAGCGAACTGGAAGCCAGGCCCAGAGACGGGAGGTCTCTAGCTAAAATCTGGCCTCCAATGCTTCCCAGCTGTGGGGCCCTGGATGGATCCCTTGAACCCCATAGCCTAGCCCTTACTACTCTACCTTCGGACAATAGACATTTAAATGGATAATTAAAAACAAACAAACAAGAAAAAACAACCCAAGGAACTTTGAAGAGACTAAAGGCTCTAAGGCATTTCAGACTCCAATGGTTTATTAAAAAATCTCTGTATTCTATTGCATTTTTTGTTTAAGGTTTAACTTTGTGATTTTAAGTTCATATATTACTGGATTGAATATTATTCTGTGAACTGAAGGTTGATTGAATTTATTTTGAATGTACTGAGTTTTGAAATTCTGTTGTTTTCCCCCTATAACTGTGTTGAACAAATATTGTTGTGAATAAGCCCATATATGAAAAAACAGCTTTTTTCTATTTTGCTGAGGATAGATGGACTTCAGAACTGGTTATAATTGTATTAACAACCTTTGAAAATGTAATGTGCTAAATACCTCAAATGATTTGATTTTAAGGGTTTTTAAATATGATTTTTGGAATTTTTTTTAACAGTCTGGTTATTTTTGCCTGCCCCTACCACGAGGTAAGGCCCATTCTAGTAGCTGAAGTGAAATGTATTTTATAACCCCCAACCTTCCCACATGCGAATGGAAGTTGGGCAGTTAATTTCAGGGCATTTGTACCCTTGGGAAAAGCCTCCAAGAACAAGGAGCACCCCTTTATTTATGCTCTTCAGCTCACTATTTTACTTCTACCAGGATGATATATAGATTTCTTGATTATGTTCTTAACCCAAGATGAGTTTTACTTTGTTTTAAAAAAAAAAATATGTTTATTACCAAGGTTGAAAGATTGCTACGTTTGTAAAAATTGTGACAAATGTCCATCAATTCATAGGTTTTAAAAATGTCACACAGCAACTTATGTGAAATATGAAAGTGTGTTTGCTATTGTAATTAATTGGGCTATTGAGAATTTTGGGGATTTTGATCAATCACCCACAACACGGGGGAATGTAAAAAATATCATTATTTAAATTGCAAAGTTTAAATTCCTTTTGAGAAGAATTTTAGGTAAAGAAGATGCTACCTCTCTGAATCCAGAACTGAACTGATGGAGAAGCCACCATGAAGAAGCCTCCAGACCACAAGTTGCACAAAATTGAACTTTGGGTGTGGTTGATTGAACATTTATTTGTATGTATACTTTTATGCCAAAGGGGACTGCCCCCTAACGGCTTTTTGTCAATGTGTTCAGAAATTATTGGTTTTATTTTTTTTTTCTCTTATCCTCACACTATTGTAATCTTTTAAGTTTATTATGTTTTTATGATCCTTTTGGGGAAAAATTAATTTTTCCACAAATGATCACACGGGGGGGATGTAAAAAATAGACTCGAATACAGGACTACAATCCCCATGAGCCTTTGCTCCACTTCCCCAGAATGCCTTGTAATCTCACCTGGGCCGAGATCGAGAAGATATTTAAGCAAAGGCTTTTGAAGGGCTCGGCCCTTTTTTTGGACTTCCGTTTTTGGAGCAGAGAGGTCTCTTCCATGATGTGAGGTTATTTTGTCTAGGCCTCTGGCCTAGGCACATGTTTCATACTTGTATATTCTTAATCTTTAACCTTTAATAAACCTCTAAAAAATATATATTCCTTACAGAGAGAAACTAATTTCTACCTGCCTCAGTCTCCCCCTCTCCCCTAAATTTTAATCTTTACACTGTGTATCCTGGGTAAATCACTTAACCCCCTTTGTCTAGTTCTTACCATTCTTCTGCCTTAGAACCAATATACAGTATTGATTCTAAGAGAAAAGGTAAGGATTAAAAAGATCATAACTCATTTAGTAGAACAAAAGTCAAGAATTTCAATGAAATTAATGGAGGGGGGGAATGGGAAAGAAAGGGACCTAGAAGTAGCAGATATCAAACAATACTACAAGGTAGTAAACAAAAAATTTATATTGGATAAGAAATATGGAGGTTGATGAGTAGAACAGATTAAGTCCACCATATGCAGAATCAAATGAGCATAAGAGCCTAGTGTTGAACAAATCTAAAGATCATGTCTACTGGCACATTTGACAAAAATGGGAAAAATAGAAACCCTAGTAAAAACTCAGTAAAAACAAACATCTCCCTTCAGGCATCAATATAAGCTCCAAAGCAGCCTAAGTCCTAAACCTAAAAGATGACATAATAAACCAATTAGAGGAACAGTGGAAAAATTACCTGTCACATCTATGGTTGGTAAAGAGGTCATAATTAAATAAAAGCTACAGAGAATCATATATAAGAAAGCAGACAATGTTGATTAAATAAAATTAAAGAGATTTTCCATAAATAATACCAATGCAGTTAAAAGTAAAAGACAAAAAAAATACAAAGACACAGTATTTTACCAAGTTTCTTGGATATGGGAATTATTCCTTTTTAAAAAAGTTTATTTATTTACTTGTTTGTTTATTAATTCAGTTATTTATTTAATTATTTTAGAGTATTTTTCCATCGTTACAAAATTCATGTTCTTTGACTCCCCTCCCATAACCAAGTAATTCCATGGGTTTAAATGTATCATTGATCAAGACTTATTTCCATATTATTAATATTTGCACTAGAGTAATCACTTAGAATCTACATCCCCAATCATATCCCCATCAAACCATGTGATCAAGCAGTTGCTTTTCTTCTGTGTTTCTACTCCCACAGTTCTTCTGGGTGTGGATAGAATTCTTTCTCATAAGATCTCATAAGTTCTCCCTCAGATATGTCCTGAATCATTGCTGCTACTAGAGAAGTTCATTACATTCGATTTTACCACAGGTTAATCAGTCTCTGTATATAATATTCTCCTGGTTCTGCTCCTTTCGCTCTGCATCAATTCCTGGAGGTCATTCCAGTTTACACAGAATTCCCCCAGTTCATTATTCCTCTTAGCACAATAGTATTCCATCACCAACAGATACCACAATTTGTTCAGCCATTACCCAATCAAACAGCATCCCATCATTTTATAATTTTTTGCTACCACAAAGAGAGCAGCTATAAATATTTTTGTACAAGTATTTTTTCCCTAATATCTCTTTGGGTGCACAAACCCAGCAGAGCTATGACTGTATCAAAGGGCAGGCAGTCTTTTAAAGTCCTTTGGGTATAGTTCCAAATTGCCTTCCAGAATGGTTGGATCAATTCACAACTCCACTAGCATTGCATTAATGTTTTAATTTTGCCACATCCCATCCAACATTTATTTCTTTCCTTTGCTTTCATATTAGCCAGTCTGCTAGGTGGGAGGTAGTACCTCAGAATTGTTTTGATTTGCATTTCTCTAATTATAAGAGATTTAGAACCCTTTTTCATGTGCTTATTGATAGTTTTGATTTCTTTTTCAGAAAATTGCCTATGTCCCCTGCACATTTGTCAATTGGGAGATGACTTGATTTTTTTGTTCAATTGATTTAGCTCCTTGTAAATCTGAGTAATTAGATTTTTGTCAGAGGTTTTTGTTATGAAGATTTTTTTCCTGATTTGTTACTTCCCTTCTAATTATGGATGCATTGATTTTGTTTGTACAAAACCTTTTAAATTTAATGTAATGAAAGTAATTCATTTTACACTTTGTAATATTCTCTATCTGTTGCTTAGTCTTAAAATTTTCCTTTCTCATAGATATGAGGTGTATACTATTCTTTATTCACCTAATTTACTTATAGTGTCTTTCTTTTTATTGAAGTCATTCACCCATTCTGAATTTATCTTGGTGTAGAGTGTGAGATGTTAACCTAAATCTAATATCTCCAATACTGTTTTCCAATTCTCCCAGCAGTTTTTATCGAATAGTGGGTTTTGGTCCCAAAAGCTGGGATCTTTGCACTTATCATAGACTGTCTTGCTGAGTTCATTTACCCCAAGTCTATTCCACTGATCCTCCTTTCTGTCTCTTAGACAGTACTAAATTGTTTTGATGACCATTGCTTTATAGTATAGTTTGAGATCTGGAACTGCAAGTCCTCCTTCCTTTGCATTTTTTTTTCATTATTTCCCTGGGTATCCTTGATCTTTTGTCCTTCCAAGTGAACTTTGTTATGTTTTTTTCTAAGTCAGTAAAAAAGTTTTTTGGTAGTTTGTAGGTATGGTTCTAAATAAGTAAATTAATTTGGGAAGGATTATCATTTTTATTATATTAGCTCATCCTACTCATGAGCAATTAATGTTTTTCCAGTTATATAGATCTAGTTTTGATTGTTTGGAAATTGTTTTGTAGTTGTGTTCATATAATTCCTATGTTTGCCTTGGCAAATAAATTCCTAAATATTTTATATTGTCTAGGGTGATTTTAAACAAAATTTCTCTTTCAAACTCTAGCTGCTGAGATGTGTTGGAAATATATAGAAATGCTGATGATTTATGTGGGTTTATTTTGTATCCTGCAACTTTCCTAAAGTTGTTGATTATTTCGACTAGCTTTTTGGTTGATTCTCTAGAATTCTTTAAGTAGACCATCATATCATCTGCAAAGAGTGATAGCTTGGTCTCCTCATTGCTTATTTTAATACCTTCAATTTCTTTTTCTTCTCTAATTGCTACAGCTAATGTTTCTAGTACAATGTTAAATAATGGAAGTGATAATGGGCATCCTTGTTTCACTCCTGAACTTATTGGGAAGGCTTCTGGTTTATCCCCATTGCAGATGATGTTTGTTGATGGTTTTAAATATAAACTTTTTTTTTTAGGAAAGGCCCTTCTATTCCTATACATTTTAGTGATTTCAATAGGAATGAGTGTTGTATTTTGTTAAAGGCTTTTTCTGCATCTATTGAAATAATCATGTGATTTTTATTGGTTTGCTTGTTGATATGGTCAATTATGTGAATGGTTTTCCTAATATTGAACTTTCCTTGCATTCCTGGTATAAATCCTACCTGGTCATAATGAATAACCCTCCTGACCACTTGTTGGAGTCTTTTTTGCTAGTAATCTATTTAAGATTTTTGCATCTATGTTCATTAAGGAGATTAGTCTGTCGTTTTCTTTCTCTGTTTTCAGTCTGCTTGGCTTTGGAATCAGTACCATATTTGTGTCATAAAAGGAATTTGGCAAAACTCCTACATTGCTCATTTTGTCCAATAGTTTATATAGTATTAGGGTTAGTTATTAAGGGTATTTTTTCTAAGATATGTAGGGAACTTGTTCAGTAAACACAGTGTCTCAGTAACTCAGTAACTCAGTAGTTACTTAATATTTACTGATTGAATGATTCGAATCTATAAGCATAACAGCCATTGCCTAGGTGATACGTGGTCAAAAGATATGAGAAGATAGTTTTTGGAGGAAGAAATCCAAGCTACAATATCCATTGTTTTAAAAATGTTCTTAATCCTTCATTAGAGAAATTCAAATTAAAATAACTCTGATTTACTACCCCCATATTCATTAAATTTGCAGAGTTTATGAAAAGAAAAAAATGTTGGAGAAGCTATGGGAAAATAGGTACATTAATGTACTAAGCTGCTACCTCATCCAATCATTCTAGAGAACCATATAGAATTCTGAGCCCAAAAGTTATTAAATTTTGTATGCCTTTTGACAGAAATATTCCTACTAAAAGCATATCCCAATTGGGGGAGATTGAATGAGTTGTGGTTTATGAAAGTGATAAAATACTATTTTGCAATAAAAATGATGAAGGAAATAGATTCAGAAAAGCTTGAGAAGACTTGTATAAGCTAAAGCATAGTGAAATGAGTAGAATGGGAACATTTTATATAATCACAATAGTATAAATACAATCAACTTTGAAAGTATTGGCAACTCTGGATTTGCAATTAAAACCTAACTTCTAATAGAAAGGTGATTGACTCAGAGTACAAACTGAGATATATTTTAGAAGCACATAGTGAAGCTGGGAATGATTTACTTGACATATGTTTATTATAGGAAATTTTGCTTTACTTTCTTTCTCATTTGGGGGAAGGAATTAGGAAATATTTGGGATAAGTGACATGGAGAAAAGGTAGATACTTTTAAAATAAATTAATTTTTAAAATAAAAAGTCATCTTACTTTATTGTTAACCTCAAAATATTGTTCACTGGTGTCTCCAGCTTTCACTAATGAACTGGTATAAGTCAATTATATTCACTGCCTCTTCTTAGAGCCCAGTCATTTTTTAACCTCTTATTTTCTGGCCTCTAACCCTGTCCTCTATTGAATCTTCTCTGTCAAAATTTACCAATGTTCTGTTACCTTTAGCCCTAACTTCTCTCCTGACTTCCAATTTTCCTTTCCCAATTTCCTGTTGGACACCTCAAACTAGATTTCCATTTGACACCTTAAAGTCAAATGTCCAAAATAGAATGAATTATATTTCCTCATATCTTTCCCTCTTCCTAATTTCTCTAATATTGTTGAGGGTGTCAACATCCTCCCAGCCACATGGGATCAAACCTGAAACTATCATAAATCCCTTGCCCCCCCATATTCAATCATTTTCCAAACCCTATTGGTTCTAGCTTCCTAAGCTCTTTGGTATTTGCTCCCTTCTTTGAGCTGATATTGCCCCTATCCTAATGCAGATCCTCACACACAGACTATCACAGTAGGTTGCTTCTTGGACTCCATACTCCATTCAATCTCTACTTGATTGTCAAAGTGATCTTCTTAAGCTATTGGTCAGAAAATGTCACCCATCTACTCAATTAATTACAAGCCACTCCTGTTATTTCCAGAATAAGATACAAAATCTTCTGTTTGGCTTTTAAAGCCCTTTAGTACCTGATTTCTTTCTGTCTTTTAAGTCTTTTTATACTTTACTACCCCCCCCCAAAAAAAAACATTCTGTTATTCATTGACTGTGGTGTCCTTGTTTTTCCAGGGGAACAGCACTTTATTTCTTTATGTATGTATTTTCATTGGCTGTTTCTCATGCCTGGAATTCTCTTCTCCTCAACTCTACCTTCTGGCTTCTTATTTTTTCAAGTCCTATCTAGAATACACAGGAAGTCTTTTCCTGATTTCCTTTAATGATGATGCCTTTCCTTCTCTAAGATTAATTTGAATTTATCCTTTAAATATTTTGAACCAAGTAGTTGTATTGATATTATCCTCCCCTTTAGATTGTGAGCTTTCTGAGAACAGGGATTGTTTCTGACTTTCTTTTTATATCCAGTGCTTAGAACAATGCTTATGCTCTGCACTTCTATGTGTTATAGATTTTTATCTCCACATATGAGTATGAACTCCCTCCCCCTTCTATATATTCACACACATATATGTATAATCATGTATGTATATATGCATATACTTAACTAAAGCTCATCATAACTGCCTTATTCTACTTTTCTAGTCTTATTTCACATTACTCTCTTTTGCATACTCTGTTACAGTCTGACACTTTCCTTCATGAATCCTTGTAAAGTACCTATTGCTCTTGACTGTCAGGCTTGAGCACAAGCACTTTTTCTTTCTCCCAAGCTCATCTCAGTGAATCTTATATATGAACTCTTCCCTGTTTTTTCCCATTCTACATGTTCTCTCCTCTATAATTATTCTATGTTGAATTCTTTCTGTTCTTTTTTAACTTCCTTCTCACCCTCCAGTACAATGTAAGCTCCATGAGGGCAAGAACTGTTAACCATTTTTAACTTTGAATATTCACCATAGAAATTTACAAAAAGTAAATAATTAATAAATGTTTGTTGAATTAAATTCTAAGCCACTGTTTTCTAAAGGGATGTCTCTCTGGATTCTCATGTTCATTAATTGTAAATGCTTTCAGAATGAAAGATATCATTTTTCTGAAAATTGGTAAAAGAGGATAGAAGTAAAATGCTTTCTCTTGCTCTTAACAATATAGCTTGTGCCTAACCATTTACCTGTCTTCTGTCACACTTGCAGTAGAATCCAGATTTGCCATGAAAAAACAAAACCCAATAGAGTTAGCATCTTTAAGATTGAGTAAGTTGCTTTACTCTTCTAGGTTTCAGTTCTAGATCTGTAAAATAAGAAGATTGAACTAGATAACCTCTATGAACCCTTCTAGCTCTAAATCGATGGTCCTATGCAATGTTTATTCAGTATGCTAAAGAAATCTCAATTTCATGCAACCCATTCCCATATAGGAATTGTTTTGGTAGCTGAGGAATCATAGTCAATTTCCTGGGATATATTTTTCAAGCATGTTGTGATGAGGCAATCCATAAAGATGACTTTTCCTATAATTAAAAGTAAATATATCCTAAGCATTTCCCTGGGCATGGATCAAAAGGATTTTCCTATAACTGTCAGAATCTGGTTGCTTATTAGGTTAGTCATGCTACAAGGTGTGGCTTGAAGGTATAACACAAGTAACTATGAGTTAAATTGTTGTAAGAGGCCTTGACTTTCCAATATGTTAATTGTGTTTTTGGAGATCCTAAACCATAATAAAGATCAGTCAAATATTAAATGATAGGTGATGTTATTGCCTAAAGTAATCTCTTCATTTTTCTTTAGAAATGCATTTTCTTCATTTTTATATAAATTCCTTTGTTTATCTATATTGATTTCAATTTGTAAACATCCAAAAGGAAATTATTTTTTCAAATTTCTTTTTTACATCATAGAGAAATTAAATCTTTTGAGAAGAAAAATACAGAACATGAATCAGAACTATTTATGTATGACGTACTAAATCCTAGACAAAAAGAAATTCATATGCATGTATACATGCTTCTATGAATTAATTACATGCTTGTTTGGGGTGTTACACACACACACACACATACACACACACACACACACACACACATATACCCCTGAGAGAGAATTTGAAACCAGATCTTTTTGACTCCAAGAATGCCTTTTAATCCATTTCACCCTGAAACCTCTCAACAGCTATACACACATATCATATGTATATATACATAGAAACCTGAATAAATATTGTATATAAATATAATTGCTGTTTTTATATATTTTTGCTTGCATACCACATATGTATATACCAGTGCACATGCTTTTTATATTAGTCATGCATGTCACAGGATATTTATTTGTATGTATACATGAATGAAAGCCTAATATAGCATCTATAGAAGCAGAATGACCTAAATTTAAGTCTTGCCCCTATAACACATACAAGTAACTTTCTAAGACTACAAGTTTTAGAATAGTATTACTATACTTCAACTCCCCAGGCTTTGCCTACAACAAAGAAATAATAGATCCAGATTAAGCTGATAAACAATGGGTTGATGTGTAGACAAACAGAAAAAAAAAGGTAGATAGAAATGCCATAGTACAAGTACATCTCAACCAAAACATCTTAAGTATTCTTTGGATAGATAGATAGATAGATAGATAGATAGATAGATAGATAGATAGATAGATAGATGGATGACAGATAAATCCATAAAACCTTGGATAGAGATGTGTATACATATATATGCACACATATATACCTTACAAATAACTGTATTTCAGTACTTTAAGGATCTGTGATTCCATTGGTGTGTCAATATATGTACTTGGAGAGCTGATGGGTCAAAAAAAATCATTACTTTACTATAAACCTAGAAACAAAGTTCTTCCAAACTGGCTATGCTGGTCCTTAGATAACAGGCATTTATTATATTATTGATCTCATTCTCATAGCTTTCTAGCTGGATAGGACTTGTCAGAATTTGTGCCCCACTGGTATAGCTCTTGAGAGCCTAGGGTTATATCCACTTTGTAATGAGATATCAGAATATGGCTTTTGCCCTACTTGTTTTAGAATGAGATTCAATACTATTTTGTGAACCACTTAATATTAGAAGAAATTTAAACCCCTTCTGTTCTATTATACATGCTCACTTCTATTGGAGGATCCAAATTCCATTTTGATCTAGTTTCATAATATTATGAGGTATAAGAAATTAGTTTTTAATTTTAGAAAGTCTAAGAGTGTAAAAAAAGGGAGAAGTGAAGATTATGAGAAGGAAGAATGTTTCAAAGGAAAAGGTATTGACATCAGAAATGGAAGATCTAGATTTTCTTTGTTTTCCCTCAGATTTATTTTGTCATTTTATTATTATAATTTACCATTAATATACCTACATTCTCTCTCAGATTAGCACCATAGAACTATTACCAATTACTCCAAAAGGACATTCTTAGAAATAATGGCATCATAGACTGATTCTATCAGGAAGTGGTACAGTTGCCTTTTCAGGCCACTATGTAATCATCAGTTATACTGAAAGGGAAAAAAAATCTTAACAAGCATTGTACTAGAGATCTAAAAAGAAAATATATTTACTTGATTCTTTTTGATAGAATCAAGCTCTATATTGTATGAAGTTTATAAAAGGAAGACCAACGCTATTCTCACAGAAGATATTTGACTAATGCCAGTAAAAAGAAAGAATTAGAAAATCAATTATTTTGTTATTATTAACTAATACCATTTGTTAATATAATTGAAGTCCCCTTAAGGGCAAAATTCACTAAGAATGTGTCCCTGAGAGTAAGAGAGAATGTACATGAATTCTTCAAGTATGCACATATTTTATAGTCTTTCCTAACCATAGTTCGTTCACCTTCTGTATTTTTATAAAAACATAATTTCTGTATTTTGTAGAAATGCCATTTCTATACTTTATAGAAATGAAATTTCTAGTTGTTGTTGTTTTTATAGAAACATACTTGAAGGTCAGGGTCTTAAGCTGGTAAATGATAATCCTCTTAAGAGAAACTATTCATCTAAAAGCTGTTCTCCACTTAGAGACTTTTCAGAGCTGGAAATAGTTGTATTTTCTTCTGGTATTTCTATATGGTTATGAATCATGGAATCCTGGAATATTAGAATCTGTAAAAATAGAACCACTAAAAGGTTAATAGAGGAGTTCATGGTAGGCATGAGCAGATTATCAGATATTAAACAACAAATCATTTTGAAGGAAATTGGTCCTACCAAGCCAGAAAGAAATTCTTTGAGATAACTCCACTACCTAAATTAAGAGAGTATCATTACTAAAGTTTTGACTATGAGGTGATGTCTTTTTCTAGCCACAGCTGAAGAAATTCACCCACAACATTGGCATCTAAGAAGGTTTAAGAGAGAGAGTGTGTCTTTTGTCCATGTAATGTAAAGCAATGCCAATTTCTTGAAGTAATGTTGGGTATGGTTGAAGAGAGCACTGGATTTTCAGTTAGTGGCTCTTTGTACAAATACTGACTATAAGTTGAAAAAAAGGATAACACTTTGAAAAATATAGTACAGGAGATAAAGATATGAATGGGGAGTTGATATCTAGATTAAAGTCCATTTGCCATTTGATACTCTTTTGTGACTGACCTCTTCCTTATCTGAATAATGCAGAGGTTGAACAAGGTGACTTCTAAGATCACTTTTAGCTCTAAATCTGTGATCTTATAGAAATATGAGTTCTTATCCATTGTGTAGTTTATTCTATGTAAACATATTAATATAAAATATCTTACCATGTAACATGCACATATATCAAGTTCCTAATATGTGCCAAGAACTTGAGTGCTTGAATACACACATACACACACATTTTAAAATTAAGCATTCAACTCTCTCTTTCTCTCTCTCTCTCTCTCTCTCTCTCTGTATATATATATATATATATATATATATATATATATATATATGTATGATTATTTCACCACTCCAGCTTGCTTACTTTCCTCCTGCCTCCTTTCTCACCCTTTCTCTACCCTTTCCCACAAACACATACATAATGACAGAAGTAGTTGTTGATAATTCTGCCTAATTCCAAAAGACTTGGGCTGAAACTAGATACCTTGCTTTTAAAAGGTCAGACTGTCAGTCTTATTTCATACAGTGTGACAGGTGGACTGGTGTACTAGATTGAATGATATCTGAAAGGGAGGTGGAAGGATAGAAGGGTCAAGGAACTGACAGGAGAGGAGCCTGTAAAAACAGGGCATATGGGGTGTGAACTTTGGTGTGACCTATGAATTTGGGTTGGGTATGTGAAACCTAAAGCCCAGAACTAGGGCTACCTGGTTTAAGTGTTCCTCAAGTCTCCTACCCCCTGATTAAGACACTTTCTAAGGCTTTCTAGTGAACTACTTCGGAAAATTAGTTTGGAATGCAAAAATGGTTTTCATTCCCTTCTTTTAAGGATTCTAGCTACCTTTCCAACTTGAAAAAAGTTGTCTCAATCATTTCCAGTTTATGTATGAACTCAGAAAACCTAATATTCTTGTGAATATCTTCTCCTTAACCTTCTTTTTTTAAGTTAGCAAGTAGAAGTTAGGTTCAGTTTATAAAAGGGCCAAGTTCCACATAAATGAAGAAAGGAAAAGGCAGTTTGGGGATTATAGTCACAAAAGTAGTTTATTACTTATATGACAAAAGGTGTTTACTGCATAGAAGCCATGCTAAATCATGCAACAATATAATTTTATTAGATAGTTACAAAACATGGTTTTGCTTTGTGATATTTTCATAAATGCTCTTTGGTTAACAAAAATATTTTTATAAAAACACTTTTATAAAATTGCCATCAGTAAAATTGCTAAAAGCAGATCCAGGGTGATTTAAGTACTTAAGAACTGGGATTTTCAATTTATTACAATGAATATCAAGGAATTTCTTATAGAGTTTAGAATAGAAAGGGACCTTACAAATTGCATAGTACACTCTATTTTATAGATGAAGAAAATGAAGCCAAGAGAAATTAAATGCTTTCCCCAGGATTATCAAAGTATTAAATGGAAAATCCAGGCCTCAAACCCATGTTCTCTGATTGCAAATCTAAAGTTTCTTCCATTACAATATGCTGGACATCATCTAGTCCAAATTTCCACAACCCAAGAAAGATAACAGGAACAATTTATATTCTTTACAATGCTAGCTAGCCTGATTGAAGGGGATATCAAAACCACAATCTGTCTTGTTTAGTACTAATTTTACCAGATTACTCATTTCCCATTTTAAATATGATAAAAGTGAGGACTGATGAGTTTGGGTGAAGAGATTCATCCAATAAAGCCAATGAGGGAGCCACTAAACAGGGGATAAAACCCAAGTCTCCTGACCCTTAGCTTCTTCTAATCCCAAAGGAGACCCAATATCTTGTTTTCTATGCCTGGCAGTGAAGGAAAGACTAAAAAAAGGGAAGGCTAATGGCAGAAGCAATCAGGAAACACAGTAGGCATCACCATTCATTTTTTTGAAGCATGGAACATTAAGCCCTAAACAGCATCATGACCTTGAAAAAAACAGGGGAAGTGTCCCAGGAAATGAATTGTAATGAAGAGAAAGTGCCTTTACTTTGAGATTACCTGCCATCTACTTTATGTTTATGTTGTATATACACAGTTATTTACACGTGGTCTCCTCCATTTGAATGTGAGCTCCTTGAGGGAAAGGACAATGCTTTTGCCTTTCTTTGTTACCTGAGTACAATGCTTGGCCTATGCTAAGTACTTCTGAGATGTTTGTTAAATGATTGATTGACTGGAAAAGGGAAGGGGATTATGTAGCTTTCTGAAGAAATGAACCTATCTCCTTCCTTTCCCTCAGCAGCTGTCTCTTTCTGTTGTTCAATGATCTACTTTGCAAATTGCGTCTGGAGGAAATCTTCATTTTCCCCCAAGTTATTCTGTATACAGTGCTGATGAATATCAGGGTGAAGAGGACATAACCGACCAGTTTCAGGTGCCCTTGATGTTTTCTGATATTTCTCAATGTACCCTTTCTCCTTGAAAGTTGCATGAAATGGAAGTTAAACATCATTTCCATTTTTTATAGAATCAGGTAGGAATAGAGACTAATTTTATTAGTAGATGGATTTTAATACTTTTGAAACATTACAGATTAAATAGTTACAGAAAAGATACAATTCAAAACCTATTAGCATAAGGCTATTAAAACAAATGTTCACATATTAAGCACAGACTGAATGAATTTCATATTGTTTTAATCAACTGTCTTTTTATTTACTTAATTGGCATTAATTATATCATTTTGAATGTTGCAGACATTTAGTGATTTCTGGTTTAAGTGGACCATGAGCAGTTACAGTATGTATTCTCTTCCCTTGTTTGTGGCACTATTTGCTTGCCTTAAAAGTTGACATACAGCACAGGTGTAAAATTGACCAGATCAGCCAGTCTCAAAGGTCATAATAGCAGTTGCTAGGATTGAGTTTCTTGCACTTTAAGCCTTGTGATGGTTGATGCTTTTGGAGCTAATGAGCTATTTCATCTAAAAAACATTTTCTTGTACCATCAACTTCCACATTAACTACTAAATTAAGGAATTGTTCTTGTAATTTGCAATCTGTGTGTTGTAGCATATGAAGGGGATGTGGCTGCTGTGGGAATGTCGAAGAGAAAGAAAAGCTGCTTAATATTTAAGAGGAAAAGAAGGAACAAATCATCTCCCTCTTCCCTCTGCCCAGTAGCCTATGACATTTATTTGCACACCTCAATTATCTTTTCACTTTTGCTTTGGTCACCTTCCTCTTTTAAAAAATGACTGGGTTGTGAGAGGGGAAGATAGTGTCTAGACCAACATCCTAGAAGCCATGCATACATCATTCAGCTGCTACCACTGACACACACTGTCGATGTGACTCTGGACAAGTCACTTACCTCCTCAGGAATCTTTGCAACAAAATAAGATTGTAAATTATAGAGAAGAAATGGATTTATATTGATAGAAGTTTCTTCACCTGAGAAGTTCTCTTTACCAAGGAAATTTAAAATCCATCTCCTATACCTAATTCTCTCTTCCTACCTTTTAAACAATATTTTCCCAAAATAACCCAACTATTTTGGGTCAGTTTTATGCAAGGATTATTGAAAAATTCAAGTTCCCAAAACACACTCCCCTCATATCTACAAGATTTCTTTTTTTGGAGAATTGTTCTTTTGTGATCATCAGCTGTCAAGGAGAGTCTAACTTTTAGACTCCTTCATTCATTGTGAATCTTATGTTATTATCCAAATTACTGGTAATACTCATGCTAATTCATTTTAACAAATATTTTATTGGGTGTCTGTTACATATATAACCAACTTTAGAAGTTAAGTTCCTTTCTGTTTCCTTTAGAAGTTATAGGAGTATTCAAGAATAAAAGAAAACACTTCAGGAATTTTGCAGTCTACTGTGTGAAGATATACAAACAATAACCAAAAAGAATTATATGGTTGTTTCCCAATAAGTACTTCAAGCAGCAACTACTATAAAAATTTCATGGAAGAGAGAAGGCAATGGTAACTAGAGTAGTCTAGGAAAGATTTTGTGTAGGGGTGTAAATGGAATTGACATTGAAAAATTATGAAAATTTTAATAGAAAATAGATGAAAAGGTTTTAGATGAAGGGTACAGCACCAACAAGAGAACTGAGGAAAAATTAGACATGGGTTGTTTTAGGAACAAGGAGACCTATTGAGCTATTTTGCTGGAGGGTCTGAATTAGGGGGTTAGGAGAGTATATGTTGGATAGATGTGGTGGGGCCAGATTATAATGGACAAATTTATTTAAATAAGAGTCTAATTCAGAACAATTAGAAATCTAAATCTGCTGCCAGAATCAATGAGGTTATGGACACCAAATATAAATAACTTTTAAAAAAAATTGTCTACTCTTTTGAGTTACCCATTCCAATAATTCATTCCATTAGAATGGTTACCAGGAGTTGAATATATTGAAAGGACCTGGGAATTTCTCACTATTGAAATGTCAGACATTTTATTCTTTTCTACTTTGAAAAATGAAATGAAGCATTCAAGCAAATGCTGAACTTAGGATGATGGGCCTTTTAAGATTTTTAATAGTTTGAGTAATTGCCTATCTTGTGACACTTAAAAGCATTTATATCCCTCAAATAAAACCATAAACTAATAGAAAGGATTTTCAAAATAGTCATAAGGAAATGGTGGACGCTTGATCAAACCATTCTAATATAGATGAAGAGAAATTGTTCTCCTGGCATGTATTAATAATTCATTAGAAAATTGACCTGCAATTTCTTCAGTTAGGGGTCTCCTGGTGTGGATACTCATTATGTCAGTGCTGGATATCTGTAATGTTCTCAGTAACTTTTAGTCTTTGAGAGTTTCCTGGAGTACTGAAATATTAAGTGACTTGTCCAATAGTCCCATGGCTATTATGTTACAGGAGCATGACTTGAATCTAGTGGTCTTGATTCTGAATTTGGCTCTCTATCCTCCCTACCACTCCACCTAAATTGATTCTTTAATTTCAATCTTCTTCAGCTGGAGAGGTTGTAGTACTAAGCAGAATCTCCTTCCTTTGCAACCATAAGGAAAAACTAGAATATGGTCTCATAGTAACAGAACAGGATGACATTAAAAACAATAACAACAATAACAAAATTCTTTCTGTAAATACATTCATGTTAACACTTAGCAAATGTCCATCCCTTGAAGGTGAAGTATATTGATCACATCCACTCAGGTCCTGAAAGAACCATATACAAAAGCAAGCACCAAGATCTTATACTCAGTCTTGAAATATGAGAGACAAAATTCCTTCAATGCACCAAGTCAGTGTCCAAACTGGATGATTTCATAAATAATTCTACAGGAGACAGTCTCTTATAGTCAGGAAAATCCATTTGCATCAGATTTACTAGACCTTGTTGATCTGCTTTAAAGTATTTAGTGAAGTAGTAAGCATCACGTGAAAAAGATAAATGGGTTAGTCCTTGAGGTAACAGTTGACTCTTGGTTCCAGTCATTTTTTATTTCTTTAAGTGAAGAGTGAGTGAGGACTTTGAAATAGCCAGCCAGCCCAAAAACTGGGAAAGAGATAAAAATAATCAATGTGATTGCAATGATGTATTGCCATCATTGGGTCTTGATTCCTTTAAAAAACGATCAAGCCTAATCCATCTGTCTCCTTGAGAGAGAAGAAATCATGCAATTGAACTTGTGGTACTCTCTCCAAAAAGAGATTCCTTCTTAGGCTTTCCAGAAATGTCTTAGAAGTGCTTTTTAAACAAGAAGGAGATGAGGTTGTCCATTCTTTGTGCTATTGTAATGTTGATAGGTGGGAACAATCCTAGTGGACTTGCTTTCTTTTACAATAAGGAGACTACTGAAAAGGATGGGGATGGCTTATACAAATTTGAATTTCTAAACCAATTATTTTTACTAGTGGCATAGCTCATGCTGCTAGTTAATTTTTAGAATTTTCTTTCTGACGTAGAGCCAGCAGACTGGGGAAGATAGAATATGAAGGTTTAATAATTCACATTTCTTATACAATTCAGGCAGTAGACATGTAATTCACCTCACTTTGCTTACTACAGTGCCACACACCCTTTGGGCAATCAACAAATGCTTAGGGATAGATGTTGATGGCAATGATACTTGTAAAGATTACACCTGCCACGTTAATTCAGGGATAGATCTTAGATAAATGGAGATCTGCTAGTATTCACTGTATGCCATTTTTCCTATTCAATTCAGTGATGTGACCAAAACAGACTTGCCTAAATCTATCTTTCAAACCTTTTTACCTATCAAAATTTCCCCAAGTGCTTATCATTTTATTTCACTGTTAATGTGAAAATTGCTCTGTAAGTAGTGGTTGAAAAGTCAGTGCCTAAACCAGGGACTTTTTTTTCACTGCACTCAGATAAATAAACAATGGAATATGTTTTCCATCCAAAGGAGGTTACTGATAGTATACTACAAATAAATACTGCAATAATTTTGAATGTAAAAATTACCAAAAATCAAATATAGGCAGTAGATGAATCACTTTGTTCTTTGAATGAACAACCGTAGTCCAGACACCTGTGTTCGATAAAGCAATATAGTGTTTTGTAATAATAAGATATGGCATATTGACTAAAACCCTTAAAGGTAGAATGCAAAAATCATACCATTAAGACCTGAAGAAATGCTAACATTAACTACACTCTTTCTCCAAACTTTGTATAGACCTGTCAACAAAATTATCAATCCTGCAGTTTTAGAGATAATAGTCTAGATATTGCCTTCAGTATTCCACCTGTATTTAAATGAAATTATGCTAGCTCAAACAATCAAATATTTGCCTCAAGTTCTACCTCAGGATGTTTATATATGTTAGTCTAAAAAGCTAGTGTCAGTCATTTAATCTGAATGGCATTTGAAGGATGGATAGAATCATATCATCTGGAATCTGAAATTATTTAATATGAAGAAAGATACATTCTGCCATTGAATGAGAATCAGCTAAAACAAAATTTATTATAATTATCTCTTTATGCAACAAATCCAGGGTTTTCATTAAGAAATAAAAAATAAAGTTTGAGAAATATTTCTTAGATATATGTGACTTTTTGCATAACTTGTGATCTTTTAGTTTTAGCCTTTGCATGATATGAGATATGTCCATGTTGTCTCTGATGATGAATTAGGCACTCTCTCCACTTCTCTGAAACAGAGAGATGAGAAGAGTGATACAGGCAGAGTGATTTGTAGCAAGTCTCTCTCATGGTCTCTGACAGTTACTAAACAAACTCAAATATACCTA
This sequence comes from Monodelphis domestica, assembly GCF_027887165.1. Taxonomy (NCBI): domain Eukaryota; kingdom Metazoa; phylum Chordata; class Mammalia; order Didelphimorphia; family Didelphidae; genus Monodelphis; species Monodelphis domestica. The sequence goes on from NC_077231.1 coordinate 180,637,807, forward strand.
AGTTCAGTGCTTGGGAAGGATCCAAAGGGTGTCTGAGATAGAATAATGTCATCAAAATTTTAATATTATCTCCACTCAATTCTACTGTTCCATAAAATTAACAATATGTAATAGATATTGCTAATGTTACAATATATCAGAAGTTTATTTCCTGCTAAATAATTTTTGCAACTGCTTATTATCAGTTTCAATATCAATTTTATCCCTTTAATAAACTAATAAATTGGAAGTTATTATTTTAAATAGTGCCTAGCTATTGTACTTCTGTGTATAAAAATATGACAATTTCTTTTTGGAGACTTTTAGTGTTTTAGAGAAAAAAAGAATTTAAATCATACTTTTACTTTTTTTTTGTTTAAGAAAGAAAAAAAATCATTTCTAAATGTACCATGTTTAGAAAGTTCATTTTTTTTACTGTTGTTATATAATGCTTTATGCTTGATAGGAAAAAATGCTTTCTTAAAGCAATGCATATGAAAAAGTGAATTCAAATTTTCTACCTCAAATGCTATTTGTCAATGAAATTGTTCAGTTGTGCTACAGAGTCTACTTTACAATATTTAAAAAATAGGAAGAACACTCACCCAAAAAAGTTTTGTGCATTTGAGTAATAAGCTACCAGTTGTTCCAGTCATTCTTAGCTTTGTGGTATGGTAGCACCTACTTTTATCTTGCCAAAAACTAACCTGTACAAACTCACTCTGTTTATTGTGCGTGAGCTCTGTTTTCCAATATGCAGATAATGTCCTTAAACAATGAAATGGAAATGAAGAGAATTATTTGCTCTCCCAGACTGTTCTGGGAAATAATGCCAACACAAGTGGGAAATATGAAAATTCTATGACCATTACTTGGGGACTTAAGAAGTCCTCGTGCCATTGGCTACATTTAAAATATTTCTTAAACTGTTTTTTAAAACCTTGGGGGGGATGGGTTTGGGGGAATGAAGCTTTATTGTAAAAGAAATGAATGCAAGAAAATGGCACTTTAAGTAGTGAAGAGACATGAAGCATTGCATCTTCATAGCCTGCTAAGGAGCAACAGCTGTACCTAATTTTAACTTGACGTGCTTCAGATCTCATATTCATATAGGTATTTAATGATCCAAACATAATGGTCCTATATAGAATAATTACTTATATGAAGGAGTGAACTTCATACACATTCCTTTTTAAACGATCCTTCAAGAGAAAAACTGCACTGGTTCTTTGAACAATGAATATTCCCTTTTAACAATCAAAATGTTTGGGACATAATATCTTAGATTTTAAGTGAATAATAAATCCTGTAAGGTTACTTCTTTTTGACAGGTTCTTGGGGTTGCCCTCCTTCCCAAGACAGCCAGTACAATGAAAAAAGGTAAAATGCCAAGCCAATCATTAGGTCATAATAGTAGCTTGTTAAGAGAAACAGAAGGAACAAGAGAAAATAGAGTATTTTAGAGTTGAATTTTGAAAGCAGAGACTCACTGGCCAGAGTTTGGTTGTCCTGGGTAGGGAGAATGGAGGAGTCAGAACTGTTACCTAGCTTAAAGCTTGAGGAGGCTAATTCTTGTCCATAGTTTATTAACTCTTCAGTTTCACAACTTGTCTCTTCCACCTCCTCATTAGGTTCACTGATAAAAATCAGTGGCCCTAAAGATTTTGCCATGTTATTTTCTGCCTGTTGAAATCTTTCAGCTCTGAACCTTTCTTTCCCATCACTGGAAGTCAATATTGCTGAACTCTTGTGATATTCTTGAGGTACAGACCCAGGATGGAGATTTTTCTCAACACACTGGGCTTCACTGTGCAGATCACATTTGCATTCTGATGTAGTGGAAATGGACTTGAATGGCATGGCAGCCATTGGATACTCTATAGTGAATGTTTCCTCATTGGATTGAGTTTTATTAAGATGAGTGGAAACAGGAGTGCTATTCTGAGAACAAATGCTTCTTTCAGAATGGAAACTTTGATGAGCAAGAGGAACCAAACCGGCATTCTTCTGAGGAAGTCCTTGGGACTGACCGTGGCATATATTTTTCTTCAAAATTTTTGGAAGAGTAGGTAACTGTGCTGAGTAGAAATCCAGTTCTGAGCTTGCTTTTCCATTCTCAGGAGTGACCTGCAGAGATTCTCCTACAGTTGCAATATTTCTAATGCCATCCTCTGCCCTGTCAAGTATTTCCCCAGGATTGCACTGAGACATGGTTTCTTCCTTTCGTTTTTCATCTATGTGTACATTATAAATACCTAAATGTGATTTCTTTTCAAAGTCAATGTCATAGATTACATCCACTGAATCCCGATGACAAAGGGTATAATGTGAATCATCATTTCTCCCTTCATGTGGATCAAACGCTGTTTCCTTTTCCTCAGTGGGCCTGTCACTTAGAGAAGTCTCTTGAGGTAGCTTAGCAATTATTGCTTTTGCTCTAGCAGACATGCTTTCTAGAGTACTTTCTGATGTTGTCTTAATTATATAAGCTGTACCTGCTTCTGCTTTCTCGGTAATACCATGATCAGCTACAGAAGACAGTTCACATCTCACTGTTTCTTGGCAGGTAAACAATTCTTCTGTAGGAGTAACATTCGGGCTCCTTGTTTTATCTCTTATTTCCCACATGTCTTTACCATCTGCGTGCTCCTTGATCTGTTCTGTCCTATTTGTCTTACTTTCTCTTAAAATGACCTGACTTTCCAGAACATTCCAACTTTGATTTCCACATTCAATCTTATTCTGATCATCAGGAATTTTCCTGTCTGATTTCTCTCTTTGATCTTGGGGAAGATTCGGGTCAGGTTGCAAGACGTTTCCATTTTCTGGTAAGCAAACTTGGCCATGAATTCTTTCTGGAGTGTTGCCTTCTGAGTCCACTAGACCACTCCTCTGAGTTGTAAACACATCTTTGTGTTTAGCTAAATCAGTTCTGAGAGAATGTGATCTATCAGCCCTGGAAGCCAAGTCAGAAGAACTAGCAGAGATTTCATTTACTTTGCTCCAAGAGTCATTTAGTGATCTATTACTAACTTGACTCATGTCGTTAGCTCCTCTTTCAGGTCTTCTCCCTTGATGGTCAGTTGAGATTGGCAGCATATTTTCATTTTGCCTTTCACTAACACCAAACTTGATTCTTTGTGCCTCCTTTTCTTTAATGTTTGCATGACTTTTTCTAGAAGTTCTCTTTTCTGTAACTGGACATTCTTTGAAAACATTCATATGGGTAGGCACATAAGAATGAAATTCTTTTGTTGGACATTCCCAGTCTTTGATTTTAATTTCCTTGGTTCTTTCTCCTTCTTTGCCTTGATCAGCATTGCCTGCCAAAGGCAAATTTGCAGTTGGACCAGACGTTTGCAGTTTTTGACCCTCTCCTGCTGGATTGGCATTATCATCCAATACTTCCATGTCACTGGTGCTTAATGGCACTAATTTATTATCCTCTGAAGAAAATGTTTCCAGTGTCATTTTGTGGGCTTTTTTGTAGCTATGAGCATCCTCCTGGCTGGTGAATAATCTATCCATCATCTCATTTCCCATTGCACCATCTGTTTTACTTTTGGAAATATCTACCCATTTTATTCCTTGCCTTTCTGATTCTTCCAAAAAGTGAGAATGTTCATCCTGTTGCTTTACAAGGAGATTGCCAAATAATGGAGTGGTTTCACCACTATCAGTGTATCTCCCTGATGGTTTGCTGTTGTTTGCTAGACCTGAAGTAAGCCCCTCTGCCAACTGGTGACTAACTTCATTTCTCAAGGAATATTTCGGATCGCTGTATAATTCTCCCCTTAAGGGATTTTCTGCTGATGAACTGGAAGACAAAGGCCTCCTTAGCAAGTTTTCCCTCATCTCACCAAGGGTTCGCTGATTTTCAAATTCTTCCACTGTATTTGGAAAATTAACTGGCTCTGTTGCAAATGAACTTTCTTCTTTGCTTGAAGGACTTCTAGTTCTTACTGAGTACTCATTTAGCTTGGGAAAAAATAGAAAATAATGACCAAAAGAATTTTTTTAAATATGTAAAATGAATTAAGTACATTTCATTTGCCCAGCTAGTAAGTCCCAGGCATAGTCCCATTACCTCATTTCATTTATGAAGGTAAATTCTTAGAGGCTTCGAAGCAGGATGATGGGTTTTTTGTTTTGTTTTGTTTTTTGGGAATTCTGCTAAAGTATGATTTGGGAATGTGATTACTAAGGAAAAGGCCAAAAACTAATCACTCTCCTCCCCAGTCTCCAAATATCACATTATATTATTCAACTGTTCTTGCTTGTCATTGCTCTCTCTCCTCACTTAGGATATACACATTGATAGCTCCATGCTAATCAATTAGAGAGTAGCTTCCTGGGTGCCCCTTGCTACATTTACACTTGCTGTAGGTGCCCCCATTACAGTTTCTCTTATTAATATGTTTTCTGCAAAGCCTCTGCAAACTATTAATAGCAAAACGTCACTCAAAGAAAAGTGAGGGAGTTAATGTCTCTGCAAATTCTGTTTTAATGACCCTCTGCCAACTGGTACTCAAATGTATTTGAGCTCTTCAGTGATGCCAACTGTCAGGATTTAACAGTGAGATGCCTGTGTTTTTTTTTCTCCTCATAACTGACATTTGCATGATCTCAATAATTATATGCAAATCTTACGATTTCCCCTTCTTCTCACATAAGGCTCATGTTACTTGTCAACTGCACAGCTGTCTTGCAAGCCAATGCCTGTGGGTTTCACAGATTTGGTTGTATTTCCATCTATTATAGAGCTTCATTGTTTTATGCATTAACATCGGCAAGGTGCAAATTAGCATCTAAATTACTGTTCCCTGTTCATTTATTGGACGTACAATCTCAGTGACTTCTAAACAAACTTTTATATTTGAGCCTGCTCATTGTAATGAGGTGCATTGGTGGAGTATGTGATTTTTCAGGGTCCTTTCATTATATTCTGTGGTTTGAAAAAAATGGCAATGTTAACTTTCAGCTGGTGAGAATTCTCACAATGGCTGACAACTTTGTAGTTACTTAAAGTTGGAGCAAAGTAAATTGCATACTTTTGTGATGCATCCTCCATATCACTCTAGAAAAGGTGGTGCTTTGGGGGAGGGAAGGGGGAAAGAGATGAGCTTTATTTCTTTCCTGCTTCAGCACTGACACTTGAAGAGGCAAAAGTCATTTTAATCTTAGATTATTATGAATCCATGTATTCCAGTGCTCTAAGCTCAAACTAGACACTGGGAAGGATAAATTGTATTATGTGACTCATTTACTGCTATTTCTCCCTTTGTGATGAAAAACATAAGTTAAACCATCAAAAAAAAATCTAAATGGATTGAATGTTCACCGAGTGTGAAATTTATGATAACAAATTTAATACTAAATTGGATGCTATAGCATTTGTTTCTTATTTAAAAAATTATAGCAAAAGGCTCTCTTGTTCCTGCTGGGTAATTTAATACTTTACAGCAGTGTAAACCATTGGCAATCTCATGAAGAAAGAAGTAAATAAAGGAATACCATGAAACTAAAAGAATTCTAGATTATTAGAGCTGGAAGAGACCCTAGAGAGTATCTCATTCAACTCCATTTTTACAAAGGAAGAGTTTATACTTTTCAGGAAGATTAGGAATAGGCATCAATATTGGGTTACTTCATCTATAATTCCTGAAAACCATTATTTAGAGCCACTAGTAAAGAGATAAGAAATAAAAGTAATTAATTTAAGGCTACAAAGACTGAAAGCAAACTCCTGAAATCAAAGTGTCTTTTTGATCAAGATAGAGATGCAATGACAGCACAGACCAGGTTTTCATGTTTGTAAATTGCATTAGTGGATGCTAATGAAAAGGAGACATTTTGCTATCTTTGAGACATAAATGGTTTCATATCCTGTAACACTGTGGCAACCAGAATACTTACCATCAGCTCTAATTCTTTTTCTCTAGATTCATCATCTGCTCTGTTTACATCTTTTACATTTTGACTACTGGCTCCCGTGTCTTCTTTATCTTCATGGGAAAAAATAATTGTTGGGAGAGAGGTATCTGAAAAGTGAGCATAATTATACATTTGTAACACTTTTCTCCTCTGCTATAGGTTATGAGAAAAAATTTTAAATCAGAAATTAAAGAGAAATGATACCTGTAATCCTTGAATTATTACAATTATTCTCCTCTAATATTTCTAATGATTCCTCTTTGCTGTTAAAATAAAAAAAAACTGTTAGTCATTATTCCAAGATTTAGTCATTAAGATATATATTTACTATGTAATGATTATAGTTCAAAAAAAACTGTAAATACAGTACAATCTCGTAGATTTCATTGTACTCAAATATTTTTCAAAATGAGATAAATCTTAAAATCACATAATAACAAATACAGCTATAGAAGCATTGAAAGAAAATAAAACACATTTATAAATGATAATACTTTATTTTAAAACATAATTATAACAAGAAAATCACATATGTTAATCATCATATCATTCATAAACTTAATCTTCACAAGTTTTCTCTAGGTTTTAATGATAAAAGTTCATGAACTGCCAGGCCATTTGTGATTGTGGAAATTGTTTCCTAACATTTCAATTATTAATTTTTATTTCCTATTTGATTCAACCTTCTCAGTTAAACTGATATTACATTAATTATTTTAGAAAAAATCAGCTAACTAAAAACTGAAGGAGGCAGCCAAATTTATACTCAGTTGAAAGAATGTATATATGTATTGCCATAGGCTAATTTTATAACTGAGACTTCAGACCTCTCATATGCAAGTTTACATTTTTTAATGTAAAGGATTATTCTAGATATACTTCCTTCTCTTCATTCGAGATCTGGACTTAAAATACACATGTATCCTTTTTGGTTTAAACTTAACCTTACCTTAGTATACTTAGAAGGTGATTTTTTTAAGTCTTAAAATCACACCCAGTCAGGAAATTTTAGTGAATCTAGTAAATTAAGTCTCATGGGTTTATATGTAGCAATATCTTTAGTAAATCCGTAAGGAATATAGAATTGCATAAAGAGTTTTTTTTTTGGTATGGTTAGAACTGAATTCCTATTCTAGTGGTTTTTTCCCAGTGAAAAATTCAACATTCATACAAGACCGCATCTGCCAATCAAAACAAACCAAAGAAGACGAGAGAGTTGGCTGATTGATTTGTCCAGTGTAGACAAACAAGTTGGATAGCTTTATCTTCGATGTCAAATTTGTGGCCCTGCAATCATGTGGGTCACTTATATTGTTTCAAATTCCCTTTTGCTTATGCTGGACTAGCCTTTATTGTAGTCTGATAGTTATAGGGTGGTTAGCTGTTAGCTTGAAGTGAGTTATTGAATATATCTCATGGTCATAGAAAAGGAAATGGCAATGCCTTATTAACATTTTGACAAGGAAAAATAATGGTTTCCCTATTATGGCATTAAATCTTAGTCAGACAGACAGACAGACAGATAGATAGATAGATAGGCAGACAGACAGACAGATAGAAAGAAAGATAGAAAGATATTTTTAATAAAGCAGTAGCTGGGTAAAAACTCTCACTTTGCAAATATAACTCCAGACTCATTCACATACATGAGTTCTACTCTTTTCAAAATGTGAACTATTAAGTATCTTTTAATAGCTCCTGCTTCCTCTTCATTCCCTTAACAAAACTCCCAATTCCATTTGTAGTAGAAAAACAATAGCATTTCAAAGCTTCCTTTCACTCTTTCTAAAACCAAAATGTTATCAATCATTTTTCCTCAGGTCTCTAAAATGCTTCTGCTTTTGAAAAGCACTCAAGTCAAATGGAATCAAGCTTCCTTTTAGCTCATTTTTGGAAAACATTCATTAGGTACCCACCTGTGCATTGTTCACTACTGAGTATATAATACTTAAGATGATTAAATAGACACAATGCTTCTGCTCTATAGGCTTACAATTTTAAACAGAAACTGTTGATGTATATAAATACACGGTCTGAAAAAACTTGAAGACATAATAAAAAATATACACAGAGAATACTAGAAATCAAATAAAATATATGCATTACACATTGGAAAACAGGCAAAAGAATCCCAGTGACAGAGTAAAAACAAAAACCAAAAGTACTTTATACTCTAGCTTATTATTAAAAGATAATACTTATTTACCTAACATATGTGATCATCAGGGAATGTAAAGTCCAAGTTTCATTGATGTTTTTGATCGAGTTACTAGCTTAATTAAATCGAAACAGAAAAGTCTAATCCAAAAAGGCCCATTATTTGGCTATTAAAGGTAGCTAAAGATAGGGACAGTGCTGGACAAAATGAAGTAGGCACTATTTGTCTCTAACATTCATCATTTTTCCTCACTGTGTCTTTTCCTCCCCTTAGTAGCACCCACTTTTGCTTTCCTCTTCCTCAGGGGCACAATGTTCTCTCCCCCCCCATCCCCTTCCATGAAAACATCTTGATGAGGCAGGCCACCCACTATTCAGGAAGAGTGCTAAATTGGAGGGGAGATGATCTTGGTGTGAATTCTAGCTTTACCACTTATTAGGTCAATATGATATTAGACTCGTCTCCTATCTCTCTGAGCCTCATTTTTCTCATCTGTAAAATGGTTGGATTAATTGATCCCTGATGATCTCATCTCCAAATGAGTAGGATGTGATCATTTTATTCATACCAAGATTTCAATGACAAATGAGGATTAAAGAGCTTCTTTTCCCAAGAATATTTGCATTTTATAAATAAATCTATTCTGAAGCCAAAGGCAAATGAACTAGTTATGGAATTTCAGGAATAGTGAGTCAGTGGTAGTGATCTTCAAGGAAGAACTTCATGATGGCTTTACCATCACACCACAATAGGCACTCCTAATTCACAAAGCTGGTGGTAAGTAGAGGTATATACAGCCACGGCATAGATACAAGAAGCAATATGGAGAAAAGAGGTGGATTTGAAAGAAATTACGAATGTGTACACTTATAAGAAAAAAAATCAAAAAATGTAAAAAGTAATCCTCGAAAGGGTTAAATGATTATGATTCTAAAATTAAGAACATGATGTAAACCACCATTTAAAATCTGTATTTTATTTTATTTTTTCTTAAACCCTTACCTTCTGTCATAAAATCAATAATCAGTATCAGTTGAGGGCAGAAAAGTAGTAAATGTTTCTAAGCAACTGGGGTTAAGTGACTTGCCCAGAGTCTCACAGTTTGGAAATGTCTGAACTCATATTTGAACCCAGGACCTTCAGTCTCCAGTTCTGGCTCCCTATCCTTTGAATCAACTAACTATCCCTTCATTTGCATTCTAAAATAAGAAAATAAAAAATATAATAATACCATTTTTAGAGTGGACCTATGATTTCATTGCTGTAGGGAATGTCTAGTGAGAAAGATTCCTGTTAGCGATGAAGATCATTCTAAGGCAATGAGAGGGCAGGGTCATAGCTGAGTCAGACAAAGGTCTTGCAGCAAGCTTTTCTTAACTCTAAGACTAACTGTCCATCATGCTATGAAGGAAATGTATGTAGTTCATGCTTCTTAAGTTTAACTTGCATTATGTTTTCTCCTTCACTTTCTTAAGCCAAGACAATAAACAAAACTATAAATCAAGCCCTGATTTGTAATAGTTGCTGAATTTCAAGCTACCAATTCTGACATGGAAAAGTTAACAAGCAGATCCCACTCTAGTATACCCCTGATACAGTCTCTCAATAAATAGACAGTAATAATAATACAAATTATGAAGTAATGCCATTAATAGCACTTAAATGTTTGCAAAGTACTTTACAAATATCTCACTCTATCTACTTATGCAATCATAGAATTCTCTATCTTGAGGGGATCTTAAATGTCAAGCAGTCCAGCTTCGTGTTACAAACCCCAAAGAACAGATAGTATGCCTTATTTCCTCTTTGTATATTGAGTGTCTTGCATAATGCATTGTGATTAAAATACTCATCAAGTAGCCAAATATAACCAAAGGATAAAATGACAAATGTTGGAAGAGTTGTATAAAAATGGACACACTAGTATGCCATTTATGGAGCTATAAATTTGACCAGTGATTCTGGAAAAAGATTTAGAATTAGATTTCAAAAATAATACTAAACTGGACATTTATTTTGACTGTTACTACCTATCTATTGGATGGGGAATGTTTCAACAAACTGTGCTATAAGACTATAATATTGAAGGTAATGTGAATGTAAAATGGTTGAAAATGACAAGAAGAATTCAGGAGAGTTGCAAAGAATTTATGAAAAAAGTAAGTAGAGAAAAGAGAGTAGAACACAAAGTATAATTAACACAATGACCACAATTACAGAAAGTGGCACAGAAAGGAAAATAAACTGGAAAGACTGCTGAACTTTCTTTAATACATTATCTAGTTTCTCCTTTAAAGGTAAGGCATGTCTTCTGCCTCTTAGGAAAAACATCATGAATTATCGGTGGAGAATGAGGCTTGCCAACTTGTTGATTTTGATTGACTAGGCTCATTTTTTTTGTAAGAAAATTTGTGGAAATAAGAGATTTTTTTTTTCTTAAAGAGTATCAGTATATATGCTAGATGGCATGGGCAACTAGGTGGCACAGTGAATAGAACAATGAACTTGGAATCAGGAAGACTCATCTGCCTGAATTTAAATCTAGCCTCAGACACTATTATTAGCTATGTGATTCTGGGCAAGATGCTTAGCCCTGTTTGCCTCAGTGTCTTCAGCTGTAAAATGACCTGGAGAAGGAAATGACAGACCATTCCAGGAACTTTGACAAGAAAACCCCAAGTGGGATCACAAAAAGTTGGACATGACTGAAAAAACTGAACAATAAAATCAGCAAAACATCTAAAAAACTAATTCATTACAACATGTGACTATGTATCTTTCAAATGACATTTGAAATATATCTTTATCAAATGAAATCGAATTAAATGAAATTCCTCAGGTTCGTGCAGTTTTTGGCAGAGCCAGTTTTAGAACACATAATCTCCTCTCTCCCTATTTTTTGCTAACTGAATAAAACACAATTTTTGATCTTTGAAGAATAAATTAACCATTAGAACTCAGAGTCAGCATTTCTGAGAAGACACTTCTTCTATGGTCAATGTTCAGAAAAAAACAATGATGTATTATTATTATTATTATTAGTTAAAATAAAGTATAAGGATACCAAGAATGGGAGTGAGAAACAAAATTCTGAAAGCCAAGCAGCTTATTCTTTGAACTTTTTATTACATCAACTCCTGATATTCTAACATTTAATGAAGGGGACTACCCATACAACCTTGGGAACTAAGTGGTATTCTGACCCTAAGTTTGAATCCTGCCTCAGATTCTTAGGACCTGTGGAAATTTGGTGGTTATTTGTTTACTTTAACCCTCAGTTTTCTCTCTTTGAAATAATAATAATAATAACACCTATTTAACAGGCTCATTGTAAAGATCAATTGAGTTATTAATTTATATATATTGTTATTAATTAATATATGTAAATATATATACATATATCTTTAGCTATATAACTTATGGTATCATACAATTTTCTAAACACACAAACATATGTATAAATATATATATATATATATATATAATAAAATAAACCTTATTGCCAGATGGTTGGTCTGCAGATAATGATTTTTAGAGGCAACCAAGATTACCAATTTTTTAGAAACAATTATCCCTATAATTTTAGGGACCCCTAACACCATTAATTAAGGCAAATAGAAGTTGTGCTATTATGCTTTGCATTGGAAGAGGGAAGGTCAATAAAAATAAAAATTTGAAGTATTTAATTATTTTTAAGATAGAAAGGGAAAGGAATCAGAGAAGAGTAGAATACTAACTAAATGGAGAGAAAATTGTACCAAATAAAATGATATAGACTAAAAATTTTCAGATAAATGTCTCATTGTTTTTCAGAATTCCAATGTGGCAAGAATTTATAATTTGAATGATTTGAAATTTTTTTGGCCTTATATATAGACCAAATGTCTTATAGTACCTGTAGCTTTTTGTGAAAGTCATATTTAGGGTGTTATGTGCTATTAGCTAACTAAATGGCCGACCTTAAAGTGCCATTTAAATGTTGTTGTTATTATTATTGGCTATATCCAAATAACCTATAGTCCATCCCTCTAAAATCATTGAGTATGAAATTTCCTATTAAAGGGCTCAATGGACCCTTTATTATTTGGTTAAAAGTAAAATGCTATTAAAGACCAAGTCCAAACTGAACTCATCTTTCTCCCCAAATTTTCTCTGTTTTTTAGGGCACCACTATCCTCCCAAACTTCCCTATTATTGTTGAAGTTACCATAACCCTCCCATTTATGGAGGCTGGCAACCTAGGTGCCATCCTCAACACTTTCTCATTCAACATATCCAAGCTGTTGTCAGGTGCTGGTAATACCTTTCATATATATCCCTTTCTTCTTCTGACCTCACCATCAATCTAGTGGAGGTTCTTATTATCTTACACCTGGATTAGCCTTCTGGGTCATCTCTGTGTCACAAGTCTCTTCCACTCCTGCCTATTCTTGAGTCAACAGCCAAATTGATATCCCTAATGAGCAAGTGTGACCATACTTCTCTGTTTCCCCACTCCCACCCCCAACTCCATCAACACTAGAGGCTTCGTATTACCGTAAGGGTCAAATCTGAACTCCTCCACTTGGCTTTTAAAGCATCTTATACTTTACAGTCCAGTGACATTGGCCTTAGAGAAGATTCTTTATCTGCCAACTCATGCATTTTTTCTGGCTGTCTCCCATGCCTGGAATGCTCTCCCTTCTCACCATTACCTTCTCGTTTCCCCGGGGCTCTTTCAAGTGTCAGATAAATGTCATCTTCTATAAGAAATCTTTCTCAGTTCCTTTTAATGCCAGAACTTTCCTTCTGAGATAACCTCTATTTTACTCTGTATTTATTTTTAGGTATATATGCATATATGTATGAATATGTGTGTGTGGAGTTAACTAGCTAGATGTGTTATTACATATATCTGCTACATGTCCAAATGGTTATATAGTTGTTTATCTACTGTCTCTCCCATTAGAATGTGAGCTCCTTGAAGGGGGGAATGATTTCTATCTTTTTTTTAAATCCATAATGTTAAGCACAATTCTTGGCACAAAGTAAGCATTTAATGAAATTTTGACTCGACTTGAAAGCCAGGTTTTTTATCAGCTTTTCAGGCACCTAACATCATGGTCACGTATTCCTCTATCACTAACCAGTCGTAGATATGTTTTTTTTTTTTTTAATGTCCTTACCCTCTCCAGAAATAGAAATTTTGGATTACAAAAGAAATTGAGTGAAGAACCTATGTCCTTGCTGGAAGAGTAACTCAAAGAACAGACACTGATAGTGATTTCTCAGCATTGTCATCTTCTATGAAGGGCAAAAAGCTTACAATGAAAATCAGTTGAATGTGATTTCATAATGCTGCAAACCAAACCAACTAAGATGTGACATCTTGGAATCCATTCACAAGCACTTATTTTCTATTTGAAACACGAAAGGCATCGTGCTGGGTGCTAAGGATACAAACATAAATAACCCAGTCATATAATCATGCTAAAACATAACACTGACTTTTACGGAGCAATCATGAAGAGTTCTTTACTTAAGAGAAATAAATCAATATATATATATATGTATATATATGCACACATCTTTGTAAAATAAGGATTTCTTTATATGTATGACTGTATAGGTCATTCTAATTATAGTAAATATATAAATTATAGATTAGTGATGTAGCCTACAATGGCACAGCATCACTCAGGCATCTTTCCAACATCTCTATCAGTCAGGCTAGAGCCTATACAACCAATCAGTCTCTATTTCAATATGATACAGGCTCTGCTAACTTATTCTCATATGTAGCAGATGAACAGATCCTAGCAAAAGAGTAGATTTGCTTAATAGCATTTGGGATTTTAGTCCTTCCTTGGGATGTTCCCTTTCCATGGCTAAAATGTCTTAGGGACAATTTTTTTTTTTACTAATAGGAAGCTCTGGATAAAATTGAAGACTAGAAATATAAATTATGAGAAAAGCTTAGACACTTTTGAAGAGGTATAGAGATTCCTAAAGGCACACTAGAAAACACAATTAAGAGATTTGACCAAATAACACCTAATGAGGAGAAAAATAAAGCTTCTCTTTGCCCATTTTCTTTTGCATCACATTGCCAAAACATAACTAGGGGAGAGAGGTGTGACTAGAAGCTTTGATCTAGGGAGCAAAATTTAGAGGCAAACATTATTTATACTCCTATAGATAGAACAACTGAACTTACCACCTATTTGGTGTAAATGATCAGTAAAAATAGGGAGCTACAAGATGTCATGCTTATTCTTCAGTTTCAGCTACACCCCAGGTGAGTTCTTCCATTGTTCTTATAATGCCCTGAGGTTTCCCTCTTCTCCATTGAATTTCCCCAGATGCCAAAATTACTAGTTACAACTCGGCACTTTTCAAACATGCATTGAAAGTCTGGAAGATATTATTTAACCACTAGATCTCTGAGAAATATCTTCAACCGAAGAAAAGGAGGCTTTAATAACAAACTTCTAATAAGGAAATCATCCTGAATTCTAAATGTCAATGACTGGCCTCCTTTGAATTCACTCTAAACAGTAACCCTCCTTCCCCCACTCCCATTCAACATCATAAATTTAGATCTAGAAAGGACTTTGGAGATTAGTTGAATGCCTTCATTAAAAAAAAAATAAGGGGGCAGCTGCGTGACTCAGTGGATTGAGAGCCAGGTCTAGCAATAGGAGGTCCTAGGTTTAAATCTGACCTTAGACACTTCCCAGCTGTGTGACCCTGGGCAAGTCACTTAACCCCCATTGCCTAGCCCTTACCACTCTTCTGCCTTGGGGCCAATACACAGTGTTGTAAGACAGAAGGTAAGGGTTTAAAAAATAAATGAATAAATACATAAAAAGCAAACCCAGAGTTGAACAAGGTCAGATGGTGTAGGATGAAGTGCTACACCTGGAGTCAGGAGACTCATCTTTCTGAATTCAAGTCTGGCCTCAGACACTTACTAGCTGTGGGTCCCTGGGCAAGTCACTTAATTCTGTTTGCCTCAGTTTCCTTCTCTCTAAAGTGGGCTAAAGAGTGAAATTGCAAAAAACACCAGGATCTCTGCCACAGAAGACCACAAATGAGATCGTGAAGAGTCGAAAATAACTGAACAACAACAGGATCACATCAGTAATGAGCTGCCAATCTAGAATTCTCATCTAAATCCAATATTCATTCCACTGTATTGCAGTTCTTTTTCTGATTTTGAAATGCTTGTAATTCCCCAAAACTAGAACTATCAACCTAAACAAAAGTACCAATACAAAAGTCCCAGACTCCCTAACATCAGTTATCTTCTTTAGCAGCTTAGAAAGGAAATAAATACAATTTCATAATCACAGTGTCAGAAGGACTTCAGCAGTCATCTAGATTAATAAATGAAAAACAACCCTCATCTCTTGAAGGGTACTAAATGAAATGACATTTAGGCATTTCTTAAAGACTACGAGTGAAGGAGAACTCAAAATTTCCTTTGCTAATCAGTTGTGGGTTTGTGCCTATGAACAGCTAATATTCTCTTACCCTGGCAAGATGATCTTCAGACTGAGTGGCAGTGGAGTATAGTGGACAGGATGCTCAAAAAAGAGTAAAAGTTAAAAAAAAGTGTTCAAATGTTGTCTCAGATATTTGGTAGTTATTTCAACTTGGACAAGTCACCCACTAGGCTTCCTAAACCTCATTTCCTTCATCTTCCTTGGCAGCAGTGGCTTAGTGCTAGAGTCTTCACTTCTTTCACCAGAGACTCAATTTTGCTTCCTGACCAATGTACTTCTGCTGGGAAGCAGCTTGGCAAGGTGGAAAAAGCATTGGCTCCAGAGAAAGACTTAAATTCAAGCTTCACCTTTGTTATTTATTAGCTGTGTGATTAATAACAAGTTATTTGCTATCCCCGAGCTTCAGTTTCCACAACTATAAAATGAGAAGATTGGTTTAGACCAGAAGTGTCAAACATGACATATGTGACCCTCATTCAGTCCACAAACACACCTTAGTGAGGTCTCAACCAGATTAAATGTAATTAGGGAGATATTTAACAAAATAAATAAAAATACAGTCATTTGTTGTTCAATTGTTTCATTTATGTCCCATTTTTCCCCCATCTGGAATTTTCTTAGCAGAGATACTGGAATGGTTTGCCATTTCTTTCTCCAGCTCATTTTACAGATGATAAAATGAAGCAAACAAGGTTAAGTGATTTGCCCAGAGTCCCATAGCTAGTAGGTGTCTGAGGCCAGATATGAACACAAGAAGATGAGTCTTTCTTATTTTAAGTCTTGTACTTTATCCATTATACTTTTTAGCTGCTCCATTAAAACAAAGATAAATATTACGTTTTAAAACTATGTTATAAATAATCATATTACCTGCCATCTCAAGGAGGGGCAAGGAGAAGAATGGAAAGAGAGAATATAGATCACAAAATATAGAAAATGATTATTAAAAATTGTATCTACAAGTAATCTGAAAAGGAAAAAAATATAAGAAGATATATCAGTGGCTCCCATTTCCATTTGATTTTAAATTTTGATTTAGATGGCCTCTAATATTCCTTCTTTCCCTAAATCTGTGGTCTTGTGACCTTCTCCTTCCAGAGTAGTCTAATTATAATAATACTTTTCTTTACATAGTCTAAATTTGATCCTTTGGAGCATCCCATCCTAATTCTACTCTTTGAGGCAAAAAAGAACCCCTCTAATCCCTCTTCCACATGATAGTCCACTAAGCACTTAAAAAAAATCTTACTTCTGATTTTTTTTCTTTTCCTGACCAAATATTTCCAATTCCTTCAACAAAACTTTATGTAGTGTGGTCTCCAGTCCCTTTATTATGCTCTCCTGTGAATGCTCTCCTGCTCATCAATATCCTTCCTAAAATGAAACCTAGAATTAAACACAACTAACTAGGTTAGAATACAATAACAGTTAACACCTTGGTACTATGGTGTCATAATATTCAGTTGATACCTATTGAGTTCACAGTCTCTTAAAAACTACAGGTCTTTTTAGACAGACTACTATCTAGATATTGTTCTTTTATTTGTATTTATAAAGTTGATTTGAACTCTCCAAGTGTAAATCTTTTTATTTTTACTCATATATTACATTTTATTAGATTAGATGTTGTTCTAAACTAACAGGATAAGTTTATGTCCTTAGTTTTGTCATACATTAACTATTCTTCCCAGCTTTTTGTCATCAGTCAATACAGCATGCATACATCTATTCTATTCTCTAATTTATTGATTAAAATGTTAAATAACTCAAGGCTAATCACAGATTACTGCAGTACTCCTCCTTTCAAGCCAATAGAGAGCCATTATTGATTGCTCTTAGTTAAATCAGTTTAATTTGTTCAAAATGCATATGACTTTATTCTTATCAAATTTACATTTCTTTTTTGCATAAGAATTACATTTTGCTAAAATCTAGGTGAATAATATCTGATGTGACTGTTACCTTGTCAAAAACAATGAAATTATCTATGTCTAGCATGATGTATTTGTGACAAAAATCTATATGGATCAGTGTTTCCTTCTCTATTTGTCCTTTAACCATCAAATGAAGAAACTTTTCAATAGCTGAAAAAGGCTTTTAAAGTCATCTGCTCTAATATTTTATTTTGTAAATGAGTAATTTGAAGCCCAAAATTGTCAATTTACTTCTCCAAAGTTACACAACTAGAGGCAGAATTTGGAATTCAAACCCAGAATTTCTGGCTTCAGAACCAGCATCCTTTCTACTATGTCTCATTGCCTCTCATCTTCATTGGCATATTCCTTTTGAAAATTAGAAAAGTTTTAATTTTACTTCTTTGATATTATGACACCTCTTAAGTTCTTCAAGATCTTTCAAAGGTAACTGAAAGTTGTTAAAAAAAAAAACAAATCTGCCATATTTATCAGGAACTTAGGAATTACAAGCTCATCAATGACAGGTTGCTTCTGTCTTCCCATTTACTTTGGGTAACAATTTCCTAGTAGTCATTTTGATTCTGTCCTTAGAAATCCAAACATCATTCCCCTTAGCAGAGAAAACAGAAACAAAACCAAAATTGAATAGCTCTGACTTCCTTTTGTCCCTGTGATTTGAGAACTCAAATACATTAGATTTTATACCCTGATAATAAAAAAGAAAAGCATTTATTAAGTACCTAATTTGTGTAAGACATTGTGCAGACAAAGATATACTTTTAAATAATGGTACAGTAATAGAAAAAATAAGTTAAAAATGCAATCCTAAAGGCCAGTATATATTTTAGGAATCATACAGATAAATTATGTCTTCAACATAGTAATTAGGCTTCAAAACAAACTAACTATCTATTGGACAACTTCTTTGTTATGTCTTCCACGTGGACCTAAGACTATCATAAGCTGCTTCCTAAAGTTTTCTTGGTAACAGCTATGATGAAGATTGAGAAAATATTGTCTAAACATAATCACCCATAAGAAGGCTTCTAATTGGCCAGTTTACACACTATTTCCTGTAGGATACATCCAGAAATCTATACAACTCTTCAATAATGAATTGCTAAATTCACTTCAAATGCAAATATCCATCAAACAATGTTTAAACAGTCAAGTGCTGTACCAGTTTCTACAAATACAAAGACATGCAAAATAAAAGTTTGTTTTGAAATAAAGGGAATCCAAAAATAAACATTAGTAACTAAAAGCAAGTATATAAAAAGTAACTCTGGGAGAGAAAGGGAACTAACCACTGAGGAGATTGGAAATTTTCACTTGCAACCTATCAACAAGTAGTTACTAACCTAAACTTGAAACTTAGAAAACCTGATTTCAAGTCCCATTTCTGAAATATACTCTTCGTTCCTGGGTAAATCCTCTAGGATTATAATTTCAGAAAAAAAGTGCTGACCTGAATTGAAAAGGAAATACATGAGATTTCTCTATACCAATGAAATCATAGGTCTAAGTCCTTTCCTTATTTCCAGAATCTATCAGAGTTCCTGACAGAGTTGGTGCTTAATAAATATGTTTTTACTGATTGACGATGATGAAGATGATAATGATTCCCCATGAAAATGTGGGTATATAACCTTGCTTTCCTGTAAGCCTCTTTTGACAGCCCTGTATTTTGTGCCATGGTGTAGTGAAAATTGTGACTTCTGAGTTAGCTGAATGCTAAATGAAACACTGAATACCTGATTAAAGGACTTAGTTTAAGTGTACAGCAGAGACTTCAGAGACATTGTGCTTGGTAATAATAATATATAAATAATAAATGTTGATTAACTGATTGAATTGTGGGGAGAGAAACTCCAAGGAAATAGTCGAGACATAAACTTTTGAAAAGTGGTTTGGACGCTGTAGAACCTTACCCATGTATGTATAAGAGGAATGCAGTCATATTTCTTAATGTCTAAAGTTCACAATTCTAGACTGTTGAGAGGAGAATCTCCCCAGGATGACATAATTTCTTCTCCACTAAATCTAGCTGAGCTCTAATATCAGTCAAACGAAGGGTTTAGTTTTTATTTAATTTTGGAGGGGTATGTCCTAAGCAATAGAACTTCAGATTTGTGTTTTCTGTTTTGCTTGGATAAACGGGATTACCCGATATTCCCTCTTTATGATGGTCTTTTGTGTAGCCAAAATTTGGTGAAGAATGTAAGTGTGAGTTGGTGAGTATAAGTTAAGATACCCTCTTAAGAATTATTTGGGGAGGTTAATTCTTAAATTAGACCAATATCCACAAATGGAGATATTTGAAGGGCTGCAATAGAATTTTACCCTAATTGCCCTCTTGAAGACTGAAGCTTTAAGAAAAAAGTTTATTATTTTTTTTCCAATTACAGATAGAAACGATTTTTAATATCTCTTAATCTTGGTGGTTTTGACCTGATCTAAACCTCCTCCTAGTTAGACTACATGCAGTATTGGCAATAGCTCTTCTATTTTCCACAAATGTGGGCTAAATAGCAGATCATATTAAAGAGTCAAGTACTGTATACCAGGTTCTACAAATACAAATACATCTTTATCACACATATATTCTGTATCACACGGTATCATATTAATAATATAGCAGTTCCTACCATTTCCACCATTCATTGTAGTCTGCTTCAATTCCAATCAACACTAATTTTGGCTATTAGAATAGGTTGGCACAATACGATCAGTCAATATTTATTAAATGAAAATCAAGCAGCATACAAGTACCATGATAAGTTTCTTTCACAGGGCTCTAGTATTATCCTGTATTGTATGAAGACCTTCCTCTCTCTCTTCACCTTCAAGATATGCTCACTCTACAGATACATTTATAAAAAGCATGCAGATCTGATGTGACAAAATGACCTAAAGCTCTTTCAGTCAGGGCAGATAACAGGCTTAGATTTAGACAGCAAAAGCACACCTCTGTTCCAAGTGGAATAAGAAAACTGGCATAAAAAGGATGATTTCTGAAGGGATTCATGAATGTTGTGTTCATATTTCTTTAAAGCTTATCTTGAAAACACTTAGCACTGCCTGAACAGAACAAAACTTGGAGTTCTTTGGCAAGACCACTCATACTCCATGAAAACAGTGAATAAGTAAATGTTCAACATCTCAAGCAGTTGAGTCCAGTCAATTCTACTCAGACTTTGTGATCTCATCCATTCTTTCCCAATAATGTCCAAAATAAAAGGAAAGTCATTTTAGATAAGAATGAAACTTAAGAACAATGTAATTTAAATTGGTTGTGAGACTATACATTAAATGAGCCTACCTAAAGTTTTGTTGAGAAGACTTTTTTGTGAAATTTAACCCTGTTAATCTTTTTCACTCAAGAAATGGAGTTTTATTAAAGGTAGACAATTAGCATTTACATATCTCTTAAAATTTTGCACAGCTTTTTATATATAATATGTTTATATAATATACATAATTACATATTATATAGTCTATATATTATTTGATCCTCACAAGAACCTTGTTAGGTAAATACTTCAGGTGTAATTATGTCCTATTAACAGATGGTGAAACTAAGGCTTACAAGGTTGTTACTGGCTAGTAGTCATAAAACTAGTAAAGGTTAAACCTTTGTTTGAATCCTGTGCTCTCTTATTTCTAGGTCTAGCATTTTTCTATTACACAAGACTCAGTCTTCACCCACTCTTACCATCATCCCAGCTTTAGCTTACACCTCTTTGATATAAATATTAAAATAATAATACTATATATTACATCTAAAATATTTCACAAACTGAAAGGAATTTGGAACTGTGTTTAAAAAAAGTTACTAAACTGTGCTTGCCCTTTAATGCAGCTATTCTACTGCTAAGTCTATACCCAGAAGAGACTTGAGAAAGAAGAAAGGGGATTATATATACAAAAATATTTATAGCAACTCTTTTGGGAGTGGCAAAAAGGAAAAAAAAACATCTAGAAACTTAAGGCATATCCATCAATTGACCATCTTTTTTTGATGACAACTCTTAGCAATGTCTCACTAAAAGTTTTAGCAAGGAAATGATTCAAAATCTACTGTGAAGTCATGTCAACAAAGGTCAAATAGTAGTTAAAGTTCTACAAAAGATAAATTATTTTTATTATAATATTTTTGATTGATAGAATATCAAGGAGTTCATCTTAACTATACATCCCATAGATAAAAGATGCTCATTATAAAGAACAATGGTGCCAAACTGAAATAGGAACGGGGGCAATTAAGCCACGCTTAAGAATCCCTGGGGGTTGCATATTGATTTGTTTTAAAATGCAGTATTTTCTGTCTTGCGTTGTTTTTATTTATTTTCTTAAATATTTCATGATTACATTTTGATCTACCTTGGACCATACTTGGGAGTATTGTAAGCTCCATGTAGCCAATGGTCATAGCTCACATTTATATAGTGCTCTAAAGTTTGCAAAACACATTATAAGCATTATATCACTTTATCCTTTCAATAATCCTACAAGGCAGCTGGTATTATTTTTTCCATTTTTCCATTTGATGAAACTGAGGCAGGCAGAGGTCAAGTGACATGCCCAAGGTCATAAAACAGGTAAGAGTCTGAGGCAGAATTTGACATATTTTCCTGATTCCATATTCTGTCCTCTATCCACTGTAACACCAAGCAACATTTGAATATAAATTTTGAACAGACCTGGTGGATGAAAACAAATTGATTTGCCCTTATAAAACTTCACAGTGCTCTTACTAACTCAATATTTCACCATAAAACAAAAGTTTATCTTTTTACCAAATATCCTAACTGTGATGCTACATATGTTTAAGTCATAAACTATCAAAGTCTCTGAAGAATGAAAATCATAGGTTACCCAAAGGCCAAAGGAGAGGTATATTGTGGCCATAAGTAAACTACAATCAACCTAGAATCCCATGGAAGAAGTGATATAAAAGATATAAAATATAGCATCAAAGAGATGTATGAATGAAAAAAGATAGATGGATCTTCGAGCAAAAGTAGGGAATAACTGTTGGATAGCCTACATGTCATACTCAGTTGATATCTGAGTAATCTCAAGAGATCTGGAGATAAGGCTCCATCATATTGGGTGTATCATTGTGGAAGACTTACAAAGTATACAAACAGGAATTGAACAGATATCAGTCTGCATAGGTAAGTCATGTTCTGTGTCATTAATAGTAATACATATATCAAGGTCATCATATATCTTTCAAAATCTGAAAGCAGCATTTACAGAGAAACCATTGTTGAGACTTTTCCAAACTAATATTTTGTTTCTGTTATTTCTGTTAGTTCCAAACATGTATTTTTGAAGAAATGGTTAGTCTACAACATCATCCTATTTTGAAATTCTACTCATACTTTGGTGAATTCATGATTTCCCTACATGAGCCATCTCATTGCCCATGAAGATCTCAAGCCATCCATCTTTTTCTTTAGAGTTACATGTGTATTTTACATGTTTTATTGTATGAATAAAATACTATTGACAAGAACATTTTAGAAATTGATTTTAATACAAAATCCTACAGAGAACAATATGATAAGAAAAAACAAGAACTATTACCAAGACTTTGATTTATTACATTATAAAATACCCCAAAATTATGATAAATTGTAAAGCCCCTTAGGGAACCAAAGAAATATGTAGGCATTCAAGGAACCAACAAAAATATCATTATATTAATAGTCAGATGACTTTTGAATTATTTTCCTATTTTGTATAAAACTATACTACTATATTCATAAGAATTCTGATTATTTCCATTTCTAAATTATTCTATTGTTATCATGCTTGATCTTGAAAATGTACTAAACAGATACACTTTTATACTTTCAAACATGGAAATTCCATAACTATAAAATTTTTACAGAATAAGATATGATAATCTTCTTAAAGAATTCTTTGACATCATGATTTCCTATAGACTCAGCAAGGGGTAATGTAACTTGGGATCAACAGGACAAGCCAATCACTTTTCACATGCCCAAAGTAGGCAATGTACTTTGTGGTTCACCTTGATAAAACCTGAAGTGAACAGACAATGGAGTTTCACTTGACCCAAGTACAGCTCAAGGTGTGCTTTTTAAGGGAAGCACAAAATCATGAATATTTAACAAAATCTTTGAGTCTCTTACAGAGCCAAAGTAGTACATGTCTCTTAAAGTTGATTACTTCCTTCAATTTTTTTCTATCTTTTGATTTAGAAGAAATTGCAAGTGAACTCCATAAATAAATTAAGTGTAAAAAAAAACTGCTTAGAGGCAATTTTACTAACTATAAAGGTTTCAGCCTGGTCATTTACTTTTTCTTTAATGAGTGATAAGGTAGAGAACCTAGTATATCAACAAAATATTAGAGGTTTATGCTCTACAGTCATAGTTTCTGAAGTTTTCTAGTCATTTGTTCTCTTTTTCTAAAACCTTTATTAAGTGTTGGTTCCAAGGCAGAAGAGTGTATGGGCTAAGCAATTAGGGTTAGGTGACTTGCCCAGTGTTGCACAGCTATGGAGTACCTGAGACTAGATTTATACCCAGTAACCCTTGTGTCTGGGCCCAGCTCTCACTCCACCCAGCAACCAAGCTGACCCTACTCTCATTTTCTCTTAAAGGCATCAGGTTTTCCTCTGGAGTAGATGAATTAATGGAACCATTTATTATCCAGCTTTCTGATAATTTAGTTGAGAACTATCCTACCTGAAATGTATATAGTAGAATTGAACTACAGACATTGCCCTTCACAATAGGCAATTGAAAAAATATGGATTCTGCCCATTGCCCAGGTAATTGAGACTCATGAGTTAGTTTTTGACTTGAAGAGTCTATATTACCTACACTACTGACTTCTAAAAAGGGTTTATGGACAATAAGGAATTATTATTACTGAATCAGTTAGTTGAGGCTAAAGGCATCATGGAAAGCCAGGCACATACTGTAGTACTTGCTACTGCAGAGGCTGAAGTTGATGGACCTCTTGAGGTCAGGAGTTCTGACCTGTAGTAGGAGTCTAGCACCAATATTGCATGAATCTGGGGAGGAAAGGTTAGCCCCAGGTTATCTAAAGGAGGTTAAAACATTCCACATTGGAAACAGAGCAGTTCAATGCTTCAATAGATTAGGGTCAACCAAAAGTGGTCACTGTACTTCCAGCTTAGATGAAATAAGGAGACTCAGTCTTAAAAATAAAATTAACCCAATGGCTACCATCACCAATGCTATTTGAAAGTATTGGATAAGTTGCTAAAGGAGTAAGAAATTTCAGCTTTTCCAATAATTTCCCATCATAATCAGAAATTAATCTTAATAACAAAGTCAGTCTTTATTAGCTAAGAGGAGGTTGGGTATGAATGAATGAATTAAAGAGTGGATGCATGAGACATTTATTAAGTGCTTGTTATGTACAAAGCCCTGTGTTAAAAGCTGGGGATACAAATAGAAAAGTCATTCAATCTCTGCTCTCATTCTAATGTGGAGACACATATGGAAGGCTTCAGCAGCGAGTCAGATAGAAAAAGTCTCAGTCTTTAGAATGTTGCTACAAAGCAGATCTTAATGCTTCTTTTTATTATTACTGGATTTTTTAAATTACATGTAGAAAAAAATTTTGACATTTGTTTTCTGACATTTTGTAATTCATATTCTCACCCTCCCTCCTTCTCCCCTACTCCTAGAGGTAATAAATTGTCTGATATAGGTTATCGGAGTACTTTCATGTGATATATAGCCATATTCCCCATGTCATGGCCAAAGACACATATCACATATACAACAAAAAAATTCATAAAGGAAATTAAGTGAAGGAAAGCATGCTTTGATCTGCAATCAGATTTCAATAGTTTCTTCTTTGGTTATGGATAGTATTATTTTTTTTGTTATCATAAGTCCCTTTGAGTTATTTTGGAACTTTGTTTTGCTGAAAATAGTTTAGACCTTCATCATATAATATTTCTGTTGCTTTATACTGTACTCCTGGTTTTGCTCTCTTTGCTTTTTATCAGTTCATATGTCTTTACAGGTTTTCCTGAACTCATTTTGTCCATCATTTTTTTATGGCAATAGTTTTTTTTTTTCCTTTGCAACCATATACCATAGTTTGTTCAACCATTCCCAAACTGATGGATACCTATTGTTTCCAATCCTTTTCCACTACAAAAAGAGCTAATGGTACAGGTAGGATCTTTCTCTTTATCTCTGATCTCTCCATCTTATTCTCCACCTTGTGTATTCTTCTCTTTCTATCCTTTCAGCCTTTCCTTATTCACAAATGTTTTTGCTTCTTTTTACCCACCTCATGCTTCTTCTTAATGTCATTTTTCACTCTTTGGGTAAGAACTCCCTTTATCATACCAGTCACAGTCCATATTTGCCTTATGTTTTAAGTATAAGGAGTTGATGAGTTACGGAGAAATTATGTGACTTGTCAAGGTCACACAACTGGTAAATATCAAATTCAGGATTTGAACTCACTCCAACAATTTCAATTACTGCCTCTATGTAAATGACACCCAAATCAATATCTTTAGTCCTGATCTTTTATGAATCAAGCCTGAACCTCTGGCTGACTATAAAAATCTGCTCCTTAGTGTTTCTCTGGCACTTCAAATTCAACCTATCCCAAATAGAGCACATTATCTTTCCATTTGTACCTCCCCATTTCACTATTTGATCTGTAACACCATTCACTCTCCCATGGTCATGATTTAGGTTGGTTTTTGATGCTTTGTTGCACTCCAATTTTATATTTGGTCAGCACATATGTCCTATTGATTCCAACTCCCAATATATCTCTTGAATCCATTCCCTACATTCTATTTTTCAGTTACCACCTTAGGAAAGGTCCATATACCAGAAGCCTCT